>NW_017729032.1:41140482-41194164 GCF_001723915.1 Gavialis gangeticus
TTGTGGAGCAAATTGTGCCACTTGGGGCAAAATAACCCTGCCTGGCTCCTCCTGGATCTGCAGCCCGGGGGAGCTGGAGCCCTGGGCCAGCACCTGTGCTGTACCCAGCAGTATAAAAAGCTGCTCTGTCCTGGCCGCAACAGTACAGAAACCTGCCCTGGCCAGCAGCTCAGAGTTATTTGGACTCAGGAGCTTCTGGGGCCCAGGCAAATGGTATCTGGGGACACTAGCACCTTGTGCCAGCTAGACTTCTGAAGCAGCATCCCAAATTCACTTTTTAAAATACCCTAAAATCCACATTTTTCCACAATTAGAACAAAAGAGAGGGAGAAAGGGGGATTGATCACATGGGCAATGTTTTATTGCTATATTTACAATGTTAAAGAAATTTGGAAGCCTACCAGTGTCTCTAGCATCATAATAAAATAAATCCTAAATATCTATAAGTTTTAATGTTTGCCTTGTGTTTCCTTATCACATGGTGGGTGTGTGATGGGGGGTTGTGGGGTTTGGAGGAGGGGTTGGGAAGGGATATGGGGGGATATGGGTGGGTGTGGAGAGATGTGGGAGGATGTGAGTCACTCTGTGGGTAGGTGTGGGTGGACTGTGGGTGTGGGGGCTGCTTAGGAGGGATGGGTCCCCTACATGAATGCCACATGCCCCTGGCAGGTGGTGGGGCACGGTGGCGCTGATGGAGGTGAGAGTATAGTGGCAGTGATAAGCGGGGAGCACCCACAGACACCACCGGCAGTGACAGCGATGACCAGCAACAATTGCTGCCTGCCTGTGGACACCACTGGTGGCAGGGGGGTTGGTGGCAAGTGGCAACCTCCTTCAGGCACCACCGACAGTGTCAGTGGTGCCTTTTTTGAGGGGGTGTACCCCCTATGCATTGCCAATGGTCCCCTGCCTCCCACAGGGCAGAACCCTCCTCCCACAACACATGGACTACCCTTCCTGTAGGGTCCCAGGCCCACCCAGGACCTACACCCAGGGCTTACAGCTCCCCCTACCACCCCACCGCTGGTCTCCAGCCCCCTGCTCATCACTTCCCTTGATCTGCTGGCAACACACTTCCCAATGCAGCCCAGTATGCCCTTAGCTTTCTTAGCAGCAAAGGCACACTGCTGGCTTATATTCAGCTTATTGTCCACTGTAACACCCAACCAGTCAGCCCCTAGGGTGTTATGGTGTATGGGATTGTTCCATTCTAAGTGCAATACGTCACACTAATCCTTGTTGAACCTCATGAGATTTATTTTGGCTCAATCCTCCAATTTGCCTAGGTCACTCTGAATCCTAGTCCTACCCTCCAGCATATCTAATACTAGCCAAGATTGGTGCCATCTGCAAACTTGCTGAGGGTGCACTCTATGCTATCTTCCAGGTTGTTGATGAAGATGCTGAACAAAAACAGCCCCATTACTGACCCCTGGGTCACTTCACTTGATACTGGCTGCCAACTAGACATTGAGCCATTGGTTAGTACTCTCTGAGCCTGGTGCTCCAGCCAGTTTTCTATCCACCTTACAGCCCATACTTCCTTACCTTGCATGTGAGAATGTTGTGGGAGACCATATCAAAAGCCTTGCTAAAATCAAGATACACCGCATCCACTGGTCTTCTCACATCCACAGAGCCAGTCATCTCATCAAGAAGGCAATCAGGTTGGTCAGGCATGACTTTCCCTTGGTGAATCCATGTTGACTGTTCCTAATCCCCTTCTTCTCCTCCAAGTGCTAAGAAAGGGATTCCCTAAGGATCTCCTCCTTGATTTTTCCAGGGGCTGAGGTGAGGCTGACTCGGTTGTAGTTCCCTGGATGCTCCTTTTTCCCTTTCTTAAATATGAGCACTATGTTTGCCTTTTTCCAATCATCTGGGACCTCTCCTAATTGCAATGAGTTTTCCAAGATGATGGCCAGTGGCTCTGCAGTCACATCAGCCAACTCCCTCAGTACCCTTGGATGCATGCCATCTGGCCCTGTGGACTTGTATATGTCAAGCTTTTCTAAATAGTCCCTAACCTGTTCTTTCACCACTGTTGGCTGCTCACCTCCTCCCTATACTGTGTTGCCTGGTGCAGTAATCTGAGAGCTGACCTTGCCTGTGAAGACTGAGGTGGAAAAGGCATTGATCACTTCAGCTTTTTCTGCATCCTCTGTCAGAAGGTTGCCTCCCTCATTCAGTAAGACACCCACACTTTCCCTGATCCTCCTCTTGTTACCAACATACTTATTCTTGTTTTTAGGGTTCAAAACTGTATTTAAAGGGAGACATGGAAGATATAACTACTTTAGATTTTGTTGTATTTGGCTAAAGAAGCTTGACAAATTCCTAAAAAGTTTAAATGCCTCAAAATATTTGAAAATCTGGCCATTTTTACTTCTGTCCATAAATCCCAGTTTAGCTTGTCTCAAGAAAGCTTTGTAAGGTGTTTTGGAATAATCCAGGAATGGTGAATTTGGATCTTTGCACCATGTAATGCTTTTCTTTGCAACATCCTTTGCCCTTTATACTGTATCTAGCTAATTTTTCCCCAAAAAGAGCTTGGCATTATGTGCGTGAACAGATATATCAAAGATAATTTATCTCAGTGATACATCTGTGATTGGAAGGATGAGTGAAAGGCTGGGGCAGAGGGTAGTAAACCAGTATCTGTTTGAGAAATATGAACTTTTAAAATTAGCTTTCCTTCAAACTCCTCCTCCTCCTCCAATATCTTCATTCCTTTATCTGTAGGTAACCTTGAATGCAAGTTTGCTCTAAGAAGCTCCTTGCCAGGTCTTTATTTTATATTTAGTGGTCTCATCTACATGAGACACTGACTATACCATTGTTACTCTGCAGCCATTTAGTACTTGTATAAACAAGTACAAAATGACTCCAGTAACCTGAATTACTGTGCAGTAGTTCCAACAAATGACTTTTTTTGTGGTGCTGACTGCACAATAGCCTGAGACTTCTGCACAGTAGTGTCCCGTCACAGTTTCTGCTACACAACACTACTGCGAGTAGTCTTGGGCTACTGTGAAGTCAGCATCTTGTGTAGATGTGGCCAGTGTGTACTCCTACAATTTCCACCAACTTTTTCTGGGCTCCACATGGTGTGTTACATAACGGCTTCACAATGTGGCTTCTGAAGTTTTATGGTCTTTTATGCTTTTACTGATTTCTACCCATAAATTATTTTTAAAGGTATCACAAGAGCAGCCTTATAGAGAGACTACAAAATGTGTGGATTATTAATTCTGCTATTCTTATTCAAAGAAAACTGCCAGTGAATTCAGTTTGAATTTATGCTTGTATGAGGAATAGAGAAAGCAGAAATGGGACAGCATAGTTCCAACATATCCATTTCTTCATACAAAGTGTTACAAGTTAACAGCAAGTTCCTAAAGAGTACCAAAGGACTTAAATTCAGCAGGGATGCAGATGGAGGAGTTAGGGTGCAGCACTGAGCCATCATTAGGACTGCTGAGCATGTGAAACAAGCTAAGAGCAGGTGCACCAGGCAGGTGGGACTGCAATGACATTGTGCCAAGTATAAATTATGGGGCACTGAGCAGCTGAGCTATGAGCAATAATGTTTCAGGGGGACCTTCAGAAGCATTTCTGTCAATAACTGGCTCTCATGCCTTTTCTGTCCTCTTCTCTGAAGTCAAATTACACTCTAAAAATATCAACAACTACTACATTGTAGTGTTCCATGTTGAGTCTCTCAGTATTTTTTTTTTATATCAAATGCACACACTTTACAAGTAAGATGATACGTTTATTAACCAACCCTCCTGCAATCCCTTCCGGTATGTGAATGTCAAATGGGGCTAGTTCCTTCCACACACAGGCAATGTTCTCTCTAAGGAGCGGTGGTCCATGAGCATGTTGCCTCAGTCCATGAGCATGCCACCTTGGTCCAGTGTGGGACACTTACCGAAGAGGGCTGAGGGCTGGGGGCAAGAGGCCAGGGGCTGGGGACAGGAGTTGGAGGCTGGAGCTGGGGGCTGGGTCCGGATGCTGGGGGCCAGAGACTGGGGGCTAGGAGCTGGGGGCCAGGGGATGGAGCTGGGGGCCGTGGGCCAAAGGACAGGGGCTGGAGCTGGGAGCTGGGGGCCAGGGGCTGAAGCCAGGGGCCAGTGGCTGGAGGCTGGGGCTCGGGCCCAGGGGTTGGGGCCAGGGGCCAAAACCAGGGGCCAGGGGCTGGGGGCCACAGGCTGGGGCCAGGGGCCGGAAGCCAGGGGTCAGGGGCTGGAGCTGGGAGCCAGGGGCCAGGGGCTGGAGCTGGGGCACAGGGGCTGGGGCCAGGGACCAGGGGCTGGAGCTGAGGGCCAGGGGCTGGAGCCAGGGACCAGGGGCTGGAGCTGGAGCCTGGCATGGACTCCGCCAGCTCCAGGGAAGTGCTCTGTTCCCCTACATCAGAGCCAGGGAGTGGAGCACTTCCCCAGAGCTGGTGGAGCCCATGCCAGCCCCCCGCGCCAGCCTCCGTCCCTGCCCTGCCTCACCTTGGGGAGAAGCCACTGCCTGCCCCTAGTGAGGCTCCGCCAGCTCCGGGACACTGAGGGACATGCCCCCAGAGGCCATGCCAGGGAGTGGAGCAGTGTCCTGGAGCTGCTGGAGCCTCACTCGGGGCAGGCAGTGGTTCCTTCCCAAGGTGAGGCAGGGCAGGGATGGAGGCTGGGGCGGGTGGCTGGTGCAGGCTCTGCCAGATCTGGGGAAGTGCTCCACTCCCTGACCTTGATGTGGGGGAGCGGAGCACTTCCCTAGATCCAGCAGAGCCCGTGACAGGCTCTGGCCTCAGCCTCTCCTGGTGCGCGGCCTTGAAAAGGCATGTTCGCGCAGCCACGCACAACCAAAAGTGCATAACTTTTGGTTGTGCGCGGCTGCGCGAACATGCACCTTAGAGGTAACCTTGCACACAGTCACCTGTAATAATACTTCTACAGTCTAATCTAGTTATACCTGTGCAATCCTGTGTCTTCAAATTATGCCCTCATTTTTATGTATAAAAATGAATAGTGTTCTGTTGCTGTCTCAGAGCTCCTGTAGCTCTGTAGGGCTAATAGTAGTGAGAGAGAATAACACTTTTTTGTGGGCGTTTCTACACAGAAAAACTCAGGAAAGTCAATTTGAATTAACTTTTAAAGTGGACTGAGTGGTGGTAAACCCCAGTGCAAACACTTTTATTCCGAATCCAAGTGTCTTTAATTTGATTTAGCTTATTTTACATCAGAACTCACACACACACTAATGTAATGCCATTTTAATTCTGAAGAGAGTGTTCATGGGTTTATTGCTTTTAACCTACTACAAACTCACACCCATAGTTAATTTGAATGAACTTTCCTGAGCGTTTCTGTGTAGACAAGCCATGGGACTTAAAATGACAGACGAAACATGGAAGAAGCAGACATGAGAAGGTGCCTTTTTACAGTCACTTTTTAGAGCAAAATATACGTGGATAAGCTGCTGTTCCTATCTGTCAGCCAGCACATTTGAATACTGTACATTGTACTTATAAGCATTTAATATACTGTGCTTCAGCACCTATGCTCTGGCTGCACACTACCCCATGATGATGCTTTCCTTGTTCCCCCTTCCCTAACAGTCCTCATCCTATTTTGAGTGTGGACTTGCTGAGTACAAGTTTCCCTCACCTTATGCGAGTTCTGTATGTGTGAATTTGCTCATATTTGATGACCCTTTTTATATCAAAAATTCATTATGTGTGAGGTAAATTCACTCTTATGTGATCGGTGCAGTGGAAGCCCACAGTCAGCTGCTTTGTGTGGTGCATTGTGGGAATGACACACACCTAAATATAGTCTCCTGTGTGGATCTGTGCTCCTCGCTCGCTGTCTGCAACACGTGTCTCTGTAGTTACCATCCCCATTATAATGGTGCCCTGTGCTTGTGTGTCATGTCTGCTGTTGGTGAGCTTCAAAATTGTCTTGTAAAAGTGGTAGAATTGGGTCTGGGGGTCTGTACGGTCAAGGTCTTGGAACATATCCCTATTTGTTACATTGTAAAGTGGGTTCCCTTTATGTGAATCCAAGTTATGTGCTGTTTTCCAGGAATGCATGTACAGCATAAAGCAGGGAAACCTGTACTGTGCACCATTTTTTCTGTGTACTCTTTGGGAACTTCTCTGCGTGTGATCTGAGATAAGAGGGAGTGTTCTGGCTTGCTGCACTTCCTTTAGTTGTAATTTCTGTGGAGTAGAATGCGGTATAATACATCCAGGGCATAGGGCTCCCGAAAGCTTTGTTATATCTCTAACTCTGGACTGTTCCATAGAGTATACTAGTTTAAAGAAAGGGGATAGGCCTTTTATTGCTAATAGAGAGGCAGTATGGTTTAGTCTTCTGAGAGTAGGCTTGGAAAACAGGAAATCCTCATTTTTAATTCCTACTATGCCACTGATTTGCTGTGTGGCCACGGGTAGGTTGTTCAATTTCTGTGTTTGTTATCTTCACCCCAACTAAAAGGGAGCTAAAGAAATCAGACTGCTGTCTGGGGGACATGCAGAGAATTCTTAAATTAATATTTGGAACACATTTGGAAGATGATAAGCACTATGTAAATACTAAATTATTAGTATTCTTGGCCTGTTTCCATACCGCAGTGTTTGGTATTCTGATACTTCTCTACACACCACATATATTAATGGAGGCAGTGTATCCTCATGTACAGGCAGGATTTGTGGTTTATATTCCCAACTTTGCCCTTGATACGTTGTGTGACTTTCACCAAGTCATCTGACATGTCTCTGCTTCTATGTGACAGTTTTTTAAATGGATATGAAAATAATTGTTTAAATCACAGAAACATTGTGAGATTTAATGGCTTAATTAATAGTTATTGTATTTGTTTAGATAGTTAGATAGCTTATTAGGCCCTGACTACAAAGCGTATAGGCACCAGGAAAACTAGGAATCTACATGGGACTTAGATGAAACTTAGGTTCCTAAGTTAAAGAAAACAACCCAAAGACCCTACCCTGGCAGCCCCAAAATTCAAGAACTGAAATTCATCTGGCACCTGGATTTGGGAGCACAAATAGTGCTGTAGCAAGGGTGAGGGGCAAGTGGGGTGACTGCCCCAGGTGCTGAAGTGAAGGGGCACCAACAGGCACTGCCAGCCAGGGTAGGACATGGGATGGAGCCACGAGCGGCTCATTTGTGGGGGCATGGGGATGAGGGAAGGGTGGCTCCCACTGCTGTGTGCACTCCAGGGCAAGCATGGGGGGACAGGGTTGTGTGCCCCCCAGATCTGTATGTGACATGAGGGCAGGCTGCCACTGAGGGCTTTGCCTTGGGCACCAAACTTCATTGCTATGACACTGAGCACAAACATCCCTAGACCCTTACCTATTGGTTTCTGTGCGTGCATAGAAGCAACCCAGTGTAAGCAGTGCCTGCCTAACTCCTGCCTCAACTCTTTTGTGATCCAGATGAAAGATAGAGCCTAGCCTATTATTTGCTTAAGAGCCTAGAGGAGCCAAAACCATTAGGCATGCTCTGAGTATGCCTACCACAGACTAGCAACATTACGTTTGGTACAAAATCTACCTTTTTTATAATGGTCTAGTTGTGAAGGCACTAACCAAGGAAGTGGAAGGGACCTGAATTATATGCCCTCTTCAGCCTGATAGAGTTCAGACCCACATCTCCACCTTCGTAAGAGAATACATTAACCTCAACTAGTAGAAAAGTTTGGAGATAGTCAGACTTGCACCATTGAATAGTCATGAATACAAGAACCATGGGGTCAGAAAAAAGTATAAGCAGGAGGGAGCCTGAGCCTGAAGCATAGTTGTTATGGCCCTCAGCTGGGAGGAGAGATATTTGGCTTTTGTCCTTGCTTTCCAGATTACTTGTAATCCAATCAATGTGTGATGAAAATGCATAAACAGTTCATGGAGCAGGGATTGAAACCCAGATGTCCCCTCTCCCAGCTGTGTGCCCCAACTACCAGGCATTTTACCTTTGCGGAACTGGGCCTATATGCACATAGTATATCAGCATTATTTTGATGGAGGTTGTGCACATAGGATATTTAAAATAAAGACAGAGTATTTCCATGTGACACAGCCCAGCTCTAGGGGAGAAAACCCTTCCTTAGTCATTTTAGGATCAGATACCAGATATTTAGCATATAGTGTACTCAATGTGACTGGCAAATGAAAAAAGACAGAGGGAAAAATGTAGATGCTGCAAATCTGTTTTCACCAGGCAGCGGCCAATAAATTATGTCTAGACTTTGTCCCTCGACCACTCTGCAGAAGGTCTGGACTGAAGTACCTATAATAAATTAATTGTGGTAAGAAAAAAAATCATGGTGGGAAAAGAAGCAGGGTCTTCATTTCAGCTTCCTTTTCTGCCAATAAACAGCTTCACTATCGTAGCTCAGCCAACAGGCGCTCTTTTGAAAACTTGTATTGAAGCCCAGTCTTTCTTACAATACCACAGTTCACTGACTTGCCAAATAGTTTTTGGGTAGATAGCACATCTGTATCTGGATCCATCCCAGCATTTCCTTATATAGCAAGACTTCATATGAAGGATTTTGCATAAAATCTTCTGCAGCCAACTTCTTGTTTCAACATCTGAAATGAAATGAATGATGGACTTTTAAAGTCCGTTTTCTGTTTATCAATACAATTATCAAGTATCATTAATTGTCAGTGGCAACTTACCAGTTATTAACTGTGCATTCTCATTACTAAACTACTGTTGTCTAAGTATGAGAAGATTTAGGGGTTTTGGAAAGAGGGTTATGTTATGCAGTTGGAGGTAAATTTTCAGAAATGGCACTTGTACACGTGAAGGAGGTTTAGTTCTGCTAAATTGAAAATGGTGGGTTTTTAATTGTGATAATTAAAAACCTACCGTTTCAATTTAGGCACTTCCATCACTGTTATGGGCCATTGGCAGCTCACTACCCCTCCCCTGGCTGAAGTGTGGGAGGCCCCAGGCCTTCTCTCTGTAGTAGCAGTGCACCCACTAGCAGCCTGCCTGAGTGGCCTCAGAGGGCACTGCTGCTGTGGAATGAAGCACGGGGTCTCTTTGCAGCTTAGGGACCACCAGCAGCTTACCCTCTGGCCACGGGAGAAGTGGGCTGGCTTCGGGAGAAAAAAAGGATTGGGCCCCTTGCCACTTTATTTTTTTCCTTGGCAGAGCCTGTCCATGAGAGCCACTGCTGGGTTCTACCTAGGTTCTAGCTGAATGGGTGGTGCCCCAGCTTGTAGGCAGCACCCAGCCTTATTCAACAGTGCATGGAGCACTGGAAGTCCAGGTGTGCTTGGGGAAGCTCAGGCTTGGTGGGCTTCCAGCACCCTATGCACTGTCCTTGCTGCCTTCCCACTGCCAGGGACTGCCTGGGAATGGCCTGGCTTGCCTCTGGGCCAGTGTGAGAAGGCATCAGGAGAGTGGCTGGGTGTGCTGGTGGCCAGAGAAGGTGGCAGAGACAGTGCAAGGGGCACTGGAGACCCCCCAAAGCCTGAGGTTTTGTGAGACCACCTGGGCTTCCAGTGCCTCATGCACCATCCCCGCCACCTTGTCTGGCTGCCAGCCCACCCAGCTGCCCTCCTGCTACCTTCCCCAGGAGCAAGCCAGTTTATTTTCAGGGCAGCACAGGGAGGTGGAAGGAGCTGTGTGATATGTACACATGACAGATTTTTTTGTTCACAATGGGACAATTTGCTACAACCGAATTAAAATATATTGGAGGTGGTCTAAGTTGCCATGCTCAAAAAAAATTTGAGACAAAAAACCTTTGTGCATGTGTACACGGTGACACCATTATACTAGTTGAATGGCAATTTCTCATTACTTCTCATCACATGTACATGACCACATCATCATATGTATAAACACCCTAAGATTTTCTTTTCTGAGGTGCAATTCTTTGTCTTACAGCAACTGATAAATATAAAGGTCCACATTCTCAGGTCACTGGCCTCCTTTTGCAGATGCAATATGCACCCACTAAATATAGGCAAACATTTTTGTGGCCACAAAATGAAGAATGAATGAAAATCTGAACATTTGCAATGCTTGTCTCCTGGTTTTTGTCCACAATAAAATAGTAAGCAATGCAAACACACTCAGATTTCAGCTGAGAATTGAGGGGCAGATGCAAATGTCTTGAGCAGAATCAGCACCTGCAAATATGAGGTCACTCTTTGGGGAATGTATTCCTTTAAAAAGTTCCATTTCTGAGAGATAAAATATTAGTAAAATACTTTATAATACATATTTGATAATTGCATACATGAGTTGCTCTTCCTTTAATATAATGACTTATTTTTGTATGTTTAAAAGTGATGTCCCTACAGCAGTGGTCCTGACCCATAATTTCATGGGTCCAGTTTTGTACTATTTATTTCAGTGGCAGTCAAGTGGTATAAACCTGAAGAAACAGGAAGGTGAACAACATGCACTGTTTTTTGAACTTAAAGAATAATTTGCTCTGTTATAGGAGTAATTCTGAGAGTAATTTTAAACACATATTGCTGTACAGACTAATTATATCCAGAGGAGATGTACAGCATGCTTTACCATTCTTCCTTCTCTTTAGATCACAATCACAATCACAATATTCAGATGCAAAACTGTGGAAGATATATTTCCAGTCATGGTATCTGGCTTCTTGGCGGAGGCCTCATCGAGCTATGTTGGCAGTTTCAGATTTGCCTCTGGGTCTGTCATGTGATGAGCCTACAGATGGGCTGTCTGCACTGCCTTGAATTTCTGGAACTGTTCTCTTCTGACTTTCATTTATGTTTCTGAAGTTACATTTCTGTCTCTTTGGAAGGCCAATGCAAGGCTCATATTTCATTTAAGTCTCAATGAAATCATTAGTATAGGATCTGAGTTTCTCATAAGGTTTGTATTATCCCGTGTACAGGCAAAAATGTTTCTCTCTGTCCCTTTTATGATTTCAGAGGGTGCATCTACATGAAATGTTTTACTGTAAATTAGACTAATCTAATGTGCAGCAAAGTGTCAGTGCTAATCCACCATGTGCTAGTACCAACAAATTCTAGATTAATGGTGAATTAGCTACTGCACAGTAGTGCATGTGTAGGTGCTGACCAGGAGCTATTTGCGAAGTGGTGCTGGCTCGTACCCTGGTGGTCTTTAAGAGGAAGTTAGATGAACACCTTGCTGGGGTCATTTGACCCCAGTACTTTTTCCTGCCATGGCAGGGGGTCGGACTTGATGATCTGCTCAGGTCCCTTCTGACCCTACAAACTATGAAACTATGAAACAGTGCTACAATTGGGAGGAGAAGTGAGGGGGAAGCAGCACCAGGACTGTGGGGAGATGTGGGTTGGTGGGGGAAAGCAGCACTGGGACCAGTGGGAAATTTTGGGGGGAAGCAGTGCTAGGACTTGAGGGGAGATGCAAAGTGGAAGCAGCACTGGGGCCTGGGGGAGAAGATGTGAGGGGGAGCAGCACCAGTCCCTGGTGCCACTACCCCCTTGGATCTCCCCCTGGTCCTGGCTCTGCTTCGCCTGTTATGTCTCCCCCCTGGTCCTGGCACTGACTACCCCCATTTTTGGGCATGGAGCAGTGCCCCAAGCCAGCACTGCTGAGGCAGGCTGTGGTCCTGACCTCTGCACAGCTGGGAGCTGTCTCACACTCCTGGACCACTCCCCTCCATCCCTGGATCTCAGGCCTGGTGTAGCATGAACTGAACTAATGTAGCTGGTGTTAACATAGAGTGTAATAGTAGTGAAATGTAACCATGTTAGTCTTGTCCTGTAAGCAACTTGAAAACTCCATTTTGTATCCTTCTGCTTGACATAAGTGAATGAGCTTTGCATAGCCTTTATGATTGAGTGTATGTAAAAGGGTGAATGGTGAGAGAATGGCATAGAGACAGGAGAAGAAGATGTAACTGTTTATGTAAGCAACAAGGCACCAAATGTAAGTTACCAGTCAGTAAACTAATTAATGAATGGCTGAAGAATCCCTTTTAGACCTAGAGCACAAAGAAGATAATGAGGAGAAGGAATGCACCCATACTGCCAGATGGGCAGCAAGAACACTCCAAGGCTGAGATAAGCTGAAAACAAAAGAAGAACAACCACAAAACCAGAAGCTGGGTATGGAAAAATCCCACAGTACTGAAACAAAGGATGCCAAAGGTGAGTCTTTTTCTCTACTGCTGTTTCATCAGAGCATGGATGCATCTGTTCACCCTGCTCCAGCTGTTATTTTCAAATCTGCTATCTTCAAATCATCATCATCTACTCAATAAGCCTGGGTTAGCCACCCTGGGCTGATATTGAGCAACTATCGCTGGTAACTATATCTGGTGTATGTGTGGATAGAATAGTTGTTTTGTGTATGCCTGTGTGTAATGATGTGTATAATGATTTGTGTGTGTGTGTATGAATGGTGTGTCTGAACCCTTATGTCTAACTCATATAATTAATAAACGTGGCATCTTGCCTTATCACCCTTTATAAAGTCTTACTCGTGATTTGAGCAATTAGCAATTTAAGTAACTCTGGCCCCCGTGCCCTCTGCTAGTCCAGGGCCTGGACTTAACTGATCCCATTGGGAGCAAATTTGCTTCTGACAGGGGCACATGGGCAGATATATGCCCAAGAATGCTTTAATGAGCCCTGATTTTCTTTGCAGGAAATTTGGGCATGTTAATTGCATGTGTAGATGCACCCAGAGTGTATCAAATCTAAATGCTTTAGTTATCACAGGGTTGAATTTTGCAATTCATCCGCTTTAAACTGGGACCTGGGCTACAGAGCCCTTATCTATTAATTTACAAATCTAACTAAGTTTGAGTCCCTGCAGTTTTTCCCTCAGGAGTCTATGACAAAACAACTTTCTCAAAACAGAAGTATTATTTATTTAGCAGTAGGAACAAGGCAGTTAGAGAAAACAGATTGTAAGTCAACAAACAATTTAAATACATGTCTGTCTCACCTAGCCTATTACAACCTCCTGATGGTAACCTAGGGCATTTGTACATGTGCTGGGGGTTTAGTTCTCCCTAAATTGAAATGGTGGGTTTTAATTGGTGGGTTTTATTTGCGTCAATTAAAAACCCACCATTTCAATTTAGAGACCTCTGTCACTGTGATGGAACAGTGACGGCCCTGTCAGCTCATGTCCCCCATCCTCTCACTGTAGGCAGGCTCTACAGAAGATAAAAAAAGCAGCAAGGGGCCTGATCCTTTCCCCCCTCAATGCCCCACCCTAAGCCTGGCTGCCTCTCCCATGGTCAGGGTGGAAGCTGCCAGTGGGCCCTAAGCTGTGGGGGACCCCGGTCCTTCCCTTCTCAGTGGCGGTGCCCCCTGGGAGGCACTCACCCGCTAGCAGCACACCCGGGCAATCCCAAGGGATGCCACCACCACAGAAGGAAGCACCAGGCCCCCCCATATCTCAGGGGCTGTGTGACCCGGCAGCAGCTCGTGCTGGCAAGCTCTGCTGAGAAAAAAAATAAAAGCGGCGAGGGGCCTGATTTTTTTTTCCCCTCTCTCAGAGCCTGCCTACATTTCTGCAGCCAGGGAGTTTGCTGCTGGCACGCTGAGCAGCTCCTGAGCTGCAGGGCACCCCAGTGCTT
Source organism: Gavialis gangeticus (assembly GCF_001723915.1). Lineage (NCBI taxonomy): Eukaryota > Metazoa > Chordata > Crocodylia > Gavialidae > Gavialis > Gavialis gangeticus. The sequence continues at coordinate 41,154,076 of NW_017729032.1, forward strand.
CCCTCCACAGTAGAGGCATCCCTGGGACTGTCTTGAGCATGCCCAGGCTTCCAATGACCTATGCACTGTCCCTGATGCCTTCTCCAGATACGGTCCTTGTACACGTGATGAATGTCACTGTAATTTGTTATGCAGCAAACTAGAATGCATGGTATGTGTTTTGATTTGCTATGCAAAAGAGTCAGTTAAATAGAAATACGTTGCTGGAAGTGTATACTGTTACAAAATGTAATTGTAACATGCTGCTGAACGTGTACATTGTTATAAAATTAAAGCATTAAAAACAGCAATTAGACCATTAAAAGTGGCAGTTTCATCATGTGTACAAGGCCTCTTTGTCACGTGTCCAAGCACCCCTTGGCTTTACTTTTTTAGATAACCTCAGAGGGTTCCTCTCTCTCATTTTTCTTCTCCTAAGCAACTGTTTGCTCTCCCTTGAAACAATTCCTTTAAAGTTTGCCAGAGATTTTTGTTCTTCTGTGTTTCTTAGGTCCTTCGTTATTCCTAGTCAGAACCAGATTTTTAGCCTGGCCAGAAACAGAGGTAAAATAATCAAAGCTATCAGTTCTGGCATTGCCCTTAAAAGACTTTTAAATGTCAGTTTAATTCCAAACCAACCCACAGTGAGTTAGACCAATGTGGTCATACAAAAACATCTCAATAGCCAGGCCAACATACAGCATCAATAAATTATCACATGGCAGCTCCAAATCTGTCACAGTTATTCCCCCTGAATAATGTTAAAGCACTCTAAGGCATAAATCTTGCCATTTGATCACTTATAAGTCAGGGAATGACAATGTTGAAAGCTGAATGGTTGAAGGTACAACCTTAAGTATGTTCCCTTGCACATATACTTAACAATACAGAGTTTAATGACATACTATCATATTATTTCTCAAGTAATATAGGATATCATATCTTTTTATGCAATCATAGTTAAACATTTTGCAATATTTATTCATTGCTTTATTTTAATAATTTTCTCAGATATATTATATAATACATATGTAATTAATAATAATTGCTTTTCCTTTAAAGAGAGGAAGGTATACTTCATGTGATAGGTTTTTGTAGTTAAGTAAAGGTACTGTACACATCTGTATGGCATTGCCATTTTCAGATGAGGTTTGTTCCTATTCTGTTGAGGTGAATAGCACTAATTCTACTGGTTTTAAGAGTGCACAATCAAGCCATAAGAGTCCTGAGAGACCAGCCCCCACTGGCCTGCTTCCATTAAAAAAAAGGGTACCAATGCTAGACTGCTAAATTGGAATTGAACACTTCCAGAATTTTATAGAATCATAGAATCATTGAAGTAGGGTTGGAAGGGACCTTGTAGATCTTCAAGTCTGACCCCCTGCCTCGGCAGGAGAAAAACTGGGCTCAAATGACTCCAGCCAGGTAGACATCAAGCCTCTTCTTAAAGACCCCCAGGGTAGGAGCCATCACCACTTCCCTTGGAAGTTGGTTCCAGATCCTAGCCACCCTAACTGTGAAGTAGTTCTTATGGATGTCTAATCTAAACCTACTCTCCAACAACTTGTGGCCATTATTCCATGTTATGCCAGGGGGCACTAGGGGAAACAAGGTCTCTCCCAAACCCTTCTGGTCCCCCCTAGTGAGTTTATAGACAGTCACCAGGTCCCCCCTCAGCCTTCTCTTGTGAAGGCTGAACAAGTTCAGGTCCCGCAGTCTCTCATTGTAGGGTGTGCCCTGTTGTCCCCGGATCATGCGAGTGGCCCTCCTCTGGACCCTCTTAATGTTGTCCACATCCCTCCTGAAGTGGGGTGCACAGAACTGGACACAGTACTCCAGCTGTGGCCTGACCAGTATCACGTAGAGGGGGAGAATCACCTCCTTGGGCCTACTTGAGATGCACCTGTGGATGCACGACAAGGTCCAGTTAGCCCTGCCAACCGTGACCTCACATTGTCGGCCCATGTTCATCTTGGAGTCAATAATGACTCCAAGATCCCTTTCTGCCTCCGTGCTCTCATGGAAATTTGATGTGGAAATCATCCATATCAAGGGAAAGTAAACTATTGTAGTGGATGCACTACCTTGCTGCATGGAACCTGTTAGGATGACCCCAAGATAACCTTAAGGGGTAATTTCTGCATCATCACTGTTTAGGGGAGGACATCATAGATATAGAAGTAGAAACACTAGAGGATAGTCTGAATCCCCTGAAGAAAAGTTGGTAGGAAGCTGTGTGGAATGTTCTAGACGCAGTAACCATTAGAGTGGCTAGAGAGGGTACTCCCTGTAAGAAGAGGGGGAATGGAGGTCTTTGACTGAGGGAACTAGCTGTGACTGAAGGGAAGATGCCCCTGGGAGATTTACACAGGAATTTTTATGAAGCCTGGATGGTAGTCTGAATATAGGGTAAGGGTTTTGTCAATTTTATTTTACCATATTCTGTTTTCAAAGCATTTGATCACTTTTTTGTTTATGCCATTTGTTCTTCCTTGTAATAAACCTTTTTGTGTTTCTGTTACTTTACCAAAGGTCCTATGGTAAATCATGATTTCTGGGCAAATTAATAACCTGGGCATACCCATTCAGTAGAATGAAGGGACCAATAAATTTACCCAAATCCAGGGTGCATCTCTGGGAACAGCCTGAGCTCCTAGGGTTTTGGTGCAGACACCGAGATTCCTTGGAATGTCTATGAAATTTGGACACCTAATTTCTTTGGCCCTTTGAAAATCTTATCTGAGGTTTTTAAAGATTTTTTTAATTGACAATCTCTTTTATAAGAAGCCAATGTTGTTATTAATATTGTATCTCAATAGTGCCAACATAGAGACGTTAAGACAATATAACTGATTCTCAAACAGCAAATTTGAACCAAGAGCAACACAGTACATACACGTGGCAGAATAGTAAAATTTAGTAGCTCTCTTGTTAGTTCTGAAATTGGTATATGCAATTATATCTGCATATAATTTCCAATATGTTAAAGAAGGTGAACATGGTTTGTATAGGCCTCCTTGATTAAATGTTTTTTTCAGTAAGGACTTGAAGAACAATTGATATCAGGGAAGGCCAGTGGAAGAAAGCTCAAAGACCGCCATTGGATTGCTTAGTGTGATGGAGCAGCTTCAGTGCTCTGTCACTTTAAAGGCTGGAGCAGGCAGCTGGCAGGTGCCTGATTATGGTGGCCATTTTAATGTCCAACCTCTCAAGGCTGTCTGCTGCAAGACAGTGAGGGAGAAACAACACCCTGCTCCAGGAACATTTTCAAGGTAAAGGAATGAGCAATGGGTCCTGGACATGACCGAAAACTGCACCCTGCTGGGGAAGGGAGGCCTGGTGGGACTGTCAGTGGCATGGTAGCCCCATGTAAATAGCAGGACCACTAACTTCCCCAGTGAAAGGTGGGTCGGAACACCTCAACAACCCCAGCCCCCATCACTCGGTGGGTTACTGGAGGAGAGTAGTGGGAAGTATGCCTAACAAGAGGCACCTGAGCCCTAAGCCGTGTAAGAACCCTGGCCCTATTAGTGAAAGGGTGGAGTTGAAGCCAGGCATGCTCACAGAAGAGCATCTGAGCCCACAGGGGTGTAAGACCCTGAGCCCTAGTGAGAGGGTGGAGTGGGGCCAGGTATGTTCAGAGAGGAGTGCCTGAGCCTGTAGGGGTGGAGTGTTGGCCCAAGGAAGGGGTGAAGGGGCCCGGTGAGGGGCTAGCAGGCAGAGTTGGCCCATAGTTGGTTAATTGCCCAGTCTCGTTCATATGAGGGTTGCGGGAGGGACCCAAAAGGCTTCTCTAGGACTGGCTGAAGAGAGGAGAGCAAAGCCTGATGGCTTATGAGAGCCACTCAAAGGATCAGGGCAGCATGATTGAGGCCAAAAGGGGGCATGTGAGAGCAAGTGGAGTAAGAGAGGCCCCGGTGATAGGGGGGCAGTATGTGTGTGGCCCAAGAGGGCACTGTGTGAGACACTTGACTGTGTGCCCAGTCTGGCCTAGTCTTAAGCCAGAGATTTAACACACTGTGAGACATCTACGAGGCAAGGGACATGCGTAAGGGGAGGTCGGATTGTATATGTATCGCCCATTACAGATGGGCATTTGAAGGGCAGTCTCCCGCCTAATTCTCATCCTAATTACTTTACAACAAGACATGGCAGATTAGTAGGTGGGTGGTTTATCCATAAACAAGAGGTGGGCTGGTGTTAGAATCAGGCCTTGGGAGCTTGCCCCTGTCACACTTAGGAGGTAAGAAAACAGCACTTGTGTAGAGCCATGAAAGCAACAATAAAGAACTAAAATATAATGCATGAAGTAAGGAAGGATTTGAAATTAATCTTATGCAATTGCATGAAAAAATGAGGCATATTTTCCCTAGTCCCTATTTATTTGTGTAGAGGATAGTGACATTCATATCAAGGAGCAGGTTTAAAATAATATTAAATGAAATGGTTAATTTGACCGTGCCAGTGGGGGGTAGAAATATTCACTCAATTCCTACATAAGAGGCAAATAAGACCCTACTGGAAGTGAGTAAGGATGTAGAAAAACTATGTAAAGGTGTGAGGAAATAACTGGAATCTTCAGTGTAATTGGGGGAAGAAGGGCTACTCTTCCCATTAAATGGAATAGCTGCTGGACATTCAGAGAAGCCCAATCCAAAAAACAAACAAAAAACCAAAGCAATCAAAGTAAATAAAGGTGAGGAAGAACTTATAACTAGAACTATGGCAAAGTAAATTCTGTAGTCTATCAGCTCCTTGGCTGTTGTGTAGCATGTTGGGTTAACCACACAATATGAAGCTGATTGAATTGACACAATATGTCAATTCTGTGTGCTCTGAGCACTATGCTTTCCATATAGTAGCCCTTGGGGAATTCCAGAAACATTCTCAAACTGAAAGTAAAATATTTGGTAATGTCAAAAAAAAAAAAAATCATGACTGAAATTGTAGAACTGAAACTTTTCAGTATTGCCAAATCAAAATTTTTGTCTCTTTTAGTTCCTCATTTTAATTAATTTATTTAATTTTGGTATTTTCACTTTTCATTTCAGATTTGGACAAAAGTTAAAATACTGAAATTTCCCTTGGAATGGATTATTGGGATGGATTTCCCTTGGATGAATAATCCATTTCTGATACTTTGATCAGCTCTACAAATTGGTTTTCTGGTGTCACAGGGCACTTAGGTGCCTGGTCCTAGAAGAGCAGAAACTGCCTGGGGAGAGCCCAAAGAGCCAGACAGGAGCCCAGGTGCAGGTTGCCATGGCAACAAGCTAATGAGGAAATTAGCCTGTACCTGCACCTGGTCAGCTGGCCGGAAGGGGCAGGGCTCTGGGCCCATATAAACCCCAGGATGGAGACTAGGGAGGTCAGTTCTATGCTGGCAGCCAAGGGAGAAGGAGCCCTCCTAGAGCAAGTGAAGGGAAGAGGCCTGACTAAGTTCTGCTTTGGGTAATGTAAAGGGGCCGAGAACGCATTATGTAGCTTGTGCTATGTTATAGCCCAGGGGCTTATGTTTTGTTTGCTGTTTATAAGACCAGTGGTTTGGTTGAGGCTATTTGGGGAAGGAGGAGGCCTCATTGGGGGTCCACTGCCACGTGGAGTCCCTGGCACCCTCTCTGGTGCGGGGTCTCCACACCGCAGTGGGCTCCCAATTAGGCATGAGGGGTGCACAGACCCTGGTACCAGAGAGGGCATGGCACGAGGGGTGCACAGACCTTGGCACCAGAGAGGGCACGGCATTTTGGGGGCACAGCTAGCAAAATACATACATCAAGATGTGGCAGGCAAGAATAGAGGGTGCCCATTAGGCTGAATTGGCATGGTCGAGGGCCCTTAGGAGATCACAGCTATTCTTAGGGACCCCATCCCGTGACATCTGGTTTTCACCAAGCTCTAATTATTAGAAAGGGAGCAAAAGATACTAATTCCAGCAGGCTGCTATACTTGTGCAGCTACCCCATCTCTTTGGGTATGTATTATTATATTGGAGACCTGGAAATGAAACTGGAACAGAACCTTTTAGGTTGGTCAACCCTAGTTAAAACAGATCTTCCACCCACTGCGTCTTCCATAGGATGAATCTTTTCCATGGTTAAATTGGATCATGTTTTGATTGTTTGGATTAATTCAATATTTCCTGTTTTTAACTCTGTAATAATAACTTCTTAATATTTTGTTGCAGCATTATAGATTCCTTGCTCTTATTACTAATGAAATAGTCCAGTGATATTTGGACTTGACAGCAGGAACTTCAACCTTTTTCAGGTCCCTTTTTTTGGTCTTTGCTGTTGTGCACTGAACCCATGAATGATTGGTGACTGAATAACATCAAGAGTTCTGCTGTCAGTAGAAATAATTAAATTCAGTTTAGTTTATATTAAGGGTCTAATTTTTACCCTAACATTTTAACAGTCAGTTTTTAGTGTATGGCTTCTATATTCTAACATTTATTTGGACTAGATTTGAAAGTTACGTAAGGGCTTATGTACACCATCTCCATGCTAAGCCTGGGAGAACTTCTGAGGAACATGTCCCACTCGCTGACTGCAACACTACGTGTGTCAAATCCTGGAAATGAGGAAATGTGGCTGCTTTAACCACTTTCAGGCACATTTATTGGTACATGAATTAATGAGGTGTAGATTTTCAAACGTGTCTATGAGATTTCCAAAAGAGACAAATTCACATAGAGGCCTAAGTCTCAATTATTATCACTTAGACACTTTAAAATATATGTCCCAGGTATCTTCACATTTTGATGGGATGTTCAGATCTTTCTGAAATTCCTTTACTAAGAATTTTAAAGGCATATCAGAAAGGGCAGAAGTTTTCTATTGCTTTTATGCATCCATTTGGTAACAAGTTATCATATTTGCCTGAATATAATATGAGGTCCTCCCCCCATTCAGCATAAGGAAGAGAGCTCCTTGTCTTACATTCACATTAAATACATTGCCTATCATTAAACTGCTGCCAAAAGCAACATGTGCTAAGTAATGGAAACCAACTGTGAAGTTAATTAAATACAGCCAACACTAAGCATGACTATAAAACATATGGCCTATATTGGGCAAACATACTGGTGGGAACCCTTTTCTTTTGGCCCTTAAAAAAAGAGCAGGCAGGTGTTCCCTTTGCAGGGAACTGGCACTGAGCCTGGAGGCACTGTAATACCAGGCTGGCACTGGGAGGGTGATATCCAGCCCTAACACCCTCTCCTTGGTACCGGAAATACTTGATCTTAGCCAAAAGCCCAAGATTCTAGTAGGAACCTATTTTCTTTTTTTAAGAAAAGTTTTTTGTGTCTTAAGAAAAGTCAAATAAGCCAAATCAATTCCAAATCTTTGAATCAGTCAAGAACCAAATGTGGCCCTGCTACTGGCAAGGGCCAGCCTGCCTGGCGCTTCAGATACTTCCAAATTCTTTGGCCGATATCCTACCTGCAGACCCAAGCCCAGAGGTGTGGGGTTCGGATGCCCCCAAGTTTTGCTTGCCATCAGCTGTATGGCCACAGGAAAAAGCTAGGGTGGAGTCTCCTTTTTCCATAGCGTGAACATATAGCCAAAATGTTCCCACTGGAAGTGAAAGTGGGAGGCTAACTATGCATTACCTCTGTCAGGGTACTACTCCCTGACACATTCATGGTTGTCCTCAGCCAGTACAAAAATCACCTTGGTGGTCATGGTATTTCCCCAGCCATCACAAGAATAAGTTAGTACAGTGTATCTGTATAAAATAGATTTCCTCTCCACTCCCACGACTAAGCTGCATCTTTTAGGGCTGTGTGAAACAGCACCATTTCATTTCTACTCCCATTTCATTGTTTCAATGGGACAGTGTTTTGTTTTGAGTTTTGTTTAATTTTGAAAACACTGTTTGTTTCATTTTATTGAAACAGTTTTGCTGTTTCAACATCTCACCCATAGGCTATAATAGGGAAGCATGAAACTGCCTATAACTTTGTCATTTATTGCCTGATTTAGATGAAACTTTCAGGAATGGTAGCTCCTTCTGAGGCCATGAAGCTTGTCAGGTTTCAAGGAGATAGGTGCAGAGGTTTCTGGGAAACTGCACATTTCTGAACTGTTCAGAGCAAAACTTGTGTCACTGTTAAGTGTGAAGGCACAGAGAAAGCACAATTCAAACAGTGCTTTTTATGCTGTTTTTCCATCCCTCCCCCAGAGCACTGGGATTGGAAAGGACCTTAGGGAAGGATCACAGTCAGTATCACCAGCTACACATGTCAGTATCAGAGCAGTCCTTCCCCCCCCCTTTTCCCTCCCTCTCCTTAGTTTCTCTTTAGCTGCAAGCAAGCCCAGCTTTGAACTCAAAACGTTTCAAAACTTTTGAAACGTTTTGACTGCTCTTGTTTCACTTTGAGGCTGTTTTGAAGCTGTTCATTTTGTTTTGATTATGCTGTTTCAAGCTGAAAACAAGTTGAAATAACATCAAAACAAAATAGCCAGTGAAATTCCACACAGCCCTAGTACCTTTCATTCCCACTTCCAATGATTCCTGTTTCTTCACCAGCCTTAAATGTCTGGCAAACTTGATCAAACAGGGCTGCAAGCTGTTCACACAGAAACCCTCTGTCGCTCCCTCTCTCAGCCTGTTGCATATAATTAGTGTGGCCCCGCCCCCCATGGGTGTATCCAGATGAACTTGCAGGTGCCTCCTGCAGCATCTCAAACCACTTTGAGATGCTGCAAGAGGCATGTGAGAGAACAAAAAAATGTTCCCTGCACTGTACATTTGCAGCATGGGGGCAAAATTAGATCCCCAAGCATCCAGGCATCAAACAGTACCCCGGGGGAAAAAAACAGGGCAGAGCACAGTCCCAGGCCATGCCCTGAGGCAGCCAGAGGCTTGGTCTTCCACAGAGATGCTCTGGTAGTCAGCCAGAGCATCTCTATAGCTGGTCCTTGCTTTGGTGTTGAAGCACACTACTGGCCCGTGTGGGGCAGGCAGCAGTGCAAGCTGCAGGGACCTGGACCTGGCTTGCCAGGTAAGTAGGGGGCTGGGGGGCTGAAGCACAGGGGAGGGGACCATGGGGGAGGCCCTGACTGGCCCCAGCCCCTGTTAGTTTCCCCAACTCTCCATTTGTTCCCCCCAACCCTGTTCATTCCTCAGACCCCTGTTCGTTCCCCCAGCCCCCCGTTCATTCCTCCAGCTCCCTGTTCATTTCCCTTGTTCCCCTGTTCATTGCTCCCACCCCCTGTTCATTCCTCTAGCTCTCTGCTTGCTTTCTGAGCCACCCCCCACTCACCAGCAGTAGCAACAGCAGTTGGGGCCACTCGGGGGTTCATGGCACAGCCCCCCTGTACGGGGGGCAGCAGGGTTCAGTCCCGGTTGCGTGGTACCCCTGCTGCTGCATTGCACAGGTGTGGCCCAGCTGAGCGGCGCTGAGCCTGGGTGACAGCCGCAGCACCCCTCAGCTTCCAGACAGCGCACAGTGCTCTGCTGATCTGGCTGCATGCGCATGATGCAGCAGCAGCAGCATGGGTGCCAGGTGGCCAGGGCCACCCCTGCTGCCCCCCGCTGCCCTGTGCCATGTGGGCTGGCTGTGCTATGAGGCTTCAAGTGGCCCCCACCACTGCTGCTGCTGCTGGTAAACTGCGGGCAGTGTGGGAGGCTGGAGCCAGGCGAGAGAATGATCAGGATCCTGGAGTCCACTGGGGAATCCCTGAATAATCTCCAGCTTCCTGATCGCTCCCCCACTCATCTCCAGCCTCTTGCTCATTCTCCTGCTTGTCTCCAGCCTCTGGAGGACTGGAGACAGAACAGGAGAATGAGAAGGGGGATGGAGACAAGCAGGGGTCTGGAGATGAGCCCCTGGAGATGAGCTGGAGATGTTCCTCTGTTCATCTCCAGGCTCCTGCTTGTTTGTCTGCTCATCTCCAGCCTCCCAAGGCTGGAGACAAGCAGGGGAATGAGCAGGGAGCTGGAGATGGGCAGGAGAAGGAGCAGGGGGATAGATATGAATGAGCAGGAGGCTGGAACCCTGAAGATGAGCTGGAGACTTCCCCTGCTGTCTCCAGCCTCCTGCTCATTCTCCCACTCATTTCCAGCCTCCAGAGGCTGGAGACGAGCAGGGGAAAGAGCAGGGGGCTGGAGACCAATGTGGGGCCTGAGGGAGAGCTGTAGCCCCGGGTTAGGGCTGGGACCCTGCAGGCAAGGTAGTCTATGTCCTGGGGGGTGAGACTCTGCCCTTTGGGGAGCAGGGGACCCACACTGACCTGCATCCCCACACATCCCTCCACACCAACCACACACCACCCACAGGGTGAAAGGAAGGGGTCTCCTGGTCTGAGAGACCAGCATTTCTGTGTGTGCGATGCATGTGTGTGGATATTGTAATGGTTTTGAGTGGCCAGCGGTCCTTTGTACGGGTGCATGGGTGTGGATATTGTAACTGGTTATAGTTTTTCTCTGTGGTGTGATACTAGGAGTGTAGATAAATATAACCTTTTATACATATAGCTATATATTTTTCCAAAAAAAAAAAAATTAAAAAGTTTGTTCTACTTACCTGGCAGGGGAAATACCATGACCTTAATGGTGGCAGGGGAAATACCCTGACCAGGGTAATACAATTAAAATGGCACTGTGTAGTAGAGGGTTGTGGACAGGACTCTCTACAAGACCGTCATAGTTAGCTTTCTGCTGGCCAGCTTCTTGTGGGAGGATCTAGGCCTCCCTCTCCAGCCCATTGCTGAAGGGCAGGTACAGGGGTACAAGCCCCCGAAACTACCCTTTGGGGAGCTCCAAGTTCCAGACTTTGTGGGCATGGGTGGAGCCTCCCCAAGAGGGTGCCAGCTATAGACTTTACTTTGTAGTTATTAGTGTTTTAAAATTATATTTAATGTTTTCTTATGTTTTTTTTTTTATTCTCTGTGATGAATTTGGGTATCTGTGTTTGCACTGCTTGGGGAGGGGACATTGCTTATACTGGATCCCCCGGCAAATTTAGTGTTCCCAGATTTCTGGGTGGGGGCTCAAGTGACTGGAATAATTTAGGAGGAGCCCGTAAATGTGAACCTGGCTCTTTTTGCTGCTAACCAGTGCCCAGAAGAAGGGTTACACATGTTTTTTTGCAATAGTCAATGTTTTCAAATTTACCCCTCACTTCTATGTGCTCAGGGAGATCAAGGTTTGATAGCAGGGAGGAGGGGGAAGTGATTTTTGTTGGGAGAAGCTGAACAGCAGAGGCCAAGGAAGCCACCTAGTTTCCCCAGATTTATTTTCCCTGCTGTAGCAGTGAGAGGGGTACAAATTCAAGGCAAACCTCCAATAATTAGATTCTATACTTGGAAAATTTTAACAAATTTATCATTTTTCTAGATATAGAATCTAATTATTGAGGAGGTTGATCTTATATTCAAGTAAATGCGGTATTAATAGTAAGAATACAATATGGCATTTCCATTTTCAAGTCATGCCATTTTTTGTTATGGTAATTGTAGTATATACTGGCTTTTAGTATCTTCTATCAGACAAACAGCTAAAGCCACAAAAAAACTGGAGCAGCTACCATGCTAATAGATAACTATACATTTTTACCATGAATGTAGGTATTCTACTTCTGAATAGTGAACATTTGTAGTTTTTTCAGATTCTTTACAACCAGTCATATTAAAGCACAGAAGTGTTATCCCCAAATGACCCATGAGAAGATGTTGCATCTCAGCAGGGAGATAGGACATGGCAAAAATAATAGCCACAGCAGATGTGTCGCTGACTTGTATATTTATATTCAACTTTGAAATGGAAATAAAGTAAAATTAAGAAAAGCAAACACAGCATTTTATTTAGATTATCAAGTTGAAAAGTTGAGGAGCCTGAAAACATTTGGAAAGGAATGAAAGAACTTTTCAATAAAGCTAGGACGACTCATATTAATGAATTAAAGATTGGAGCTAAATCGTAACAGACAAAACAAATAGTTATGGCATTAAATAATCATCACTATGCCTGTTAACAGATTTAGTCAATAGCTCACTCTTTGAGAAGTTAAGTTTATCTAATTGTCTTTATTTATCAATAATCAATCTTTCCCCCTTCTGTTACTGCACGTTTTAGTAGGATACTAAACGCAATTAATTGCTGTATAAACACACTGATGGGTGAGATACTCATTTGCAGCTCAGATCTTTAATCATTCTATTCATGATTCATTCAATATGCCTAAGTGTCTACTGAACCTCAGCTCTGTTTGAAAGGCATTTCATCAAGCATGAAGGTAGTGTTTTACAGGACTTAAATAGTTCTAGAAACTCAGCTGTTTTGATGTCATTAGCAAAGCTATCCAAAGGTTTGGCCTGTAGACAGACTGATAGCTTTATTAATTTAAATACAATATGCCTCTCCTTCTCTCCATTTCAATCTGGCTTTTGTTTAAAGCAGTCTGCAAACTCAACCTTATTTTAGGTTAAATGTGATATTAATCAAGCTGTGGATAAAGGCCACATATATGACTGAAGCATGTTTATTAGCTTTAGTGAAGACTTCAATTTAGTCACACATTCTTTGCTCTTAACAAAACCTCAGAATAATACAACATGGGTTTTATGTCAATCTCTAAATTGGGTATCATCATATTTAAGTAATAATAGGAAACAAACTAAGTTCAGGATAGTGGCATGTGATTTTTATATTGCTTTATGCACGTGTTCTCAAAGGTTTGCCTCTTTTCTTGCCTTGGCTATTTTCTTTTAAAATGTCATATTCAGCTTATGTGGACAAATAGCATATTTTATTATAAAGGCACAATTCTTTCTCTCCTTTTTATTAATAAGTCCTTTAATAATAAAAATGCAAGGTATTTATATACTGTCAATTATAAAAATATTTCATACAGAAAGGAACAGTTAAAAAAGAATGAATAGTTATACTAAAAATAGATAAAAGTGATATGTGCAGAGTAAAACCAAAGAAGGATGCAAACACAGAAGAGATGCAAATATAGGTTTTTGCTGCTAGTTTGTCAATTAGATTAAATGTGTTTGGGCATGGCTGATGACATGGGCTTGACTATGTACTGTCTTGCAGTTTGTTTTGTACAGGCATTGCTCAGTACTACGAAAATGGTTTAAACCTATATAGAAGTCATCAAAAGAGTTCTTTTGAGACAAGAACAGTTTCACTAACACTCAGGAGAAGCTGCCTGGTGGTGTCTTGGTATAGCAAGGGAGGAAACATGCTGCTTCTAGGCATAAGCGCAAGGTGGGTTTTGTGACTGAATTCAGACTTCTTGTTGGAAGTGCAGGGAGCAAAAAAATATAATGTGAGATCTTGCAGACCAGTGATGTATCAATATATTAAAGTTTATATACATGCCAGAAGTATAACAAATATGTTAAAAAGCATTATTATATCTTTGAAGAATGTAATCACTAGAGCTTGCAGAAGGGTTATACCTCCCACAGAGACAATAGGTGGAAAGGTTAGCGTTAACTTTGGCCACAGACAAATTAATATTATGTCTGTAGGGTTAGTTTCAGGACTTCGTTGTGACTTGGTCTTCATGTCCATTCTATATGTACATGGACAATAATTTTCAAAAATGCTGGCAAACTCAAAGGTTAACATCATTTTCCCATTGAAAAATTAAATGTATGCCATCTATAGCTACTTATGTAATCCCATGATCAGTCTATTCCAAAGAGTAAATTTGATATACTGTTTTTAAATTGGTGACATCTTTTTCACTTTCATGCTTGAGCTCCCTGAGTAGCAGTGGAAAATGGGAAAGTGTGAATGGATGTCCTGATGGTTGTGACTGCTGGGCTGGCAGCATAGCTGCTGTTATTTTTGTGCCTCCTCACCAAAGTTCATGCCCAGGGCTGTATTACAGAGGAAAGTAAGCAAAAAAGAACTATACTCTTGGAGGGGCAAGTCCTGGGCTCTGGTCTTTTGTCAATTGTTACATTTAGTATTAAAGAGTCACTGAGGTTCAGGAGGTACGGAAGGTGACCCAGCCACTCAGAACCAGCTGTTCTTCAGGCTGGTGGACAGGGTACACTTGTGATGGTTGGGAGATATGGGCTTGAATCCTGTAATGCTGAGATTGAACCTGGACTCCCATTTTCTAGGCAAATGCTGTAACCATTCAGCTACCAAATAAAAGGCAGGCAGCACATAATTCTCTTTTGATCTTGCTTGTCAATTTGTTTATTCAAAAACAAGAACTGTCTGAATAACTGGCTATAACTGTTGTGCTTTGTGCTCAGGTCCATGCTGACAGTTTATTTTATATATGCTCTGAGCTCTAAGCTGAGGAAACTATGGGCTAAAGATTTTACAAGCTGAAATTCAATTATGGTAGTTCTGTACGTTGCAGACTTCCATTGTATGGAAGCTTACTTTTTGGGAGATTCTTCAGTGCTGATTTTTATCTCTATCACTTGGGCTTGCATCATTTAGAAGGATTTTTCCAGGTTGAAAGGGTTCTGGGATGCTGCTTTAATTTCAGATTTCAAAGTCCACAACTTAAAGGACAAATAAATAACATAAGTGACCTCAAAAAAATGGAGGTGGGCAGACAATGTTACGTATTCTCTGCCAAAAAAATGTATATAAAATATGCTTTTATTCTGGAAGTTTTCCATTTTTGCATAAGAGGTGTCATCACCCTAAATCCTTTGTAGCCTGGGCCTGAGTGACTTAGTACCAGAGATTTCATTGCAAGCTGGAGCCAAGAAAACAAATGGAGGATGTGGTGGTACAGCCTACCTTTTATATGCTATCTCAGTGGCCAAACCATTCACTAAGGAAGTAGAGACCTGGGTTTTAGACACACCTTAGCTGGAGGGGGTTCAAACCCATCTCTCCAAAGAAAGTGCCCTAATGACTAGGTTATGATCAAGGCTAGATGGGGACACCTCTCCTTTTGAAATTGGTCCACTGTGCAGCAAAGAAATCAAGATTTGGCAAGCCAGAAGGCAGGAGCATAAGAGAGACCGTGACTCTGTACACACTCATGAATGTATTTGCCTTGGAAGAAAGCATCCTGGGTTTTGTTCCCTGCTGTAAAATCTTCTTATGCATTTTTGCTTTAAAACATCATCAGCTAAAATGCATATAGGGCATGTCTACACATGATGCTACGTCGCCATAGCAGTGAGCTACAGTAACATAGTGTCAACAGGCAAAAACTCTGATGCAGCAGCTATGTCACCATAGCAACACACTCCCCCATTATAGCATACTGCTACGGCAATGTAGTAGCTAAAAATAACTGTGTGTGGCCAGCACAGCACAATACGGGCTGTTACTGTACTGTCCAAAGGAAAGTACTAAATGATGGCTCTGTAACAACAGTGTCGTGTGGTCACGTGTAGATGTGCCCCACAGTGTTGGACAGATGGGAATTAGACCCAGATTTTCCACTTTGTAAGTGGGACAACCAGTAGCCATTCTATAAAATGCAGGCAGTAGTGGTATCAGTGGAAGAAAGGGTGAGTCAGTCGTCTGTACCCATGAGAATAATTTAGATGCCTAAATGCAGGATGGGGGTTGGTGTTGTGAATCTGAGTCCCACATAGGCTTGAAAGGCTGAGAGAGAGGTGGGATCTCAGACATTACTCTCCTCAGTGTTTCCAATTTAGGTACCCCTCACTCAGCTATTTGGCTATTGTACATCCTGTTTTTGAGCGCCTAAACAGGGTTTTGAATTCTGCCTGCAGTGGGAGTTAGGAAGGATGTTGCCAAGTTTTACTATGCATAAATCCATTTGTAGACTTAGTCTGCTTGGCTAGGATAACATATCCCAGGGAAAGAGCCTTTCTATAAGTCATTTAGATGTTTCTGGAGCTCCCCCACTGAATGTTCATGTCTCTTCCCCCACAGGAGTTGAGAATTTACAGTAGCATCTCTTCTCCCATCCACAGAAGTGAACTTCCTTCTGCTGTCTGGATAAAAACAAATCAACCTCTAGAACAAAGATGGAAAATAACAGAATTTATTACTCTAATGACTCCTGGGACAATCATGCTTTGTTGGGCACAAGTTGACCCAGGACATGAAATGTGCTAAAATTATAGTATTAAATGAGAGGGGAAGGGAGGAAAAGGGTGCAGCGTGTGAGTTACCAGAATGGCAAGGAAAAGCTGTACTCCCAACTTATTCTAAGTGAGAGATCATAGGGCCTGAAGGGCTTGAGAGTCATGAAAGGGAGAAGTAACGGGAGAAAGAAGAGAAAATAAATTGGGAGGAATCAGAAAGGGAGGTAAAGAAAACTGGAAGTGAAAGGTAAGTACAGCAACTGGGAAGTTTGGGGCAAGTAATGAGGACAATATATGAAGGTGTCTTGTAGTGACTCCTCTAGGAAATAAGAAACAGTAAATCCATACTTATCTGCTCCTGGAACAAACAGAGAAAGATTGTGGTTTGGTAGGAAGGGCAATGCAAATTCAATTCCCAGCAATACCACAGGCTCCCTTGGGCAAGCTGTTTTGTCTCACATTCTCAAAAGAAGAAGATAAAATGCTTTACTTACAGGACTTCTAGGGATTAATATATTTAAGGATGGGAGTTGCTCAAAGAGTTGCTCAAAGTGGAGGTAAAAGGACAGGATATTGAAGTACTAAAGGCCTTGTATTGACATTCTTATTTGGGTTAAAAGTGACGTTTTCTAGTTTAGATCAATTCTAAAAAGAAGGGAACTTGATTTTATGTATCCACATAAGAAAATATCAGTATAACTATGCAATTATTTTTATAATAATTCAAGAAAATGTTACTATATAGACAAGGCCTTTAACAAATAACCATGTCAAAGATGGGATGAATAGTGTACGGCTGGGTTGTATTAACTAGAGTGTCACTTGAAGATCATGGGAAGTGAGAAGCCTGAGAGGTGATTTGATAGCAGCCTTTAACTGAAGGGGGGTTCCAAAGAGGATGGAGCCATATTGTTCTCTGTGGTGACAGATGACGGAACTAGGAGCAATGATCTCAAGTTGCAGCAAGGGATGTTCAGGTTGTATATTAGGAAAATCTTTCTCACTAGGAGGGTCATGTAGCACTGGAACAGGTTATCTAGAGAGGTAGTGGAATATCCATCCTTGGACTAGATGATCTCCTGAGGTCCCTTTCAACCCTAGTTTTCTATGACACTATGGCTTTAAATAGTATCTGTGTATGTGTGCACACACACACACACACACACACACACACACACACACACACACACACACACATTAGGGTTTGAGTATTGTAGCTGTTATGGTTTCATAGATTTCTGGAAATATGAGAGGAAAGGATTTTTCACAATATATTTTATTGGACCAAGTGGTAACAAAGTGGTGACCTGAAGAAAGGCACTTGATGCCCAAAAGCTTTTCCAGCAGCTCTCTCTGTATATGTGATATATAGTATACATCAAATGTTCTAAAGTTTTAAAAATCATCTGTATATATGAGATTATTTTGATCACTGAAACTGACTGGGGTCTCTTTGTGGACTATTTTAACTAGTAGGCAGTGATGTCAGTTAGGTCAAAACTTTCAGATGGTGTAATACATCTGGTACACCAATACCACCATTAGGTGGAAAGAAAACAGAAAAAATTTCACATTTGCCAAATTTCAAAGCTTTCAAGCTCTTTTAATCTGTTAACTGCAGCATTGAAATAATGTTGCTGTGAGAAAAAAGCAAATCTTTGATCTCCCTATATCCTTATTAGTACAGGTAATGATACCTATAATTGCAGGGTCACTTCATATACTTACATGCAAGTGGACCAGCCAGCAAACTAAATTACCTCAATTATTATCATGTGATGTGTTTCTAATTAGTTCACTCCAGTTAATAGTTTCTTAAAACTGTCTTTTTAGACTTTTCATAAATATATACACCACTTTAAATAATTACGTTAAAGTGGCTGACTATATTATTTATTTTCTGGCACATTGCCAGTGGTATACAGTACACAAACTTCATTAACTGTATAAAATTTGTATACATTCAGAGACAGAAGGTACAGAAATATTATGCAATTATTGTAGGATCTAGTAAGATAAAGCTTTTTTAATACGTCTATTACACTGCTATTCTGACATTTACTGTTCCAAAATGAATTTGAAAGCAGACTGTTTTATGTCCTTCTACAAACAGTAAAACTATGAATCTTACTAAATCCTGGATACAGTTTTCTGTGAATAAATGTCTAATTCAATTTAAAATTTGCAAATTGTTCCATTACTTTTTATATGAACAAAGAGCAACAGTCAGGAGTTTTTATCTGTTGTTTATGTTGCACATTACCTAGTCACTTCATCACTTGACCTGGTTTGAATCCTTTTCAGGAAAAAGCCTGCCATCTGAAGTCATTTAGACAGCATGGTTATGAGTGTCAGAGGAAACAGAATTCAACAGCACTGGGCAGAATATGAGTGTGAACAAGTATTTGTGGGTCCTGTCTTAGGTCTAAGATGGGAGTAGCACATGCAGGAATTCACTGTTGCAGGAAGTGGTACAAGCACCCCCTGGTAAGTAATTTGGAATGAGAGGGGATGGTGGGATTGTGGGAGTGGTGGGGTGGCATGTCCAGGGTGAGGTAGGTGGGGCCAAGGATGGCTAACAGGTATGTGGGGGATGTGGGGTTAGATTTTTTTATATCTAAAAATCTAACCATTTTAGATTGGGTGTGTGGTGGGCCAGTAGGGGGTGCTCCTGCGTTATGCCACCCAGCTCACTGTGCCTGACCACCTTCCAGGCTCTGAATGCCTCCCTGGGGGTGCCTCACATCTGGCTGACCCCCTTCCTGGAGCACATCCACTAGCTGGGAGGTAGAGCTGCCACCACCCAAGGATGGGCTTGATTCTGGCTCTGCATCCCCTGGGAAACACAGGCCTAGTACTCCTTGAAGGTACTTGACTCACTTCAAGAACTTGGGGTACTTCCCTCAGTCGGAAGCACAAATAGTGGTCTTCCTTAGTCAGCCAAACCAAGGGGACCCAAGGCATAATCTAGACCCACTCCCAATAAGTCTCTCATGTTAGGTACAAAGGAGAACTTTATTGGTTACAAGGAGTAGGGTTGGAATAGGGTACAGAGTTGAGTAGTATCAGAGAAATCCCATAGAGCAAACAGGGTGGATGGGGTAGCCTTTGATCATGCAACTGAGTTATTGCAAGCTGTAAAGCTAGTTAGATCTCAGGTAACTTACTCACAAGTATCATCCAGAGGCTGGTGAAGAGTCCCTTGGGAGGCAGGCAGTTCCGTGATCATGAGTTTTGAGAAACAGCAAGTTTCAGATGGTCCAGCTCCTCTCCCTCTCTTGATTTTTCCCTCATGGCTGCTGCCTCTTCCTCCTGGGCAGTCCTTAACTTATATAGCCCTTATGACCTCATTTACCTGGTCCAATGGAGGCCAGCACCTGTTGGATGTCAGCCAATCAATTTGAAGTGCATCACTAGTTGCTGGGCAGACTGGCAATCCCTAGCTCAGCAGGGAGCCCAAGCCCCTCACCCAGGAATGTGATGCCAGTCACGTAGGCAGAGGGAGCAGGTTTCCCCCCTCTCTCAGGAAAGTAGCCAGCTCAGGTTACCTAAAGAGATAGGGTAAGGTGTGTACCCTCTGCAGGGCCCATCCTAACCAAATTGTCACAAAGCAGAGTTTTTGGGAAGAAACAGAGGTGGCCTTCTGCCACAGGGTGCACCATTTTGGGGGCAATTTGGGGGGCCATTTTTGGTTGGGAGCACCATTTTTGAGGTGATTTAATCCCTGTGAACACCTGCACACCTTGGCATTTAGATCAACTCAACTTTGGTTATGTCGATCTAAACGCAACACTTGTGCATTCTGTATGTGTTACTGTAGATAGTTTGTGAAGAGCATAGATATTAATAGTCTTAGAAAAAATCATTCTGATAATCTGTGAATGAACTTCTGTCTAAAAACCTCACAGATCAGGCTCTAATCATGGAACATGGTACTAAAAAGTTATCCTTGTTTCTGCAAAGTAAGCAATTACTTTCAACAGAAAAGTAAACATGGAGACAAGCCAACACTGAAATTCAAGCTGCCCCATTGTACTGTAGCTCAAGTCAAATGGAGCCCAAGCTGCAGATAACCACAGCCCAGTTCCCTCCCTTCCTCTGTGTGATATTTTACCTTATTTTCTGGCAGTTCTTTTCACATGAAACATAGAGGTGAAAACAAATCTGTGAAACAATACACTTCTCCATTCAGTCCTGACAGCATGCTGTTGTATGGAACATGTATAATTTAAACTTGCCTCAATAGTGCTTACAGACGTAATCCATAACACTGACACTTTCCATGTATTTGTGTATAAAAATATTAAGGTACCAGTTTAAATGACACAACCATTTTTGTGGCAGAAATTATTTGAGAAATAATAATTTTAAAATGGAGAAACCAAAGACAAGAAAAGGATGACAAAATAAAGATAAGTAAAGGCCTGAACCCTGGAAAGGAAAAAAAAGGAGTTCAGAAGAGAAGGTGAGAAAAAAAGTAATTGGGGAGGAAAAGGGAGGGGAGAAAATAGAGTGTTGTCTCATCCAAATTTCAGTGACTCACAATGAGGCAGGCTTCTTCCATTAGAGGTCTGAACGTTGACTTGAGCACATACACAGTACCAGTCCAGAAAAATGGCTATTGGAGCTTATTCTCCAGTCTGAGATGCTTCACTTTAGATCAATAAAAGTTGTCAAATGAAAATTAAACCCCTAAAACAGCTTCTGGTTTTGGAAAATCCCAGTTCTCTATAACTTTTCCCAGCTCTTTATGTATACATATGTATTTATCCATATAAATACATTTAGCAGAAATGAAGAAAAACAGCATTTGTAAGCCTTTGTGGTATGAGCACAGTTTACATCCAGTCGTTGTCTGGTTGGCAGTGAAAGCTGGCTTTCATATCTTATGCTTATTTTCCATTGTAAGGAGAAGTTCCTATTAAGGCAATTATTGCTCCCAAGCTCAGAAAAGTCTCTCAATTTTTGACACCCTCTTTGCAAGTCTTCTTTGTTTCCATGGAGAAGTTTCATGCAAAGCCGCTTTTTGTCAGCAGTTGGCACCTCTAATTATAGCTGACTGGATACTCCCAAAATTGACAACGCTTTTTTCCACCTTTTGCTTTCAAATTCAGTCATGTGTTTCTGGAAGCACCTGGGACCTGATCCTCATCTTATGTATACCCTTTTTACATCTATGTAATGCCACACACTTAATGGAGTACTTGGTTTATACTGATGGAAATGAGATTTAAAACAAGCCCTTTCTTGTATTCTAAAGGAGTTTTTCACTTATGGGCATTTTTAACAGACATTAGTTGACTAAATAGGAGATTTAATTGCCTTTTTAAAACCATAGCAATCACTTTCTGATCTTGGTCATACTTGTCTAAAGTTAATTGAGTTATCTTAGATTTATACTACTGTAACTGAGTATATATTTTCTGCAGTGTCATCTTGGTGGGTTAGGGGAAACAATGTTTGGGGGAAAACCATCTTCATATACTTTTGTTATAAAGATGGCAGGTATGGAATTAAAATCTTTGCCACAACAGACTTTTGATCTTTGTCTATCCCTGCCATATTGCTACTGTTAACCCCTCATTTTCTGTTTCTGTCCATCTGAAGATACATTAAGGGTTCTCAGCAAGTTTATTCATCTGCTTAAACTGTTACATGCTTGAGGATTCTTTGGTGCTTGTGGGGGCTATAATTTTCTTACAGTCAGAGAACAGTGTAAAACAGATATTATGTCATATTGGCATATACCACATGCTTTGAACCCTGCCAGTATTGCGGTTTGGTCAGATCCATTGCTTCATGAACCAGGCTCATCCAGATGTTCTCATCCACACCTCCACCCTGAAGTCTCAAGATTACCCTCAGCTTTAGTCATGCCTTTTAAGGGTAACAAATATATGCCAGAGTTATCCATATTTTTAAGTTAGTCTTAGTAGGGGGGCATATAAATACAAATTAGTTAACAAAAGGCAAATATTAGAATGTGGATGGAAAACAAAGTTCATTATATCCATGACCAAAATATTCCATAATGTTCATGTACCATAAAGTCCACAATGTACAAAAATAAATTCAAGAATTAATTTCAGCATTTGACCAATGAAATCCTCATAGCATGTAGAAGTTCACAAGAACAAAACCCTTATAAACCTGGAAGCTTATTTCTCTTCTATATTTTGTATCCTGTTTTTCAGTGTACCATAGAAGAAACAAATTTATCTCAGAAAGTGGCTGAAATAGTTTAATTTGCTACTTTCTTGAAGGTTCTTTCATGCTAGTGGGGACTAAAATTCTCTCCAGCCAGTACCAAAAAACACTGTAAAAGATATATAGCAGTAAGAGAGAAGAGGCAGGTTGAGAGAGCCAGGGAAATGGCTGGAGGACGTCGCAAAGCCAGAGCCATTGCCGCTGCCTCTATTTGCACCTGTGAGATTTCTGCCCAGGCAGGACAGCTGACCATTGAGGCTTCCACCCAGGTCCAGGTTTGGCACAGTGGGGATTGTGGCTTACAGGTTTTTTCCTGTGATAGCCAGGTGGTATGTGCCCGCGGTGTTAGCAGTGCCTCCTGGCGGTGTCTCTCAGGGAGCAGGCAAGACAGTTTTAGTAGGAGGAGGTGAGGCTCTGAAGCATCCTCTGCCATGAGGAGTTCATCATTTGATGCTGGAGGAGACCTCCAGAAATATGCCAATATAGAATCATAAAATTATAGAAAATTAGGGTTGGAAGGGAACCTAGGGGTTCATCTAATCCAGCCCCCTGCTCAAATAAGGACCATCCCCAACTAGATCATCCCAGCCAAGGCTTTCTCTAGCTAGGTCTTAAAAACCTCCAAGAAAGAAGAATCCCTTATCTTTCTGGGTAACCTGTTCCAGTGTTTTACTGCCTTCCTAGTGAGAAAATTCTTCCTAATATCTAACTTAAACTTCCCTTGCTGCAATTTGAGACCATTGCAATTTATTCTGTCATCTGCCACCACTGAGAAAGCCTAGTTATATCCTCTTTTGAACGCCCCTTCAGATAGTTGAAGGCTGCTATTAAATCCCCTCTCAGTCTTCTCTTCTTTAGATTAAATAAACCCAGTTCCCTCAGTCTATCTTCAGAAGTCGTGTGCCCCAGCCCACTAATCATTTTCTTTGCCTTCTGATGGACTCTCTCCAATTTGTCCACTTCCATTCTGTAGTGGTAGGCCCGAAACTGGACACAGTACTCCAGATGTGGCCTCACCAGTGCTGAATAGAGGAGAATAAACACTTCCTTTGATCTGCTGGCTACACTCCTACCAATGCAGCCTAGTATGCCATTAGCCTTCTCAATGAGAAGGGCACATTGGTGGCTCATTTTCAGCTTATTGTCCACTATAACCTCTAGGTCCTTTTTGGCAAAGCTGCTGCCTAGCCAATGAGACTCCAGCCTGTACTCATGCATGGGATTGTTTTGGTGCAGCACCTTGCACTTTTACTTGTTAAACTGCATGAGATTTCTTTTGGCCCAATCCTTCAATTTGTTTAGGTCCTTCTGAATCCTAACCCTACCCTCCAATGTATCTACTATTCCCCCCCAGTTTGGTGTCATCTGCAAACTTGCTGAGTGTGCACTCTATGCCATCTTCCAGGTTGTTGAAGATTTTGAACAAAGCTGGCCCTAGGACCAACCCCTGGGGCACTCTACTTGATACCGGCTGCCAGCTAGACATAAAGACATTGATTACTACTCTCTGATCCTGATGCTTCAGCCAGTTTTCTATCCACCTTACAGTCCATTCATCCAGCCCTGTACTTCCTTAGCTTACCTGCGAGAACGTTGTGGGAGACCATATTAAAAGCCTTGCTAAAATCAGCGTATACCACATGCACACATCTCCCCATATCCATAGAGCCATTCATCTCATCACAGGAGGCAATCAAATTGGTAAAGCCTTGCCTTTGGTGAATCCATGCTGGCTGCTCCTAGTCTCCTTCTTCTCCAAGTGCTTAGAAATTGATTCCTTGAAGATCTGCTCCATGATTTTTCAGGGACTGAGGTGAGGTTGACCAGTCTGTAGTTCCCTGGATCCTCCTTTTTCTCTTTCTGAAATATGGGCACTGTATTTTCCCTTTTTCAATCATCTGCAGCCAACTCCCTCTGCACTCTCAGGTGAAACCTGTCTAGCCCCATGGACTTGAATATATGTGCAGCTTTTCAAAATAGTTCCCATTCTGTACTTTTGCCACTGTTGGCTGCTCACCTCTTCCCAAAACTGTGCTGTCAGGTGCACTAGTCTGGGAACTGACCTTGTCTGTGAAGACTGAGGTGAAAAAGGCATTGAGTACTTCAGCCTTTTGCTTTTCATCTGTCACTAGTTTGCCTCCCCCATTCAGTAAGGGGCTTTTATCTCTGTGTGGGTCACAGGCAAGATGAGAGGAAGGAACCTGTTCAGCCTTCAAAAGAGAAGGCTGAGGGGGGATCTTGTGGCCTGTTATAAACTGGTTAGGGGGGATCAGCAGGCGCTGGGGGAGTCCCTGTTCCCCCGAGCGCTGCAAGGAGTGACCAGGAACAATGGTCACAAGCTGGCGGAGGGAAGGTTTAAGTTGGACATCAGGAGGCGCTACTTCATGGTCAGGGCGACTAGAGTCTGGAACCAGCTTCCAAGTGAGGTGGTACAGGCTCCCACCCTGGGGGTTTTTAGGAGGAGGCTGGACAACCACCTTACTGGGGTCATTTGACCCCAGTGCTCTTCCTGCCATGGCAGGGGGTCGGACTAGATGATCTGCTCAGGTCCCTTCCGACCCTAGAAACTATGAAACTATGAAACTATGAGTATTTGGTCATATTGGATGCCTGTAGATGTGTGGGACGTCTGCTCCAATGTACTGTAATTACACCCCATCGGAGCAGACTCGATTAATTGAGTCTGCTGGAGCATGCTAAAGTGGGGACACTTTAACTAACTTCCATTAATGAGCTTTAGTTAAAGCGCTCCACTGCCATTATGAAGTGTGGGACACTGAATATATTTGACGCTATGGGTGCTTTATTTAGAGTAGCTCCCGACAGCCACTCTAATTAAAGAGACCCCACCCCCCGAGCATGTTTAAACATTCCCATTGTTTCTTGCAGACAAGGCCTTTAAGACAAGTAGTATCCTGGTAAAATCCAGATGAAGCAAAAAGAAAAAAAAACATTAGAGAGGAGAAATAGTCACCGATACTTCTTTTGAGAAGACAAAAGAGTTTGGGGGAGCAAGAACTTATTAGGCAATGAGTAGAAAATGTTCAGACTACTTCAAAAGT
Source organism: Gavialis gangeticus (assembly GCF_001723915.1). Lineage (NCBI taxonomy): Eukaryota > Metazoa > Chordata > Crocodylia > Gavialidae > Gavialis > Gavialis gangeticus. Next base: position 41,179,328 of record NW_017729032.1, read on the forward strand.
TATTGAAAATACATTTAAGTAAGCGCTCAAGCTTTTGTAGGTTTTTCCATGTCAGCAACATGCTTTTTCACATTCCCCTGGACCTCATGAGATTCTAAGATTGATCTTCCTTAACCTGTCCAATTTTAATCAGCATTTGAGGTAATTTAAATCTTTAAATCTTTTTTCCCACAATAGCAATAATATAGCCTTGCATTTCTTTATTACTTTATATGTAACTAGATGCTCAAACACATTTCACAACCAGTGATGACAGCAGAGCTGAACAGGTTCGTATTTGGCTTAACATACAATACAGTCATCTAACAAAGGTTGAACTATAGCTGGTTTGTAGCATATTAATTAAACACAAATGACTTGTGCAATGATATTTCATGATTTGCTCCAAAGTAAAGAAAACTAATATTTTTTTGCAGCACTACATGTTTTTTAGATCACTTTTTATTTAATAGTTTGTTTTACACATGGAACTAAGGTATCACTTACCATTTAAAATACATACATTCCTGTGGTTTTAGTGTATTATTTTAATGCGTTGCCAAATCATAAATCAAAAGCCTATTCATGCATGTTATGAAAATCCTCAATAATACTAATGTTTTTTTAAAAAAAAAATACTTTTCCTTAATAACAAATTTTTCTACTGAAATTCTATTAAAGAGATGCACATGTGTGGAACTGGTAGCACTGCTCATTCAAGTTGCCTAATGCTTCCTAGGTTCAAACTACTTTCAACTGACTATAACTTTGTCAGACTTTAACTATTGGGTTTAAAATTTTCCATTCTGTGTGCCTGCTGCAGACTGAATATTTTTGGAAAATTTCAGGCAAAATGGTTCTGGTTGGTTCTAGAAATAAGAGTAGGGAAAAATATGGGGGTTTGTTTAAAACAAAACACAACAAAACAAAACAAAACAAAAAGCTCCAGTGACCTTTTATTTTGAAAAGCTCTTGCATTCCCATTACATGTAACTGGGACTTAAATTTGGAAGAGGGCTGGCTGTTTTTTCAGGAATATGCCTTTTTCTATCCCTGTGAAAACCTGTTAAAATGTGACCAGTTCATAAGCCCTCAGAAAATCACAATTTAAAAAAAATTGTTTCAAATCAAATGGAAAATGTCTTTGTAAAAGATCCAACCCAATCCCACTCATCTCTTCTGTGGATGCAATGTTTGTGTATTGTATTTTTCTTGCATATCACATGTCCCCAAATACAACATTTCTTTTCAGAATAAAGAATGTAGAAAAAAAGATGTTTCCAGAATCACGGCTGACTGCGTGACAAAGAGTAAGTTCTCTTGGAGACAGAGAGCGCATCCAGATGAACGTGGCATCCCATACCACACAATCTGGTGTTCTCCACGCTGCAAGGGCTCGCTGTCCAAGCGTGCACTGTGCTGGGTATTTTTCCCCAGGTTTTTCTGAACCCTGGATATCCTGGAGCTGGGTCACTCGGAGCTGTGGTATGGCTGCTGGCCAGGCTCTGGGCAGCAAAATCATCATGTCTGCAACCCTGGGAGGCCCCAGGACCCCAGGTAGGGCTGCTGGGGCCAGCCCAGTGCTGGCCCCAACTTCCACTACCCCACCCATGGCAACTTGTCACACATCAAAGCACACTCGTCTCCATGGGGGTTCCCTGGAGACAAGTAGCGGCAGTGCAAGATGCATCACCACTATTTGTCCCCAGGGAACCAAATGTCTGCACAGGTCTGTCCAGAAGGTGTTGGCATCCCAGGAGACAGTTTGAATGAGGCAGTTCCTGGGATGTCACACTTGCTGGATGTGCCATGTCACATAAGGTTATTCTTGACTATTCAAGACTATTCTTTAGTTGAAGTAATTCTTTCTAGAACTTCCTGTAAATAAAATATTGTTTCTATACCACAAGCTTCATCAAAGACTGTATACTGTCAGCACCTACTTGCTGCTTCAGGCACAGGCTACAGTGCTCACATAATAGCTCTGGCTATGAAAGGGTTAATACAGGATTCTGCCACATTTGCTTGCTAAGCCAGGTACAAGGAGCATTCATCATTGCAGCTTTGTATTGCAGTGTCTCCAGGCATGCTTCTCTTCCAGTGAAAAATCATCTTCCCTGCTTAAGACACACCCTGATTTTGAGGGACTTACATTGGGAAAAAAGGTTCATGTGATATGTGAATAAATCTGGTATTTAGAAAAGCCCTGGCAAATTACACAAACAAAAAATACTTTAAAGAATATTTTGAAGTTTGCTAGGTCAAACACTTTACAGTTAGGAAATACCAAAATTAACATTGTCCATGCAACCGTATGCATATGTATTACTTTATTGCATGATTACATCAAGTTTTTACACAGCATCCATACCTTAATCAGTATACAGAATGGAATATGCTTGCTGAAAGAAAAACTTTTAAATATTTTGGGGTTTTTTAAAATTGCTCAATGTGTAAGTCTGTGGTTTATTTATTACTATTTTCAGACCCTGCTCTAACAAACTAATTAAGTCAGGGGCTTTGCACAAATATCAATTAATTTATTTTCACAGCTCTCTGGTCAAATGAGAGGGTAATACTGTCCCCATTTCACAGGTGGAATACTAAGGCACAACAAAATTAAAGTTGAAAGTAAACATTAATTATTGGTGCCAAACTTGAGTCATCTAGAACCTGCTTTTTAGCATGCTTATTATAACATAGCACTTTGTATGTTCAAAAGATAACTCCCATTGGCAACAGTTGTACTTGTGACTGTTCAGCAGTGAAAATCAGACTCCAAGGGATCAGGCAGGGAGCCCATAAAATGAGAAATATATAATTAGTAACTACTTGGTCAAAGTTTGATTTTAGTGACTTGCACCACATCACAGAAATGGTATAAGAACCATAGATAAATTCAAATTCTCCAGGATGACATTCAAATGCTTATACCATGAGGCTCTCTTTCCTTTTACTGTAGCCCCTGTTTCATTCATTGCATTTCCTTACATAGGCCTAACATTGTAATGGTCAAGGTGGTGGCCACTTATGCAAGGAGATATGGATTTTAGTCTCATCTAGGCTGGGATAAGATATGTTGTTACAGGCAACATACAGCTAAGAAAATGGAGGATCCTGTCAGAGGCTGTGGTTCAGGTCATCTCTCTGCTGTGAACTCCTTGTTAGTAGAACTAGGTGAATAAATGGTTTTCGACATAAAAAAGAGGGAGAGCAACATTTTTTCCTTGCCATAGAGAAAAAATCTCTAGAGGGACATGAAGTAATGGGCTTAAACTGAAGCAAAGCAAATTTAGATGAAATCTCTGAGATCAGGTACCTCTGAATAGGTACCTGAGAAAGGTACCTATCTGTAAGAACAGTAGCACAGTGCAAAAAAAACTGTCCAAGAGAGTTGTGCAGCCTCATTCTTTAGAGGTTTTCAAGAAGAGGCTGGATAAGCATTTGTCTGGGATGATTTAGAAACAGCACCTTCTGCATCTTTGTAAGTGGTTGGACATCACGAACCTTGAAGTCTCTTCCAACTATTCTTCCATACTTTCCAAATTCTGCATTAAGTGAGATAAGAGTACTGTAGAAAATGAACTCCTTCATTAAGCAATCCTGAGTGATGTCCACAGTAGATTCATATTGTACACTGGGGGAGGGCAGGGTTCTGTGGGATAAATAGCAATAGAAATAATTGTAGAACTAAAGACTGTACACTTAAGTATGCAGGGTCAGAATTAAGACTGTATATGTAACTTTAATTCTGGCATTTCCTGACTTTGGAGTGCTTGACTGTGCAACCTTAATTTTAGTAATTTAACATAGCTTATGTGTACGTAATATAGAAACTTATTCTTACATGGTGGTCTAATCTTTCCAATATCTTGTGCAAAAATCTTGCTTAAATTCTTTTCATAGAATTGCATACACATTCTTAGAAGAATAAAATAAAACCAACAACCTTTGCTTCTAATATATAAATAAAATTCCTGGAATCATTGGAATAATTCAGAACACTAAAGTATGCTTTCAAGGCACAGTCTAGTAGCATAAGAAATGGGTGTGTGTGGGGGGAAATCTGTGGTTCTAAACTGGGAGGATAACTCTAGTTTCTGTACTAATTAGTTGCAAGCTATAGATAACCTGCTCATTTGCATGACAGTATTGACCCCTGCGCATAAATGTAGAAACTAAGGGAAAGTGTATATTTCAACTCCTTTGTGCAGGATACACTATCTAACCCAAAGTATATTCATATCATAGTAGTTTAGACAAGAACACTCCATACAGAAACAGGGAAGCCTATAACCCCATGGGAGCTGTGTTCATTTATAACACACAAGGACTGGATAGGCAGTGTGATCTAGTAGCAGATGGATAGAAAACTGACTTGAGATTAGGTGACCTGGCCCCTTTTGCTCCAACCTCATACTTGTTGGTTGATCTTTCATCTGCCTCTTTCAGGTCCTTGGGAACATCTACATGTGCCCCTATGGTACCGTTGTTACTGTGTCGTCATTTAGTGCCATCATTTAGTACTTCCTTTTGGAAGTACTAAATGATGGTACAGTGCCTGTAGTGCACTCTGCACATGGTGCATCATTTTTAGCTGCTACGTTGCTGTAGAGATGTGCTATACTGAGGGAGCACATTGCTATGGCTGCAGTATCATGGTTTTTGTGTATGGATGCTACGTCACCATAGCACATTGCTATGGCAATGTAGTGTAGATGTGCCCCTTGTGCCTCATTTGTAGTGTCTGGATAACAAGGCTTACTTGGAAAATTCTTTAAGATTTAGTGAAGAAAAGCACTCTGCAGGGGGTAGGTGTTGTAATGATGTCTAATCAGAGTTCTGTTTTTATATTTGAATGTCTAGTGGCCTTCATGAGTATTAAAAGTGCTATGTCCCCAAAGGAGAGCTTCATCAAGTTTGGGAACCAATTGGACAACCAATTTGCTTTCCAAGCATTTGCTTTCTAGAAGGTCATTCTGAAAATACTGAGTTGTATTTTAAAAAGTGATACTCAATAAGTAAAAATAATTTTAAAATATAGGAGAAATTTGAAGCAACACTTAAAATGGACAGAGAAGAAACTTCTTCTAATCCTGTGAGGAAGAATTCCAAAGACAGGAGCATATTGTCATCTGATCATGTGCTGGGCCTAAATTTATATAGCACTCTCAGTATTCTGCTAACAGATGTTCACAGTACTATTATTAAGGAGGTCCTCCTCCCATGGCAGTCCCTATGCTTTCTAGGGACTGATATGTAGAGCCAAGCAAATAAGCAGCTTTTTGTGATCACAGCATTAGTCTTAACTTAGATCAGAAGACCTAAAATAAAATGTGAGGCACAAACAGGCTCTGTTAAAACCCTTTTGGCCTTGACTAGTGGGTAAGAATTATTGTAAAAAAACCCAACTGTATGATGATTCATAAACAAGTTGTTTAATACTCTGCTAAATTATTATTAAAATAAAAACATATTAAAGAGCAGTATGTTAAAATTCAAAAGGAGATATAAAAAAAATGAAATGATTTGATTTTGGTTGCATACAAAGAATCTCATTACTGTTCAGGCTAAACATATTATTTTTATTCTTTTATCTCCTTTTCCACATTTCTAGCATTCTGGCCTATTAAAGGGAAAATGATATTAAAATCTAATTAACTTCTCACTTTTTACAGTATGGTGCTTACTTTTAGACTTGCTCAATTTGTATAATAAAATATGTCTTATCTCTCTCAAGTCAACATCAGATTGGATCTCATGCAGTAGCACACTGTTGCAGTATTTCACTTCAAATCATTGCAGGCAAAACTTCAAAACAACTTCCCCTTCCTTCTCCCCCTACCCTGTTTTTCCATTTCTACCCAAGAAAGTTGTGGAATTGCTTTCTTTAAAGACTATGGAGAAGATGCTGGATGGGACACTATCTGGGATGATTTAGGAATAATGTATCATGCATCTATCTATGGGATAGACTAAATGGCATTTCATTCAACCTTGTAAGTCTATATGTTTCTAGATCTTCTTCCCTTCTCTCCCTGCTCCTGACCCTGTTTTGATTGCATTGCTTTTAAACATGAACCTTCCTTCTGTGTTCAATTCAGGAAACAATTCTGTTTTTTTCCTTTACAAAACCAGAATTTGAGGCTTTAACTTAAAACAGTGAATTTCCCTTTAACATACATACAAACATATATACATATGTGTGTGTATATAAAAATACACAATTATATAATTATATAAGTGTGTGTGTATGTTAAAGATGTGTGTGTGTAACCAAATTGGCATAGATGGAAATTTAATTGTTAATGCCTCTCCATAAATACTTACACAGAACAGCATTCTTTTCCATGCCTAAATGTTTTTAATGTGCAGTGTCAGGTACCCTGTTCACCTTAGAAAATAACCAGCTTCACAGCACTGGGAAGTTGACAGTATTTGAATGTGCACTGTTGAAAGAGAAGAGATTTGTTGTGCAGAGTTTTTCAGTAATTTCCAAGGTTGTATGTGCAAACTCTGCTGACTGCAGAAAGTCAGATTTTCAAAATGTGATTTCTGTGAGTGTAAACAGGTAGTCACTGTGTGCAAAATAGGTGTGTGCTTGCAAGGCAAAGTCCATTTCAGCAGACACAAAGGGGTACCTCTGCATTTACAGAACTCCAAGAAGTTGGGGAGTGTTTACATAAACTTCCCAGAGGAAGAAGGGGAGGGTGATGATGGGGGTGGGTTTTGCAAGGGAGGGTCTATGTGATCCACATTTATGGGAATGCGTGACTACAATGCCCTCTGAAACTCCTTTGAACGAGTCAATGTGTATGAGTAGCCTAGCAAAGCTCCATGTATCAGTAAAACTTGATTGAGCCAATCTGTTTCTATTCTATATTGAATAGAAACAAACATCCTTTGTTTGTATTTGCCAGTGTACATACAAGTATTCGTTCCTCACAAATGTGACCTTGAAATTTGTCTTCAAAGATTCAGTCTTTTTACAGATTAATACATAACAAGGCCAGGAGGGGTTACCAGTTCTTCTAATTTGACCTCTTGGATAACCCAGGCTAAGGAACTAGACCAAATTATTAGTATAGAGTGCCTAATAATTTTCCTTAAAAGTTTATGCCAGTAACACTTGCTCACTTAAATGGTCTCATGCTAACCTAGAGCAGAGAGGTAGTCATATGGCTAAAGGGATTTACTTAAGAATTTGAACAAATAATTTTGGAAAGCCTATTGCTGCACTGTGCAATGCCTAAGAGACAATGCAATTCCTATGCTACATAACAATAAACAAAAGCAAAGAGAGATGCAACCAAGTTACTAAACCCAAACAAAACATGTGAGAATTATAATAGTTATGCAGAGCCTATTATTAGACGTTACATTCAGGATGACAATGTGTTTTGTCTCTCTATATCTATTAGACTTTTTAACAAGAATAAATCTATATACAATAAGAGCTGAATTCTGTTTCCCATTGTGACCAGATCCAGATGTGCAGTCATGAGTGTTTTGTGGTGCCTCAAACCTCTTTGCAGCATCCCAGATTGCACACATTGCATGTTAAACTGTGCCCTGCACTGCTAATTTGCAGTGCTGGGCCAAAATTTACTACCAGGATTTTGTGGTAGCAAAAAACCCCAAACCCTGATAAAAAAAAGCACAAAGCATGCCAAAGTGCTGTGTGTTGGGACAAATGCTGAAAAAGGAAAGCAGGTAGCACAGGGCTACCTGGTCCCCCATCTCCATGCTGTGGAGCCCCCGCACTGATGCATGCTAAGACAAGGGAGAAGCCAGCCCAGGGATGCCTGCTCCCCAATCTCAAGGCACCCTGTGCCCCAGCCAGCCTGGCAGTGGCTGTCAGGGGTGCAGGGTGCCTCAGTGTTGGGGGCTCTATAGCATATGGAGATAAGGAAGCAGTCAGCCCTAGGCTGCCTGCTTCCATGGCTCCATGTGCCATTCCCCATCTGACTGGGGTACAAGGTGGCTCAGTGTGGGGGTTGTCTGTCACCCTGTGCCCCAGCCAGCACCCCTGGGCAGTCTGTGGAGCAGTGGGACAATGCAAACTGCATGAGCAGGGGCGTGCACTGCAGCACAAAGTAGGGGCACAATTTGTGCCGCTACTATTTGTGCTGCTGCAAACACATGCTCCTGCTCATGTGGACGTGGAATGGTGTGTCCAAATGCAATGGTGTAACTGAAGGGGGCACAAAAGCAGCTGTGGTTACTGTTACATTGTTGCAGTCAGTATTAGGGCTGTGTGAAGCTTCAGTCCCTGATTCAGTTCAGTGGAAATTTGGCCCGATTTGGTGGCTGAATCTCCAAATCTGAATCAAATCAGAGGACCCTTTAATGTCTCTGAATTGAATGAGAACCCTCTGAATCAATTTAGAGAGATTCAGAAAGATTCAGCAATTTGGACATAGACACAGATTTAAATGTTTTTTCTACATACCTCTAGGTAGCAGGGGCTCATGAATGCTGCGATGGTGGGGCAGATGGAATGTCCCACAGAAGTGTGGTGGGGGGCTCCTCAGTGTGCTTAGCAAGAGACCCAGAAGTGGACCAGAAGCACTTCTAGTCCACTTCCGGGTCCACCGGGAAGTGCGCAGCCCCCCCTCCCCCCAATTTTCTCCCAGCTTCCATCTCCCCCCAGCTTGGCGACTGGTGTCTTCTGGGTCTGGGAGGGACCCAGGGTCCCCACACAGCCAATTGCTGAGCTAGGGGGGGACTTCCGGTCCACTTCCAGTTTCACCACTGAGCACGTAGGGGGCCCCCCCCATGCTCCTGTGGGATGCTCCATCTGTCCCAGCATCACAGTGTTCACAAGCTGCACTGGTACCTCGAGGTATGTAGAAAAAATATTTAAAGCTGTGTCTATGTCCAAATCGCTGATTCTCCGAATCAGCATTGAATCTTCGGATCTGGATTCGGCCAAGTCAAATCACGGACAGTGATCCAAATCAACTAATCAAATCACTGTCCCCGATTTGGGCTAAATCTGAATACAAATCAAATAGGGCCCACTCGCACACCCCTACTCAGTATAGTACGTCAGCATCTGCCCCAGATGAGGAACTACCCTGTTATGCTTCTGTCCAAATGGCAGTTTCTAGCTGCATAAGTGGCATTTTTGGCACTTTCCATGCAGTTTGGTTGCATAAGCATGCATGTATAGACCGAGTATGAACAGTAGGCTATGTGGTGACCAGGCATGTACACAGCTACATACGAACACCCATTTCAGAAGTGTAAGTGTTGTCAAGCCACAAAAGTGTTGTTGCACAGAAACCCACAACTAACCACACAGAGAAAGAAGGTCCTCTTGTGTGTTTTAGCTCCAAGGGGTTATGTAACTCAGTGAGATGGATGCTGGTGTGGAAGAGAATGGGCCCTGGCTTTTTGCCTGGGCCCTTGTTCCGATGGAGCAGAACCTTCCCCACTACACTGCTTTCCTTCCAGTGACTAGTAAATGCAAAGGGAAGTGGCTCAGCTGAAATGGGAATACTGGAAATAGTGCTGGGTAATGTCTAACCTGTGGTTGTTAGAACTTGATTAAGAAGTCAAAGTGAGCATATACACAAGATGCTTTAGTGTACAACAGACCAAATTAATGTGCAGTAAGTATCACCATCTACATTTGCAGACCCTTACTGCACAGTAATTTGCTTTACTGTGCAGTTAATTTGCTACCTGCAAATGCAGGTAGCAAGTTAACTGCTGAATAGTTACTGTGCTGTGGGCATGTCTACATGTGCGTTTACTGTGCAGTAACTATGTGCATGTAGACATGCAGGCAGTAGAGGGTGGGAGATGGCTGGGAGAGCTCCACCACCAGAGCCTGCCCAGCAGCAGGCAGCTCCTGGCAGCAGGGAGCAATCTCCCAGCCCCCATCAGAAGACAGCTGTCTCTGGCCTCATGCTCCCTTCTAGAACCTGGACTAGTACAGGCAGCCAGTTGGCTGCTGAAGTGGGGCAGAGCAGGGTTGGAGCAGCCCTCTCTGGGATGCTCCCATTGGGCATTTCTAGACATGAGTGGATGTTTGGTTCCCCAGGGACAACTAGCAGCAGCACAACTTGCACAGCAGATACTTGTCTCTGAGGAACACCCATGCTACACTTTGGCAAATGGCAAGTTACCCTGCGGGCAGTAGGGGAGGCTGGGACACTGGGCTGGCCCTAGCAGCCATACCTGAGATCCTGGAGGCCTCCTGGGGCTGAGAAAAAAGGAGTAGCACATGCATGAGCAGTATGCCCTTGCAGCACGGAGAACACTGGACTGTGCAGTATTTGGAGCTGCAAATGTGTTTGCGGTGCCACATACTGCACAACCACATTTTTCTGGATGCACCCATTGGGAGAAAATAGGATCTCAAATACCTGCATGTATAGATACTTGTCCAGGGTGGGTTTACTCCAGAGTAAATTACTGTAGAGTAAACCCATCCAGCAGCATTTGCACGTGTAGACGCACCCAAAGACATACAGGGTCAAATCCTCTCTGGGTAAGAGGGGACCTCAAACCTGGGTCTTCAGCTTCATAAGCAAGATCTGTAACAGCTTAGTTACTGGGGCTAAAATATGAAGGGTGTCATCATCTTCTCCTCATATCTTTTCCTGGACTTATGTATGCATGTTATGTAGCCATGCACATACCTGGCCAGTATGCAGCTCAGCTGTGCATACTCAGTCTGCATGTGCACACTTATACATCCCCAGCACAAAGGTAGGGCAAAAAGCCACTTTTACAGTTAGAAAACTGTCTTTTAGTTGCACAGAGAGAAGTGGAATTCTGCCCTAAATGCTCATATATGTATACCTATTGTTACTGTACTGATCTCAAATATCATAACAAGGTACCTTTAACAGGTATAAACGTACTTAGTTACACTGGCAGCGCTGTAGTTTATAACTACTGAGAATTTGACCTTCCAGTTTATAGCAGTGTTTCTGCAGTGTTCTTAATAGTTCTTCACAGGGTAGACTCTTATAGTATTGTGTTTAAAGGTGTTTTGTGCTCTGATTTTTACACTAATAAAAATGGCCTTAGCTGCAAAATTTGGTTCACATCCTAATGTTAACCCCCTCCTCCAAATTTCAGAGTGCTCAGATTTCAAATTTTGCTTCAGATCTTGGCTCTAATTAGAATAAGGGGAATATGGACCAAAAAATTCAGTTAATGCCTGTCTGAATAATAATAATCTTTCTATTTTTGTACAGCTTTACTTTCTCACAGTTTTGTCATTCCATTGGCAAATATAGTCTCACAACCTTGGAAACTGAAAGCATTTCACTGCTAAGGATTTGCTTTTTTGAACGTAGAATAGACAGAATATAGTGGGGGCGGCAGCAGCAATAGAACAAGCCAACAAAAATCCCACATCAACAAAGTATCAATAATGACTCACAAGACTTACAAATTGTTACCTAGCCTGTGATTCAAGGTGTCTGAAATAAATGTTTAAACTCAGCACGAACTACACTTGAAAATATAAGCTGAATTTTCAAGTCTGCAGTAGATAACAGAATGATAAAGGAGTGTTCTAGCAAAAAACAGTAAAGATGACTGGACAATCAAGAAGCCAGAAAGCCAGAGGTCTTTTCTACACAATAATCTTGTAGCAATAGTAGAACTAAGTTGCACATCCAAGCACTTTGTATGGGTGCTATCAGGCCAAGTAAAAGCACAATACTCCACAACTGAATGCACTAGAGCAACTGCTTCTTTTCAAACTGTAATAGCATTGCACTTCATAATCTCTCCCCTAGTTTTTGTAGGAAAAGGGCCCTGACTGAGCTTTCCATATGTTTATTTTGAATAGCTGAAAACTCCCGTGTAAATTCATGTCCTGGTATTTTGGCTGGAGTTCGTTTTCACTCCTGGACAGAAAAACTGATGTCCAGTAGTTTTGGGTTGGCTTTGTTGTTTATGTACGAGGCCCTCACTTGTTTTGGAGAGGTTGGTGACTACTTTCTAGTAGTGGAAGCAGTCCCCATAAGATGTTGAAGTCAGTGGTGTAAGTGGTGCTGTTGAGGCTGGTATATGTAAAAAAGCCCACCATGTAGTTGAAGCCCTTAATTGCAAGCAGTGGACCATACTGTATGGCACTGTTGACTTTTATTAATCAGTGTGACTATTTCTGACATTCATCAGGCTACAACAGAAGCTGTTTCTTGACTTAACAGCTTTGAAATTCCTTTAGAAGTTATCTGCATGTGAAAGAAGAAACAGAGGAATATCAAAGTATCTCAGGATCTAGATTACTATATATTATAAGTAAAGTGGGAGCGTTGTTTTAGCTGTGATTGGGCCACGAAATGTATGAGAAGCAAGGGTTTGGTTTTTTGCGGTATCTTTTATTGGACCAACTCAGTGTGTCTAGACAAGACACTTACTGCTCTGTAGCTCATTCATAATGTGCAGTAACTCATTACTACTGAATAATAGTGTCACCGGGCTCTGTTCCAGGATGCTACTGTGCAGTAATGCCGGTTACTGTGCAGTCATTTAGTACTTGGTTATGCAAGTATTAAATGACTGTGCAATAACAACTGCTCAGTGGGCATCTCATTTAGACGTACCCACTTTGTAGTTAGGGGAGACATCTCTCCTAGGTACAAAGCTGGTTCAATAAAAGTTATCACTAAAACTCCTTGCCTCTCATATACATTTTAAGTCAATTATATACTATGTTGTAGATATTCTGTTATGAATTTTTAAAAGTATGATATTATCAGATCTGTATCTGATTTTGTAATACATTGCCCTGGCTCAGGAAGGATGCTATGGATAGGTTGGTTTGGTCAGTCCTGTTTAATTGCAAACATATATTTGAACTTGAGAGTCCCGATCAAATTTGACACCAACTGACAATAAGATTTTTTTTCACTTTAAACAATCACTGACTTGTCCCAGTAGTTTAAGTTTACATTTTAGCTTAAAAATATTATTTTCCAGAATTCTGATCTTCTCCATAATGCCTGGATGGGGTCCTGCTAAGCAGTGGCTGAAGGTGGGCAGGGGTGGGGCGAGCTGGGCATTTTGTGTGTGTTTGTGTGTGTGTGTGTGTGTGTGTGTCCTTGCCCCTACCCCTGCTTCCCCAGTTCAGTGCCTGCAGGCTGCTAGGCCCTTCTTTGGAAACTCAGGTGGGACCCGTTGGGTGGAGTGAGCTGCTGGCTGCAGGGGACAGATGGGGCTGCAGCAGCTGGAGGTTTTCTTTGCCAGGGAGAAGGGGGAATTGGGGGAGCAGCAACTGCCATGGGACAAAGGGAAGTGGGTGTTGAGCTCCGTGACACTGTACATGGGAGCTGGGTGGCAAGCTGACAGCCTGACAGCACAGCAATTTCCCATGCACCTGCTGTGTGCTGGGCTGGAGGAGGAAGTAGGCATGTTTGTGTGTGTGTGTGCATGCATATGGACACATGTGCATGCACCTCCCCCCATACCCCTCATTTTGCACAATCCCCAAAATGTTAATTGATAAAAATCTAAATAAATGCTTAAAATAAAAATCAATATTATCCATTTAAATTATTAAGAAATAAGAAAAAATTCTGCCAACCTACAGATGATGCAGTCTTGTTCCTGCCATTTTCCTATTAAGTTTTGTCATCTCTATTTGATTAACTGGAAACCTTCACTGTGAACATTTTTGCCTGTGTTCTTCCCCCTTGCCTATGTTTCCTGTCTTTCTGTGAGACTCTCTGAGTTCCCTCTTTGTCTCTCATTCCCTGTGATTACCAAGGATGTGCCCTACCTACTGTTCTGAAGTACTCCCATTTGGATGAGAACCATCAAGTTATAATGACTTTCCATTATCTTTAGTCTGGGAGATACAGTTCAAAACCCTAACAACTTATTGCTGGTTCCATCTTGATGTGGGCTAAGTGGTTGTGTTTTGGTAGGATTGATTTGCTAGAGGAAGGTCTGGTGATTGTGAAGTCCATAAGCACGCAGAGAAAAATTGGGAGGAAAAAGCAGTACTCTTTCAAGATCCTTCTACTTGAAACATCTTTTCACAGACTCAAGCAGATGGCATTGCATTATGCTATAGTTGACTCAAGGTTATTATGTTTTCTTTAAAACTGTCCCACTAAAGACTGACTTATTTTAAAAATGAAAGCTGAGATTAAAAAGACATACTAGGGGACTAGGTGGGATACCATGGCACTGTATACTGCCCCAAATAGAGAGGCAGATACGCCTGTATATATGTATACATATGTGAATATGATCATAGGATCTTTTGGAAGGGACCTCACAAGGTCATCTAATTCAGTTCTGCCACTCCATCTCTGACTAAACTATCTCGGCCAGTTGTCTCAACCCGCTCTCGAAAATGTTCAAGGATAGAGATCCCACAACTTCTTTAGGTACCCTGTTTCAATGCTTCACCACCCTCAAGACAGACAGTTCTTTTTAATCTCCAACCTAAATTTCCTTTGCTGCAGGTTGAGCCCATTGCCCCTAATCCTGAACTCCACACCCTCAGAGAACAGCAAATCACCTAAATAGTCACCCACATCACATACTTTGTTGCATCTATTCTTGATAATACAGCTTAAGCTTTATAAAAAGCAGTGGTGACTTTTCCCTTTCCTGTGACTTGTCCACAAGAATTCAAAATTGTTCAATGAATATGCTGTGTGGAAAAGAAAATCTTTCTAAGTAAGTGTGACAACACTCCTGGTATGGCCCATGGCTTTATTTTCCATTAATAGTCTAAAAAATTGGAAGGTAGCAAATGTGGTCCCCATCTTCAAGAAGGGGAAGAGGGAGGACCCGGGTAACTATAGGCCCGTCAGTCTTACCTCAATCCTGGGGAAACTCTTTGAGAAGATCATCAAGGAGCACATTTGTGA
>NW_017729032.1:41194481-41197341 GCF_001723915.1 Gavialis gangeticus
GCCCGCTGGCATAACAAGGAGTAATGGGCACAAGTTGATGGAGAGGAGGTATAGATTGGACATCCGCAAAAACTACTTCACAGTTAGGGCGGCTAGGAGCTGGAACCAACTTCCAAGGGAAGTGGTGTTGGCCCCTACCCCGGGGGTCTTTAAGAAGAGGCTGGATGCCTACCTGGCTGGACTCATTTGAGTCCCGTTTCTCTTTTTGGGGTTTTTTGTTGTTCTCCCGCCCTGGTGGGGGGTCAGGCTAGAAGATCTACTAGGTCCCTTCCGACCCTTAATCTATGAATCTATGAATCTATGAATTAACTCTCATTCCCCTAATTCCTATGATTAATACATTTACAAATATAAACAAAGCAAAATCAGTGGACTTTATTCACAAAAATAATAACAAATATGTAATTGCTGTGTTTTCCAAGATCTAAAGATCATTCATTTCCATAAAAAAAAAGTCAATTTAAAAGGTACAGTCACAATTTTGTTGTACAGCAAACAAAGGTGGCAAAACAAAAGAGAAGAGAAGCTTCAAGTATATAAGAGAAAGGCTGAAAATACTCTGAGCTACAAATAAGTTATTGTCCCCTTTTTGACAATTGAGCTCATATCCTCATAAATTATATCGAAAGTCTTCTCAGGAGAAGTAATGGGGCCTTAATGTAAAATATCAATAAAAGAATTAGAATTCCTCTCACACATCATTTCCAGATTTTATGAAGATGTCTTCAGGACAATAAGTAATTATTTCTGTTTGCTTTTATACAAAGGTACCTAGGTTGCCAGCTAACCATGTATATAAAGCATGAAGAATAGAACCCATGAGCTGGGTTTAAAAAACACATAGATTGCTTCTCAGCTGTCTGGAAAAACAACTTCAGTTACTCATTTTGTGAAAGGAGCTCACATTGCTTGGGCTGGTTTGACTTTCTTTTCAATGGAGGTTAATAGGACACACACACACACACACACACACGATCATTTCTAAGCATATCATACCATCTAGCAGTCAGCATTTCACTGTTCACCTTGTCAAAACTACACTGTCTTTAAGGAGAAATGACAGAGCTCACAAGTTTAGATGTAAACACAGTAGAATAAATATCCTGCCCATCAGCATTCTAGTGCATCTCTTAATTTTAAAAATATTGCTCTGGGCCAAACCAATTTTGCCCAGCACAAATGGAAATCCACTCATTTGATTTGTCTCCTAAAGGCCCCTACTAATTTTAGTGACAGTTGATACTGAACATGTTTCATTGCACATTTCTTCTTACAATGGGTTCAAAAGAAGGGATGTAATAGACAGTCAAAAAGTCTCAGAATGCTTATGAATTTAGCAGGTCTGTATTTTGTTGCAAATTTCAAATTAGTCCCATTTTGTTAAAATAGTCACACTAAAACTAGATCAGTCTTTCTGAGTAAAATGTAGCCCTTTTCCAGGTAGCATTTAATGGCACATCATAAGAACCTACAGAAAACAAATGGTATAACTCTCACCAAACAATCCATGGCTCTGGATGGCCAGGGTCTATTGCTGTCTATACATGCTGCTGTTGCATGCACTGTGCCACTTTTTTTTGCAGTGATTTTTTGACACCGGGATCTCCTGGTATCAAATTTTGTGTCTCATGGCAAATCAGTGCATGTGTGCTGTGTTTGGTTTGTGGTGCCTCAAAGAGCTTTGAGGTGCCACAAAGCCCATGGGTGTACTCATCTGGATGTGCCCTGGAAGTTTATGTGCTTTGGGCTGAACAAGTATCCTGTAATATAGGCTAAGTTGTCAGTGGTACTTAGAATGGTAACTACAAATGTTGGCACTTATACACAATTTAGATTGTATTTCTACCCGTGGGGGACAGGATGACCCAGGTACATGCTGGAAGGAAAACAGAGGAGGAAGGCAGCCCTCCCATCTTTTAACCTAGTAACTTAGTGATTAGGGCACTTACCCAGAATATAAAGCCCCTTTACTTGCATTTTTCCTGCCTAACAAAGTGCCCTAACTTCCAGGCCATGGGCCAGGGTCTTCTCTAGCCCTCCTTTTGAAGCTTGCCCAGAGGGAAAATATAATCTGGTAATAAGAGCACTTTGCTGCAAAGCAGAAGATACAGATTCAAAATCCCTCTGGGTGAAGGAGGCCTAGAACCTTGGTCTCTCCATCTCTGGACAAGTAGCCTACTCACTAGGCTATTGGGCTAAAAGGAGAGAGAGAGATCTCCTCCCAAAACACTTGCTGGTAATGGATGTTCTGTGTTTTGGGAAATTTCCAGTGTTAGGTGCATACCCAATTAATTTTATTCCCACCCAGAGCCCGTGACCCTTGGAGCATGCTCAGAGGGGAAATACAGGGCAAGTGTAGCTGTGAAGTCCCTTCCAACCCTAAATTTTTTTAAAAATTAAAAAAAAAATAGAATCCACAATGAGGGGCTATTTTATGGCAAAACTATGAAAAAATTGGACCCTAGTGCACTGCAGCCATGTGCAACACACCATAGAGGAGAGTCTAGAAAGGTATCTCAACCTCATCACAGAAGTGAAAGGAATCTGATACCTCAAGAAGGCAAGCATAATATCAATAGTGCTCTCAGTGAATAGAGCTATAAGGCCTTAACTACATTGAAAACAGTGAAAACACTTCATTCAAAAAGTTGTGCTTTTATAGCTGGCAAGGGTTACCTGAAAGGTTCTGTCTCCGAAAATAAGATGCAACTTGGCCATTCATAATGTTATGAGCTTAGGGCACCATCAACTTCATTAAAAAACTGTGATTTTTGGTTATAAATGCAGAGGGGTGATATTGGATTTTAAAATGCAGAGAATGCTTTAGTCTGAAGGATTTTCCTGGTGTAGGAAAACTTGT
>NW_017729032.1:41202341-41204413 GCF_001723915.1 Gavialis gangeticus
TGCAGAGAATGCTTTAGTCTGAAGGATTTTCCTGGTGTAGGAAAACTTGTCACCTTCAATAACTGTTTTTCCACATTTTTCCTGGCACTATCCAAATATGTCATTTTCATTCTGAAGGGAAAGGAACACTATGAAAAGTATTGCAGTTTATTTTTGATAGGGCTTCTGAAGAATAAGAAAAATGTATTCTCCTCATGTCATTTGGTTTAGGAACTGGATCTGGTAAACATTAGTTCTGAAAAATCAGGTTGGTATTTGGTGCAGTTACTTCAGCTAAGTTAGTGGTATTTGAAAAAGGATTCCTAGTTGGACAAACAGTAACAGTTCTGAGAGAGCTGTGCAGCCAGCAAGTGGAGTGGTGCTGCCCAGACATCTGGCACGTGGACCATCTGTCTGGGACACAGCAAGATGGTAGAGGGAGGAGGATTTGGGGGGCATGCTGGCAAACATACTTTATTCCTTCTTTGAAAATAAGCAATATAGCTGGCTGTGGGCCTAGCCACAACTCCTAGCTGACAAGTCATGCCCCTTGGGGTTGAGGTGTGCCAACTAATATGGAAGCTGGGCCCCCTCCTAGTCCCCTGAGCATAAGGTTCTGCTCTGCTTGTTATACAGAGGGAAAAGGTTAATGTTTTTGTTTTCCTGCTCAGATCTAGGCAGTATTTGACCAAGACTGGGTACAGGAACTGGAGAGGTTTTATTTTGTTTCCTTCTTTGTTTTTTTTTTGTATGTGTTTGCAAGGGCTAGAAATATAAAAAGCATTTTAATACTAGATCGGAAACATTTTGCTCTTCTCAGTCACTGTGCTAAGAGGGTAATGCATCTTTCTTTCAAAGTATATAGCAGAATCGAATACTAATACATGCACTAATACGTCTTCTTAACCCTGCCATCTCTGTTGGCTAGTACTTGTAGAAATGATACAATAGCATCAGCAATAAGGTGAGTTGCTGTTCCTTGACCTTATTGTGAATCACTCATTCAGCTTAAAAATTTAAAAGAAGCATCAGAAATTACAGGCTGCCTCAGTTGAAGTCAGGGCTCTGCCACTGTCCAGTTCTTTTGATGCCAAGTATGCCAGGATCTGATGCCAGGATTATAAAATGAGAAAGCCATTATGGATGCTGTTTACAAGAGCATGTACAGCCCTGTTTTCTCAGTGGTATATTTTTATTAAAATGATAAAAATTAAATGACTGGAAAGTCCATTTTATGCCAGCAAAAAGACTACCCAATATACTGCTAGCCACACTTTGCCTGTCTACAAACCATCTATAGCTTGCTACGCTAAAGATTTGAATCCAATCAGGTTTAGTATTCATATATATATATACACCATATATGTGTGTATATACACATACATCTCTCTCTCTCTCTCTCTCTCTCTCTACACACACACACGCACACCTCTATATCTATATATAGATATTATAGGTTTAGTTATTTACCCATATATAAAATATAGCTGAATATATGGGTAAATAAATATAGGTTTATTTGCCCATATATAGACATAGGTTTAGTCCATAACAGAAAAGGAGAGTAAATAAAAGATGAAGCAGAGAGAGATGAAGCACACATGCATGTGCACACCCACACACATATATATAAATAAATATAGTTAAATAAATGCATATTTTATATCTATTTATCTATCTAAATATCAATATACACACATATATATGCATAGATTCATAGATTCATAGAAGCTAGGGTTGGGAGGGACCTCAACAGATCATCGAGTCCAACCCCCTGCCTAGGCAGGAAAGAGTGCTGGCGTCAAATGACCCCAGCCAGATGCCTGTCCAGCCTTCTCTTAAAGACCCCCAAGGTAGGGGAGTGCACCACTTCCCTTGGAAGCCCATTCCAAATTCTGGCCATCCTCACCGTGAAGTTCTTCCTAATGTCCAGCCTAAACCTGGACATCCTGGGGACCTGGTGACTGTCTATAAACTCACTAGGGGGGACCAGAAGGGTTTGGGAGAGACCTTGTTTCCCCTAGCACCCCCTGGCATAACAAAGAATAACGGCCAGAAGTTGTTGAAGAGTAGGTTTAGATTAGACATCCTTA
>NW_017729032.1:41209413-41214533 GCF_001723915.1 Gavialis gangeticus
ATCAGGAAGTGCTACTTCACGGTCAGGGTGGCTAGGATCTGGAACCAACTTCCAAGGGAAGTGATGCTGGCTCCTACCCTGGGGCTCTTTAAGAGGAGGCTTGATGCCTACCTGGCTGGAGTCATCTGAGCCCAGTTTTTCTCCTGCCCAGGCAGGGGGTTGGACTTGAAGATCTACAAGGTCTCTTCCGACCCTACTTCTATGATTCTATGATTCTATAAGCCAGCTCTCTGTAAGTCTGTGGTCATTGTTCCTTGTTACCCCAAGAGGCATTCTGGTGAACAGAGGATCTCCGATCCCTTGCTGCATCCCCCTAATGAATTTGTAGGCAGCCACAAGATCACGTCTCAGCCTTCTCTTGTGGAGGCTGAAGAGGTCCAGGTCCCTCAATCTCTCCTCATAGGGCTTGTCCTGTAAGCCCCTGACCATATAAGTGGCCCTCCTCTGGACCCTTTCGAGTCTATCAACATCCTTCTTGAAGTACGGCGCCCAAAACTGGACGCAGTACCCCAACTGCGGTCTGACCAATGCCGCATAGAGGGGAAGTATCACCTCCTTGGTTCTATTTGTCACACATCTGCTGATGCATGATAAAGTGCAATTAGCTTTGCTGATGATGTCGTCATGCTGACGACTCATGTTCATCTTGGAGTCCATTGTGACTCTGACATCCCTTTCCACTTCTGTGCTGCTGAGAAGGTCACTTCCCAGCCGGTAGATGTGCTGGTTATTTTTGCGCCCCAGGTGCAGCAGTCTGCACTTGTCCTTGTATGTGTGTGCATGTATGTATATGAATGTATTCTGGCCGTGTGAAACACAGCCCAAATAACATAATTTCGTCTTAACATCTGTTTTGCCATTTCAAAGGACAGTGTTTTGTTTTGTTGTTTCATTTTGTTTTGAAGCACTGTCTCATTTCGTTTAGTCAAAACTGTTTCGCTGTTTTGACGAGTTCCAACGTTTCACCCATAGGCTATAATGGGGAATCATGAGAATGCCTAAAACATTATCATTTCATGCCTGATATGGATGAACATTTCAGGGATAGTAGCTCCTTCTGAGAGCATGAAGACTTCAAAGTTTCAAAGAGATAGGTACAGAGGTTTCTAAGAAACCGCACCTCAAAGTATTCAAACAAAAAGTCCTGACACTTCTGCGCTACTTGCGGGGCTGTGCGCCACTCACAGGGACCACCGGCCACATTGGCCCAGGTCCTGCATGCACAGAAGTGACATGCAGGGCTCATGCACACAGGACCCAGGAGGATAAATTTAGACATGTTTCAAATGCAAAGCTTTCTTCTGCAATAACATATCCCAAGTGCGAAGGAGAGCTTTTGTAAAGGTTTGCTGCAGAAGTTGCCTGTGTGCACATGGTAAAAGGGGGCAGGGACATTGCTGCTCCCCTCCTTTTAGTTAGATGAGAGTAAAGTCAAATATTAACTCCTGGAACTATCACAAAGAAAGGCAAAACTATAAAAAATACTGTATTGTGGCTTGAGAGAGAAAAGGCTCTAATAATGTAGAAGCTGCCTTGAGACTCCAGACCCCAGACAACTGAGGTTTGAGAAACAACTGATGAGGAGCAAAGCTGTTCAGCAACTAAAGAAAGATCCATACATGCACCCAAGGTGTCTCCCAAGGCATCCACAATTCTTTAACAATAATCTGAAAATATGGTGTGTCTAGGAAGGAAAATGAATCACCTTAATTTGCATTGAGGATGATTTAGGTGAGAAGTTAGGGAAATCTTTCTATTTACTATTCTGGTAAAATACTGGAACAGGCTGCATAGGGAGGCTGTGGAGTCTTCTTCCATGGAGATTTTAAGAACCATTTTGATATTTATTAGGACTGTGTGAAATTTCACTGGCTGTTTTGTTTTGACATTGCGAGCTCGAAACAGCAAAATCAAAATGAAATGAAGGGCTTTGAAAGAGCCTAGAAATGAGATGAGGGCAGCTGAAACATTTTGAAAGCTTTGAAATGTTTAGTGCTAAGGGAGAGGGATGGAAAAACAGCATAAAAAGCAGCATTTTTTGAACTGAGCTGCTTTCTGCCTTGTGGTCAGTTACTGAGCTGTGTCTTCCAGCAGCTCAGCAGCATCAGACAAAAAAGGCTATCATTTCCTACTTGCTTGCCTGTTACTAGCAAGTGGAATTCCTCAATATCTTTTGCTTTCTATACCATTTTATTGTTATATTCATTCATTCCTTTCAATGTATTGCTCCCCCATAATCCTGTTTTTGTTTTTGTTAGTCTATTTTGATTCTTTTCCCCCAGAAAAGAAATCTGTGCTTTCTCTCACAGTGTGCATTCCATTCAGTGTGCAGGGAAGCACAGTATATATTGCATATTATAATATAGAATTTATTCAGGAACACACATTACCTACATTTATATATTTTATTTATTACATAAATACATACATACATTACATAAATACACATATATACAATTATCTTATCTACATATAGTACATAAATCAGATTATATTACAAAAGAACACACAGGTTTTCCAGCACATCAAAGCAAAGACGCTATGAAGCACACCTTGAAGTGTGCTGGAAAGGCAGCTGGCAAGCGTTCAGGGAGGGATGGAAGACAGGGTAGAGGGAGTGTTGTAGGTTCCTCCCCAACTGAGATGCAGCCTCTTTCCTACAACAAGCAGGCATGGGTCTTCTAGTTCTACAGGCAGCAAGGAGAGGGGAGCAGTGCCACTGCCTGTGTCTCAGTCTGCATCCCCTCCAAGAGAACCAGCCATAACACCCCACCACCACCACCACCACCACCACCATGACAACAAGCAGCAGCACCAGCACATCTAAACCCCAGGGCTGGGGCTGGTGGGAGAGTTCTCTGGCAGCTGCTGGAGAAGAAGCTCCTGCGGGAAAGGAAAAAAAGGCTCTGTGACAGTTTGGTTGCCTGAGAAGCTAGTGCTACTGTGCTGGTTACTTACCTGTTGTTATTTAAAGTGGTGGACCAGGCTGAGACTGTAGGGGAGGAGGAGACCGCATTGGGGCACACTACCCTGTCATGTAGAGGTCCCAGCGCCAGTGAGGGAGCACCTTAACACACACACAAAGTCACATATTACACAAGTTCTGCTTGTCAGCATCTTGAGGTGCAGTTTCCCACAAACCCCTGCACCTATTTCCTTGAAACTTGATAGACTTTGTGGCCTCAGCAGGGGCTACCATCCCTGCAATTTTCACTCCACTGTCCCTTCACATGCACAAGTGACTCAAGTTTTGCTTTCTAGAATTTGAGGTACTGTTTCTGCAAAACTACTGCACCTATCTCCTTGAAACATGGCAAGCATCATGGACTCTGAAGGGGCTACTATAGCTGCAAGTTTCATTTGAATCAGGCAAGAAATGACAATGTTATAGGCAGTTTCATGATTTCCCATTATAGCCTATGGGTGAACTGTCAAAACAGTGTTGAAACAGCAAAACAGTTTTGATGAAATGAAATAGAACAGTGCTTTGAAATTAAATGAAACATTGAAATGACAAATGGAAGTCAAAATGAAATGGTGCTGTTTCACACAGCCCTAACATTTATCTCTGGGAGATGGTCTTTCTTAGTGCAATGGGCTGGATTACACTGTCCCTTCCAGCATTACATTTTTACGATTTTATTGGTCTGTAGAACTTTTTTTCATAGTCCTTAGGATAGTTCCATTAGTACAAATGATGGATTGTCTGAAACAGAAGAAAGAAGGAAAAGGTTGGAAATTAGAAAAAAGTTACCACATAGATGCTATTGTTTCCCTTCCAATAAGATTAAGAGTAATTGCTTCATTTCTCTGGCATCTATTGGTAGATATTGACTTTTTAAAGAAAAAGATAAAATAAAATGGAGAAAGGGAAGGAATGGATCAGAAGGAGGTTGCATTATCATCAAGTCACTGAGTAATTGACTGCTTTTCAGAGATATTTCCAGCCTAGCATGGCAATGTACAATAGATACGGTAAGAACTGGGCTACATTAGCACTGTGTGTTGTGAATTTTGACCAACTCTGGCTTTGCCCTACTTTGTGTAAACTTGTAGGTTTCCCTCTTATAAGACCTGTGAAACTTACAAGATTTTAGGGACATTTGTAGAAAAGGGACTCACTGGATTTAGTTTTACTTTAGTTTAGTTTGAGATGCTACCTGAAAAAGAATCTATAACCAAACCACTGAACTGAACCAGACCTTTCTGCCTATACCCCGTGCTGCAGCATTCTCCATTCATAACATCACCACATTATTGCCTGCTGTCTGGCAATGATGACAATGAGTGATTAGTAAAACAAGGTGAAACAATGACATAATGTCTATAAAATAATTACAAAGAAATGTTAGGTATTAATGAGTTGGGGTTTCTAAACAAAGTCTCTGAAACACCAATGTTTGGGTTCATATCAGATGTTCTGAACCTGTGAAATGTGGATGGATTTAATATTTTTTCCACAAGTGGTTTGTGATGAGAACTGTTAAATTTCAATATCACCCAATTTGCCCTCTGATCTTTGTTGGATGTTTTACCATACTTTAGACTGCCTAACTGAAATTATTTTTGAAAGTGCAGGTACTGCATGAACATACAGACATTTCGCCACTGAAATAAAGCTGAAGGTTTTATGCAAATCTTCAAATACACACATATGACAGGATTTGACACAACTTCTTAACATCACATCCTTTTAATAAAAAATCAGCTCTTTGTTAAGGTTGTTGTAGTTCTTGCTGAATTTCTGACTGGATGTCATATTTCCTTTAGTCTGAGTCTGAAAATGATTTAAAATTAGAGCTATAGAAAATTGTTTAGGAGAGTTGCAAATTGAGCTTGCAAGCTTCCTGCCATTCAGTTGATGTCTTTGCCCTCCATTATCAACTTCAAGATATCCATTAGGCTTATGAATCAGATCATAAATGTTTCTTTTCTATCAAATGCCCATCACTCAGCTTGTGACAAATACAAACTACTCTTAGAAGAGGAGGAATGGAACTTTGGGTTTAACAAAAGTATAGTGTTCAGAATGAGATCTGTGTACATATTATGGCTGCATCAGATCACAAGCCCTTTCTGGATAATGTTTGAAGGGGAAGATGTATAGTTAAGGGGGTGAA
>NW_017729032.1:41219533-41227549 GCF_001723915.1 Gavialis gangeticus
CAGGAGAGCTGGGGAGGCTGCTGACTTTCACAGTTGGGGGAAGTTCCAAAAAAGCTGGAAAGTTGGGGGGGGGTGTTGTTGTTTTGGATGGGGGTGAAGTAGTATGGCTTGATGACCCTCTAGTATACTGGCCAGTCAAAAACAGGAAAGATTACAGTGTAAAAGTAAGGCCACATACAGACATTTCCAGGATCAAATCTACTTTAAGTGGTGTGATTGTAGATCAGGTTCCAGCTTTACAGATGCCTGCTGATACTGGAAGCCTAATCTAAGCAAGTTGGGGTGGGGAGAAGGGCAGGCAGGTTCAGGAGAGCTCGCAGGTCCATGGGGTGGGGAGAACTACTGAGTCCCCAGGTGTGGTTGGCACGATCAGTGAGGTAGTGGTATCCAGGTGCATTTTTTTGGGCTGCGGGAGGGGGGTGGGCAGTAGTAGGTCCATTGGCAAGAGGGATTTGTGTGATTGGGGTGTTAGTATGTCCTCTGGGGGAGTTGGTGGGATTGAGGGGACTGACAGGTCCATAGGGCCTGCACGTGAGTTGGTGGGTCTGCAGGAGGAGGTTGTCTGTCTGGGGTGCGTGGGTCGGAGGGCTAAAGATAGCTCTATCAGGATAGTGGGGTAGGGAAGGGAAAGCACAGACCTGGTGCTGAGGCAAGCAACTGGACTTTCCCAGTCCTGGGGCTCTGCTGCAAATGTGTGTACACATTACCAGGACCTGAGCTACAATCATATGACTCAATTTAAGCCCCCTGGAACCTCATCTACATTAAAGCCTGTCAGGATCAAATTTGGCTCTGATAGGAGCAGTTCAGGGCAGGGCTACTCCTGCCCTGTTCTGCTCCCATACAGCAGCTATGGGGAGATCTTGGCTCCTCTAGGTTCCATTCCTGGGATGGCAGGGGGCACTGGGGTCAGGTCGGGGCTCTTGGTGGTTGGAGAAAGGGGGCTGTCTCACCTCTGGCCCAGCTGTTTTCCAGCCACCTGCCCCAATTGGCTAGTGGGGAAGCTGGCTCACTGCCAACTTCCCCAAAAGTGGGACAGCTCTTGGACATCCCTGAGCTACTCAGGGAAATTACTGTCCAGCTGGGGGCTGTCTGGAAGCTGTTCCAGAAGTGGGACAGCTGCTGGCCAGCCCCAGGTTTCTCAGGCAAATCCCCACCCACCCAGGGGCTGGCTGGAAGCGGCCTCAGAAGTAAGACAGCTCCTGGCCAGCCTCCAGCTGCTCAGGGAAGCAGGCACTGCTGGCTCCCAGCTCCTGTGGGGAGGTGGGAGCTGAGCAGCATTGGAATGGAGTGGGGCAGAGACCTACCCCATCCTGGCACTGCTCAGGTCACAGCTTCTATGGGGATCCAGAAGCTGAGCAGTGCCAGGCCTGGGTGAATTCCCCATTCCCTCTGGCCCCCTGGTGTTGGGGCTGATCAGGAGCAAATTTGTCAGCATCTACACATGCATAAGCAGTAGCTAACTGTGAAGTAGACTAATTTACTGCACAGTAAATGGTGCATATGTAGACAATGCTGCTTTACTGCACAGTAGATTAGTGTACTGTACAGTGGGTACGTCTACATGAGACCTTAACTGTGTAGTAGTGCCACTAAAAAGGCATTCACCAATGCTACTGTACAGTAACTCTGGTTACTGTGCATTTATTTAGTACTTGGTTATACAAGTGCTAAATTAAATGCTCAGTGGGCACATCTACACATGCCCCCAACTGTGCAGTTCTTATTGTGCAGTCCCAGCAGTGCACGGGTCATTTCTGACCCTACTTCACAGAATTAGCACTTGATTTAGAACCCAGATGCCTTGTTCTGGGGAGACCCAAAACCTTTCCATTTGATAATAAGCAAATTTATTGATACACAGTGATTTCAGAAAAAATAATACAAGTGATATAGTTACCAATCCTAGGGCTGTTATCAGAGTCAAGATACACTTGGCCAAGATACGAGCTTCACTCTGAGATTCTCTCTTCAATGTCAGATGTCAGCAGCCTGGAAGTTGGAGACCAAGGTCCACCCCTCCCATGCCCCACAATGGGGTGGATGAGACAAGCTGGTGGTATGCCCCCTGTCCATGGTACCTTGAGCTCCCCTTCCAGGAAGATCCTTCTTGGGGGATCCCTCTCAGAGATGGGGACCCTTTGTTGCTCTAAAGTCCCTGCTTTTGTATTTGTTTTCCCTCCTGATGATTCTTAATCCATGGCTATTGCTGATTAGTCTTTCTGTAGTTTTCATACTGCCCACCTTCTGTCCTGTCAGCATATTCCTTTGTTTCACAAACCCATTACATACACACATCCTAATTTGGGCTTTCCAGGACTTCTCCTAATTTGGTTTGTTTCCCCAAAACCAGAACTCTCAGGCCCCCCACTCTTGGACTTCGTGAGCTGTTGCCACCTTATCTCATGTTATGGAACAGTCCAGTACATACCCACAATTTCCCAGACTTTGTGCATATCCATTGGCCTTGTTGTGTTACATGATCTGTCTGCCTTGAAGGCTATGAAACTGCCTTGAGAACCAGGCCTTTAGAAATCAATTAACTCCTGCTGCTTCCCTGAACCATTATTCTAATGCATATATATTTTACCTCCAAGCCAATTCCCAAAAACAAACCTTTAAATGTCACTTTCTAGCCATCACGCAGTAGTGCCAGTGTCATGGTTCATGCCTGCCAATGCTACATTGCCATAGTGATGAGCTACATTGCCCTAGCTCATCACTACGGTGACATAGCATTTCATGTAGACTCACCCCCTAGGAGTCGAGAAATGAGCAGTGCTAGGATGGGGTAGCTCTCTGCCTCACTCCACTCCAGTGCTACTTAGCTCCCACCTCCCTACAGGAGCTGGGAGCCAAACAGTGCTTGCTTCCCTGAGCCATGCCTGCTTCTCTGCATAAACAAGTACTAAATGACTGTGCAGTAATTTGTGTTACTATGCAGTTGTATCGAGGAACAGCTTTCTGTGACACTGATTACATGGTAGCCCGAGACTACTGTGCAGTAGTGTTGCATCATGGCTTCTTCCACGCAATACTTCTGCATAGTAGTCCCAGACTACTGTGCAGTTAACGTCATGTATAGAAACGGCCACTGAGTAGCACTTACTCAAGTGAATAATTCTACTGAATAAATATCGTTCCACTACAAGTGCTACTTGACATGAGAGATGAGGGTTGAAGAATCAGGTCACTAGGGCTGTGCAAAATTTCACTGGCTGTTTTGTTTTGATGCTGTTTCAACTCATTTTGAGCTCAAAACAGTGAAATTGAAATGAAATGAAATGAAGGGCTTCGAAACAGCCTTGAAATGGAACAAGGGCAGCTGAAACCTTTCGAACATTTTCAAACATTTTGATTTTAGAAGCTGAAGCTGGGCTTGCCTTCAGGGAAACAGAAAGTAAGGGTGGGTAGAAGGTGGGGAAGAGGTGGGAAGGACTGCTCTCATATTGACTGTCACTGTTTGGCTGTCTGAGATGCTGCTGGTGCTACTTTGCAAGTGTTCACTGAGTTATTTTATTACCTTTTGTCATTTGAAGTGGTAGACCAGGCTGAGGCTGTAGAGGAGGAGGAAGTTTCATTGGGGCACACAACCATGTCATGTAGAGGCCCCAGTGCCAGTGAAGGCGTGCCTTAACATACACACACAGTCACACATGTCACGAGTTTTGCTTGTCAGCAGCCTGAGGTGCAGTTTCCCAGAAACCCCTGCACCTATCTCCTTGACACCTGGCAGGCTTCATAACTTCAGCAGGGGCTTCCATGCCTGCAGTTTTCACCATGTTGTTCCTTAACACACACATGTGACATGAGTTTTGCTTGTGAGCAGCTTGAGGAGCAGTTTCCCAGAAACCTCAGCATCTATTTCCTTGAAACTTGTCAAGCTTTGTGGCCTCAGAAGGGGATACCATGCCTGCGATTTTCACCCCCCTGTACCTTCACACCTACAAGTGACACAAGTTTTGCTTTCAAGGCTTTGAGGTGCAGTTTCCCACAAACCTGCACCTATCTCCTTGAATCTTGACAGGATTTGTGGCCTCAGCAAGTGCTACCACTCATAGTTTTCACCCCACTGTGGCTTAATACACACATGTGACATGAGTTTTGCTTTCAGGATGTCAAGGTGCAGTTTCCCAAAAACCCCTGCACCTATCACCTTGAAACATGGAAGGCTTAATGTTCTCATCAGAGACTACCATTCCTGCAAGTTTCATCTGAATCAGCATGAAAACAACAAAGTTATAGATATTTCATGGATTCCCCATTATACTCTATGGCCAAATCTCTGAATTGGCTCCGAATCGACTCCGAATCTTCCAAAGTGATTCAGCTGAATCGAATTGGAAAAACAATTTGCATCTCCAAATCGAATCTCTGGCATCCAAATCAGCCAAATCAGAATCAAATAGTTCCCTATTCACACAGCCCTAATAAACTGGTGTAACCCCACTGATATTAGTGGTTCTATGCCATGTCATGAACTGGACCTCTATCTTTTACAGTTCTTGTCTCAGGTCACAGCATTTTTCAAAGTTTGTCAAAGGTAAACATTAGTAGTTCTCTACTTATACTTACAAACCAATGCACACATCTAAAGGGTCTTTAAGTGTATCCTTGAGTTAGTCAGCTGCTTGCCTACATTTGATCCTCAAGCTCTACATCACACCACTTGGCAGGCTTCCTGCTCTCAGAAGGGGCTATCATCTCTGCTGTTTTCATCCAAATCTGCCAAAAAATGCCAAAGTTATAGGCAGTTTCATGCTTCCCCATTATAGCCTATGGGTGAAATATGAAAACAGCATTGAAACAGCAAAAGTTTCAATGAAATGCAATGAAACAGTGGTTTTAAAATGAAACGAAACTAAAAATGAAACACCGTCCTGTCGAAACAGTGAAATGGAAGCTGAAGTGAAATGGTGCTGTTTCACACAGCCCTATAGGTCACTAATAATAACAAAGATAAACTTAACTTGTAAATGCTACTGTAAAGATTTTCACAAAAACTTCAGTGCAAAAATACTTTAGAGATTGTGTCAGATCATAAAGCTTAGATCTGGATCTGGAACATACCAAAAGTTAAGGATATTGGTGCAGATGATTTAAATTATCCAAAAGATGGTTATAGAACCAGGTTTAGTTTTTTACATTTCTAAAGGTTAAGAGTGTTTGGAACCATTGTTTAGCTTTGAGTCCAGCTTTTATCACCATTGTCTATTATTTATATTGTGGCAGTGTCTCATGGGTTTAGTTGCTTTCTAAACCCATGGGAGATTACAGTACCTGCTGTAAAGAGCTCACAACATAACCATTTAATTAGAAGAAGGTTTCCAATAGAGGGCTTATAAGGTTTATTAAGGTTAAACACTACCTTTTAAGCACACAAACAGGACTAGATCCTGTGCTGGTGTAAGTTGGTGAGAGTCCACTGACATCAAAGGATGTATGATTTACAGTACCTAACTAGACGATCTGGGATACAATTCCTACTATTTCTCAGAAACTACAGTGCATTCTAATAGAAAAAGTAATCTGTTATAACAGGTACATCTAATTTAGGCTTCCACTAAGGACTTCATTTATGAACCAAGGAGATTGATAATTTCTTATACTTTATCTGTGTTTCAATCTCAGTTATTGACAACACTGAAAAAACCCCCCATATTTTATAAAAAGATCAGAACAGCAGATTCCATTTTTCTTGTCTGTTTTTAAATGGATAATTTGGGCCTTTTTTTTTTAGTTTTAAATAAAAAGACCTGTAAATATACATTGTATAATTAAAAAGGCAATAATATTTGAAGTATAAAGTTGATTATCCAGAATACTTAAAGTCACCATCATTCTGGATAATCAAAACTTCCGCAAAATTTTCCAACAGACATTTTCCAACTGATACAGTCATGTGTATCAGTGTCCCCATGCTGAAAAGTGGCAGCTGGGGTGCTTTAACTAAAGCTTGTTTGATATGTGATGCTCTGGGTACTTTAATTAGAGTGGCTTTCGGAGCGACTCTAATTAAAGCACCCCTCCCCTGCAGCCACTCCCCAAGCTTGAGTATCAACACCCCTAGATTCCACCCAGAAATTAACCAACAGCCCATACAGGTCACAATGGATGCATACAAGTGTTCCAGGTAACTGTTTGAAGTTCAGCACCTAGTGTCAGCTGTTTGAGAGTCAACTAGTTGTAACTTGTAAAAGCATGAAGTGCTAAAAGCATCCATTCAGGTGCACACATCCTGCTGGGCTTTTCAGGCTCCCTTGTCCACTAGGACATGGGGGACAGCAATCAAGTACACAGGTTAGGGGCAATTGACTGGTGCCCTAAAGGACCACCCCACCTCCTCCTAGCTGTCTTTAAGAACTGCCAGACTGACAGACAGCAGACCCAGAGCAAGAGGGGGCTTTGACCACAGTGTTCCTGGGGTTGTGCCCCCACCACCACAGCCAGAGCTGGGACTCTAATCATGGTAGGGGTAGTTTTGACTACTGTGCTCTTGTAGGGGCTTTGACTCTGGCCATCTCGCCACAGAGGTGGGCCCTTGCCTGTGCCCCTGGCACCGTAGCTAGAGCTGAAGGTCTACCTGTGGTAGGGGGCTTTGTCTGCAGTGCTGTTGGGGGTTGGGCTATGGGAAGCCCTGCCGCTGTGAACATCACTGAGGGCTCTCAAGCCTTGTGGGGAGGAGTTTTCTCCCTATGCAGCACAACAGGCCAGCACTTGTAGCCCATGAATGGGTTTGCAGGCTTGGAGCTCTCAAGTGCAATGCAGTGGGGAAGGACTTTTTGCTTGCATGGCATTTAAGAGTCTTACACCTGTAGCTTCTGTGGTCAGGTACAGACACTTGTAGCATGGTAAGCATGCAGAAAGCACTCTACAACCATAAGCAAACAGACAATGAGAGCATATAACATGCTGTAAAAATGGTGGATCTTGTTCTAAGATAACCCTGGGTGGATGTGGTATCAGACTTGAGCGCTGTAGGTTAGAGAGCCATAATGAACATCTGTACCAGATCCTATCACAACTCACATTAGTCACATTCCACTGGAAACCCATGGGGCTTTGCAGCGCCCCACTAACCCCTCCCTCCCAGGGCAGTGCTGTAGCCATGGCCAGAACTCATCTGGTCTGCCTGAGTGCTGGGCTGACCCCATCCCTGGGCTGTTACTGACAAGTGTCATTAAGCCTCTGTCCCTGGGCCTGCCTGTGTTTTCTGTATGGTTAGCATAGATCCATCCACAGAAAGAAAGCAGTTTATTGGTGAATTTCTCTTATTGCATATTGCTGTGGGTGAAGGTGAGTAAGTGCTGAATGTCTTCAACTGGTATTTTGCCTTTGCTCACAGTTAACCTGTCTTAATAATTGATTCATCTGCACTGATTTCTGGCAATGGGCAAGTTCCCTAATGGATGTGAGGCTTTTGACAAAAAAAAAAATCATGCTTAACTCCTGGCTATTTAATATGGTTCAGAATGGCATCAAGATAAGTTTGGTGATGAAAATGCCCTTTAACCCCAGCCTCTAACAAGGTGCATAATAGCTCTGTAACACTGTCAAATTGTATTGTGCTTTTCAAATGCTGTTACAGAATCCACAGCATAGACAAGAACCCCAACTGCTATTACTATAAAAATATACTTAAACATTCCCAAAATGTACAGCAGCACACCTACATATACTAATATGTAGCATCATAATTTCCCAACCTGTCTGGGGAAACCTACCATATGTGTAAAATGTAAAATGTGAGAAGCAATTATTCTGGTCACTCCAGTAATGGTTTGGAACCATGTGCATGTGACAGAAATCTGTTTCAGACAGTCTGTTACAGAGTTTGAAGTATGTTCCTGGGAGATCCACAGATGCATATGTTGGACAGCTATTTCTGGGAACTAGGTTTTGTCAGGTTCCCACATTGTTTATTTTATTAGTTGCCACTTTACAGTTGTCACTTTTCCTGGCTATATGAATAATAATAATATCAAATAGTCTTGCTAGCCTTAATGTAACATTCCT
>NW_017729032.1:41227570-41252004 GCF_001723915.1 Gavialis gangeticus
TGGGGGACTCTGCTGCCCACTTCCCCCCAGGTCAAATATGACTTCTTACATTCTTCCATAAGAGAAGAGGATATTCTTTCCCCACTGTCACAGCAGGGAGTATCCCAATGACTCTTACTGGGGTGATGAAACCTCCAGGAACACCTCTACTATCCACCCCCCCACTCCCGAGGGTGGGTTACAGAGGCAGATGCTCCTTCTGGGAATGGAGACTTACTAGAGAAGATGCAGGAGACATGGTCGTGCTTTGTTAGCTCATGCTGAATCCAGATTGCCTGGCATACAGCTGAGCACATCATAAAGATGTGCCCTGCACCTGAAGAGAGAATGGAGGCCTAGGAACACAGCTGCAGGAGAGCCGACCCAGACCAGAGGGTACCGCGGCAGGGGCAAAAGGAGAAGAGCAGAGCCTGCTCTTTTGACTCGAGGCTTAGAGGAGCCTCACCATCATGGGACAAGCTGCACACTGTGAAGGAGCTGTCATCATGGAGCAGAGGTGCCAGGAGATGTCAGGTGCTCTGCTGGATTGACTGCAGTGATGAACTGTGAGTCTTTTTTGATGGGTGTGGGCTCCTAAGGGTATGTTAAGGGGGAAAGCAACACGTGGTAAGGAAAAGTTAAGGACTTGAGGGACTAGCCCTGATGGGCATAGTAGTCAAAGCTCATTGGACTGTGATGAGTGAGCTATCAAATCTTGAGAAAAGAAGACCAATTGTGAGGATGGGGCCATCTCACCATCTGATGGCACTTGGCCTGACCAGACCATAAGACCGGGTTGGTGTAAGGATGGGGTGTAAGGGGAGACAGAGCCCTAAGAAACAGCATGGTGCTCGTAGGATTAGTTGTGAACCATGAAGGATCCTCCCTTCTTATTCAAAAAATCAAGAAGTGGCAGGTGAGATGGAGGGCATGCCCCTGCTAATCCGAGCCAGCAAGGTCAGGCTGTCAGGCCCTAAGAACTGGAGCTCACCAGGTCAAATCCCTAAACTTCAGCGGCAGACTCAAATGAGACACGGCCACTTACACCCACTTTTCCAAGCTGCTGTCTGAAAAAGAAACAATGATTTTATTTTCCCTTCTGAACCCAATAGATTCCCTAAAATCTGTACAGAATTTAGGAAGCCAAGAGACAAACAGGGCCACCCTCCTGAAGCCCTAGTGAGTGGAGGCAGTCAGGTTGTCCCCTTTATCAGCTGATGCCCCAGAAAGAATAATGACTTAGGATCACCAGGTGTTTGGTACTTTGTCAGTATTCCATCAGTTCTTTTCTAATTGCCTAAGTAGCCAGCACCCTAACATTAGCTGCTGGTAGGAAGCATTGTGTGTCTGAATGACAGGCAATGGAACCACTACCTTCAGTGCCAACACATTACATTGTTTACCAAGAAATTCTCTGAAGGTTTTTAAAGGTTGGTTTGCACTTAGGGCAGTAACACTCCCATTATGTGTTTTCTGAAGTGGTCTAATAGATAGTGTAGTGAACTTTTCAGTTAAGTTTATCACACGACAGTCCTTCAGTCACATGCATATTGTTGAAATGTAGGAATATTTAAACATGAAATAGGGCTTGTCATTTTTCAAGGATTTATGACCTAATCCTGTAGTCACTAAATTCAGGGCTAATTTTCCCTTGATTTCAGTAGGAGTAGGATTTGGTCTTTGTACTGTACTTTTTAGTTTATAAGGTACATCTCAAGCCTACCTTTGTTTTGTCTCCTAGCAATGAATGAAAGCAATAGCTTGACCTGAGGAAAATCTCATACACAGCCAGGTAATCATTAATAGCAGTTACAAGTAATAACAAATTCTACAGTTTGGGGGAAGCAGGAGAGATGACAGCAAACTCAGGGGGTTAATGAAGCCAACTAAGGTTTATCAGGTGAAGCTGCTGAAATCTATATAGCTGTAAAGAAAATAAGAATAAGAGCCAAGTATGTATGTGGATGAAGATTAGGAAGTAAAATCTTGCCCAAAATATTTTAATAGCACTCCAGTTTCCTTCTCCATTTGAAGGCTTTTGTGGGGAATAAAATAAAAAAAGGAAACTGTATTTTTTGTTTTGGATATCTACAGTCTATAAGATCTTCTCACTCCATCTTGCTTTCTCCAAAGTGATTTCATATGCATCTGAAGTGAAGCAATAAGTGGTTTCTTATTTCATCTATGAGGAGCAAATTTACACTGTCTTCTGCCTGTCTTCAGACACACCTAAATACCTCTCCCAGAAGAATTTTGTAATGTCCTGATGCAAATAATGTCTTATTCAAACCAAGTTTCTGTTTGCTTGGGATTTTGATTATATCTGAACATTGAACCAAAATTTCTCTGGTTTTGCCTACTGCATTCAGAAATCTCTTTCACTTAGAGAAGGGATAAAGCCTTAAATGTTAAATTTCAGTTTAGGTGGGTGTTTGCATTAGTCTTGGATTTGAACCTGAGAAGTTTTGGGTCTAACGCTGCAATGGTTCAGCTTTTCTCTGCCCTATACCTCCTTTGTAATCTCTTTCCTTTTAAAATCTCATGTTTCTGCATACCACATCTGTCACCACATTTCATCCCAACTTTCTACCTTACTCAAGTTTATAAAATATATATCTAGGTGCAATTTATTTTTTTAAATATCCAAATGACTTTGTAAGAATGCAAAACAACCACTTGATCATGTGGTGCCTTGTGCCTTCTCACTTATTTATACTGAAATCTCTTCAAAGCAGGGACTTTGTAATGTGCCAGTAAAGGGAAAGAAAAATTAAAAGTGAAACAATGAAATATAATACAATTTGAGAAGTAGTATTTGGGGTTGAAATTCATAATATGACAATAATAAAATCTACTACACTAAAGACCTCCATCTTATAAGGGTGTAAAGTAAGGGTGGTTTAGTTGGACCCTAAATATTTGCCATCATTCTTTAAAAAAAATTTTTATGGAAGAAAAGCTCCTGCCACGTGCTGTATTCTTATTCAGTTCAGCTCAACTCCCCCTCTTGTTCTTCAGTGATCAGTCACCTAGTAGATGATCAACTAGCTAGTTGAGCAATTGAAGGGTAGCACTGAACCTCTAAGCTAGGGTGAGCAGACAGACGCCCTTGGTACTTTTGGGACCATGTGGTGTACAGCCAACCACCTCCCTGACTGGAGATCAAGGACCTTTGAATTTTATAGCCCATGTGTGGCATATGACATTTCCAGAATCATGGGGCATCTGCTGGAAGCCCCTGGATATTTCAAGATTGTGGTAGTGACCTGAGCAGCAGAGCCCAAGTGACATAGGAGCAGGGACCACAGCCAGCTGAAGTGAGACTGAGAGCCACACACTGGGAACTGCACCTTCATGTATTCATGGTTGCTTTCATCCATCCACCCTTCCAGCCTTCCCCCCATTCCCTTACAAGCACACTGTCACCCAGCCATGGACACTGAAACCCCATGGGCACCTCTGTGGAACATAGATGAACCCACCGCATCTGCTGCCTTCAGTCAAACCTTGGCATGCAACTAGAAGTTTCAGGAAATGAAGGATCTTATCACAATTTGGGGTGAATAAGACACCCAGGGCCAGCTCCAGATAGGGCACTTGAAACAGATATGTCTTCAAATGCATTGCTCAGCAGGTGCATGTGGGAGTACAACAGAGACTGGTCACAGTGTCTCTCCAAGACCATATTGATGAAGAGGCATTATTACCATGTTCTTGATGCTAGAAAGCAGTCTGTGGGCCAGAGGAAGAGCAAGTCATTCTATAAGGTCTTGTGCCACATTCTTGCCAAAAACAGGGCAATTGACACCCCCCACACTCACAGGATCAGGGGTGTTTTCGAGAAGTCACCCTCAGGGACTGTGCCAGAGGAAGAGGAAGCCCAAGGAGGCCCGGTGACACCATACCCCACTCAGGGGCTCTGGCTGTTCCAGAGCAAATGCTCTCATGTGCCAATGCACCATACCAGCACCCCCACCCAAAACAATGCAGTGGCCACTATGCTAGTACAACACACAAGGCCCATGGCCAGTCCTCCCAACACTTTTCCTGATGATTCAGGCCCTGTGTGTGGATGCTGCACAACTGGTAATGGTTAGGTTTGCCCCAGCTCTATGTGACCGTGATGGGGACCCAGGCCCAAGAGGAAATGCAGAGCCTCTGGGGGAGAGGGAGGGAGAGGAAAAAAGAGGGGGAAAGGAAGGGTCAGCAGGAATGCTCAAGCCACCACAGGCCACACTGTTGTCATAGTCCTCTCTCAGGTCATTATGACTGAGAAGCCCATAAAGGGGTTGTGGCTGGTGGGGAAAGGCTGGGAATGCTGGGGTGGAGGGGGTGGGTGAATTGCCTGCTTTCCTCCCAACCCTTGCTCTTCCCTGCTGAAGCCAGGAGCCCAACCAAGGTACTAGATTCCACCCCCACACACACACTCTTGGGTACTTAAGGGTGTTTGTAGATAACATTTTAAAGTGGGTTAAATGCCTTTTGCACCACTTTAATAGCATTGCTGTTTGAACATTCGGTGGTGTATCGCACATTAATTCCAGCCACTGTAGCACAGTCGGTGGCATAATGCTCCTTAAATGACTTTGGGATGCAGCAAATGACTTCGGGGCACTGTAAAGTAAAACACCTCCGATGGACTTAATTTCCTACAGTACAGCTGCAGAGGGAATCACCAGGGTCTGTGTGGCTCAGGGGCTGTACAGGGAGACCACGCAGGCAGCCCATCAGCAGCCCAGGAAGGCAGGCTCCACAGAAGGGAAAAAAAGAACAAGTGGCAAGCCTGATCATTTTTTTCCTCTTGAGCCTGTCTGCCTGCCTGAGCTGTGTGGGGACCTGGTGCTATCCTCTGTGGCTGTAGTGCCCCCTAGGACTGCCCAAGCCAGGTGCCTGTGGGTGGGTGCTGCCTGGGGGTGAGGAGGCAGGCTGCTGCTGCCACAGGGGGAAGCACTAGCCCCCTCCCCCACAACTGAGGGACCACTCTGCCTGCCAGCAGCTCACTCTCCCCTCCTCACCACTGGAGAGGCAGGTAAGAATCAGGCTCTGACATAGGTGTACATGACATGGGGGTTTACTTCACCCTTTATTGAAGCAGTGTTTTAAAAAACACACCACTTCAATTTAGGGAGAATTAAACCCGTAAGAGAGCATTTCCCATTCAGTGTGTCATAAAAGTGCATAATTGACATGTCCTGGTCATTTTTCTCAGGGACATTACATGCTCCATGGGAGACTGGAGTCTAAGCACAGCAACCTCAAGCACTTGTGCATAAACAGCTCCCGCTACCCCCACATCACTCATGGAAAGGAACTCTAGTGTTTATTGAGCTGAGCAGGTAAATGGTTAACAGCAGTTTGGGCAGAAAGCACACCCAGGTCAGGGACAGGAGATAGCATGCAGCTATGTCTGACAACTGCTGCAGTTGTGGTGCAGCAGGAATGAGAAAAAACAGTTCCCATGTAAAAAAAAAACAGACCTTTCCTCCCAGGAAAGGCATGAATGGGAAGGAGTCCTGTGTGGGTGCCATTATCTCAGTGGCTCAGCTCTCACTGCCAGTGTGACTCCCTGGTTGTGCATCTGAACAGCCTGGCAAGCAGCCCAAGAGTAGTTTCCCCCTCTCCCCTCTGATCTGATCCATGGGTAAAGACCAACAGGCACCAGCTGATTCCAAGTCTCAGGGCAAAGACACTCACTGTATTGACCCTGCAGGGCAACCCCCAAATCCCCTCCTGTAATCATGGCTCCATCTCAGCCCCAGACTTGCCACTCCCTACACCTCCCTCCCCAACACCTGAAAGCTAAGCAGCTTCTCCCCTTGTCTACAGTCTCCATAACTATGCATGGAAGGCCAGCTCATGTTGGCCAGCATGATAGAACTGGTATGAGTGGTTGGACACCTGCACAATTCATGAAAGATGTGCATATGAGGTGCTAGAGAAATAAATAAGAAACATTAGAAGCTCTGGTCACACCCTCTGAGCTCAGACCACACATTGTGGCCTGCTGGTGACAGGGGCTCTGAAACCAGGATAAGGAATGAATCAGGATGTGTACAGGGGAAATGGATAGGTTGGGGTGGAGGGTACTTACATATGGGGTGCCAAATTACAGGACTTGGGGCTCCAGGTGGCCATTTGCTATTTGGAGAAGACATCCCATGGTGCAGTGAAGCTGAGAGAGTTGTAGTGCCAGAATAAGGAGTTAATGCATATGGTCCTGGGGTCTACCTATGCACCCCTGACTGTCACCAGTGCTGTCTCCCACAGAAAGCATGTAGCCCTCCTGGGCAGGAGTGGTGAGACAGGCTGCTACCCAGCTTCCCACAGTATGGCAAGCCCCATTCCAAGGACTCATCTCTGGGGGGGCAGGAACAGGAGTCCGAAGGGGGGGACCCCAGGAAGGTGGTTGTAGGGAAAGACTCCCCACCATGCCCTGACTGGGAGATGCTGGGGGGGTGAAGGGGCACTGAGGCTTGAAATGTGGCATGCAAGAGCCACTGATCTGTGGTCTGAGATGAAAAGAAGGAATCTTATGATCGGGGCAGCAGGACAGGCCCTACGAGGAGAGGCTAGGGGACCTGAACCTGTTCAGCCTCCACAAGAGAAGTCTGAGGGGGGAACTAGTGGCCTGTTACAAACTAGTCAGAGGGGACCAGCAGGCACTGGGGGAGTCCCTGTTCCCCCAAGCACTACCAGGAGTGACTAGAAATAACGGTCACAAGCTGGCAGAGGGTAGATTCAGACTAGACATCAGGAGGCGCTACTTCACGGTCAGGGCGGCTCGGATCTGGAACCAACTTCCAAATGAAATGGTGCTGGCTTCTACCCTGGGGGTCTTTAAGAGGAGGCTAGATGAACACCTTG
Organism: Gavialis gangeticus; assembly: GCF_001723915.1. Lineage (NCBI taxonomy): Eukaryota > Metazoa > Chordata > Crocodylia > Gavialidae > Gavialis > Gavialis gangeticus. The sequence continues at coordinate 41,234,414 of NW_017729032.1, forward strand.
CTGGGGTTGTTTGACCCCAGTACTTTTTCCTGCCAAGGCAGGGGGTCGGACTTGATGATCTGCTCAGGTCTCTTCTGACTCTACCAACTATGAAACTATCTGGCAAGGCCCACCCCAAAGAGAAGCAGTGGGTGAGTGAAGCAGCTCTGGGCTACCCAAGACCTGATGTCAGGGCTGTCAGGGACACCAACCCCCTTCCAGGGGCAACTCACTACCCCCAAGCACTGGTGGTTGCCCCATATACCCTGGCCCCCTAATCAGTTCTAAGCCAGTCCCAAAGGGGTGCAGGAGCACTCAGAATGAGGGGAGAGCATGGCCTACCAGCCTGCTGGGTCAGGGAGTCACTGGGGCAGCTTCTGGCAGCAGAGCCCAGTGGCCCCAGCTCATCCACCCACCAGCTGTGAGGCCCAGGGGGGAGCTCTTCTGCTCATTGTGGTCCCACTCGTGAAGGGGAGTGGCAAAGCCTTGGCAGAGATAGGCAGCCCCAGCTTGGGTTAGCTGCCTGAAATAACCCCTAGGAATTGGCTCTGGGGCTGGGGTCCCCATGCCACCGTGGGTTCCCTATGAGGCTGCCTCCAACCCCTAATAGCCTCACCCAAACCTCCGGTGAAAAAGCAAAACACAAAACACAAACCCCTGGGTTATAACAAAAATTCAAGCTGCCTAGCTAAAACATCATTCAATCCCTACCAGGGAATACTTGATCCCATAACAGCACCAGGAGCTGCTTGTGCAGTCAGGCCTCTTCCCTCTGCTTGCTCTGGCAGAGCTCCCTTCCCCCTTGGCTACCAGCAGGGAACTGCCCTCCTGGCCTCAGGCCTGGGATTCATATGGGAGCCTGGCCCTGCCCCTTCCGGTCAGCTGACCAGATGCAGGTGCAGCCAATTCCCTCCTTAACCAGTCGTTATGACAACCAGTACCTGGGTTCCTGCCTCTGCTCTGACAGTAGCAGGCACCTTAGTGTCCTGCTACAGGGCAGCACTGCCCATTATGCAGGGTGAGAGGAACCTGGGGGAAAAGACCAATGCCCTGGTGCTAGGGTGGAGTCATTTGAATCCCTCCAGCTCTACTTATCCAGGGAAGACTCCCAGTCTGCATGGGTGAGAGGGTGGCTGGCCAGGGCTTCATGGATCTGTACAGCCTGCCACTATATGGGGTTGTGGCCATGCCCATCAACATTGGTGGGGAGCTCACCCTCTCCCTCATCCTTACTCTATTTGTGCTCATGGTGCCAGGCCCAGTCTGTAGCCAAAGTGTTCCTTCTGGTGGTCCAGCTGCCCCGTGTAGGTCTTCATGAACCAGGGCAGGAAGGGGTAGTCTGGACCCCCAATGTGGATTATGGGGGCAATGATGTCACCAATTATGAAATCAGAGACCCCAGGAGTGTAGCACCCACTGTCTAGGAATGGATAATTGTGAAAGATGTAGGCATTGTCCTCATTGGCCACATGAAAGTTGATGGCCAACTTGTGTCCCAGATACCTGTGTTCTCTGTGTGTGTGTGTGTGTGTGTGTCTCCCAGATGCCTGAATTCTGTGTGTGTGTATCCCCTGGATATCTGACTTCTGTGTGTGTGTGTGTGTGTGTATGTGTGTGTAGTCCTAGGCTTGAAGAATAGTAGTCACCAAGAGTGGATCTAGGGGTGCAGTTTGGTAGACAGCCCCTTTGATGCCCACTCCACTCAAAGCTTACAACAAACTGCAAGGAGAGCTGCATTTTTATTTAAACTGAGCTCAGGGAGTCAACTGGCTTCATAGATCATTATTATCTACTTGATTTCTGCTAATCTCTTCACCCCATAGGAGTTAACAACCCCCAATCTTCCACTAATAAAGCTGTCCTTTCTTCTACAGTTATTTTGTCTGTTATCTACCCCGGTCAAGTTTTTTTGCTCTCCCCCTTGCATGCCAAATAAAGGTGTGCTGCTACCTAGGGATTTGTACAGGAGATTCAAGCTCACAATACAACAGAGATGGGGAGGGCAAGGCAGGAGGCAGGCTGAGCTGTGCAGTGGCACAGCAGTCAAAAGCAAGAGGGAGTTGCAAAGGTGAGGTGAAGTTGTTGCAGTGACCTTTTCCTCAATTATTAATTGCAGCTGATGCTGAAACATGTGGGAGGCTGAACCAGCAGCAATACCAGGATGGCATAAAGCTGGAAATGGGCAGATCTAGAGGGGCTGGTCTTTAGAAGTGTACTTTAGATAGGAATGACTTATATGTAGCTAGAAAGAAACCATTTAATTCTAGGTGAACCAAGTAAATATGCAGCCATTTACACAGAATTCCATGATCATCACGCATGGTCACATTGCCAAGCTGTATCTCCTTTGTTCATTATAGTGGAAGAAAATTCAAATGAACATGTAGCAGGTCTAATCACACTTTAAAAAATAGCAATCGACCCAGACAGTTTAGTGACAAGTTGTGGTGAGAACAGTAATAAGGAGCAATTTGCTGAGAAAGAGAACATCATGGTAAGGTGGAACAGATGCTACAAAAAATGTCAACTCTGAAAAGGGCATGATTAAAAGACGTATCTATTTGAAAGCAGCTGTAGGGAAAAAAAAGGTCTTCTCAGGTGGCGCACTAACTCCTCTGAAAGGTGTTCAAGTGCAAGAGGACTGTGCAAGAAATGAATGAGAGATTTCCAAAGAAAACATACCTGGTGGTGTCAACAGTTTTGTGCTTTAGCTTCTGGAATTAATTCAGTCCTGAAATAAACAAACCCTCATGAGTCCCTGTGAATCTAACCTGCTGAGTGTTGCACAGCACTGAGCAGTATGTCATGCAATAAGACAAAGAGGTGGCAACAGATGATCTAAACACATAATGCTTGAAATATTTTTCAGTACCACTGTGAATCCCTTTCTCCAAGAAAAAATCCATTGCTCAAAAGTATTTATTTTCGAATGTGTTCAGTAACCTTCATAAACTGCAAAAATGGGAACACTAAAATACTAGGAAAACTAGCTTCACAACTTTCAGGTTAACACATACAGCAATACCCATTATAAAGGTACTTACAAAACATAGCTTAGAGGAGGTCTCTCTGATAGTCTACTTATAGGATCTATTTTCATTGTGAACTTTAATATCAGCAACAGCAGTAGCCCTGCAGATAGAGGAATTTGCCTCTGGAGCCCTCAGACTCTTCTGTCTGACTGTTTGACAGTTTCAAAGAGGAGGAGGAGATGGTGTTTATAATGGACATAATGGAATGCCATTCTACTTCTAAAATGCTATGGATTTACATACATTTAATATCCACATTCCATTAAGTGATATCTAAAACCCATGGAGAGACTGTACTTAAAAGAAAAGAGGTATGGATGATTTAGGGGATTAGTAATGGAATACGGAGCCGTTCACCTCAAAGTCAGCTGTTTGATTTCAGCTTGAATTATGACTGGCCAAACATTTGTACTATTTGTGGCAGTAAGGCATCATCAGTGACTGGGTAAAAAGTGTTATTGGTCCATTTCCTAGGTGTCTCAATGGCAAAATGCTAACATTCTAAGTGAAACTGCGGGACACTCAGGTTTGCTGTCTCAGCAAGGGAGGACAATATCCAAGACAAAGTTGTTTGGTATCACAAACCCATTTCACATGTGGCATCAAGTAGACACTGTATGTGTGTACATGAGACACTTTCCTGCACAGTAGACTAATCTACTACTATCCCATCAGCAGGAGAGCTCCTGACCAGCTGGGGGCTCACTGCCAGATGCCCCACCAACCAATCAGGGTAGGTGGCTGGGAAACAGCTGTCCCTCCCTTCTACCCATAAGAGTCCAGGCCTGACTTAAGTGTCCCCTGCCAGCCTGGGGCTGGCACCCAAGAGAGCTGAGAGTTCCCCCTGGCTGCCATATGACAGGAGAGCAGGGCAAGAGTATCCCTGGCCTAAACTGTTCTTGTCAGGGGTAAATTTGCTCCTGACAGGTGCATGTGTAGACGTGCTCTCAGGGAAAGCTTACTGTGCAGTAAAATACACAGTAAAATTTTACTGCACAGTAAGCTTTCTGTACATTCATTGCATGTGTAGATGCACCCATTGCATAGCAATGACACTAGGTCACTGGAGCATTCTTGACTGAACTGCAGTTGAAACAGTTACCCTTTCCAAAATGACAGGCTCCCTTAGTTCTTTCTGGCCCCAAGGAACTGAATATTGTTACTAAATTCTGAGTTCAGCAGAGCAGGTGACACACAAAATATGTTTTCAGTTTTGCTACATAATATTGGAGATGTCTAAATTTCTTTTGGGTTTTGGTTTGTTACAAACACAAGACATCAGAGTGGAATTGCAGGTTTCTAAACCTTTTAGACTTGAGCTAGTTTATCTTTTCTGTTGAAATACCATATGCAAATAAAAGCCAGTGGAAATTCCATCATTTCAGCTACTTTATCTCTATTTAGAGTTTTGGGGCTCAACTTGAATTAGTAAGAGAAAGTGCCATGGGATTGAAGTCATTCCTGCTTTTCCACAGCAAGGCCCAGGACTTCTCCCTACTGGTAGAAAGTATGATTGAAGATTGCCAAGTTACGGGAAAGTAGCTGAAAAATCCTCTCTATTGAGGTTCATGTATCTGTTGCATATCAGAGGATGTACATCATTGTTGTTGTATTTTTCAGTGGGCTGCTGTTGAGCCTGTAAGAAATTAAGGTTACTCTCCACTGATGAAAGCCATTAGGAGGTGTGGTAGAGGACTTCTTTTGGCCTACTTTAATGGAGAAAGGGAAATCACCAGCAAACAAAGACACAATTCAAGTATAAGTTTTATTGCTTAGAACAGCAGCTCCCAAATGGGAGTCTAACACTTGCTGAGCAAGGGTGCAGTCCCAGCAAAAATTCAATTACAGAGCTTGGATCAAAAGGGGGACTTTGACCCAAGTGGGAATTGGATCACCTGTGGAAAAAAAATATTAGCTTGGCTTAGAAGGATAGGCATGTGGCTTAGGCTGTGATCTGGGCCTTAACTAGTCTATGTTCAGTTCTCCAGTCTGCCACAAATTGACTGTGGGTAAGTTACTTCAAATCATCTGTCAAATGGAGATTAACCTACTGGGCTGCTGTGGGGATAAAATTAGTTAATCTCTGTAAGGTGATGCTTGCATAATATCTACGATGAAAGATAAGGGGGATGTTTTATATATCAGCTAGAATTTTCAGTGACATCGTGTGTGGCCCCTGAAAAAGCTGTGCAGTGTGACACACACATTCCACAAATCTCCACCACACCTCTTCCACCCCCTATTTTACATTATATGCTCTTATGCATCTAGGTAGTACTTCCCACTGCTTTACCAGCTTTTTCAGTCTGGAAAATGTCAAGATTAATTAAGTTGGCACTTCCAGTTTTAATCTCTACATGGGAAAATTACTTCCTCCTGCAGGTCTAAAAGAACGTTACAGGCCTTTGTTGAATGTTTGAAATGAGAGCGCATATCATAAGCCTATGTCAAAAGGTATTTAATAATAAGAATAAATAATAACAATAATACCATTTTTAAGAAAATGCATGTAAGGGCAGGCTTAGACAATGTATCGAACATGACGTGTGAATTGGCCATTTCACTCTACTCTTACAACATTGGCTCTATTGTCAGTGATAATAATACCAGAGGAAAATTCTTGGCAGGTATAATGTACATTTATTTGTTTTAAAGCTTTGATAGTTTGTTGGCTGCCATATGATCATTATTAAACTGTGAGATGTTAAATTAGGCTTGTTACTAAAAGTCACTTGTAATGGTTTGCAGATGATTTCTTCAATAACACCCAATGATGCATGCATCTTATGGAGAAAAGTGTTTGTCCACTTGTGTCTGCATTCATTGGTATGTGCAGACAACTGGACAAACTTTGCTTTTGGCACTTACTCTGTCAAAAAGCAAATTTTATTAAGATGGCTGGAGAGTGTTACACAGATATGTCAGTGTGCTAGATGGAAAATGACTTTCAGGTTTAAATAAAGATACTAAACTAGTCTCATTTGAATCATGTTGTCCCCTCAGAGAATCATCTGAGTCCTTTGTTGTTCATCAAAGTATACACAGTTTCTCAGACAACCCTGTAAGATAGTGGTGGAACTTCACCTTCTAATGCAGATAGAGGTGGACCAATACATCGGTCCAATATTAGATTGGCACCAATATAAAGAAAATTGATTGTAGCGTAAATAGGCCTGATGTGGCTGATAATGTGACTGATAAATGCCTGTGAATGTGCATAACCCCAGTGCAGCGCACAGGCACCAGGGAGAATAGCCCAGCAGCTTGGAGAGCTGTGTGCAGCTGGTAAGTCTGTTGTGGAAGATGGGGAGTGGGAAGGGAAAGGGCATGGTGGGGTGGTCAAAGGCCCCATGGTGAGGGAAGAAGTGGGGCTAGGGCTGGGGCAGGCATTGCCCCACTGAGGGGGGAAAGGGAGCGGGATGAAGTAGCAGCTTATGCAGGGGGTACGGGACGTTGTGGGGTGTAGGGTTGGGGTTGTGCTCTGGGTGGGCAGTGGCAGTGCTGGGAGGGGGGGCTATAGGGGGGGAACTATGGATAAATTTGGGGTGGCTGCAGTCCCCCCCCATAGTCCCCCTCCCAGTGCCACCTGCCCTAAGCACAGCCTGGCCCAGCCCCTGCTGAGAAGAGTCTGGCGCAGCTCTAGCCCCAGCCCACAGCTGCAGCCCACCCTGCCCATGCCCTGTGCAGATCCAGGGGAACATGCCCTCCCCTATATCCTCCCAGGGTGTGCACAGTGATGGGAGGCACCCCCCACCCCGTGCTCTCCAGAGAAGCAGCAGCTCTGTCCTGCGCCCTGCATGTCCTGGCTGGGCAGTGCCTGCCCCAACCCCAGCTCTAGCCCCAACTCCACTCCCTTCCTCACTGCAGGGGCCTTGATCTGCCCCCACCCCGCACATCCTTTCCCTTCCCTCTCCTCTGCCACCATAACAGACTTACCAGCTGCATGTAGCTGTATCAGAAATCAGAGTGATATTGACTCGCATGCCTCCTTAAAAATTGGGTATTGGCATCAGCCACCAAAATCTCTATGGGTGCACCGCTAAATGCAGAGTATGCCACTGTGCTAGCTGGGGTTTTCCTTGGATTTCCATATGACTTATGCATCAGTTTTTTACTGTGAACAGATCTGTAAAATGTTTCCCCTCTATTCTTTCTTTCTTCATGTCAACATTGAAGTCTGTAAGAAATTAATGATGGCTTAAGTGGTAGATAAAAATATCATCTATCTATATCTATATTACTTTTCAAATACATACATGCGTATAAATTTACTTGGAATGGACTGTGCCTTTTTCCATGATGTTCAGATAGCATTTATATTCTTACTTATTTCTAGGCCAGGACTACCTCTTCATATATACATAGAACCTAGCAATATGGGACCACCATTTTGGCCATTAGTATGGTATAAATACTACTAGTAATACTAGAAGTGAAAAATGGATAAGAAACACAAAGGAATAAATTCAGAGGCACACTAAGTAGTGAGGGAAGTAACTAAGTTAGAATCAGTCAGAAAAATTATACACCGAGAGGACTATTATATTTCTTCTTTTCACCCTTCTGATGATTTCTTTTCCTTCAAGAACCCTGGTGTTCTCTTCCCTCATTCATATTCATTTAGGGCATGTCTACACAGGGAAGTTAGTGGCACTAAGCTGGAGCATTAAATTTTCATTACTAGTTACTTCATTCTAAAATTCCACAAGCATGCACTATGAGTGCAGGCTGGAAGTGTTGATTCCTGTAAAAATAGAACAAGTGATCTGAACTTAGGATGCACTGTAGTTACTGCACATTAAATTTAGTACTTGGTTAACCAAGTACTAAATCAATGACCAGTAACTTGTGCTACTGCTGAGTGGCACTGGTGTGCAGGTTTTTAGTGACACTTACTGTGTAGTAGCCTAATACTACTGCACAGTAGGTATTAGCATGGTGTTTGCCTGGCATGCTACTGAGCAGTGCTTTTAGGCTACTGAGCAGTTAGTGTTTCATGGAGCAGTTAGAGCACCAGTTTACTGATCTGACCCTAACACACATTTATATCACCTCTAAATCTGGACAGCTAGTAAGTCATTTTAAATTAGCAAGGAATCCAAATCTTACCAACCTAATCTTTCTGTTGCTGGAGCTTATCTTATTGCAAGTGATACTGTAGTTGTTCATGTTAGACAGCTGTAATAGAGTTTGCTTTAATATAAATAACCAAAATCAATAGTCATTACAAGTGGCAGACAAGGTACTTTGGGTGAATCTGATGTCTTTTATTAGACCAACTTACATAGATGGAAAAAAGTTTCTTAGCAAACTTTTGGGTTTAAAAATCCTATATGCTTAGACTAACATGGCTACAACCTACATCCCTATAGTCATTATAATTCATTTTTCTCTCAAAACTATAGTTATAGTAAGCACCTCTGTATGTACTTTGAAGCCTGAATATTGCAGTCTCTACACAGGCAAAGCTTCCAGTGAAGCTGAGAAAATATGGGAAGGATATCTTTTCCCTTGAGGATAATGAAAATATGTACAATAAGTAACATAGACTCAAATCAATTGTCAATAAAATGTATGTTGTTTTCCCTCTTTAGTAGAAATAAAATTAGTGAATGGTAGGAACACACTAGATACTATTTTGATTAGAGGAATGTATTTGAAATTTTTTATATAAAATCTAGAGTAGATTTGGACCTTATATCCTAACCAAAGTATATCTAGATATAGCTCAAGCTTTCATGAGCTGAAGCTGAAATCTACCCTGCCTTCTACCTAACTTCGGGCTAACATGGCTAACTACACCTTTTACTTTTATAAAGCCAAACACTTAGACGAATATCTTCTTTGAACATTTACATAAATCTGGATTGAAAACTCTGGAAAGATCTTCAGCAAAAGGTGATGGGTACATGCTAATGCACTGAAGGCAGGTGTCCTGAGAAAATGTAAAGAGCACATTATTCTATTCTGTTGATTGAAATTAAGTGTAGAGACTTTTAAGTCCCTGAATCAGTAAGCATTTCCCCTTTCCATCTCCCTCTGTGCACAGTAGCAAATCCCCTTCCCTTCTTTTCTCCCCCTCTCCTGCTTACTGCTGCCAGCCACCGAGCCCAACGTTCCCCACAGGGCTGCTGGAGCAGGGCAGGAGTGGTTCTGGAGTTCCTCTCAGGCCCTTCGGCAGCCAGAGACAGCAGGGACAGTGGCAGTGGTGGGCAGGGCCAGGGGACAATGGAAGAGGAGGGGACATGCCACTGAGCATGGAGGGAAAGGAAAGAGGTGCTGAGAGCAGAGGGATTCTTACCTTCTTGGGAGAGTTAAAAAAGTCCCCAGCTGCTGTTCCCAGGGGGTGATCTGCTGTCACTGTGGTGGGAAAAGGAAGGTGGGAGCAGAGGCATAGCTATCCCCACAGTGCCCGGCAGTACTCCCCCCCTCCCACCCTTTACAAACTCCTGGGTCTGGTCATGTTCCTATACATACTATTTCATATTATTTTATGTATTCCAAACTCACATGTAATTGGCTGTCCATCTTATCTTCAGTTTGGAATACACCACAGCAACCAAAAAAGGAAGTAATCATGGGGAAAAAAAGGAAGGAAATAATCAGGAAGGTGCATGGATTGAGTTTTGGAGAATGACAGTCAACCCTCACTTGTGGGAGTTCTCCTTCGTCAAACATGCTGTTCTACTCTAGTCAATTTCATGCAATACAAGAACAACAAAATATTTTAACACAAAAACCATGACAAAATATAAAGCTGTTTCTTTTTCTCAAAAGCAGTGACAAATCTATCACATTTTAGAAAAAAACTACTATGCTAAAGAACACTTTTAATGTCTACAGTTTAGTTTATATCTTTTCCCCTGTTCCCATTTCCACTAAATTTGTTGCATGCCTTTATTGATTCCTATTATCTTTAACTGGCATGTTAAGTCTGAATCTTTCAGGTAAAATTATCCACATTCACTTACCATCAATACAATTCTAACACTGAGCTTCCTGACATTGTGCTTTAACATGAATTCCAGATGCTAGCACAGCACTGCAACATTGGTCTGTCTGATGCTTGCTAACACATACAGTGAATGTGTTCAGATATTGATTGATCTGGTTTAACCACTGAAATATTTTTTTATCCAATTGTTGAAATACACAGTGCATTCTTTGTCACTTAGAAGCAAGACTGCAGTTCATAATTTCCACATTTCTTCTAAAAAATGTTGGAATATATGTAAGAAGGATATGTTCTAGGCTGATTTTGGGTAACCACTTAAGTCTGTGCTTAAGTCCATAGATTTAAATTTCAAGTAAGGATGGTCACACTCCTTCTGTGGTTTCCTCTGCTGGATGCTTACCAAGTTAATCTGCTGGATCTAGATTCACCATGCCCATGTCCTATTCTCTTGGCCTAAGTGGACTGCAGCACTGTTTCTTCACTTGAAAAAAAATTCCTGGTCATAAGCTTTCTGGCATATTTCCTGGTCACAAGTTTTCGGTCTCCTGCCACTTCACAGAAATGGGGCCCCACAACCTTGTTTTTTTTAGGCCCCCAAAAGCAGTGATGATCTTGTTAAGAACATCTTCACACAAAATTTCAGCCATGTGGACTTCAGGGTTTACAGGTCTTAAAAAACATGATCAGTATAGTATATGACACATAGACATGCCACACTAATTCTTACTCAGACAGTGTTAGAAACATACACATAGACAAAATAATAACCCCTGTATATGTTTTCCTGACTCAATTTTCTCACACTTCTGGAACATGCTCTGGGCTTAGATCAGGGCCTGTGCAATATCTAGGAACATTCTTGTGCAGCTCATGGCTTCTCTTCAGAATCACGGAGCCTTTCAAGGTCAAGTCATTTCCTTTGACTTTAGCTAGTTCTGTAGTTAAACTGGGTCCTCCTACTGTAAAAAGTGTACTTGTTTCGTCTCTCCTGCACAGTTTCCTGCATGACATTATGGATGTTAGTTCCTTTTGTGAGTACTTTTTAAACCTCTGTCATCTTAACTCCATCTTTCATATGTCTTTGGAATCAGGAGGCAGAACAAGTGACAGTTCAAGTTGTAGTGGATATGTTGACTGGCATCATGAGGGAAAGGAGAAACATAGATGGGAAATAGCAAGCCTGGAGGCTTTGTATTTGGATATTATTATCTGTGAGGCTAGGTTATGATGATGTTAGGAGCAATGTAAGTAAGAATGAGAATGCCAGTTAGGTTTGCTGAATGGCCACTTAAAAATCAAATTAAACACAATCTTAACCGAACCTTTTTTGGTAGTGCCAGATAGTTTTGGCAAATTTGCTTTGCACATGGGCCCATCTGGAGTCCAAACACACACATTTTTCCAATTTCAGTCATACTTCAGTGGGATGACAAGCTCAGCAAGGTTGCCAAACTATAAGGAATAGTAAAAAACACAGGTACCTGTCAGAAAAAGCTATGTTCTTCCCAGTGTGGGGCTTTAAACAATATGTGAAATCTTGATTCCACTGGAAAAACTCCTGCTGATGCCAGAGGAATCAGAGCTTCCCCATTATGGTTAAGCTATATCCATAGTGTTAATTCCTCCTCATTGTTTGGTCCCGACCGACTACGGAAGGCATAATCCTATATCTGCGTGGTCTCTCTTTAAGTGTTAGGCACTATTTTTCCACACCCTTTTTTGCTAAATAGACTTTGCCCATTTCTGCTAATCTGAGGAAATATTTTTCTCATTCTAGAATATAGCTCAGTTTTAGTTTCTACTATATCCCATTCTTTGCAGACTGCTTTCTGTTTGATTTGTACTTAGTTCTAGCTCCAGTTTCTGGCTTATAGTCTCTGACTTTATACTGAGCATGAAGCTACCTTAGCCTGAATGTTTCACTGATTTATAATCTGTATAGCGTACGATAAAGTTCTGCCCAGCTGTTTCTGAATTCTTCTTCCTGGTGACTTTTATTTTATGTACTGGTCAGCACCTTGAGCAGATACAGTTTTTGCTCCACTGGTCAAAAAGTTTGTATTGCTGGGGGGAAGAGGTAATGGTAAAAAGGAGAAGATGACTTCATTTAATTTTACATTTTTGGATCTCATACTTCAAGATATAAAGCCCGTTTGCTGTTTTTGTGTTAGTGACATTCAAAGTTGAACATTCATATTTGTATATTTCTTGTAAGGGAATTCACCCAGGAAAGGGAGAAAAATATTTGCAAGTGAGAGATGAAATGAGATAAAGAGGTGATGAAATAGTGATAGACTACTGTTTGATGTCAGGAACTAGAGAAAAAAAACTGTTAAAAAGAGTGTACTGACATAGACAGATAAAAAACAAGTCAATTCTCCAGAAAGTAGACTAATCAAGAAGACAAGACAATTTGGATGAGGATTTCTAGAGAGATGATCAGGTACAGAAGTACTGATAAACATGAGAGATGTGGGAGAGAAAGAGACTTCACAAGTCAAAGATGACACTGATATTACAGCCATTTGGAAGAAAGAAGCTGAAGCAAAGCTGAAAAGAAAACTAGAATAGTAAAAATCCTAAGTGTTTACTTGGTCAAATTGGGGAAAAAGACAAACAGAGAAGAATAATGATATACAGTTGCAATGCCATGATAATAACTGTAATATAAGAACCTAGACACAGACAAACAGTTAATTTCATCACTGTAATCATAGAACCTAAAAATTGAATGTAAATATAAAAGAAGAGGGATTGTAAGAGTGATCCTGTAGCCATCATGGTCTAGAAATTATATAAGACATTCATCCTCAGGTCTCCAATTACAAGAAACTAGGCACAGCAAGTGAAGCACAGCAAAAGGTGGAGCAGACATACATTTAGCAGAATAATAGATGCTTATTATTGAGAGACCAAGGCCTATCAAAAGGGGAAATCAGAGGGGAGTCAATGTCACCTTCCTGGTGTGGAAAGAATTCAGAAGGTTTGAGAAATTATAATGTGCCATAAATTCAATATCAATCTTTATTGCTTGCTTCTAAGTGTCCAGCCAGTTTATGAATTTTAACAGAGGTCCAACATGCTAATAGTAGTCTTAGATTCTGTTTGATTCCACTCTGTCTGTTAGAAGTGAAGTGATGAAGACAGAGAAAGAAAATGTCAATAAGTGAGAGTGGCATCACAGAGAAAGAAGGATATTGCATAGCTGTGGAGGTGCTCCAGGCTAGCTGCTCAGTTCTGAAAAGTATGCTGAGAGCAAAAAAGCCATCATAATATGGAAAGGTTTTTCCCTTGTGGCTCCGCCTCTGCAGCAGTACCAGAGAAAGGATGTATAATGTATAAGTGACAAGAACAGGTCAAATACAATTATTGTACCTTTACATGCCTAACTGGTACTTAAGCAGCCATGGAAGTGCCATTCTTTGCACTGACATGGCTTTTAGAGTCTATTTCGATCTGTGGTGGAATAGAATGACCCAGCTATGTTTGTACCTGCCTGAAATAAAATGAAGGAGGAAGAGGGCTCTTTCACATTTCTAACCAGCTAGTCTAGTGGTTAGGGAGTGGGTGGTCTGGTTTCTAGCCCCACTCCCTTGAGCAGGTGTGAACCCGCATCTCTACTTCCCAGAAAAATGCTCTAATCATTAGTCCATGGGTTAGGTATTGCACAAAGCATTCTCCAGATCTCCAGGTTCATTGGGCCAGGAGGAGGGGAAGATATACGAGACTAGAATGAAACATACAGGGTGTGAACAGATGTGCAGCTCCCCACTGTAACTCATGGAGCTTCACAGAGAGTGTCATGAGTTACAGTGTCTTCCCCCACCCCTTCAACTGAACAGAAGTTGGCTTTTGGGCTGGGGGTGGGGGATCAAGCTCCATTTTGAAACCAATCCAGGAAGAGATGTATGCCTACAGCCTCTCTCCCCTAGCCTATCTCGTACCCCTCCCTGCCCCCCTGCAGTTCCAGTGCTGTCTGCAGGATGCAAGGGGGAAAAGGGAGGGGAGGGAGCTCTGGACTGGGTTTGCCCAGCTTGCACTGGGGTGATGTCCAAGCAGGGCTGGGCTGATGCAGCCCAGCTTGCACGCAGAGACATGACAGGGCATGACTGTAGAGCATTTCCAAAGGGCTGATTATGTGACAAATATCAGTTGTGTCAGCACCCACAAACTAGAGAGATAGATGAGCAGCTTGGTAAAGTGGATGGTGTGGTGGAGGTAGGGGACCTTTCTTGTCCCAGGTGAATTTTCTGAGCCTTACATAAAATAGATCCAGGCCATTTGGGGTAAGGATCAGAACCAAAACCCAGGGCAGAATCACTCTTCCTTTGCCTTGTTTGCCTCTTCCTCCCACCACTTATCTTCTCCAACAGGCCAGCATCAAGAAGGAGGCTGAAGAGTGTTTTGGGCGCTTTGCTGGGAAGAGGCAGATGCAAATTCAAATTCGCCTATTCTGGGTGAATAGAACTCTCGTCTCCTACTCCTTTGCTAAACCACTAGCTTATTGGGATAAACGGTAATACAACCTTCTTCCTCTTCCACTGTTTTATTTCAGGTGATCTGAGTGATTCTGTTTTTCCACAGGGGATACAGAATCTAAAATACATCTAAGTGCCAAAAATTGCATTTACATAGCTATACAAGTATCACGTGTGCAAAGGTGAAACAGGATTTGGCTCAAAGTGTACCAATGAGAATGTGTGCTGACTTTGTGCTATCTTTTATTGGATCTACTGTATACTTGGGAGAGATCTTAGAGAAGCTTTTGGACATCAAGTCTAAAAGCTTCTTCAGGTCCAGTGAAGAAGGGCACTTGACGTACTGGAGACTTGAGGAAGGGCACTTGGTGCCCAAAAGCTTGTTCAACAGCTCTCCCAACTATACAGTTCATGTAATAAAATATATAGCAAAAAATCCTTACTTCTTGTGTTCTTACTTTCTGGATTATCACAGTGACAAGGAACCTTTTTCTGACAAAGACAGTGATTTCTCTCAGGAGAGAAGAATCTTGGTAATTATCTGATTATAATACCTGTAGTTGTTCCAGATAATTTAATCTTTAGTTGTTGTATCTCAAGATTATCTCATTTCTTGAAGATTGTCTTATCCACACTCTTTGTAGTCAGTGGCTGCATCTACACAAGAGGCTGACTGAACAGTTGTTACTACGCAGACATTTAGTACTTGCATACACAAGTACTAAATGACTGCACAGTAACTGGGGTTACTGCACAGTAGTGTCCTTGAACAGCTTTTTGGTGATGCTGACTGCACAGCACCTCACTACTGCTCACTAGGTCGTTACTACTGCTCAGTAGCATTGCATTACACTTCGTGCCAAGCAGTGCTACTGCACAGTAGAAATGAGCTACTGTGCAGTCAGTGTCTCATGAAGATACAACCAGTTAGTAGTAGTATCTATTTTTCTCCTGAATAATAACAACACTTTGTAGTTATCAAGCTTTTTGCATTTTCAAAATTCAGTATGCAAATTATTGATTTATGGTCTGAAATTCTGGGCTTGGAGAACCTTTTAGATTTGTTTGTAATGAAATTTATGCTGTTTCAAACTTCTGCTTTCAACATGTTCTTCTACAAGCCTTAAAACTAACTGCAGTTTTATGGTCATGTTCTCTTTTACAGAGCCTTTGTGTGCATGTTTGTCGAGGTGTGTAAGACATGGAGAGAGAGAGATTATAGTTCTCTTCTGTCAGTTCTGCCACTATGTCTACACTATATTACCTGAATACCTTATTACAAATACTGAAGCTAAGAAAGGAAATCCTTTAAAATTGTTTGTTATCATTTCATCTTAACTTTTAAAAACATTCTCGTTTGCAGTTGAATATTTTCATGCATGGTCTCAGTCCAGAGCTGATTCTTTTTTGATTATTTGTAGTAAAATTTATTACTGTTTTTTATGAATAACGTGTATGGCTGAGCTAATAGAAACCCAGCTGAGATAATAGAAACAGGTATGAGGGAGTGTTGTCAGCAGGGATCCTGGTTTTCTCTGATAAAAATAAAATCTCCAATTTTTATATCTAAAATGTATATATTAGTGGTGTTTCATTTTAATAATGGAAAAATGTGGATTTTGGGTTATGTTTTTAATCTGAAAATTTGGATTTTTTTTTAATTAGAGAAAACCAAGATCCCTGGTTGTCAACAACTGTGACAGTCCCTTGATATGAGGATGACAGTCTTCCAGTAAAAGGTAAGTCATTGGTGAGTATGTAGATTACTGAGGAGGCCAATGCAAGATGCACATGTTTGACGGCAAATATGCAAAATTCTAGGAAGGAACGGATCCTCATGATATTAGATCACAGCCCTTTCCCTTTATCTCTCTTTGTCTCTATAGTGAGGAAAGTTTGCTCAAAATAACTGATGCCTTATTGTGATAGGGGGCAAGCTCGTGGCCGGGTCTCATGCTGACCTGCCTACCTGCCTCCGTGGGGCAATCCACCCAGTCCCACCTGCCACGACTTTGCTGTTCCATTTCCTGGTGATATAATGTGGGACACTGCCCATTACATGCCTCGATGCCAGGGGGTGCTATCTGCGGCTCTGACCTTCCCTACACTGAAGCCCATGCCTCACAGATGGCATCTAAGTTCTTAACATCTCTGGCCCCACACTGGGCCCCATAGCCCTCTAGTCTGGACCCCAACTAGTTCCCTTTTAATCAGGCATCCTCCTCCACCCTCATTCTGTGCTGCCAAGCTCCCTGTACTCTTCTCCCTCTCAGGCATGGTCCCCTGGGACCTTTGGCCACACAGGCCCTGGCCTCACCTCCAAGGCCAGTCGGAACCCCATGCCTCCGGCTCTGGGTGTCCCTCACAGTGGGCTCCTGGCCCTTTTGACCCTTCTGGTCCTGGCCCCAGCATTGACCAGTCGAGGGTATTCTAAGTCAGGCTTCTGAATCTATAGCCCACTGTGTAACCTGGGTCTGCCTTCTTGACCCTGCTGTGGGTTAACCCACCCAGTTGTGGGAGCTGGGGTTATTAAAGCACCCTGATCCATCTTTCACCAGGGTGGTAAGTGGCCTGGAATTTCCTGGAGGCTTTCACACTACTGAGAGCCCTGCCAGGCCACCCACTCCTGGCAGGGTGCAGTTTTAGGTCATGCTGAGGACCAGGAGCCTCCAAACCATCCCCTTAAGCTCCTGCCCTTACTTCCAGGGATGTTGCATACAGCCTTGCAGCCAGGCAGTGTTACTGCCTGACCTGCAAGCAGCAAACTGTTCTGTTTATATAGGCTGCCAGAGATCTAAAATGAGCACCGCAATCAAGCACCTGCTGGCTGCGTGGCTCAGCCCTTAAAGTGGCAGGCACCAACAGTGCCCTGCCACAGGGAGTTTGTGAAGGGTTAAGAGGTGTTTCTGGAAGAGTTTGATTTCTGCTTCTGCTTTTGTAGAAAATGAAGGGTGGCCCTGGAGCCTTTGATAGATTGGGCTCTGTATTCAATCACCAAGCTGATTCTACTATTTCTTGGAGGAGAAAAAAGTGAACGGCCTGTAACTGCACATCCCAACCTTCTTCCCATCTTCCTTGGAATCTCTGGTTGGGTGGAAACTGAGGAATGGGAAGAGTATACCACACTTTAGACCTTCAGCAGGAGAA
>NW_017729032.1:41257004-41268690 GCF_001723915.1 Gavialis gangeticus
ACAGATAGATGAAGGCAATGAGATGTCTGATTTGGGTTTGGTTCTATATATATTATCCTACAGTGGATGCCTATCCCCCTGTACTCAGCTTCTGCTTCCTGGGGTGGTACAACTTAATTGTCTCCAGCAGTGGGGATTCCCGTCTTGGGTATACCCATATTTATCCTTAGTATTATCCTTAGGTGGGCTGCAGGACCATGGTTTTTGGATTTCTCATGGATCCCCAATCCTGCAGCTCCACCACTCATGGATAGTTGTCTTTGGGCTCTGCAGATTTTTCCAGATTGAGTAACTGGTAGCCCTTTGAGCACTGCTATGGCATCTTCTTTCTTTTGGGTTCAGGTAAGTATTAAGGCTCCTCTGAGCCTCGAAAGAAGAGAGTTCCCTACTGTCCTCCTTTGCCCCTGCTGGGGCATAGTCCAAGCATTTTTTTGCCTGTGTACTCTTTCTGGTTCTTTCCCTGTCTTCCTCTCTCTCCTGCAGTCATTGCTGGGTACATTTTTAAACTGCTCTGTCATGCACCCAGCCACCTGGAACTGAGAGGAGCTGACAAATCTTGGCATCTGCGATATCCCTGTGTCCCTCTTTTTTCATTTTTATCTGCCTTGAGGTAAGTATTCATGCTCAGAGCAACTTCTCTGGCACTCCTTATCATATTTGAGGTCCTTTTCCCAGGGACCTGGAACATCTTTAGGGCGGGCAGTGCAATCCTCACTGCCACATTTAGTTAGCATACATCACAGTGCCACTGGTGACAATTCAGTGTTCAAGTCTCCCAGGTATTGATGTTAATATTGCATTTCTTCAGATTGGCTTTCAAGGTGTCCATGATTCTTTTTTCCCTACCTCTAAAGCAATGGCCACTGATGACTCGGAAGTATAGGATCTGTTTGGGGGAGCAGTTGTCAAGCATTCTTATAGCATGTCCTGTCCAATGAAGCTGGTGCTGTATCAGCATTACTTTAATGCTGGTGGTGTTTGCCTGGAGCCATAACATTGGCATTCATTCTTCTGTCTTTCCAGCTGATATGGAGGATTTTCCAAAGACATCGCTGATGGCAATGACTATTAGATTCAACTGTGTTTAAAACATGGTTTGTTCATTTTTGTTATGAACATTTGTACAAACTAGGCTTAGTTGTTTATTGACATAGCTTTGAGGCATCATGTTTTCTCTTCCTCTCTATACATTGTTGGGTGGCCGAGGTAAAAGTTTGCTGCTAACCCCCTGTAGCAAAAAAATATAATTTTATACAGGCTAATCCATGAGTAAACCATGTGGAGACACAGTTCTTCTAATTTTTTGCCCCTGCTTCCCTACTTCATGTGTCTATGTAAATACAGCCTTCGTGTGCCTGCACACTTCTAAATAACTGGTCCTAAAAGTCAATGTATTCCTCTCCCCATGTCTTTAGACCAGTCACAGTCTAGCACTGAGCCCCATCATAGATAAGCTGAACAGTTATGGAATCCTAATAGATTAACAGAAAAAAAGAGTTAAACAGTTATTTTTTCCCCCTATTTCTGGTTCACAAGAAGCTTCATCTCAATGAAAGCAGAATACACAATTCAGTGATGTCTGTGGTTGCCGTTTTTGGAAACAATAAAAACTAGTGTCCTTTTTTTAGAAAGAGAGCCTGCCACAATAGCAACATGGCATTTAACTTAATTAGCCAATTAGAGAAAGACATAAAACCTCTCAAAGGAAATATGCAAATAAAGGAAGCATGTCTAAATCACTACATTTTTTGCTGAAAGGATAGAGTTTTTTGCACAAGAAGGTGCAGTGCTGCAAATGAAATCCTTTTAAATGCTGTGTTCAGACAAACACTGACTAGCTCACAATATTTTGTAATGCCTATGCCAGTGAAACAGTGGCATCTCAGTTACATGCAGAGGGCCAGGCCTAGGCTGAGCTGCCTTGTAGACAACAGAAGTGTAGGACACAATTCTTGACTGTATCTGCAGGGCATAACTGAAGGTCTGATACTCCCTGGGTGCATCTACACAAGCCAATTTAAGGTGCATTAGCCATTTTTAAGGCAACTTATGAGCACAGATCTATCCATGCATGCCCTTAATATGCCTTAAAAATTATGATTTAGGCTATTTGTGCCTTGATGCACATGTGACATGCTAAGGCACATTAATGCTGTGTATGTTGGCTGACTTGGGACTAACTTATTTCCAAGTCAGTCTGCACACCGCGTTAATGAGCCTTAGTGTGTGCACATATAGATGTACACTTAAATTGCCTTACTGCACATTACGCAAATGTGCACTAAATTTAGGCGTGCATAAAAGCATGTGTAGACACATCCCCTCCAGAGACAAAAAAGAGCATGGGAAAGTGAAGTCCCACATCCGTATCTTCCTACGCATGATCATCACAGCTTTTCATTTGCCATGAGGAAGTGTAACAATGGACATGCTTCTCTTTTCATTGGGAGCCTCCTTGGCTCACCATTTGGAAGCAGCCCCCTCAGGCAGCAGAGTTCACTAGTGCCCTGAGCTTGGTTCTTCTTCTCGTGTCTCTATACCACATTTGACCATTTACACATGCTTGTGGTAATTTATTGTACTTTGCAAGATCTTTCATTGTACATGCATTTTTGAGCAGTGGGCATTTCGGCAAGTATTGCATAGTCTGAGGCTCTGTGCCCTAGTCACAGGTGATTGAGCCAATGGTATATCCCTACTTGTTCATTAGTTCTTGGAATGTCCAACCACAGTGCATATGCAGTTGAAACATTGCCACCTTTGCCATGGTTTGCAAGTTAAGACTGTTGGAATGTCCATTTTGTACTGTCAGGTATTTTCTTCAGCCTCTCATTCCACATCTGTAGTCACATCTTCCTAGGTGTGGCATTGAGAGGTTGGGTGCCGGTGAGGAAACTCCTACATGTTTGTGCACTGTGGGATGGTTGTATACTGGGTGTCTTACATCTTCACTTTGTCTTGATCATTCTATCCTGCTGGCCACAGCAAAATGTTCACATCACAAACCCTGTCAGGTAATACCTGGTAATACTACAAATTCTGCTAACACTCCAAACCAAGATTTTGACCCAACAAATTGGGCAGTACCTTTGAACACTTGGGGCTCCTATACATGTATGTGGAGCCTGCTCTGTTGTGCTGGAAATCCAGGGTGTCGGAGCAGACTCAATTAATTGAGTCTACTGGCATATGGAAATTGACAATCTCTGGCAGCCTTCCATGTCATGTGTATCAGCATCCCAGCGCATCTCTGCACTGAAAAAATGGTGGTGGGGCACTTTGAAATAAAACGCGTTCAATGAACTTTAGTTCAAAACACCCCACCACCATTTTTTCAACATGGGGACACATAGGGATGCTGATACATGTGATGCACGGGCACCTTTAATTAATGCAGCTTGCTAATTAAAGCACCTGGCGTCAAGTCCCACAGCATATGTAAAAATGCCCTTATTGAGTAACTGCTGTTCAACTTTTAAGAGCAAAAGAAGTATTTTGCAGACACACACACACAAAACCCAGTGGAATAACTTTGGAATATATAAAAGAGACCAGCTTAGAAACTTATATTATGATAAAGTCATAGCTAATTCATTCACCAAAACAGCTAAATAAAGGTTACAATATGTGCAGTATTATTGATGACTCACTGAGAGATCAAGTCTTTAAAGTCTGTCACCCGTTTTGAATCTTGAGAAGTCTCTTTCTGTCCATTTTGCTACCACCCACACGTGTCTGTGTGTCTGGCTCTGTCTGTGGTTTTGCTGTAAATTATCAGTTTTCCTCAAGGCTACAGCAGTGCCTCATCATTAGGACTCCATGCAATGCTTTACTCAGAGAGCTGAGTGCAAAACTATGAATAGCAGTATACAGCATGAGAGCTCTATTCTAAGCATCAGTGCAGTGAGCAGACATATATGTACACTGTTCTGTTTTGACTAACATCATAAATGGAGCTGGATTCTCAGTGGGGAAAAAATGGCACAGAAGTAAGGCAATAGGGATTTTTTCTGTATGATTCACTCCTCGGTCAATAAAGTTTCAGTATTGCTTCACACACATGGAATAATATGGAGGTGGCAACAGTAAGACCATTCATTCTTGTCATCAACCACCATCTCTTATATAGTGCTTTTCATCTATAGACCTCAAAGAGCTCAGCAAATACCGCTATCTCCATTTTATGAATTGCAGATGGTGGCTGTATAAAACTTCTTAGCATCCTCTTAGCATAACCCCAAATTTGCATGAAACATAACACCAGCACATTGGAGAACATTTCACATTGATTTCCTAAGTGCTTCCTCACTCCTTTTGAAAATAATAGGCAGAGAGCAATACATTGAAATGTTAATGTGCAGATGTGACAGGGGCTAATTTCTTTCTTGCCACAAGGTCCTGTTAGTTTCTTATTTAATGTTATTGTAACTCTGAGTTACCAGGGCAATGAAATATTCTTTTTCCATGGAAACATGACCCTACTGAATTTGGACAGTTAAACAGAAGAAAAACTGATTTTTGGAGGTAAGGGTCTCCCTTTATACTAGCTCAGTAATTATAATAAAACATTTAGAGCTTCAAGATATGACAACCAATAAAGGCCACACAGTTAATGTCATAAAAGTGTGTGAATAATCAGTTGTATTTAATAAATTATTAGCAGGACATTTTTTTTAAAGTGCAGATTTACTTTCTTTTAACCTTTTCAGTAAAACATCCATAACCAGAACTTTAAAATTACTTTTTTTTTCAACTAGAGAGGATATTTTATAAGGACATTTTCACAGCTAATCAAAGGCCAAATTCAGTTTCTTGCAGTGAACAGTACCTTAGACAATACCTAGTCTAGGAATTCACAGGCATCAATGCTGCCTGGCTGCCCTGCATGCAGACTGAGGAATGCAGCTTGAACTGCAGAATCTCACCCCACAGGGTCTTGCTTAAATTCTGGCCAGGATTAAGCAGTCATAGAAGGGATTGCTAACTGAATTTCTAGGTGCATTCAAGCAAGATGGAATTTCAGCCAGCAATGACTAGTGATCCTGCTCCACTCTTCAAGTGCAAAACAGGTAAAGCAAAGGTATTTCATTCAACCACATTTCTGCAACAATGGATGTGCTCTGCATAAGACAGAAATAAATGCTAAGGAAGGAAGGAAAAATGCTGTCAGGTCAGTAAGTGGAAAACCCTGCAATTAGTACTTCACCTGCCCTATACAATACAAAAATTGTGCCAAAAACAAAAGCAAAACAAATGAAGAAACACTATGATCAAGGTTCCCTCTAAGCTGAGCGTGTGTGCGCCTGCACACAATAAAAAGTCTTGCCGCGCAGTAACTTTAATGCTGCACACCGGAGAGGAGCTGGGCTGCAGCTTCCAGCTGTAAACTTTGGGCATGGAGCATGGTGGAGGCACTGTGGCCAGTGAGGGACACTTACCAGTGGTAAGCTCCTCACCCCTCCGCTCCACTCCTCACGCTAGGCAGGCAGTGGCTCTTCCCCAAGGCGAGGCGGGGGCAGGGACAGGAGCTGGGCATCACACAGGCTCTGCCAGCTGTGGGAACTGCTCCGCTCCTTGGCCCCTTTGGGTGAGCTACGCAAGTTAAGTAGGAGCAAGTGAAGTAGGAGTTTACAGTGTAACCTTGCAGTAGGATACTGTCATGCTGGGATACAATGTGTCTGCTCTGTATAAACTATTGAGGCTCAGTTAGTTACTTACTTTAGTGCTGTTTTGGCTACACAACACTGTGCTTGATCTCCCTGCAGTTTATGGGCATGTACAGAGAAATGCACCAACTTGGCTAAATTGCATCCACTTTGGGCACTAGTTTGGTTAAAGTGACTGAAGTGGCACATGCTGAAAGGGGGATGGTGGGACCAATTCGGGAACAGACCAAAGCGGCGTGCTCACAGACTGAAGTGGCATGCTCACAGATCGCTACACCTTAGAGAAAACATTGACTATGATCCCTTGACCTTAAAAGAGTAATTCTTTCATAAAATATAATATGATTTGGGAGATGACAGATTTTTAACCATTAAACTCAGATTGTATAAAAAAAATCCAGGGCTAAATCCTATTTTGCTTTATGTACCTGAATGGCACATAGACAGGTGCATAACTGCAGTTCTTGGCACTTTGCAGAGTTTGTAGAAATGATAAACTGGGATTGCTTTGTGCATGCTGCCAGGAGAAGTAAAGTGGAGGGGAAGGAAGATCCTCTGACTTTTAACTTAATAGTTTTGGCTTTTACTCGGGGAATGGAAAATCCAGTTTCTAGGGCCCCTGTCATCCAGAAAAGGTTTGAAGACAGCATTGAAAAAGGTTCTGTCCCAGTGGGAGGAGAAGCTCAGTCCCTCCTCTCCAGGGAATTATCCAGATTACTGGGCCACATCTCTGGCTGCTTTTCTTTCTCTTGTCTCCATGTACTTCTCTCTGTTGGCTGCCCAGTAGGCCATCTTTAAGAGGAAGGTAGAGAGGAAACAAAACAAAGCCTAAAACTTAGGGGTTTGGAGCACTGGGTTGGGAAGCAGGGGATGCAGGTAAAAACCTCTTCTTTCTGGGTGGAACATAGAACCCTGGTCTCCTGCTTCCCAGGGCAAATGACCTAGCTTCTATACTGGGGGTATGTCTACATAAGACATTTACTACAGGGCTGCCTAATTAGTTCTGCAGTAAATGTCTCAGCATGTACACATGCAGTGCTATTAAGACAGAGACAAATAATTAACTCAGCTGTAGTTTAGCACTTGCAAACACAAGTACTATCCTATGGCAGAGTTTTTTACTCTGTAGCAATGTATGTGTAGACTCTGAAGGGGCTGACTGGGGAAAAGGGTGCTTCAGTGGTGGGCTGCCTGCCAACTAGCCGCACACTGCAGCACCCTGGTGCCCCAGCCAGCCCATCTGCCACACTTTAAACCAGGTTAGAGCAGCTCTGGGCTGGCAGGCTGATCCCCAAGGCCTCCTACCAGCTGGGGCTGCTCCAACCTGGCTCACCACACTGCAGCCCCAGGCATACATTCAAATGTGGCACCAGGATCTATTGCTCTAAATTAATTGCATGTGTTAACATGCCCTGTTAAGCTAAAGGTGGGAGAGGGTTCCCTGCCCCTCCCCCACCTCTATCTAATACCCACTAGTGGTGGCTTTTCTGTAATTAAAATGTTTGGGACTTATCTGGCTTTATGTGTGTACTAAGAGACTATATTTCACCTCACAGTGGCCTAAGTGGCCTAGCTAGAGCACAGCCCTAACAAGTATGCTTAGTAGACCTGAATGGGCTTTCAAGCATAGGGCTGAAAGGCAAATATGTACCAAAAACTGACAGCATGTGCCTGGTCAAGTGCCATTTAGATACGTAAAAGGAAACTAGTCTTACTCTTCAATACAATATTATGGCAGTAAAGGAGGCACTGGTAAGAATTTTAGCACCCTAAACAGGGTTGGGGTTTTGGAGGGGGTGAGGGTGTCTGCTTCCTCACACCTGGACTGCTGCAGCTGCAGCTAGGGTATCAGCTGCAGTGGTGGCACAGGCATCCTGAGGGCTACCATTCCTACACCTCCTCTTAATCAGTGCCTGAGGCTGGTGCCCCACTCAGCCATGCATAGTTACTAATTATCCTACTGGGAAGTAACATATGATCACTGGCTGATGGGACCCCAGGCAGCTGCGCTACTAATCTTTTGTAGTATGTCATATTGCATATATTATTGGGTAGATGAGAAAGGTACTTAAGAATTATCATCTAATTTGCAAAGAACAGAAATCTGTGGATAAAGCCAGTGTTTCATAGGTTAGCAATGCTAAACTTCCATCTAGTAATAATTAGCAGATAAATAATAGAAATATTACCCTATAACAGCCTGTTGTGATAACATAAACAGGGAAGCCTTTGTGCCTCTGTTTTTATAGGAGTCAATACAAGTGTTAGCTTTTTGTTAATAAAAGAAGCTGCAAGCACTGAGGCAATGGAATAATTTAGCATTAGCCTCTGAATTATCTAAAAGGTCATCTTTTATAATAGTGAACCCCTAAGGAAGACCACTTGACTTCTCACAGACAACTTCAAAACACCTCAGACTCTGAGGCAATTTTACTTGTGCGGCAGTTCAGATATTTTTCAATTTTACATTCAGTGTTCATCATCAGGGACATTAGAATGAAAGCAGGATCTTTGTTTCTTAAGTGTTCATCTGTTCCTGCCATTTACTGGCTTTGCTGTGCAGTAACACAGCAAAGCTTATGTTAAGCCCTCAGAAAGCTATTTATACATCCTTTCTCAGTTAAGTATGGCACCTTGTATTGGTGTTCTTACATCAAATCTATAAAACTGCTTCTAAATATCTTCAGCATATTGAAAAACCAGATACGATGGTTCTAAATCTCCTCAGCTTTGCATCTTGTGAAGTCATTCATGATCATGCAAAGAGAAGGTGAAATGCATGTGCCTAATAGAATGACAGTATGTTATATCCAATTTATGCTCCCCATATACAACTGTAAATGATGACAGAAGGTACAAGGCCCCAGGGTCTAAGGCCCACAACTTCTTGAAAGCTGTAAGACCAACTCCTGGTGTTGGCAGCAGACAGCAGTGGCTTCTTCTCTGAAGATACAGATTTCACAGACAGGAAATTTCTCCAGTATGTCTGGTAATTTTACAGGTAGAGGGAGAAACCACCATTCAGCAATTTAATGATAGATGGGCTCATGTGGCTTGAGCCCTAGGAGCTGCCACCCAAGGGGAAGTTGCTAGGAAGGAACTTGGGAGGGACCTTGCTCTTCTGTCCCCAGTTCTCTCCCCAACCACTGCACCCTGCATGTTCCCTGCAGTGGCTCTTGCTGTGTCAATGGGGAAGGCAGAGCAGTAGAAGCAACGGCACATTGTGTAGGACCAGTAGACAGATGTTTGCTGCTGTGGTGGAGGGATGTCACCTCTTTTTTTGTTGATGGAAATTGGTGTTTTCTTGGCCACTCAACACAGCTGGAGACAAAAAAAGGTGGTGACTTCTCCAACCTTATCAGCAGAACTCTAATCACTTCCTCTGCACCCTGCACTGCCACTGCCCAGGGTGTAGTACTGGCTAGGTATGCCTCTGCCACTACCCACTATCCTTACTATGAATCTCTGCTCTTATTAAAAGCAGCTAAGGCTCATGACAAAAGCTACCTTAGAGATGGATTTGAAGGTACAGCGCAATTCTGGCAGTATTGCACCTCTCTGGTGCTGCAAGATATCTGTAACCTGGAATAAACAGCCAGTTAAATCAAGCATATGACTGTTCAGCATCAGCAGTGAGACATGGATCCCCCTGAGGTGATGGGTCCCAGGGCCTATTCACAGGTGGGGTAAACACTGCTCTTGATCAAATGGTTCAGAGGAAACTGCCAGAACTAAAACCTCTGAGACCTTGCCACAGTTATATGTGGCAGCACCTCCTGAGGAGATTTTCACATGAGGAGACAATAAGACCTTTTAGCATTATGCTTACTAAAGGCCAGAATCTTCTTGGCAAGCTCTTTCTTATGTTAAATAAACTATTACAAGTTAAAAAGATTTAGAGTAGTCTTAAAGTAGTTGTAAAACCTATCCTTTATTAATAAGTACCCTCTCTTTTTCCTGTTAGGTACTACATTCATAAGAACTTTAATAAATCTACCATGTATTTGAAAAGGTAGCAACTTAGCTACAAACACAATCCTATGGTGCTGTAATGGGATATTGTGGTTTGGTTTCTATATGTTTCCTAAACAGAACACAGTGTAACTAATGCTTTGAGAAAGAGAACAAGGAACCAAGGGAGAGGGAGAGTTGGTGGGATTTGCATATGAGGCATCTCAGATGCCACATAGATGAACAAGGTATAAGTAGTACAAAATAGAAAAGGAGAGTTTACAGTTGAGATTGTTATATAACTTTCCTTTTAGCAAAAAAAGGTAATGCTTCATGTTTTCATAGCCCTAGGGGTTTAGAAATCTCTAAGCAGAAGACGTAGTCTTCAGTTTTCGACAACTAAGGAGTGGACAGAAAAAAGGTGAATTTTTCTCTCAGAATCACAGGATAAGAAGGGAAGTTGAGGATCAACCAGCAGTATCACTGGTGCCCACATGGTTAAGTAGGGTTGTTTAGTTCAGATTCCTACACAGATGCAAGATGTTGCCAACATATGGGAAAACTGGATTAAAATTGAAAGCAATCTAGATAAATCAGAATTAACAATTTGATGTTAATTAAACCATTCCAGATAGAGGCCTATCCCACCTTTTCTTGAAAACCTACAGTGAAGAAAATTCTACAGCTTCCCTAGGCTGCTTGTTTCATTGTCACACTAACCTTAAAGTTAGACTTTTCCCCCCCGAGGTTTGTTTTTATTTTTATTTGCTTCAGTTTAAACCTACTTCCTTGTGAACTACCCTTTGTAGTCTGACGGAAGAGTTTCTGCATTTTGTTTCAAGTACTTGTTGGGGAACAAGCAGGACGAACTTACCCTCCTGCTAGCTGACACCAACCCAGACATAGTGCGGCTCACAGAAATGTGGTGGGACCCAATGCACAACTGAGTGGTGAATATCAAGGGCTATAGGCTGTATAGGAGGGACAGGACAGGGAGGAAAGGTGGGGGTATGGCACTCTACATCAAGGAGGAATACACATCCTTATCAAGTAGCACAGGGTCGGAGGAGGTACACACTGAAGTGCTCTGGGATAGAATACAAGGCAGTTGAGGGGAAAAAGATTTAACAGTGGGGGTCTACTACAGACCACCCAACCAAGGGGAAGAGCTAGACCAGGAATTCTTAAGTCAGCTCACGGGGGTAGTTAGGTCAAAGAACGTGGTCATCATGGATGACCTGAACTTTCCAGACATCTGCTGGGAACAGCAGTCAGCCAGGTCTGACCACTCAGGTAGGTTCCTAGCCAAAATGGAAGGGAGGGGCCATCACCTGGGAGGACTATACTGTGGTTTCTTGGGGCTGCAGGGGGGTGGTCAGGAAGGCCAAGGCAGAGATGGAATTGGGACTAGCTACCCAGATCAAGGACAACAAGAAGTCCTTTTTTAAATACATAGGGGGCAAAAAGAAGGTACTGGGTAATGTGGGGGCCCCTGCAAGACACGCTAGGAAATCTGGTCATCACACCAGACAGCAAAGCTAACCTATTTAACAACTTCTTTGCCTCCATTTTCCTGAGCAGGGACCGAATCAGCCCCCCAACCGGGACCCCCTCAGGCCCCAGGGGAGGCACACTCAGGACAAGGGTCAGGGAGGATCTAGTTAGGGAACTTCTGGAGGGACTGGATGTATTTAAATCAGCTGGTCCTGACGATCTCCACCCCAGAGTGCTGAGGGAATTAGTTGAGGTCATTGTGGGACCTCTGGCACAGCTTTATGAGCACTCGTGGTGCTCTGGTGTGGTGCCAGAGGACTGCAAGAGGGCCAATATGGTTCCCATCATCAAAAAAGGGAGGAAGGAGGACCCGGGAAACTATAGGCCAGTTAGTCTTACCTCAATCCTGGGTAAACTTCTGAGAGAATTATCCTGGCGCATGTCCATGAGGGGCCAGCGGGGGAGGTTATGCTTAGAGGCAACCAACACGGGCTCATTAGAGGCAGGTCCTGTCAGATGAACTTGGTGGCCTTCTATGACCAGGTCACCAAATCCTTAGATGCAGGGGTAGCAGT
>NW_017729032.1:41273690-41279175 GCF_001723915.1 Gavialis gangeticus
TCAGGAAGGCCAACTGCACCTTGTAGTGCATCCACAGATGCATCACAAGCAGGTCCAAGGAGGTTATACCCCCCCTGTATGTGACACTGGTCAGCCTGCAACTGGAGCACTGCATCCAGTTCTGGGCACTGCACTTCAAGAGGGATGTGGACAACATGGAGAGGGTCCAGAGGAGGGCCACTCGCATGATCGGGGGCAGCAGGCCAGGCCCTACAAGGAGAGGCTAAGGGACCTGAACCTGTTAAGCCTCCACAAAAGAAGGCTGAGGGAGGATATAGTGGCCTGTTACAAACTAGTCAGAGGGGACCAGCAGGCATTGGGGGAGTCCCTGTTCCCCAGAGTGCTACCAAGAGTGACTAGAAATAATGGTCACAAGCTGGCAGAGGGTAGATTCAGACTAGACATCAGGAGGCTACTTCACTGTCAGGGCCGCTAGGATCTGGAACCAACTTCCAAGCAAAGTGGTGCTGGCTCCTACCCTGGGGGTCTTGAAGAGGAGGCTAGACAAACACCTTGCTGGGGTCATTTGACCCCAATACTTTTTCCTGCCAAGGCAGGTGATCGGACTTGATGATCTGCTCAGGTCCCTTCCGATCCTACCAACTATGAAACTATGAAACTCAAAAACTGTTGTTGTATCTGTCGCCCTAATCTTCCTTTTCCCAAACAGAATATACCTAGTTCTTTCAACTCTTGCTTACCTGGCTTGCTTTCCAACCCTTTCTCTTCTTTACCACTTTATGTCCAGTTTCTTCATGAAATGTGCTATCCAGAATTGACACAGAATTCCAGCTGAGGCTTAACCAGTGCTGAAAAGGAGTGGTGCTAGCACCTGTTGAGCCTTGTGAATAGTGCAACCCAAAATTGCATTTTTCTTGTGACATAAAATTGTTAGTTCTGATTTATCTAGATTGCTTTCAATTTTAATCCAGTTTTCCTATGTGTTGGCAACTGCTCTCAGTTTTGTCATTAGCAAATTTGCTTAATATATCTCTGCATCCCATAGTTAAAAATCTATGGACCCAGATTAGGCTTCTATGGAACATGAAGTGAGATCCCCTGCCAGTCTGACATTGATCATTTTATAGTTCCTCTTTGCCAGTCATTATTCAACCAATATATGTCCACCTAATAGTAATTCTGTCTAGCACAAATTTATCCATCTTAATGATGAGAATGGCATGCTGGACTTTACTAAATCCAGATATGATAACTCTTCTCCAGCCTGCTGGACATTACCCTTCATCCATAAATTTGTGAATATTACAGAGATTTCTTCAGCTATTTCCTTTGTATTTGACAATTCTGTTGCCTTCTTGAAATATACTTATCTATCTCTGCCCCTGAGCTTTACCAGGCCTGAGCCAGAACAGACCCTCTCCCCAGCCCTGACTCCTACCTGTAGCCATCTGTCAGCCACAGACAGGTTGGGTGGGGAGGAGGAGTATTTGACCCCAGCACAAGCTCTGGGATCTGGGGACCCATGTCTCTGAGCTATGCCCTCACACCCTGTTACAAAGCACCCCTCAGTGTATATATACACCTGACACTGAGCCCAGGAAAGTCTCCACACTCAGGCACAGCCCCACAGAGCCCAACTCTGGCTTCCTCTCATTCAGCCAGGGAACCCCTGTGCTCTTGTGCTTAGACACAGCCCTGCAAAAGCTGATTCTGGCTCTCATACAGCCAGCCAGGACTCTCATCCCTCCATGCTTGGGCACAGCCCCATGGGACTTGACTCTGGCTCCAATACACCACATCTCAGAGAGCAGAGACAGATGCCAGGTTTTGCGCCCCATCCCAAGCAGGAGCCGGTGTTGGTGACTTGTCTCTGGTGAACTCCTCACTCTCTCATGGTTTCAGAGATTCCTAGGTAAGAAAAATACCACTCATCTGTCCATTCTGGAAGCATCTGGTTCTTATTCTATGTTTCTATTTACTATTGTTATTGCTATTGTTTAAAAAATCCATATAGAATACCATGTACCTCTATGGACTATTTTAATATACATTTATGATTACTATTATATGAATGCCTTGTTTTTTATGCACATGAGTGGTTCATGTAATCAAACTCTGATTAAATTAGAAAACACTTGTCTAGCAGGTAACTTCATTAGTTATGGAGGCAGGGGGCAGAACATCAGGACTGCAAGGAAGGCAACTCTGGGACCTCTGAAGCTCAGCCATTGTAGGCAGATACACAGGCAATGGGCACCTGGGGTGCTGTAAGCCTTTTTTGCCCCACAGCTACAGAGTCCCAGGGTGTGTAGGGGCCCTATCACGGTGGGCCAGGTACTCAGCTGTACTTGACAGTCTCTGGCAATCTAGGGAGTCTGTAGGGCACATTAGGAGGCATGCAGGAGCATCCCCAACCTGCAGGCCATGGCCAGTGCAGGCTGCCTGCATGACCCCCCCCGCCAAAGGGTAAACATGTATATTCATAGGTGACAAAAATGGGGGAGCAGACAGGGCTTAGCAACCCCAAATGCGGGGCAGTGGTAGGGCTGCAAGGCTGCCTGGCCATGGGCATCCAGTTATTGCAGCAGGGGTAGGGTAGGGAGGGGAGTGCACACCATGGTGAGGAAGGGAGTGGATCTGTGTCTGAGACAGGCCCTGCACAGCTGGGGTGGGGTGTGGGGTTAAGCTGCAAGTGGCTCATCCAGGGGTCATGGCTTCTGCTACATGCACCCCAGGAGACATGTAGGACATGTGCCCTGGATCTGCGTGGGGCGGGGCAGGCTGCCACTGTGGGTTGGGGCTGGGGCAGTGCTGGGCTCTTCCTGGTGGTGGGGGGGAGGGTTGCTGTGCTGCTCTGTGCTCAGAGTGGGTGGTGGTGTCACTGGGAGGGGAGCTACAGAGGGAGCTATAGCCACCCCAAAATTTGCTGTAGCTCCCCCAAACCCCCCTCCCAACACTGCTGCCCTCCTGCCCTGAGCACGATGTGGCCCAACCCCCCTGCCAAGAAAAGCCCAGTGCAGCCCTGGCCCCAGCCCACAGTGGCATCCCAACCTCATCCCATGCAGATCCTAGGCACATGCCCCCCATACCTCCCAGCGTGTCTACAGCGGTGGGAGCCACCACCCTCTCCCTGCATGAGGCACACCCTAGACAACCCACTTGCAGCTCCATTCCATGCAGCACCCCGACTGTGCAGGGCCTACCCCAGCCCTAGCTCCACTGCCTCCCGCTCCATGGCCCTTTCCCCTCCCCCCACAGACTTACCTG
Source organism: Gavialis gangeticus (assembly GCF_001723915.1). Lineage (NCBI taxonomy): Eukaryota > Metazoa > Chordata > Crocodylia > Gavialidae > Gavialis > Gavialis gangeticus. The sequence goes on from NW_017729032.1 coordinate 41,276,919, forward strand.
CTGGGGGGCAGATGTGTGCACGCATGTGTGCACATGCTTCTCCCCCCACAATAATCTTTTCTCCCTCTACCTATGTGTATACTGTTCACTACCAAACTAACCTAGGCTGCTTACAAAAAACCCATAAACTTAGATCGATTCCTCCTCAGGTTTTTGATGTCTGTACTTAGCCTTTTCTTCTTGAACCCTAGAAAAAGCTTATGCATTTGTTACATATGCTGCAATCCCAACTCGTTTTTTTCATCCTTATGGACTAAGCTGTACCGTCAGTGTTGATATTCCGGTCTTGGGAAGTATCCCAACAAATTTCTGTAATGCCAGTTAAGTTATATATATACACACACACACACACACACACACACACACACACACACACACACACACAATCTCCAGTTCTTTCTGCTAGTTACCAATATCCATATGGCTTGCATTTTTATATAGACATTTTGCATACTGTTCTGCTGTTTTTCTTCGTGTTTTTTTTTCAGCTTATCATGATTTTTCATCCTTTTTCCAGAATTTAGCTTCTTCTCCCAGTCCTCTTTACCTAATTCTAATATTTCTTTGACCAGTGCTATTTTGATATGATCTTCCATAGGACAAGTAGACAAGGTTCTATGGGTAGATGTGATATCTTTTATTAGACCAACTGAGTAGTTGGAAAAAAGTTCTTAGCAAGATTTTGGGTCCAATCACCCTTCTTTGCGCATCGGGAGTCTCTGCTGTTCTGAGACTTCAAGGAATGAAAGAAGCTAATGACATAATGTCAGTGAGAATGTAAATAGGTGGAAAATAGGATAATAAAAGGTAGAGCAGGGAAATAGAGGGGGAGAAAAAGCAGGGGGAAAAAACAAAACAAAGGTGAGTAAGGGAGACTCTACAGTAGCAGTAATTCAAGGTGGGACAGTGCCGTGGAACAGGAGAGGGGTCCTTGCACAGGCTCATTTGCCCTGGGACCCTGCTTGGATTGTCCACAGGAGGAGAGCAAATCCAAGCATTGGTTCCTGGGTGCTGGAGACCCATGGTACACCACTTTCCATGGTTCTTTCCCCTTTAACAGGGAGAATTGATGGGAAAACCACTTCAGCCCCAGACTCTTATCCTCCTGCCCAGAGTCTTGTAGTCTCCTCTGATCTACTCTGGGTCATTCCTAGCAGTATCACTGGTGTCCACATGAATAGCTAGGAATGAGTAGTAGCCTGGGGCCCTAGTGAGTTTTGACAACCTCTCCATCTTTTCCTGAATTCAGGCTTGGTGCTTTTACCAGGCTTCTAGGTATGAATGACAAATGGTTGTCTCTGTCCTGCTCAGGAGGGAAATCCTGACCACCACCATCTTCATCTTCCTCCTAGACCATGGACAGACAAAATATGGGCTGTGGGCCACTTCCAGCCTGCCAGAAAAGTCCATCCAGGCTGCGGGGACCCTCCGTAATCCCTCTGTAAGCCCTGGGCCTGGGCTGCCCCTATGCGAGCCCCATGCAGGTGCAGCTCTGGTTGCTAAGCAACACCCCCCACCCAGCCTGGCCTGACCTGTCCCAGACCTAAGCCAAGGGGTCCTAGAGGCAAGAATCCTCTGCCTGGCAGAGCTTTTGTTTGTCCCCATTGCTGTTCCCAGCCCTCCCTGGCTGCAACATTGGGAATTTAGGTAAGGGCCCAAGCAAGCCAGGACCAGGGATTCCCATTGTGGGGCTGAGGTAGAAGCACAGGAGCTACATGCTATGGGATTGGGTGGGACTGGCCCCACTCACTGCCACCATGTATGGCTAAGGACTTGGGTGGAGCTGTGGCTATGGGTCTGGGTGGAGCTGGCACTGCACCCTACCACCATGTGTGGCTGGGGACTGCCAGGCAGGAGCACTATGGGACTGAGTGGGGCTGGGCCCTGGTGCTGCCACCATGCATAGCCAGGGTCTTGGGTGGGAGTTGTGTGTTATGGGGCCAGGTGGGGCTGGCCCTGCATGCTGCCACCACCTGCAACTGGAGATTGGGGTGAGAGCACAGGGTGCTGCGCACTATGGGGCTGGGTGGAGCTGGCAGCTCACTTTCACCACATGCAGATGCAGGGACTTGCACACTCCTGGGGCTCTGAGGACCCCCTGCATCACACACACACACCTGCACCCTCCCACCCCCTCAGTAACTCCTAATACACCCACCCCCTCCCACAACCCCAAAACACACTCCCACACCCTTATCCCCCACCAAACCCACCCTCACACCATGCCACACACTCCCTCCCAAACCACATATCCCAC
>NW_017729032.1:41279185-41287817 GCF_001723915.1 Gavialis gangeticus
TGCCAAGCTTTCCCCACCCCCTCACCACACCCCCAAAATTCACTTCCTTACCCCCACACACAACATACAAGAGTAAGATTGTATTTTGTGCTATTATTCAATCACCTCCAGATACACTATGCAAACACACATAAATCAGGACAAACATATTTTTTAAAATAAAATGAAAATAAATTATAGTAGATGTTTGTTTTATTAGTATATGATTTTTGGCAACCCTCCCCCCTTCCCAAAAGGAGTATTTCTGGGGCTAGGGGGAGGGACTTCTGATGAGAAAGATCAGGGGTTAGGGGTGGGACTTCTGGTCCCAAGATGGTGACCAGGGGTGGGGCACCTTTCAAGGGGCAGGGATACCTTTTTGGCCCTTGACAGCTCACCAAAACTTGTTAAGTGGCCCTCCAGCTGAAATAATTGCCCACGCCTGTACTAGATGTTTCTTGAACTTTTACCCCATATCATATGTGTATACTATCGGTAGTATACATGAAATTCTATAGCGCTGAATATGCATGCCTGAACCATACTCTGGTCTTACAGTGAAGGCTACCCCCAGTCAACTCAGTGGTAAATGGGTAGCTGGCCAGATCATGGGGGATCAAAGATAGTTAGGCATGATGCTGCAGTCTTTTTGGTGTATGTACAGGAAATAGGTGTATGTTCACCACAGATACTGACCTCCATTTAAATATATTGTCATTCTGCTATGCCATGCAGCAAGAGAGAGACCTAGGAGCACTGATTTCTAGTCTGATATTCTAACCACTAGACAACATTGACCTGCTGTGGGGGTAACATTTCAGTGAAATATAACAGTCACCATAATCAAGGTGAATAAGAAAAACAGATTTAGAGTATAATAAAATGACTCCATCATACTTTCTGGTTTGTAGTAGAACTCCCTTGGGATGTCAAAACCTAACAGCATGATAGGACCCCATGTATTTAACCAATAAACACATTTTTGATATTTTGAAAGTAAGGATCCTATTCTATACCATCTTAGAGCTGGAGAGAAATTTAGAGTTATTGATGTCTCTATAAAATTGTTTTAACAAACCTGGAGGTTTATCAAACATTTAGGAAAGTTAAAAGCACAGTTCAGTGTAACAAAGCTGTGCTGGTATGGCTAAAAATATGGTTTTAAAAATGAATACTGCATTTTTAAATTAAGAAATTGGACAAAATCCTATAGAGACCTGTTTCAGGTCTGGCATTAAGCCTGCAAAAATACTTATTATGGTCAACCTCTGCTACTGAAACATTTATTATGGCTGCATGTAGGCAGACTTGGTCAACGTGAAAGATGCTTCTAATCTCCTTTGCTCTTGATGAGTATGTTTTTCACCACGTTACAATTCAGTAGGGTCCATTCACTCCAGTACAAATTTCCCACCCCCATCCCATCAGATTTTATTACTTAACTAACACATTTGTATGAAAGCTATTTTTGTTCCTAGCAGGGTGTAAGGAATGTTAAAAACTCCCATTTCTATTTTTTTTTAGATAATTACTATGCTGGTGTTACTTTTCTGCATTTTATTTGGGACATGTTTACATTTACAAGTTGATAAAAGTGAGTTTGCTGTTTGATCATTAAATGATATAAAAATCTGTGAAGTTAGACCACAGTAAAATATGGTAACATTAACATCTGATCCTGCTGAAAAGAAACTGCCTTCAGAAAACAAGAGTAAAATAATATCTTATAATGATTTCTGCCATGTGACTAAAGACCAAAATAGACCCCATAGTCTGTTGTCATAATTTAAACAAGGCTCTAATTACCACATGCCATGCAGATCTATTAGCATGCATTGTAATGGGGCCTGTGATGTAGTTTGTATTAAGAAAAATAGCTGTACTTAATTAAGCAGAAGTACCTTGGACTTGAAGAGTGTTAGCTGCAGCTTCATGAATGAAACCCTGTTTTCTTATTTAACATGTTTTTCAGATCCCTCATGTCTTCTGTAGCACCTGAAAGAAATCAACCAACTACAATAGTGTACGTGGACCACCGATCAAGACTAATCACCATAGTTTTCAGTGTTTCTAAAATACATGGGTCATCTGATCCCAGCAGTCTTTCCTGCCCAAGTGTATGGAGACTGGATCCAAAAATCTGTAAGGTCCCTTCCAGCCCTTAACAACTCTGAAACTCTGAGAGTTGTCTCCATAGAAAGAAAACAAACAGTGAAACAAACACGTATACAAACAACAGACAAAAGCAATCAGGACTTGTGTAGAGATTAGGGCTGTGCAAAACAGCACCATTCTGTTTCGACTTGCATTTTGAGGTTTTGATGGACCAGCATTTCATTTTGAATTTTGTTTTGATTCAAAATTGTTGTTCTGTTTTGTTTCATCAAAACAATGACACTGTTTTCATGCTGTTTCAACGTTTCGCCCATAGGCTATAATGGGGAAGCTCAAAACAGCCTCTCTCATTTGGGAGGCAGATTGGGGGTCCACAATCCCGGGAGGGCTGTCAGGGCTGTGCCAGTCCTCCTGGGGTTGCAGGCTCCCGATCTGCCTGCCAGATAAGGGGGGGAAGCCGGGTGCTGCTGTCTGGGACTGGGGAGCTGGGGAAGGGAACTGAGCCTGATCACTCAGTTCTCCTCCCCAGCCTTACGATCGGGCTGGGGAATGCAACTCAGCCCAGCTGAGCTGAATTCTCCTCCTCAGCACTATGATCATGCTGGGGAAGGCAACTCAACCCAGCTGGGCTGAGCTGCCTTCTCCAGTGTGATCATAGTGGTGGGGTGGGGAACTTAGCTCAGCTGGGCTGAGTTCCTTTCCCCATCCTGACTGTAGCGCTGGGGAGGGGAACTCAGGTCAGATGGGCTCAGTTCTCTTCCCCAGCCCGATCATAGTGCTGGGGAGGGGAATTCAGCTTAGTTGGGCTGAATTGCCTTCCTCAGCCTGATTGCAGCACTGGGGAGGGGAAAAGCCCGGGCTCAGTTCCCTTCCTCTGCACTGCCATCAGCTTCCTAGAGCCCGGCTGTGGGAGGCAGGGAGTGCCAGGGCTGTGCTCCCCTCGGGGCTGAGCCAAATGGGGCTGTGGAGCCACTGGCAGCACAGCCTTGGTTCTCTCCTGTCTCCCACCACCTGGCTGCTGGCTGCTTCGAAATTTGAAATGTTTCAAAACTTTTGAAACATTTTGACTAACCTCATTTTGTTTCGAGGCTGTTTCGAAGCCCTTCATTTCATTTTGATTTCGCTGTTTCAAGCTTGAAATGAGTCAATACTGTGTCAAAATGAAACAGCCAGCAAAACTTTGCACAGCCCTAGTAGAGATGATATCTTTTATTAAACTAACTAGATTTTTGCAAAAAAAAAAAAATTTAATTGCAAGCTTTCAGCCACAAACACCCTTCATCAGGTGTAGGAGAAAAGATTGTAAAAGTTCTCCTCGGTAGAGATGCCACTAGGCCAATGCAGCTGTAACCTGGATACCAAACAACAGACAGACTGAAAAAACAAAACCTGCCATCTTCTCCAGATGCTGAGAAGGGCAACCCAGTCTCTGTACTTCTTCCTCAGCAGCCCCAACCTTCCCACTGTCCCTTTGCATTCTGCTTTGGAGTTTTAGCCCTTTTTTGGTTCCACCTTTATTCATTCCTCATCAGTTGCAGCAGGACCCAAGCCTTCCAGCAAGGCAGCCTGACTGCCGCACAACTACAGCAGGGATTTTAGCCTCTGAAGGCTGTACCTCTTTACAAATGGTTAGGTTGAAAGGCAGTTGGGTGTGGTGGATGGACATTTATCTTTGTGGAAATGAATGCAAATAAACCAATGAGTACAGTATATAAAACATATATGAAGAAATATATGCTATATATTTTGATCTCTTGTGTACATTCCTTTTTCTGAGCTTTTTGTTTTGAAGCTAAAAAAAAGAACTAAGAAGATATATGCCTATTTTTTTTTTTAGTCACTTTTTTGATCCTCCTCCTTGGTTGTCTTTTTAAATTGATGTTTGAGGCAGGAATTTCCTGTGAATTTGTATGGCACATAGCATATTTGGACCCTACTCCTGGTTGGTGCAGCTGAATACTGCTGTAATGCAAAAAATTAATGTAATTAACTAAAAAATGAACTACTTCAGCTCAGAACTACTCTCAATATATGTCTATATATAGAGAGAGACATATATTATATATCTATCTATATTTATACACACACACACCCTTATTACATATCTATCCCAAATAGAAATTTTAACTAGGGAAGAAAGACTTTTTTTTAGGTAGGGAAGGAAATATTCTAAGGATACAATAATAATTGAAATTGACTTTATTTCTGTGTAGCCCATGTCACTTACCAGATCTAATTCTTGTCCAGCTGCTATTCTCTACTAAGGCTTCAGTGTTTCAGCCCCTGTTTTAGTGCCTTGTATTACAGTGACTCCATGCATCTTGGAAGGACAACTGCAAGTCCAGTACAGTGGAGTGACTCTAGAGAATTTAGTAGCCCAATTCTAAAGAATCTCTGCTGATTGTATGTGAACTGATTTTTTTCCAAAGCCATAATACTTAGCTAAATTTGGGCATGTCTTTTTAAGTAGGTGCAGCTAAAGGGACATCCCTGACACACAATTAATCTTCTTGTCAGATTTGTAAATCCTGATCTGAAGTATGAAATCACAAGGATCATAGATGCCTCAAAAATGTTGTAGTAAGTTTCTTTTTCATGCACAGAGAATTACCTTATCCACAGAAATGGCTGAACTATTTGGGCTGAAACATTTAAAACTATTACAGAGTACCTGGCATGGCAAATTTTAGCCTAAACAATTTAAGATGGGAAAAGTTACAAGTAACTGAATTGTCTTTCAGTAGAAAACATGTTAAGCAACATTATTGTAGGCAGCTTTGATGGCACCACCTATAATATATGCACTCAGTAAAATACTTGCTTTGTCCATGGATTTCTGTTTGCTTCTTTTAGCTAAAATAATCAAATAGAAAACACAACATATGAAATTCCAATGTTTTAGAACATAGAACTACATGAAATTTCCATCAATCTTGGTTCTAAATTATCCTTATGAAGGTACAGTAATTATTGTCAAAACACCTGTGTTTCAGCACTGTTTCCTTGAAAAATGTTTTTTACTGCTAAAAAGAGGTTCAGATAAATCTAGAGGCTTATTTTGATTTTATTTTCTAATTTTCAGTCCCATGCAAGTTATTTTTAGCCAAGTAAAGTCAATGGAGATATTTTCTTTCAATCTGATCGTTCCAGGTTTTCTTTTCAAAGTATAAATAGACTCATTTAAGCTAGCTTAATTTTTTAGATCTCTGATCTCTCTCTCAGTTTCAGAGATTTCTAGGTAAGACAAATACACTCATCTGTCCATTCTGGCAGCATTTGGTTCTTATCCAATCTTTCTATTTACTATTGTTATTTCTATTGTTTAAAAAAATCCATATACAATACCATGTACCTCTATGGAGTATTTTAATACACATTTATAATTACTATTATATGAAAGCCTTGTTTTTTATGCACATGAGTGATTCATGTAATCAAACTCTGGCTAAATTAGAAAAACACTTGTCTAGCAGGTAACTTCATTAGTTCATATTGAACCTTCTTCTTGGTAAGTCTGAAAGAGTTACTGGAGAGCCTGCTTCTTTCAGTAACAGGAAACAAAAAAGGAACCTAAAAAGATTTCTTAGTGACAGTGAAGGAGGGCATGCTGTTGACTTTGTAAGCTTCTAGGCAAGCTAATTTAATATGTAAGGAAGACGCCCATAATCTGGTTGTGACCATCAGTACTTCTGAGGCAAATACAGACTTTACGCAACAAAACAGTTTACTCCCAATTTTAGATTAAAAGTATTATCAAATAAAAGAGTAGGCTTAGCAATTATATGGCATCTAGATTCTTACATCAGAAATAGAAATAACCCAGATTCAAATATAACTTGCAGGCACATCAGTCAATCAAATAAGCATGCTACTGAAAAAAGATCTGAATATCTTAGTCACAACAAAGACAACTATTTTCAGACAGCATTCTGCAGACGTACATTCTGCTTGCAGCTGCAGCCCAGCCCTAAAAAGAGAAGCCAATTGGGTTTGGAAGGAATCCAGAATGAGAATCAGAATGAGCTCTGCAGCTTAACCTTCCACGTGAGTGTGAGAAATTAAAGCAAACCCAAAACTTGAGTCCACCACAGCTGTCAAGGGAGTTTTGAGGTGAATAGTTTGTATAACAGATCCCCTGAATAAACTCAGCACAGCAAGGGTGCAGGCTATTTGTCAACACAGCAAGAGATCAGGGTATTTGTTTTATTGCAACCACAATTTGGGTTCACTGAGGACTTGGGTTCAGTAGCTCAAGGATACACTTGAAGACCCTTTAGATGTGTGCATTGGTTTGTAAGTATATGCAGAGAACTACTAATGTTTACCTTTGACAGACTTTGAAAAATGCTGTGACCTGAGACAAGAACAGTAAAGGATAGAGGGCCAATTCCTGACATGGCCTAGAGCCACTGATATCAGTGGGGTTACACCAATTTATACCAGCTGAGGATCTGAACCAGCAACCATTATTATCAGGGATATAAAGAGAAAAGTAAGGAAATATGAAACATACAAGTCAAAACTACATGTATACATTGCTGTGCTGGGGTACTTAAGGTTAAAGTACTAAAGTGATGGCGTTTGAAGAAAGCTTTTATCCTATTATAATGAACTAGCTATAGTATTATTGTGCTATTGCCTATAACAGGGTTGTCAAATATATGGCCCATGGAGCTATGTTATACAGTCCATGGTGCTCCTGGAAGGGCTAAGAATTTAGGGGTGGAGGAACGGGGAATGATACAGAATTCCAGGATACAGAGCCCCAGTGGGGTTATCTTTTGGTGGCAGGAGGGTGAGTGATGGCCACATCTGGCCTGCAGGGCCAAACAGGTTTGATACTGCTGGCCTATAAGATAACACATTGTATCAATAATGCAATGCCAGTGATACAGCTGATAGCTACCAAACACTATAATGGCAATAGATCAGAGCCAAATTATATTTCAACAAAATCATAGCCACCACAGTTTGAACATGCCTTACATATTGGTTTCTTCTATCTTAAATCCATCAGCTATTTCCTGAATACAAAGAATGCTAATATGAAAGTAATGCTTTCTGTTTCTACACAATGTTAAGAAGTCCTGTTATGCTAACAGATGAATATATAAACACACCCTGAGGTTTTATTCATTTAAAAATAAATAGTTCCTAAAAGTAAAATACAGATAAATGTGATGAAGGCAAATCTCCCATTATCTTCAGGGAACAACAAGAGGAAAAATGGAATAACAAGTGAAAACCCAATAGGATCTTCCACATGCTGCTCTTCCCTCAACTGCATTCCCAAGTAGGGGGTTAACTGTCCTAGTAGCACCACCTTTCACTTCTCTTAGACTTGACAAAGAGAGCTCTCTGTAGGTCTGGGATCTATGTTGGGTGAGGAGATAGGCTATGAGCAGCATAGGATTTGGTGACAGGGTTAGGTGGGACACATGTTATCTCCCTCAACAGTCCTATTCAAGCTGTTAAGAAAGCAGCATTGATACTACTCCCAGTGCTATTCACCAGTTTTGCCAATGGTCTGGTGGTAAATATAAAGTCATTACTGATGACATTTGCAGATGACAAAAATAAATAATGATGAGAGCAGACCAACTGAACAAAACAATTTAGATCAGTTGGTGAGCTGGGTTTAGTCGCACACAATGTGTTGTAATAAAATGTGCATCTAGGAAAAAGGACTGCAGCCAAATGGGAGACCATACTCAGGTATGCCTTAGGAGGCTGCTTCAATGTGCTGTAATTCCAGCACATTGGAGAAGACTTAATTAATGAAGTCTGTTCGAGTATGCAATTACTGCACTCCAGCAGCCTCTCGCATCTCATGTATCAATGTCCCCATGCTTCAAAATGGTGGCAGGTGTGCTTTATCTAAAGCTCGTTGAATAAGCTCAAGATAAAGTGTGTCTATTGCCATTTTGAAGCATGGGGATGCTAATACACGAGGTACTCCAAGCACTTTAATTAGCAGTTCTCAGAGCCACTCTAATTCAGTTGATTCCCCCCCCACCCGACTTCTGAAGCATGTGTATAAAGCTAGGGTCAGAAATTACACATAAAATGGTTTAAGTGATCAGAAACTGGTTTAAACCTGTAACAGAACAGACATTCAGGGCACATAAACCAGTTTGAAAATGGCTGAAACCGATGAGATAAACCTGAGTGAATGTAGCATCAGACTTAACTGATTTGGGTCAAACTGGTTTATGCAATGCCTGTCCCAGAGTCCTTCCTGGTTTAGCTTAAACCAGAGTCCCCCAGCTTCCCAGATGCTTTGCAGCCCTGAGTGGGGCTCTCTGCTCCAGAGCAGAGCTGACCCCCACCCCCTGCTCCCTAGCTGGAGCTCTGGTATAGACAGCAGGCACAGCAGTGTCTGCCTGGCTTTCCCCTGCCCCACCCCCTGCTCAAGCAGGGATTTCCCACTCCTGTCTCCCACAGCATGGCCCCTACCCAGTATGTCGTATGCAAGCTAATGCTGAGAGGCGTCTGTGTAAGGCAGACAGAACAGTGTCCACTTAAGGCTTTTTGGAGC
>NW_017729032.1:41292817-41308792 GCF_001723915.1 Gavialis gangeticus
ACAGACCACAGCCAGCATGTAGTATGCTAGCTAATGCTAAAAGGTGTCTGTGTAAGGCAGACAGGATAGTGTCCACCTATGGGTTTTTGGAGTTAATCATCAGGTCACCTGGTAATGTCTTTCCGTTCCTTCCTTGGAAAAAGTTGCTTAAGAAGAGCTGGAAATAATGAGAGAGGCTTTTGGTTTCTTGATGGGCTGCCAAATTCTTTGTTATCCACTCCCTGCTGGACTGGTCAGGAGTAGCAGGTGGAGGAACCCCTTCCCTAATCAGAGCTTCCTCCTGGGGCCTGGCCACGCCCCCTGCCTCAGTTCATCACTATGGGAGGAAAGAGAGGGCTGCTCTAGCACCCCCTGGCTTCTAGCCTTAGCCATTGTAGGCATGTGCCTGCATTTTCTCAGTCCAAAGGGGATGTCTGTGTGGTTACAAACTGGTTTCGCCTAGCCAGGTTAGAATAACCTGCAAAGATTGAATAAATTCAGGGTCGGGCTTTTTTAATATCTGTCCCTGGCCTAAATACCCAAAGTGCACAAGGAACACAGCAAGTACTCCTAGGACAGTGCTGTGGCAAGAAGGGCTTCAAGCAGAGGCATAACTGGGTCACTGGTAAGGTTTGCAACCTGGGCAGCCTGTGGGCATTGTCTCAGTAGCCCTTGTCCCAGTACCAGCTTCAAGACCCTCTCCTGTAGGAGATGCTGCTGCTGTAGGAGAGTTGTTGGTATGGCCAGTAGCTAGGAGCTTAATATAGCAGACACTAGGGACAGGGGCTCTCTCATAGCCAACTATTGCAGTTTATACTTACCCCTTTCACTCAGTGTCATAAATTCCCACTTTCAATTGCAGTGGACAATAATCAATTTGGCAGTGACAAAGGCAGGAGCTGCAGTAGGAGGGCTATGATAACCCCTAGGCTCTCTCTCACAGCAATAGTGTCTGCCATGGGAATAAGAGTGGGGAGGCATGATACTGATGAGAGGACTGGGGACCCACTGGCTATATATGACTCCCTGCAGCCAAATCTCAACAATGAAGACAGTTAACTAGTGGACTAAACTTCCATCTCTTGATTAAGAGGGGCTGCCTGTCTGGAAGAGCTGTTTGGCTTAACACAAATTATTGGATTCAATACAAGTGTAACAGTAAAATAAGAGAGAGATAGTTGTGTTAATCCAAAGTCAGGCAGAATCAGGCAGAAGGCAGGGTTGAGATGCACCTTATTGACTAACTCTGCTTGATAGCCTTCTCCTAGCATGTAGTTTCCTAGCCTCTGATGAAGTGAGCTCTTACTTATAAAAGCTTATGCATCTTTGATTCAGGTGTTCAATAAGGTACATCTCTGGTGGTCAATTAAGCACCCTGCCTTCTGAGTGAAATAATATATCAAGGTCAGACAGGATCATCCCTTCTGGCCTTAACCTCTATGAAACTATGAACCTATGAATAAACAGGAGGACCGAGTTCAAGGAGCACATGCCAGGAGTTGAAAAAGGAGCCTGCTATGAATAGAGACAGCATGTCCTTAGAAAGGGGAAACCTAGGGTCAGGGAAGCATTGGGAGAGGGAGGGTGGACTTTGCTGGAGCTGCCAGGAAAGATGACCTAGCAGGAATGTATTTCTCACTGAGTATTTGATATACTTAGACCCTTTTGTGTCCCCCTTTTTTAATAAAACTCATAATATTATATTCCTGCAAGGTTGGAATGGAGAACTACTGTTGAATGCATCTTAGCACATGGTTTCTCTGCACTATGAAAAATGTGTTAAGGGGCAGAATTCTATTTCACATAGCAAACAACCAAAGTTCAACTCTGAGTTACCCAACTAAAATATAGGAGTAATTTTATTACCACTTCTGGGCACATAAATGTCCTCATTATGGGAACAGATGCCTGTGAGTCTCTGGGAGGGTGGTCTTATTCCTAGCATGGGGGTGTTTTCACACCCAGAGGGGATAATGGATTTTTTTCTATATGTTAGGTAGCTTAGAGTTGTAAGCTACACACTGGTCATCCACTGGGTGAAATACAATTATGCCCAAAGTGTATCTTAAATGTCATCTGCTTTCTTACATTGGTTGCAAATTCAGTTTGATATAACTTTAATGCAGAGTTAGTATAAGAAAGCCTGGCATCTATGTGGGTGCTAGACTGCACTTCTAGCAATGATATCTCATGACCAGGGATCCTGGTTTTCTCTGATTTAAAAAAATCCCCAATTTTCATTTAAAAAAAAGGAACCTGAATCCACATTTCCCTGTGATTAAATTAAATTATATATATAGTGATATTTCATTTTAATCATGAAAAAATGATGGATTTAGGGTTACTTTTTTTTAATTGAAAATAGGGCACTTTTTTTTTAAATCAGAGAAAACCAGGATCCCTGCTAATGATTATTAGGGCCTGTCTACAGTGCCTCCAAAGCACGCTCCATGAATTAAGGGTTAACATAAGGCAGATGTATTATTGTCTCATGTCTAGGATTTGACACGTAAAGAGCAAATGTGAGTCGGAGAATGTGCTGTATGGTGGTGCTCCCAGGTATGTCAGAGTAGCCTTGACAAGTCTTGAATGGTGCACTCTGTTCATCTGCATTAATCATGAGTTCATTCAATCTCCTCTACTGGAAACTTCTTGGAGACCTTTGGAAGGAAGCTGTGTAATTACAGATTTTGGCACTTAAGCAGAATTTGGGATTCTGTGTTGCTCTGTGATGAAACAGACCCAGGTTCCAGGTCCCTCTTACCCATAAAGGGAGTTTGAATGTACATCTCCCATTTTCCAGCAAGGTGTTTTAGCAACAAGACTGCAGGTCAGATTTCAGATTTATGCGGCCTACTACCTCTCTCATATTTTACCCAAAGCCATCTTCTTGAACTGGCTGATTGAACAGCTGAAGGATGGATGAGGGCCAGAAAAGGAAAAAGAAGAAGCTGAAAGGTGTTTGGCTCAGTAAGATGAAGGGAGGGGGCCCTGGGCTCTAGCCTGAGTCAGGGATGGGGCTGTGGGAGGCTCTCCACCACTGGACACACTCGCTGGCAGGAAGAAAGGACATGTGCCCCTCAGATTTGTGTGTGGGGTGGGGGCAGGGATGGATGTGGGTTTGCTCTGTTTAAACAGCACAAATTCTCTGATTAAAAAACCCAAAATCCATGATTAAAACAAAACACCACTAAATATATAGGTATCAACTGAACATAATGTTTTATTTATATATTTACTATTTTAAAGCAAATTGGAAGGCTACCAGTGCCTTAATCACTATAATAAAATAAATTCTAAATATCTATAAATTTTGATATTTGATTTGGGATTTTGTATCATGAAAATCAGAGCTGGCCCTGCCTCATTCACTCACCAGGACACAGGGCCAGGCCTCTCACTCCCAAGCCACAGCCCCCAGATCTGCTAGTGCCCCTCACTCCCTACCCATTGCCCCCATCCCTGCTGGTGCTCCTCATTCCCCACCCACAGCCCCCCATCCCCCCAGCCCTGCCAGAGGGGGCCCCTGGCTGCCAGGACTATAGGGCCAGGGACCCGGGTCCCCAGCCCCCCACCCCCTGCAGCAGTGCCTGAGATATGGCTGCCACCAACGGGAAGCTGCAGCTGCTACTGTGGTGGAGCAGAGCATGGAGCCTGGTTTCCTCTCCCCCATGGGTGGCACAGCTGGAGCAGAGCCCATTGGGTGGAGCGGGAGGGGGTTGTGGGCTGCCCACTGTGGGCTTGGACTCCCCATCTTTTTCCTTTTCTGACCCTCACCCATCTCTCAGCTGTTCAATCAGCCAGTTCAAGAAGATGGCTTTGGGTAAAATATGAGAGAGGTAGTAGGCCGCATAAATCTGAAATCCGACCTGCGGTCTTGTGGCTAAAACACCTTGCTGGAAAATGGGAGATGCACATTCAAACTCCCTTTATGGGTAAGAGGGACCTGGAACCTGGGTCTGTTTCATCACAGAGCAACCCAGAATCCCAAAGTCTGCGTAAGTGCCAAAATCTGCAATTACACAGCTTCATACAAGGCATTGGGTGTATAAAGCAAATCTCTCTAAAAAGCTTCCAGTAGAGGGGAAAGACTCACAGCATTTAAGTTACAGGCTTAATGTGGTGTAGTACAATGGACACCTTAGGTGTGTAGGAAATACAATAAAAGGTCTGTTTCCTATGCTGAAAAAAGGGTGACACAATCAAAAGTTGGTCATATCGAGCTAAGAATCAGAAAAGAGAAGGTTTGCAAGAGGAGATTTAGCTGATATTCACAAACTACTCCTGAAAGGATTCATAATGTTCACCCACATCACATGTATTCACTTAGCATAAAACCAGGCAAACCATCATAAACAAAAAACAAGAAAAAATATATTCATGACACAAAGAAATATGCTTTGAAAACACTAACTTTTCTCCATAGAAAACCACTGCCTGAATTTTTAAAAACAAGGGAGACAGGAAACAGATCATTCAAGAAGCAACAAGTGTGGCTATTCTCAGGGAAAAAAATGTATTAAAGATGAGCTTAGACAAGCCAAGTGACCTTTACTTGTAGACAATTTTCTTATGCAGAAACTAAAAATATGTTTTAAATAGCAAATTAGATTGGCCCCAAAGGACTGCAGCACTCTTGTTTTACTTATCCCAAATGCTGTTATTTGGCACAACTATAAATTTAAAATAATTTTAAAACAATAACACATAATTTAGTTTAAAAAGCGAGAAGCTTTTGGTGGAGTTAGTATAATTGTATTTATAACATGTTTTTATGCCCATTAAATTAATTACATTGAAATATTTTAATCCCCTTTTTAAAATGTATTCAGCAAAAAGCTATTCATTATATTAATATTATAGTTTAAGGCAGAGTGAGACTGTTTCTTGGTGTTCTTATGTACAAAAAAATTTATTGCCTAAAGGCTTCATCAATAAAGGACTGCCTTTGGTTCATATGTTCAACATTCAAGAACTACTGAGACCCTTAATATACCTGCTTAACAAATGTAGTCTCACTCCAATAACCATGCAATTAAATAGGTGCCAAATTCATTTAGTGCTTCTGTCTTGGATTTCAATGATTCCTAGATATTTAATCACAGGCTTCCACATATGTGAAAAAGTACCCCAGTCTTCTTGGAGTTACTAGACTATTGAAGAACTTGCAGATAACTGAGAATCTGTAGGATTTTCTGCTACAGTTCCAGATAAATCACTTGGGCTCTGTGTTAGGTCAGTGGCAGGAAAGCAAGTAAACACTTTCTTGTGGGTAACTAGAAATCAATACCGGGCACTAGAAAGCCTGGTTAAAACTGGTGCCACTTCATCTCCCATGGGCTTGGTCATTCTCCTATTGAAGCCCATTGTTGGCAAGAATTGCCCCAGCTCACTTTATCTTTATAGCTTCTCTTCATCTTATTATTTTCAATTATTGAAACACTTAAGTTCAGCGTAAAGAACCGAGTTTGGAATCTTCAAAGGTACAGTTCTGTATGCACCCCATCCATAAGTAAGTATGTAGCTCTTGGTGCACACATTGGTTTGATTAGAAAACTGTACTACAAGTCAAAGTACACAGAAGTCTATGCTAAGTTAACTGAGCTCTCGCAAGCTTGAAAAAACATACTTATCCTTGTTCCTTTACTCATGACTGCTCTCCTCTTGCTGGCTGATTTGTCCTATAGTTTGTGATATACAGAGCACAATTTATCCCTTATTCTCTTATTGCAGGTTATCCCATATCTGAAGATAAACTTTTCATTACCTATCCGCAGTCACTGCATGCTTTTCTTCTTACTTGACTTTCTTGTTCTATCTCAGTCAACTTTAACTACTGAGCCCCATCTAGGCACCCTTTCTCCAGTCACTCAGCCAACCAGCTTCAGACCTCCACCTGACTCCTCATCCTTCAGTAGGCTTATTTTTCTACCAGAGTTTCTCCCCCAACAATCCCCCAACAATCCTTGTACTTGCCATTTTGCTACATGATGGTTCTCTTCTACTGTTGTTCTACATGAATATCTCCACAGCAACCTAGTATCTCTCAGCCCACCTGTTTCAGATGGCAACATCTGTGATCTACTGGTAACACACTTTCTTTCATGAGAATGCAGAAGCTTTTCATTATGCACATAATTTAAATGCTATGTAACATAAAGAGGGGTAAGGAAAATAAAATAACATACATGTATTGCAATGTTCAGTCCTGCTATCTTGATGCAGTCAAAGCTCCCGTTGACCTTTACCAGGTACAGGCTATTAGACTGGGATCAAAGAATATGAGAACTATGGAATGAAGGTGAACATAGGAAATCTGGGGTGTCAGCAAATATTTCCTAACAGTGGGCCTATTTAATCTGATGTCTTACTCAAAGAGTGCTTGTTACTACCACCTGGATGTCTATTTACAATGTTATGTATTATCGACTAAGTTAACCACTCTCATTACTTTAATTAAAATGACTACTGCTACCATCAGAAATATTTGCAGCCATGTTGTCAAAAAAAGAAAAACATTTAATTAGATAACAAGTACATGTGCTTGGTATTGTGTGCAGAAGCTTATTCAGCTTTCTCAGTCATCTATGGACTTACCAATGACTTTCCTATTTACTAGATCATCATGTCAAGGGACTGCTGCTTCCACTAAGAACTCATAACATTTTCATTGAGTGAACTTTCTAGGAGCACTCTCTCCTGAGAATGCTGTTCTAGTAGCTCTGGAGACTATAGCTGAACAGAAAGAACCTTCTAGCTGAATGAAACATCTGCAGTTCACCAGCATGTCAGTAAAAATCTCTGATACCTGATTTGAGCCTATTTGGTGCCTACAGGCACTTACACACTTGCAAGGAGGCTGCTCCAATGTGCTGTAAATCCAGCATGTCAGAGCAGACTCAATCAAGTGTGCTGGAGTGAGAAAATTAATGCACTGAAAAGAGGGGGTAGGGTGCTTTGAACTAAAGCTGGTTGAATGAACTTTAGTTCAAAGTGCCCTGCCACCATTTTTCAGCATGGGGACACTGATACATGTGATACTTGGATGCTTTTAATTAGCATGACTCCCCCATTTCCCAGAGCACGTCTACAGATGCCTTAGGTGCTCAGATGCCACAATGATGAGTTCTCCACAAAAATCTAGAGACAAAGATAAAATATTGGGCAAGATGTACCTATGGCCTGACCCAGTAAATCATAATTCTTATGTTCTTACGCTATGCTTGTATCAACTATGCTTATATCAACAACACCCTGAGCTGCAAGGAAACCACTTTAGAAGATAAAAGTTCAGCAGTCTGAAATCAAACCATTCAAGGGGCAGGCTGCACTCCAGGTCATTTGAAGCTTCATCAACCTGAAGGAGTTCCTATTGCAGCAGGACAGCCTAAAGTACGAATGACCTTTGCAAGCTTTATATTAAAGAAGAGGGGTTAGAAAAGATAATGAAAGGCAGAATTGCTCACTGTTGTTATATTAGAATCTTAGAAAAACATTGGGTTAAATTAGACCTTGGGGTCACACAAACCAGTTTAGCAAAAAGAAGACTTTAATTTATGGAGTAGAGTACCACCTCCGTCTCTTCCACATGTTTTCCTGACCAGCAGACTTTATTTTTGTGTCTTCTGGGATGAGTGATAGATGGTTTACCACCATCCAGATCCCTTTTTCAGTTAAGATACAGGAAGTGTAAAGGGACTATAGATACTCAGTCTGAGGGAAAAGGACAGAGATGATTGTCCTTAGTTTGTTGCTGACACGACAGCCCAAAACATTTCACCATTTCCCCTAGTGCCTTTTACATGAGCTTTGAAAAGGAGAGTGACATGCTGAATACCATTAGGAACTTGAATGTTGTGTCCCTCAGGGATGTTAAACAGTTGTTGACACTACTTTCCCTTTTTAATAGCTCTAAGCCACCTAAAAGTATGCATAAGCTATTACCAAAGGACGTGCCAGAAGAAGTTCCCACTCTTCAGTGATTTAAAGCCAGACTGGACATTGAACTGGAGCACAATCCTGCCCAGACAGTATGTACCAGAATGTACCAGAAAACTTATTAGGCATATTAATGTTTATCCATGAGATTATGGACCTGTCACAGAAAGGGAATGTAACACTTTTTAAAACTTCTTTCTTGTAACAGGTAAAGAAACCTAGCACTCATACTTCCCTAACTTTGTAGGAAATACTGTTTATTGGCAACACTAGAATTTCAAATCATTCCCTGTTTAACAAACTTCTCCAAACTTACAAGCCCAAAGTTGCCTGCCTATTAGGTTTGAAATGATGAATGAGCCAGAAATCACCCACTGAGCTTAAAGAAATTGTCAAACAGCTCAGTGCTGAAATCAGTGATGCTGAAAACATGACAAAATGTTTATCTAGTTCCAAATGTAATTTCTTTTTGTTTTTGAAGTATGCATGTGAGGTGAGTCATGACCCTCAGTAACACTGACAAAGGAAGGAAGAATTATCATGGAGTAGGTGTAACAGGGAGCCTAGGGCTCCTGATACTTTATGAAAGAGAAACTGCGGCCAATAAAACCTAGACAGATTAATAGGATCTGGCTGCAAGAGGGAAGGCAGCAAGGAAACATTGCTGCCTAGGTAGGGAGATGCCTATTAAGGTAAAGGGGCACATCTGCAACCAGTGAAACAGACACTACACAGAATGAGCTGGCTGCAAGAAAAAAGGCATGTAAGAGCCAAAGCCTTTCATGCCTATTGCAGAGCTAGCTATTCTGCAATAGGACAGCAGGGCAGAGCCTACCCTGTGCAGAAAGGGCACTGCTAGAGCAGCAGTTGTAAACTGCCAGGGAGACCAGCCATTATGCTCTAAAAAGTAATCCCTGAGGGTGGCTGGGGGTGCCACCTAACCAGAAGGGGCAGGACTTAGGAAGTATATAAGTGCAGGGCCTGAACCAGGAGGGGCAATCTGGTCCTGCAGGCTGCCAAGAAAAGAGCTCCTGACCAAAAAGGTGTGGAGGAGTTCCTGGCTGACAGCTGATCCATCCTAGAGGAGGCCTGGAAGATGCTAATGACCTGTAAGAAATACAACCCAAGGTAGCAAAAAGTCGTGTGGCTCAGCCACTGAGCTAGGGTTTATACCTGGACCCAATATATGAAATAGTTTGCATTATAGACTGAAGCCTTACTCTTTGGCTATAAATTATACCAGTGGTTTGGGTTGGAACTGTCAGGGGTGGAGAAGATCCCAGCAGTAACCAAGCAGGGTGGACACAGAGCCAGGGGCTCACAGCCTTTGATGGGCAAAACCAGAACCCTACAGGGGCAAGACCAGGGCCAGGGGCCCAAAGCCAAGAAAGACCAGACAAAGGCTGGAGACTCGAAAACAGGTCCAGTGTAGCAGAAAAGGGTGGAAGCCAGGAAGTTGGAAGCCCCAAGAAAGGGTGTGAAGTCTTGACATTGTATTGGGGCAGGGTTCCCACTGGAATGAATAACCACTAATTTCATACACGGGCATGGCTGTAGGGGAGGTTGGAAGCCACAAAATTAGCCCTAAAGGCAACAGGTGCCTTCAGGGCATGGATACGTTGGAAGGGCCTACTTAGTGTGAGTGTGGTGGACCACCTTTGGCTTAAAGCAAGCAGCAGTGCAGCCTGCAGGTGTCTGCTGTCCCAAATCAGGGGTCACATAGCCATCAGGAGTTTGCCTGATTGGGGAAGAAGGCTCAGCTGCTGGCAATAAGAGCGGGACTGAGCAGAGGAGCCAGCAGTTTGCTGGCTGCAGCCATAAGGAGAACATTACCCAGCTGGAGCTGTGGCTCACAACATCTTGGAGGTAATCGCAGCAGCTATGGGGATGGTAGGAGGCTCCTAGTCCTGGGGAATGACATAAAATCACACCCTGCTAAGGTAGGATGGTATGGTGGGGTTGCCTGTGATAGGGTGGCCACACCAGTTGCCTCCCTAGTGAAAAGTGAGTATGGGGCATTTTATAGCCCCAGCCTCCATGAGCTGGTGGGTGACCCAGATGTAGGGACAGGTACAGGGCAAGCCTAGGGAGAGGCACTTGAGCCCCATGGGGTGTATGACTCTGGCAGCCCCAGTGAGGGGGCAGAAATGTGTGTAGGGTTCACACAGAGTAGGGTTCACAGTGGTGGCCTGAACGACTGTGCATAAGGGTGCAGAGTAGGACTGCTGAGGCATGCCTGAAGGGCTGCACAGGGGCACATGGTGCAGGGTTGCAGAGGTGACCTGAAGGGCTATGTACAGGCTGGCCCCAAAAGAGAGTGACAACATGAGTAGGAGGCCCTAGTGAGAGGACATAAGTAGGAGGCCCTAGTATGAGGGTGTGAAATGAAGCGCCAGGGAGGGGGCAGAATAGCCAAAGTATGTCTACATACACCTGAGGCTGCATTTGGGCCAGAGGCTGAGTATTGTGGCTCAACAAAGGAGTTGAAGGTAATAAATAGTGGGTAGTTTGGGCCAGTGAAGCCTAGTATTTTGGATGCTATCTGTGAGGCACAGGACATGGTATAGGGAAGGTTGGAGCTGCGTATAATGTCCAAGGCATCAGGGCACTTAATGGGCAGCCTCCCGTATTTTTATAACAGTTTTAAAACATCAAGTTATGGCAGGTGAGGCAGGACAGACTTCCCTAGACAGTTGGGCAAGCCAATGTTGAGACCCGGCCCTGAACTGGCCCCCTGTCACAGTGAGGATCAGGATTGGGACCAGCAGGGTCCAAAGGGGGACCTGCCATCTGAAAGGTAGAGAAGGGCTTAATCGGGAACCTGAAGGTAGCCTCTTTTTTCACTAATCAACTCATTACACCAAGGCATGGCAGGAAAGGGAAAAAGGAGGGGAACCAGGGAGATGGATTAGAGCATGATTCCCACAGCCACCAGGAAGCATCATGGCTGCCCCTGGGGCCCAGTCTTGCTGCATTTGTGTGTTGGCTGGGAAAGCCATGTGTATGGAAGGATCCAGTTTCCACATTTGAGAAAAGAGGACTTTTGGACAAAACAAGGTTAGGAATAGATAGAGAAAGGAGAAAGATCTGAGCCTAGCAGTAAGGTGGGGGTGAGCTAAAGCAAACAAGAACTGATAATTAAGGACAACACAGAAAGGTCCACAGTAAGCACTGTAGGGAAACCATGGTGAAGACTGAGACTCTAGAGGGGATGAAATGCCAGACATTACATCTACAACTGTTCTCTGATGAGATGGGGGAGAGAGCAGATTGTTTGCACTGGGAAGTTGAGGTAGAAAGGTGTCAATGGGAAAAGGTTGAAGCAAAAGTGGGCTCTTTGAAACAGTACCTGAAGCAAAGGGGAAAGGGAAGGGAAAACAAAAGAGGTGAGTTATTTAATAGTAGCAGAAGCTAACAAAAATTAAGAGCTGGAATGGCTTATAATGACAGAGTCTGAGAAAAGAAAAGGCTGAAGAAGAAGCTATGTGCACAGGAGAAGGAGGTGACTGACTACTATGGCCTTCTGAGTCCTGGGGGGAGATATGACCATGACACTGACAAGGCCGAGGCAGTCTGAACTAGTGGAAGAACAAAAAGTAAAAATGAAGCACTCCCGGAGGAGCTAGGAGCCTGGGAGAAGAAGTACCTCCTGCTGGAGAATTTTGCAAAAATACTACAGCAAGAATGTGGTGAGAGTCAGGCATAATTAACAAGCTGTGCAAGGGATTCGCTGAGAACCAAACGACAGTTAAAAAGCTGTGCAAAATCCAGCAACAGGACCTTGCTGAGCTCTGAACCAAGTTATATTCCACTGAAAGGGAAGCAAAACACAAATCAGAGGAGCTCAACAGTCTACAGATGAAGCTGCTGGAGTCCAAGGCTGAAAATGCCCAGCTCAAGGAGAGAATCAATTCCATGGGAACTCTCCTGGAAGCTGACCAGGTGAGGGAGGCAGAAAAAGATAAAGGCTTGCATCTGTCTAGTAAAGCCAAGGTGAACCGGAGTGAGTTAAGACTCCAGGAAAAAGCAGACCTATTCCCATTGTTGGAAAAGGTAATCAGGGACTAAAAGATATAATTGAGCATGAGACAACCCAAAACAATGGCCTTTGTGGGGAGAACCAGAAAATGAGGGAAATGCTGGTCACAGCTGAGAAAGCACAAAAAAAGAAGCTGTTTGCTGCAGTCAGAGCAAAAGAAGGGGCAGAACAGCTGCTTGGGGCCATTCGGCCTCTCACACAGCAGGCCCTGCCTTTTGCTTTCCTAGAGATCACTGTCTCCTCTCAACTGTCCTACAATGACTGGCTAAGAGAATTTAAGGAGAAGATCTTGGAAATGACAGAACAGAAGATGGTAGAGATGGAGGTGTTTGATGCCACACCTAAGTCATGAGGGGTAGAAGAAGCCCAGAACAAGCATATACATATTTATGAAAAGTAAAGTGTTTTCAAAATTCATTGGTAAAGGGAATTAATTTTTTTTCCCCTAAGATTTTGGAGCCAGTACTAGTGATCAAAACACTTCCATCTTACAGCCTTCTGTCAATAGGTCTCCTTTCCTGGTCTCAAATGTTTAAGTCTTTCCTAACTTAGTTTTTAAAGTCTAAATATATAACAGATGCCTAAATGTATCTTGGAACTTGGGATGATCATACTTTGTCATCTTACCCCTTACAATGATGTTTTCGTCTGCTCAGGTGGTGAACACATGTCCTGTGTTTCTAATTTCATTACATATATTTCAAACTACATTTATGAATAAAGATAACACAATAGTGATAGCTAACATGTTTCTTTCTGTGGTGTGTAAGTGTGTTGCATGGGTTAGCAGCAGAAAATGGGAATCTATTCACAAAAAAGATGAAAGTTTCAAAATCCATGCTCCTTCAGGGTGTTACGATTTTATGAGAATGGCAACTGCGATATGGGAATTCTTGAATACTTCATTACCCATCCTGCTTCTGTGTTGTAGTCAATAGAAAATATTCCCTGGACTTCAGTAGGAATAGAATTTGATCATTTTTCTTTAAATAATTATGGCCCTAAGTCCTGACATGAGTGTGTAGAAATGTTAAACTGTATTGGAATGGTCACTGAAGAAACAGCAATTTTTAAATCAGTAACAGAGAATATCAATTAAGGATAGACTTTATGTATATAAACATTGCTATTTACACAAGAAGCCTGATGTTGGAAATTAAGACCATCCATTTGAGAAACCTCGATATCCTATTCTGTCTGTCAAAACCTCTGGGTACATCCCCACAAGCAGTAATGTGTGTTCCCCAAGGACAACTAGCAGCAGCACACACGTTTATGCCACTGCTACGTGTCCCCTGGGAATGCCCCTGCATGAGCTCTCTGGTGTGTAGCAAGTTGCCCCAGGTGGGGTAGAGGATCGAGGGCCAGCACCCGGGTTGTCCCCAGAAGCCTTACCTGGGGTCCTCCTAGGGCTCTAGCAGCAGTGATCCAGGTACACAGCTTGGTTGGAAGCTAGAGTGTGGCTTTGTCCAGCCGGGCTCTGGTTTCGGGCGAAGCACGCTGTCACTACGTGCTGCCCCGCTTGTTTTTGGCATGGATTTTTTTTTTTTTACTGGGATGTCCTGGTGTAGAAAAACCCAACTGTGCTACAAATTAACAATGTGGTGAATACCTGTATGTGGGGTGCGTATGGTTTGTGGCACCGCAGATGGGCCTGAGGCACCACAAACTGCCCATGTGCACTTGTGGGGACATGCCCTCTGAGTGCATCTCATATGCTCATTTTAGCGATAAAAAGTTTTTCATCAAAGACTGTTTTGATAAATACTTTTTGACCAGCCTTGATTAGAAGGTAGTATTTTGGCTGCACCCATTTCCAGTAGCTACTTCTCACAAGGATATTTTGCAAATGAAGATCATTCTTCTAACTGAAGGATACCCATCACCCTTGCTGCATCTATTCTGCTTATATGAGCAAACAAGGAGTTGAAGGAGTTGCTTTCCTATAAGTGTCGCTGTTGTATTTTGAGGTTGGAAGAAGGCAGGCCAGGAGCTAGAAACTGGAAAAAATCTAGAAGGGCCCTTCCTTGTAGCATTCCTAAACTCCTGTGGCCATCTCTGAAGCCCTTTAAACTCCTCCTTCCATCAGAAGAAGTGATTACCTGAAAATTCCTTGTAAACAATTCTTCCCCAAATGTACTCTCACATTGATCCCAGGCTTTGAATTACCCTACTAATTGTTATGAAGAATGTTTCTCTGCAGGCACTGCTGCTTGTATAAGTACAAGAAAAGAGATAAAGAGAAGGACAAAACAGGTACATCTATATGTGAAATTAATCTGAAGCAATAAACTCCAGAGCAGTTTGAGCTGAAGTAAATTACTCCTGGGCACAGCAGCAATTTGAACTGGGGGGAAGCAGTTCACACCAGGGCTGCTCCTGCCCTATTCTGCCCTAGGCTCCTGCCCTATTCTGCTCCTACACTATTCTGCCCTAGGCTCCAGGTGGTGACATTGAGTGGCAGAGGGGCTGGCTGGGGCACACGAATGCTGAAAGCGTGGAGCCATGTGACTAGGCAACAGGCAGGAGTCTGGCCCCCTGCTGCCTGGCTGACCAGGAACAATTTATACCTGCGGTCAGTGTCTACACATGCATCTAATCACAATTAAGTACTCTGCCATAAGATGGTACTGTCAGAGACTATCAGAGTCTCTGACAGTACTATCTTACAGTGGTGTTAATTAGTTTACTGTGGCCTAATATCATTGCACATATAGACAGTGATGCTTTACTCTGCAGCTTGTTTGTCTACTCCTTAGTAAAGTGCATTTGTAGATGCAGCTGTCAATTCTCCCACTTTTACTGTGGTACATTTAACTCTGGTTAAGTAACTCTTTCTGCTGCTTACTAACAATTCATTTTACTTCTCTTCACCTCTTATCTTTCTTCTTATTAATAGCTGAAAATTCAAGTCTCAGTCCCCCCTTGTCTCTATGGACAGAGGCACAAAAGCACAACAAACTGGCACAGCATGTGTTGAATCTCAATTAAATTGCTTTCTCCAGAACCATTGAAGCTTCCTGGATTCTGAGTTGCCTATCTGAAGAGGGGAGTTACAGCAGGTGGGGTTAGGCCTGAATAGACTTTTTCTGTTTAGTGTTGCTATCCCACCCCAAAATCAATGCACTTAAGTTCATTCACATAAATGTGAATTTCAATGCCACTGCCTCCCAAGGACTTTGAAAAGCACTGAATTTTGTGTTAAATCTATCTCTATTCTGCAGAACATTTAACATACAATCTTAATGTAATCACTTTTGACTTTAATTTCCATGAGAGTTAAACATGTTTTATCTTAAGTAGATTCATAAGAGCTTTTTTGAATAGGTGTATGTTCCTGAACTATGGTCTGTAAGAGGAAATGTGAAGGTAAGAAGGTAGGGCTACAATGGTAAGCAATTTAAAATAGGTAACCAAAAGACTTGGATGAGAAAGTGCTTGTATCAGCCTCAGGAACTGTTGAAAGTCTGTCCTAAGTTCTGACCTCTTGGACATAAATAGAAGAAAATTAGAGAAAGAGTAAGACAATCATGGAGAAAACCTATAAAATTATAGCAAATAGTGAAATAATCAGGAAAAAAACCAACTGAACCCCGGAGTGACATCCCTAAGTTGGACAGCCAAGCATAAGATTTACATCTACCATGAAAATATTCTTTAAAAAAAAAGTCTAATAACATATTTGATTCTCTGAACCCTCTCCCCTTTTTTTTTACCTCTCTTCATGACATTTAAGAGCACAGCTGGAGCCCCCCAAGCTAACTGAAGTCAGATGATGGTCTGAACACAGCCAAATATCCCAGAAGCAGCAAGAGGCTGACAGGCCAAACAGACAAATAGGACAGCAAAGTGTAGTTTAAAGACAGAGAGAGAAAAGTGAGAGAAGGGGGGTAGGGGGAAGCAAGCTGTTTGATCAAATTTGTCATGTCAATAAAAATATTCTTTTTAATGAAATATTGCATGTTTTTATTATTCTTTTTGTCTGTTGTAATGGAGGAGTCATACCGAACTATCTGTGG
>NW_017729032.1:41313792-41326097 GCF_001723915.1 Gavialis gangeticus
TCAGCTCATCTGGAGGACATGGGGGGTAGGGGGAAGCAAGCTGTTTGATCAAATTTGTCATGTCAATAAAAATATTCTTTTTAATGAAATATTGCATGTTTTTATTATTCTTTTTGTCTGTTGTAATGGAGGAGTCATACCGAACTATCTGTGGTATGTGAAGTATTGGAAAAATAAGCCTGGACAGAAGAGAGGCACAGATGTTTTCTATGTTTGATTTTTTTTTTTTTCTTCTAACTTTAGTGGCCACTGCCATTTGCTGCATGACACAATGCTCTGGGCCTCACATCAAACTTTACCCATTGCCGTTTGGGTTTAGCATTTACAGTTGATTTCCTACTAAGCAGGTTGTAACTAAGGCCTTGTCTACCCTAAGATTCCAGCTACCAGTGTAGCATCATTACTAGATTGATAGTGTAGATATGCTTAGCAGCAGTGGGCTTACATAAAGGAGTAGAGTGGTGCAAATTATCCTGTGCTAATATAAGCTGTGACTAAGCAGGGGGCTTGTAGTAGTGAAAGGATCAGTGTAAATTGTGCATCAGTATACAAGTCACAACTAAACTAGTTTGCAACAGCGATTAAAATCCCAAGGGAGACAAAGTCTAAAATTAAAATAATTAGGGCTGGGGCTGAACAATAAAGTTTAATGCAAGAGCTGAACTTTCCAAAAAGCTGTGGGGTGTTCCCTCATATTGAACACTTTATTTTGCATCCATGATAAATAATAATAAGAAACCCCAACCACAGCTACCAGCGGAGAGCCAAAATCATATCTGCCTTGCACAGCAGTGCAGAGAGATATAAGAGAATTATAAAGTTCCTATGTACTCCCATGCACTGGCTAACTAGATCATAGGTAACAGAACAAGAAGAGAAACAGGCTCCGCAAGGCTGCCACATCTCTCCCCACCATGTGATTAGAGAGCCTTTAGTAATCCTTGTATCCAAAGTGTTTGTACATGTTGGTATCTTGGGCTACACACCATAGGCTCGGTATAAACACTGCATGGTTCAGTCCTTCTCCAGAACAGTAAGAAAATTGGGAGGGAGATTGTGATGCATAAATCATTGTTTTTTCAGTTTACCAACCAAACCACAAAAATCAGAAAAAGGAAATCATTCCAGGTCACCTTGAAAAAAAAGCATTTGTTTTTCTTGGTGAAACTAACATAAACAGCCCTCTTGGTTCTGGATAGACTAAAAGGGCACTTTTACACGTGCTCTGATGTGTTCTGATTAATCACTCAGTCCATGAAGCCTGCTGGAGTGATCTAATCAGAAGGCTCCAGCATGCTGCTGCATCTTGAAACGTGGAATAATCTGCATTCCACGTTTCAAAATGGGGGCAGGAGCGCTTTAACTGAAGCTTGTCAAATGAGCTGTAGTTCAAGTGCCCCAGCCACTATTTTCAAACGCAGGATAGTGAATACACAAGATACTGCAGATGTCTTAATTAGAGTGACTCTTTAATTAGAGTGGCTCATTCTAATTAAAACGCCTACTACCTCACCCCAAAGCATATGTATAAGCACAAAAAGTTTTTGTTTGTTTCATTTTATGTTTAAGTTTTCTTTGGATCCTTTTTATTCTTTTTATTAATGAAGTATAGGCAAATTCCAAAAGGAAAACATAATTTCAAAACAAAAAGTCAAAGTCAAAACAAAACACTTTGGCTTTCCTGAAATCATTTAATTTTTTCCCCCTGGCCAAAAGTATTTGCCAAATTTGACCCAAATTCATAAACAATTTTGGTCCAGCTGCCTCTCTGTGAATAAAATATTTGTCTGAAAAAAATGTTCCCAGTGCTAATTAGGATCTGTTGAATCATAATCACCTTCTAAGGTCAACACAAGAGCTTGTTGCCCCTTATACAGGGCAGACTGCATAGTCAAAATCCAGCTACTACTTGCACCGGATGAACAGACTAAAATGTTTTGATTCATTTTTTTTGTTCAATTTTTCTTTGAATCCAAAAGGAAAACATAACTTCAAAACCAGAAGTCAGACAATGTCAAATTAAAATCAAAACAAAACACGTTGGCTTTTCTGAAACTGTTTTTGGTTTTTTAATTTTAATTTTTATGGATTTGTTAAACATTAATTTTAAACCAGATCTTCAATAGACATGTAATCCAGTTTTCAGAATAACTCACATAAGAAAAGTTAGATAGTGCAGAACTTATTTTTTTACTCATCTATTTTAGTACACTGACCCTTTTTGTCTTAATTCATCTGAGTATCTCTTGCCAGGTATGTATATCTGTACGTGATGCATAATATTATACATGTTTTTGTGTATATGTACATGTATGATTTTTTCCCTGTTACTCCTTCTGAAACAGTGGTTGTATTCCAGCTCCTTAAGCTCTGTAGTACTGACTACTGTGTTTCAGAAGTACAGCATAGTCAACTGTGTTTCCAACACAGAGGTTAGTTCAATCACAAAACCATTCAAGGTGTTTGGACCAGACAGATCTGGTTTAAAGGTACATGAATGTCATCAAATTGGTGGAGGAACAGAATGAGAAAAAGAAAGGTGGAACAGGTTATAAGACTCATTCAGAACATACCACAATGGGTAAATCCTTCTTGCCAACCCATGATGAAAGTATACAGTCCAATAGGATCAAGGCAAACACTAAAAACCCAGTTGGTTGTGATGGTAGCACCATCTATGGCACACAGAGTTTTGACTGATGCAAATTTATGAAGATTAATAAAAGAAAGAAGGCAAAAAAGTAAATGTGGATGAAAGGAAAAGTGGTGGGGGATAAGGTGGCAGAGGCAGAAGGGAAAGGGAAGGGGAAAGAAGAAGTAATAAAGAGAAGAAGGAGGGGGTGCAGGGAATGAAAAGTAGAAGAGGGCATGTGTACAGGCAAGGGGAAATCAGAAGATAAGATGAGCAGCAAGGAGAGACTCATGTTACCATGCTTCACAATATTACCAAATATTCAGTCAGTGTGTAGGAGTTAAGCAACATGATTCCCATTAGGCACAACAGGACTCTCAAAGCTACAGCACTCTGCAGCACTTCGAAAATGTCAGAGGTTATTATCCACCTATTGAGAATTTATAACTGAAAGGGATTTTTTTTTCCTGAGGAGAGTCACCTTTGACCCTCTCAGCCTCCTCACCACACACAGACATACACAGACTCCTGGAGAGGAGACCTTTGCTTTCCTGCCTGCCTGCTTAGTTGTACAAAACCCCATATGTTTTCATCCAACAATGATGTTGAAAAAACTGCTAAGAATGAATGACCGAGGTTACAGTCTGCACTTTTGGGTACGGTTCCTGTTTTGGGAGTGACTATAGGCCCTTACTTTCCAGAGCTGTCAGTTTGGTGCATTCCATTGTCACTAAATTCACTTTCAATGTTGGAAGAGAATCTGAGGTTCAGTAAATCACTATACACATTTTAGCAGAAGCCAGTGATTATGGAACATCAGTAGCTTCTCCATAGTTGAGACTGAAATTAGTTTTCCAGTATAAAGCCATTTTTCAACAGCCTGCCCTTACCTCTCCCAAAATAAACTAATCTAATCAAAATTTCACATGCCAGATCTCATCCTGGAGTAGGATCTTGTTAGGAAATTTGGACAAAATAATAATAGGAGTTTAAGTTTACAGACCTAGATCTTGGCTTCATTCTTATTGGCATGTGGCACTATGCTTAAATGCAGCACCAAGTGACTATTGTCTTTTCCTGCCCCTGAATTTATCCTATAATAGAGAGAGAGAAGAGAAGCAGAGCAGAGAAACAGATTTGATAGCTCTGTGCCTTGCAAGGATTTTGGGAAGCCAGAGCAGCACAAAGCAGAATTTAGCCTGGTGCAGCACTCTGGCCTTTACAGTGTGTTCCACCCAAGTGATAAAGTAACTTATGCATGTGAAATTCGTGGAGAGCTCTGAGATCCCATGTTTTGGAAGGCACTTTAGAAATGACTGTTTTATGTTAAGGTCTTTACTAGAAGTTTGAATCCCTACCTCAATGAAATGAAAAATATGTTAACAAGCACAGTTCCGGTTATGCAATAACCATGTAGCAGTGACTAATTGCTGTCAGGGAGGCTTGTAAATTGAATGCTTGCAATATGTTGAGACACTCTTCCAAGCAACCACTTGGGCTGTACTGGCACTTGGCATCAGCTCTGAGAGAGGTCATTGGTCATCTACATTTACCTTTCATAAGCTAATGCTGAAATAAAAAATGGAAAACAAATGCACACATACCTTAGTGGCCTATGAATTGAAATAGTTAAAGCACTGAAGAAGTAAAGAGAGCAAGTCTTATTTTAATCTCAGATTGGTGTAAATTATGTAACAGACCTACATTGATATATAACTGATATGTAGAAGTTTAAAATTAGACCCATGACATATGTCTTCCTTGTAGAAGTAAAACATTCTCTGGAGGAAGTTCAGACCAATTAACTCAGTAATTGGGCTTTATGTAGATGACGTATGGGGGGTACCATCATACACTACCATAACTTGCAACCCCTTCTTCCTTCCATGGTCTGTGACAGAGAGTCTAGTGCCTTTGATCAACCATTTAGTACAGTAGGGAATCATGGATAAAATCATGATATAGGTGTTCGTGGATAAAAGTTCTGTGGCCTCTTTCCAGCTCTAGAATGCCCCAATGGCTGCCTTCCTCACTAGATTAGATGGAGCCAGCATAGGAATCTGAGCTGCATGGATGATGAAAATTCAAGGTTCAAGATTTCAAAATTTGTTTTTAAATTGTACAAGAATAGAACCAAAAAAGGAAATTCTCTGCAAAGGAAATTAAAAAAAATTAGGCTTCTGAACCATGCTGGTTTGGTCTTGACTTTTTATAATATAAAAGAATTAAAATAGTTGAATAGAATTTCAAATAAAAATCTGAAACTGTTGCAATAGTGTACTTAAATTTTTTTTTTTTCCTGAATGAAATTCTGGTGAACCCAACCTGATTCACGAAGTATTTTGAATGTGATATTATATAGTGTGACAGGATATATTTCCATCAAAGTTTCTTAAATAAACTCTGTATAAACATCTTCCCTGTTATGAAGGGACTGTACTGGTTCTTCTTCCTTTGTTAGCTTCAGAGCTCCCACTTCTTCCCGAGCTGTGAAGATACCTCTTCCCTGCAGATACCAGTGCCAATACCTCTCCTTGTGGTGTGTAGACATTTCACTCTGCCTCTTTCCCCAACAGGTTGCAGCACCAAGATTTCAGAAATTATAACACCCTGATGGCTTCCTACTGATTCT
Organism: Gavialis gangeticus; assembly: GCF_001723915.1. Lineage (NCBI taxonomy): Eukaryota > Metazoa > Chordata > Crocodylia > Gavialidae > Gavialis > Gavialis gangeticus. The sequence continues at coordinate 41,319,057 of NW_017729032.1, forward strand.
CCATAACCTCTTCTATGCCTTAGAGGGAAAAAAGAAAAGAAGGTGTGAATCAGGAATCTCAGTTTTATTTACTTATCATGCACTTATCACAGAGGGGTGATTATTAGAATATGAGTGAGTAATTCAGAGCCCCATGGCAGCAACAAGAGGGTTGAACTCTCTTAAAATGTCAGCAAACCCTGTAGGTCTAATCAATTGATCTAGAATAGGGGGAATTTTGCTGGTATCTCAGCTGGTTACTGTGAATACAACTAAGGGTAATGTTGTAATGAGGTAATGAGGACAATTGGGTTAGCCAAAAAATGCATTAAGAAAATATGTTTTAAAAAATGTAACTCTACAGAGCTGTCAGCATGAGAAGGGGTTTGCTTTATGCCAAATGGAACTTCAACATCTTCTTGACAACTTTCAGGTTCCATTAGGAACTGAGGATGCCTGTGAACTCAATGATAAGTCTATTAGTAAGCTATGTATGCATGTCTTCATTAGCTGGATATGTATCCATCTCACAGACTGTCTTTGCTTTACTTAAGACTGACACTAAGGAAAATATGCTAATAAACACCACAACTAAACCCAGGCTCCTTTAACATCTACAGCAAAAGTCATGCTTAAGTGCAAATACTCTTTTAAGGAAAAAAAACATGCAGAGGCATATTTGAGGACGGATTATACTAGGCCCATGAGCATGCAGTGCTAGGGGTAAGGCTTCTAGAAGCCTTCCCCCATCTTTCACATTATACATAAAGCCTAGGAACAATTGTTCAGGGGAACAATTGGAATTGCCCTCCTTTCTCCCTTGGAGTCAGAGAAGAGTGGAGCATAGAAACAGACCACATTTTTCTCTTAGGAAACTCCAGGTATTTAAAATGGTTAAAATACAGGTGCCTGGCCCCAGGCAGTTAATATGGGTTACAGACTACAATGACTATGCGGTGAAGGTGCACAAGGTGGTCAAGAGTATAGGCACCAAACTAAAGGAGGTGCCAAGGCAGATCGAGAGGAAATGCAAAGCACAAGGGTGTGTTTGAATCCTTTTATGTTCCTGACTCAAGCTGGCACACTAGGGGACAAATTCCAGGTCTTCAGAGAAGGAGGCAAGGGCAAAGAGATGTTTGCTGCCAAATCCGGGTGCTGGAGCAATCCCATAAATGAGGAGCTAGAGTCAATCAGCTAGCTGGGCAAAGATCATCTTGAAAAATGTCTGGGACAGCAAGTGTAGACCAAAGGTGGGAGCGCATGCTAGAAGTAAGGCCTCTTCAAGGCTGAAGGCTTTCTCCAATACATGGGTGGGAGAGAGAGGCATGGATCTCAGCTATAGTAGTTGTAGCCTTGGACTGGTACAGGGGGGAAGAAGGCTCTAGGCCCTGTCCCCTAAGGTTAAAAGCTTCCCTCTTTTTCAGAGGGGGATCAAATGTCCATGGCCACAACTGGTTACTTGGAATAACAGAAAACAGAAAAGGGGAGGGAGTGCAGGTCACAGATTTAAAACAAAGAATCCAGAGGGGGACATCAACTACAGAACCCCCCACAATGCTCACCACTCACAGAAGGAGTTTAGGGAGTGGAGTCAATGGGTGCTGCCCAGTGGCACTCTGTCTAAAGGCATGAGGTGACCAGGAATCAGGAGAAGGTCCCGCAATCACAGAGCACATCATCCATGACCCCTTGAAGCATCCTTCTCTTAATTACATAGATATATATAGAAGGCATATAGGAAGAGGTAAGTGGAAAAGTGCAGCCAAACCTCAGGAGCAGGTTCTGGAGAAGCCAAAACACGGGCTGTGACCTGGTGCACTGAACTTAGGTGAAAACCAGTGTCCTCTTCTCTCTAGCCAGGTGCAACATTTACTTTGTTTAATTATGGGGAATGGACTTAGCCCTAAAAGAATGGTCTGAATATCCCTAAGGTGAAATAGGCATGTTTCTGCAAAACACAGAAAAACTAAAGCTTTCATTGGGAAAAAAATTCCTGAGCACAGACAGGTATTTAGGTAGTTGTTCCAATGGGTTTGTTTGTTTGTTTCCTCTCTCAGTACTGTCCCTCTCCCCCCGTCCCTCTTCTTTTGCCACCTTTTGTATTCAGATCGCTCACTACACTTTATATACTGCTCTATTCTGTCCTTTCACAACTTCTTATAAAGTGAACTCAAGTACATTAAAGCTTGTGCTATTTAGTTAGTGTATAAGGTGCATATCTAACCTACCTTCTGCAATATAATTCCTTCTTTATACCTCATGCATCTCTGTATACATCCTTACTGTAGGCTGAAACAAAATGATACAACCAAGACTTTACTAAGCCATATAGATTTCAAACACCAAATCACACCCTTCCTGATGTTCAGAGGTACTGTTTACTTTAACCCTTTTTTCAATTTAGATACAGTTGGTACAGTAGTATATAGATATTATAGTTGATATAGTTGGGGATAGCCCTGCTTTGAGGTATTAAATGACCTCCAAGGTCCCTTCAAAACCTAATTTTCTATGATTCTTTGATAGACATTTTGCATGAGTTAGGACTCAGGACAAGAATACAGCTCCAAAAATTCCCCTTGATTTTTGTCACACATCTTGAAGCAACAAGAGGAAGCCTGGAAAGACAAGACTTTCTTGATAAAAATAATAGAAATGTTGAAGCTGTAACATTGTCACTTCTTTTTGAGACGAAATAGATTCCACAGAACAAAGTCATCTTTCAGAATGCCAAGTGAGCTGTCATTCTTGTCTACTATTGATATTTTCCCAGAACAACTAAATACGTTTCTGTAGTTATTGTTCCAAAGAGGAATGATCTCTTCCAAACATTTTGGTTCTATTTGTGTGTAATAATATGAACCTCATATGCTATGCTATATACAGAAGTATTTAATGAAAAAAAAACCAAAAAGAAAAATCTGCACCCAATTCTTTGGATTATAACTAAGTCAAGGCACTTATAATGAAACATCATAAAACAATTTAGTTAGAAAATAACAGGCACTATATTATGATTTAAAAGGTACTGCATCAAAGGAAGCCCAGAAATGAAAAATCCTTTGGGCAGGCTGAAAGAGCTATTTAACATTATACCAAAGGAACAGAAGCACATTCTGCGCCATGCCTTAGGAATCTAATTGTGGCCTAGTAGGTTTTATCAGGTAGACAACAGGCCTATAAATGCTGAATGGTAAAATTAGATAAGAGGCAGTCATGGTACATTTAGATTAAGTACAATCAGTTAAAAAGCCCAAGACTGAATCGATTCAGTCTTTGCAGGTTAATCTAAGCTGCACAGATTGAATTGATAAGCAAGTGAATAGACAGTCACTTTTGATTCTGGAAATGCAGCCACATGCCTGCAGTGGCCCAGGCCAAAAGCTGGGCAGTGCTAGAGCACACCTCCCTGCTTGGCTGGAGCAGAAAGCTTAGGCCAAGGTCAATATGCCCTCCCTGCAAGGTGGGGAGGGTTATGGAATCTTGTAGGACTGTGAGTTAACTTAAATCTGGAGGGGATTTGGGGCAGAAGCTCAATAAACCTATTTAACTTAAATCAGTTAAGCCTGATACTACATCCATTCAGGTTTATTTTAAACGAGTTTCAGGCATTTTAAAAATGGTTTATGTGCACTGAACTTATATTGTTACAGATTTGAATAAGTTTCTGATCATTTATACTAGTTTATGTGTTATTTCTGTCCCTAGCCTTACAGCACAGTATTTCATTGTAGTCTTTACATCATCAGATTGTGATCTTATCGTGTCCACTGTGAAGCAGTTGCTCACACAGGTACTCCCAGTGAACAGTGAATAAATTAAATCCCTTTTGCAAATGTCTAGGTAACTTTCAAAGACCTCTGAATAACCAGAAATGAAAGCAGCCTGTCTGTTTACAGACAATGCAATTTTTAGCTCATTTATTGATTTGTTTTAATTTTTTTTTTAAAAAGGTGTCTTTGAAGTGACTCAGACCCATGCACCTCACTGCCTGCATGTAGGAAAGAGGGGCTCATCATTTGTGTTGCTACTAATATCTGTCTGGCCTAGTCTGCAAGGTGCTCAGCACTCAGACCCTGACTCACACTGAAGCATGTGAGTAGATCTATTGATTTTATCAGGCACTAAGTCCCAATTCCCTCCTACACACTCAGAATCTCTACATAGAGGGTTACAATGTGACAGTGGAGAGATGAGGGAGCTTTATCTTAACTACAAGTTTGTAGGGCCTATCTGTCCACAGAGACTAAGTATTAACCAGTTTATCCATATTAACATGAACTCAATTTCCCTTGGTATTTATCTTTGTTCATTTTCATGTTTCACAGTCAATATTTAATGCCTTCTACCTACTAAAGGGTTTCTTAGTTTCATAGTAGTTAGTGGTCAGAAGGGCCCTGAACAGATCATCTAGTGTCACCCGCCGCCACTGGCCGGAACACACGCTGGGATCACACCACCCCAGACAGGTGATCATCCAACCTCTTTTTGAATTTACCCAAGGTAGGAGTGAGGACCACTTCCCTAGGAAGTTGGTTCCAGATCCTAGCCACCCTAACAATTAAATCGTGCCTCCTAATCTCTAACCTGAACCTATTCTCCAGCAGCTTCTGGCCATTGTTCCTCATCACCCCAGGTGCTGCTGGGGGGAATAGGGCCCTTCATATTTGCTGCTGATCTCCCCTAACGAGTTTGTAGGCAGCCACCAAATCCCGCCTCAGACTCCGCTTGCTGAAGCTGAACAGGTTCAGGTCCCTCAGCCTCTCCTCATAGGGCCTGCCCTGTTGCCCTCCAACCAAGTGGGTGGCCCTCCTCTGAACCCTCTCAAGGCAGCCCACATCTTTCTTAAAGTGCGGTACCCAGAACTCCAGTACTCCAATTGTGGCCTGACCAATGTCACGCAGAAGGGGAGTATCACCTCTCTGGACCGGCTTGAGATGCATCTTTGGATGCACAACAAGGTGTGGTTGGCTTTGCTGGCTGCAGTGTGGCATTGGTGGCTCATGTTCATCTTGGAGTCAATAATGACTCCAAGATCCCTTTCGGTCTCTGTACTCACAAAGGGGGACCCCCCCAGCTTGTATGTATGCTGTGGATTCCTTCTCCCTAGGTGCAGCACCCTGCATTTCTCTACATTGAACCCCATCCTGTTACCATCCACCCACTTCTGTAGTCTGTCTAAATCTAATTGCAGCCTCTCTCTCCCTTCGAGTGTGCCTACCTCTCCCCACATCTTGGTGTCACTGGCAAACTTGGACAACGTGTTTTCCACCCCCTCGTCCAAGTCGCTGATGAAGATGTTGAACAGTGTAGGCTCCAGGACCAAGCCCTGGGGGACCCCACTATTCACATCCCACCAGGTCGAGTACAACCTGTCCACCACCACTCTCTGGGTGCACCCCATCAGCCAATTTCTGACCCATCCAACTGTGTAGGCATCAATGCCACAGTCGCTCAATTTATTAATGAGAATGGGGTGAGAGACAGTGTCAAAGGCCTTCTAAAAGTCCAGAAAGACTATGTCCATGGCAACACCATCATCCAGGGATTTAGTTACCTGTTCATAAAAGGCCATCAGGTTGGTCTGGCAGGTCCTGCCTTTGATGAACCCATGTTGATTTCCCCTGGGCATGATCTACCCTGCTGGTCCCTCACGGATGTGATCCTTGATAATTTTTTCAAGGATTTTCCCCAAGACTGATGTGAGGCTTATGGCATATAGTTTCCTGGGTCCTCATTTCTCCCTTTCTATATAAATGGGGACAACATTTACTAGTTTTCAATCACCGGGCATCTGGCCCGTGGACCACAATCACTCGTATAGCCGGGTCAAGGGCACAGCAATGACCCCTGCCAGCTCTCTCAACATCCGTGGGTGGAGGGCATCAGGGCCCACAGATTTAAAAACATCTAGCCCTTCCAGAAGATCTCTAACTACATCTGTGCAGACCCGAGGTCTGACAGTACTATCCCCAAGATTGCCCCTACCTGTGGTGGGAGAGCTGTTCTGGTCCCTGTCCAAGAAAACAGAGGCAAAGAACTTGTTAAAAATTTTAGCTTTCTTGTCCAGGTTATTAGCAATTGCTTTCTCCCCAGAACTAGTATCTGTATGAGATTAGTTCATAGCAGAACTTATCAATACAGTAGATTTCCTTCCTCTTTGTAAAGACAGAAGTGTTGCCCCATGGTGTATGCAGGCTCTGACAACCTAGATTATAAAGGCTGTCTATTTAAATCTATTCACTGAACCAAGGCAGGTCATTGTGGAATATTAACTATTCAACCATGTAGGTAGTTTTGAACTTCTCAAATTTGAAACATTTAGGTAAACAATATTTTTGTTTCAGTGAAGAATAAAAATAAAAAAATGGCTAGACTGGGAATAAATTATATCATGAGTTTCATAAAGACAGCAGTTGTCAGCAATATTAACTACAAAGGGATGGACATAAGGATTGTTTTCAGCCTGTCAGTTTACACTATCTACACTGTATTGAATGCCTATATCCAATTATCATCATCCAGACTTGGAACAGTCTGTCTGGAGAGTACCACAAATGCCTGAAATGTACCATAAGTCTGACTATAGACAACACTGAAACTTTGCCAAGTCTCCGTGGGCCAAGAAAAATCAATCCAAGTTAGGTATTTACCTCTCTATTTCTTGTATGTGAAGAGTCTTCTGATTTCTGTGGTTAAATCATCTACATATGGAGTTGCTACAATAATATTTTTCTTATCTATATCATGTTCTACTAAAAATGCTAAACATATTCTATGTAGGCATGGTATATGCAGTTATACTTTTTCTTATATTCAGTTAAATTACACTTGAAACAAAGATAGCTTTACGTCTATATTTCACAGTTTTTGTTTCCTCAAAACCAAAATCACTGTAATATAGATTTTCCCATCTAGGTAGTCATACATGGATGATCATAAATGAACATGATATATTTTTTTATGGAAAACACTTTTAATTATTTAATAATAAATACATACTCATTCCTAGAATGATTTACAGCTGTTATACTACCATGTTGGTATACCCTACAACTCAAT
>NW_017729032.1:41331097-41334838 GCF_001723915.1 Gavialis gangeticus
GATAATAAATGAACATGATATATTTTTTTATGGAAAACACTTTTAATTATTTAATAATAAATACATACTCATTCCTAGAATGATTTACAGCTGTTATACTACCATGTTGGTATACCCTACAACTCAATAACTAGATAAGTAAAAGATGGATTCTCTACTGTAGGAGCCTAAGTGGCTGGAGATAACCAGCAGTCTCTATCAAGCCTTGTATATTTAATTCAATTGCCAGTTACCTGGAGGAAAGACTTCTAATTTTCTAAATGGCTGTTAACTGCCACCCACATCTATGGCTTTAAATAAATAGTGGTCACGAGACTTAGGAGGTGTGTCTGCATGAGATGCTTTACTATTCAGTAGACTAATATATTGTGCAGTAAAGCATCATTATTTAATTGTGCATTAACTACTGCACAGTAGTGCACATAGTAGTGCACATGTAGATGCTGGCCAGGAGCAGTTTCCCTCACGTGGCAGGGAAAGACATCCACACCTCAGGGGGACTGCCACTTGGGGATCAGGAGGGCTGCTAGGATCCCTACCTGGAGGGCTGGGAGCAGTATCCAAAGCTGGTGCACATATAGACCCAGCTTATGCTCCAGGGGCAATTTTCTGCTCCTTTTTTAATGCACAGTAACTTTACTGTGCATTAATAGCACGTGTAGATGTGCCCATATTTTCTGTAGCGCTGATGTTATAGCACACCAACATCACACTGGGACACTTGATCAGTGCTTACTGATGACATGTCTACATGGTCAGCATAATGAGCCTGGGAGCACCACCAAGAAGCACACTATTCTCCCTCAGTGGCCGTGTCTGCGACGTAGCCTGTTACTACTGCACAATAGCATCATATGGCAGGAAGTATGAAGCAATGCTATTGCACAGTAGTCACAAGCTACTGTGCAGTCAGCATCAAGAAACAGCCATTTGTAGGCACAACTGTGCAGTAACTCTGGTTACTATGCAGTCATTTAGTATTTGTTTCTACAAGTACTAAATGACTGTACAGTAATGACTGTGCAGTTACAACTGTGCAGGTAACTGCACAGTAACAACTGTGCAAAAATTAGGCAGTGTAAGTATTTAAGGGCAGCTGCAAACAGGCTCCTAGAATGAGTCTCAGGCTTTCCAAGGTGGCAGCGTAAACACCATGATTTATCTACACGTTTTCCTGTTGTACCTGAAGTTTTCTTTGGAGGTTTCCTATCCAATTACTAACCAGTTGTTTAGCCACTTTAGTGAGTTTCACTCAGTTACACTGTTTAACTCTGCAGTGGATGGCTGTAAGATAATTTATGCTTGAAGAAGACCATTCTGGCTGGGATATATAAAGAAGGATAAAGGAATCTTGTTTAAATGAACTCTTCATCTGGATGATTTAAAATACTTTGACATCTATCTATATTTTTATTTGGAAAATGAATCAAGAATAATTAAATGGGAAAAGTAACATCTGTCACCAATCAATAGACTTGCAGGAAAATTAAAATGGTATTTTTTTTTCTCCTGAATTCCACCTTTTTTTTATCCCATGCCATTCATTGAGATCAGATGCATTTCAGTCTAGCTGTGTCAGATCTTGGAATTACATAAGTAATAAAGTCCTGAAGGCCGATGGCATGGGAACAATGGAATGTGTAACAATATAATCAGCAGCTAAATCTATATTTGATGTGTGGCATTCTAACACTATAAAATATGATGATTTTGAAACCTCTTTGTTCTTTCACGCCAGGTTCTATGCTGCTAAGAGTTTTTAATCTTGTGCCATTTTATCTTAGCTGATGCCTTTTTATTTTCTTTGTTTCTGACTTTGGAAATTATTATATAAGACACATGAAGGAGACAAGTGAGTGAGTACAAATGGATAAAACAGTCTATACTGTGCTTACCAAGTATTAAGCAGAGCCAATAACATTTTAAACTTGACAGTCTTTTAATCTTTTGCAGTGAACACAGTTAGACTTTTTTGTTTGAAAAGCTATCATGGCATTTTGTTGCTGGGATTAGTACAGGTCTATTGTTTTTTAATGAAAATGTTGCTTTGTAAGAAAGAAAAGACTCCAGCTCAGTCCAATATACTTCAGCTTCACTCACTATAGTAAATGCCACATGAAGCAGTCATTCCAGTTTTCATTTTTATAGTAATAATATTAAATCCAAAATTATGTTAAATCAGTGTCAAGGGGATGGTTCTAAAGCACCATCAGGAAAGCCAGGAAGCTTAGAAATAATGAAGGAGGGATCCTCTATCAAAAGATTCAAGATAGAAAAATGAAGGTAATATTGCAAAAGTCTCCATGAATTCCGTCTACTGGGGTATGTTAAAGTGCAAGGATTTACTTAAATGGAATTCCCTCTGGGATCAAAACTTTAATTTATGGCATTGTACCCAAGTATCAAAATATAAGGAGTCTGGAGGCTAAGGACTTTTAACACCAAAGCCCTTTAGGGAGCTTAAGGCTAATTAGCTGCCTAAAGTAAATGGTTCTTAGTGCTATTTACATAGATTTTAGCTCTTGCTCCCACATGGGCAGCTAGATTCATCCTGCTAAGCCTGCTCAGAAGGGAGACAATATGGCTACTTACATTCTGTTGTGATCCTATTCCTTCTTGGAAAGCCTGTAAGAGCCCAGAGAAAGACCATGACTAGTGATTGCTTGACAGAGAAAGAGATTCTTTCCACTATTTAATGCACTAGCCCATGGGGTAGGACACTAGTCACAGAACTTCTGGAGGGACTGGATGTATTTAAATCAGCTGGTCCGGACAATCTCCACCCCAGAGTCCTGAGGGAATTAGCTGAGGTCATTGTGGAACGCCTGGCATGGCTTTACGAGGACTCGTGGTGCTCTGGTGTGGTGCCAGAGGACTGGAAGAGGGCCAAAGTGGTTCTCATCTTCAAAAAAGGGACTAGGGAGGACCTGGGAAACTATAGGCCAGTTAGTCTTACCTCAATCCTGGGTAAGCTTTTTGAGAGAATTATTCTGGCACACGTCCACGAAGGGCCAGCAGGGGAGATTATGCTTAGGGGTAACCAACATGGGTTCATTAGAGGCAGGTCCTGTCAGACCAACCTGGTGGCCTTCTATGACCAGGTCACTAAATCCTTAGATGCAGGGGTAGCAGTGGACATAGTCTTCTTGGACTTTCGTAAGGCCTTCAACACTGTCTCTCACCCCCATCTCATTAAAAAACTGGGGGACTGTGGTGTCAACACCTACACAGTCAAATGGGTCGCCACCTGGCTGGAGAGCCGCACCCAGAGAGTGGTGGTTGATGGGTCATTTTCGACCTGGAGGAATGTGGGCAGTTGGGTTCTGCATGGCTTGGTCCTCGGGCCCACACTGTTCAATATCTTCCTCAGTGACTTGGATGAGCGGGTAAAAAGCACCCTGTTCAAATTTGCTGATGACACTAAGATGTGGGGTATGTGGGAATGCTAGAAGGGAGGAATAGGCTACAATCAGACCTAGACAGGTTACAGGGGTGGGCGGACGAGAATAGGATGGGATTCAACACTGACAAGTGCAAGGTGATGCACCTGGGGAGGAAGAACCAGCACCATGCCTACAGGCTGGGGAACTCCCTTCTTGTCAGTGCAGAGGCAGAAAAGGGTCTTGGAGTCATCATTGATGCCAAGATGAACATGGGCAGGCAGTGTGGGGATGCAGTCAGGAAGGCCAACTGCACCTTGTCATGCATCCACAGATGCGTCACGAGCAGGTCCAAGGAGGT
>NW_017729032.1:41339838-41354406 GCF_001723915.1 Gavialis gangeticus
ACTTTTCCATGGAGTGGCAGGCCTATGTTGTAGTGCTCCCGAGCAAGGACAGCCTTTTTCTCTTACTTTCCAGGAAAACTTTGTAACCATCAGGCCACAATTTAGACCTCTATTCCACCTTGTGCTTCTGCCATCTCCTATTTACTTTACTGAGTGATTTTTTGTTTTTACATAGTGTATGAACACCAATAGGGGCAAGAGCCTTTGTTTTCAGGAAAGAACCCAACTCACTGAGCCAAAGATCAAAACTTACACTCCTTTTGGCCTCCCACATTTTCTTCTTTTGGCTTTCAACAGGAAAGATGGAGGGTGCTCTTGGCCCTACCTGCCCCTGACCTTCTACTGACCCATTTGCAGACAGGTTCTATCCATCAGCGATATGTTCATTTATACAATTAGCCACTGACTGCAAGAGTAAACAGGCTCAAATGCCTGTTGTCATATCTACTTGTTCTTCATTTCTTCAGTTTAACAAAGTGTTAATATCTCCAGCAATCTTTTGGAGATGAGAAGAAACATCAACTTTCCAGAAGGTTGTTCTGCTTACCCATGCCTTTCCAAACTGTTGGCCACAACACTATTACAAGGGACTGGAAACTCTGACAGTGGCTACAAGTCAGGAGGGGAAATGAGGGCAGTGACTAAAACACTGACCTACTTCTGGAGGAAGATTTTATTAGAAGTGCCAATGTTTATATAATGACTTTGGGGAATTTCTCCAGATCATTTTGCTTCTGGCAAAAGAGTACTGATAAATTCTTTGGCCTGTGGTGAATCCTTATACAACACACCATAGGTGCAAAATGACATGGTTGTGCCTAAGGATCCATAGGCAGTATACAACATTGGAAAGTGGTGCTGAGGTTTGGGTTTAGGGTTTTTTATTGAGGAAAGCATTTGGACACTGAGCAAGTCACAAAGAAAACACACCGTAGTTTCTCACATACAACATGTCCCAGAATATGATATGCGCCTTATGTTTATGTGGCCGGATCATTGGCCATTGCTTGGCATGCCAGGCTTAGAGAAGCTTGATTCTGATTGGTGGGCTGTTCCCACCAATCAGGTAACATTTGGGGAGGGGCTGGCCCCGCCCCTACCCAGGGTGAGGTGAAGAGTCTGGACCCAGTTGTAGATGGGCTCCACCTCGCCCTGACTGGTCCATTTACAATCTGGGGGCGGAGCCTCCATAGGGGATGAGAGAGCAGCATGCCTGACATGTGGGCAGATGCGCTGAGGGATGGAGGAGAAAGTGGGGTTAAGAAGAGCTGGGGAAGAGCAGCCCAATGGATGGATGCCTCTTGCTGGAGAGGAGAAGCGGACTGCTTCAGCCCCACTTGGTGTGTAGTGTGACGCGTGGGGCAAGACCCTGAGAGCTGTGTGAGGCAGCTCAGGTCTCCAGCCACTAGATGCATACAGCGGTGCATGGAGCTCATACCCTAGGAGCTGCACGAGGCAGCTCAGGTCTGCAATTCCTAGTGTGAGGCCAGGAACCTGGAGCCAGCAGCATGGCACAGTGCAGTTCAGTGTGGTCTGGCGGGACCCCAACCCTGGGAGCCACTTGAGGCAGCTCAGGTCCACCATTTCCTGGCATGTGGCCAGGATTCACATGCACCCTCAGTGCGCGGCTGGTCCCAGGTGGGGACCTGGGCCTCAGAGCTGCAGAAGGTGGCCTGAGTCCACAACTGTGAGCAGCAGACAGAGCCCTTGGTGCCCGAAGTTGGGCACGGGGCTGTGATGGCATCGGAGGCCCCACAGGAGCCAGAAGCCTGCATCTTTGTCAGATGAAAGAAACCCCAGCTGGGGTGACAAGGACCCCACATAACCCATTGGACCTATGAGTTATCAGGGAAAGGGTTCCCACAGGGGGACGAAGCCCCTGGAAGAGGGCTTAGCAGTGGGCCCTGTAAGGAAAGGTCCCTGGCAAGCCTGTGAGGGGCTGAGAGCTTCTGGGGCCCATTTCTTCTCCCCTTTTTACAGCATTGCCAAGGCTCCTAGCATCAAAGGGAAGTCTCCAGTACTCACAGTGTTGTTGATATGCTGAGGGGTGTGCAGGTGCGTCATATTTTGTAGTTAGCACCTTATATTTTGTTATTTCTAAGGTGAGTTGTTGTTTAACTGTCGTATATTATATATATATTTACCTGTCTTGTTGAACCCGTTGATACCCCCCTGCATTGTTTGCCAGTATTTATTTGCTATTCACCTATATTTACTTGTTCATTATTTGGACTTACCTGTGTTTACCTGTTTCAGATCAGTTACTTACCTGTGCTGGGTTTGAGGCGATTAGTGGTGGTATAATTTCCTAGTTGCTGATTATAGAATATAGCCTTATATGTAAAGTGCATATATTGCATATATTTATTAATATGACTTTTTGGGTTTTGTGTATATATATTATAAACTATTTTTGTCCTGGCCTGATTCTATAGAGAAGAGAGAGAATGGGCCGTTATTGCATATCCCTCTCACAGCACTCTTGCCTGGCCAGCCATCCCTTCTATTTGGAGAGGGGAGCACACACTTGCATGCACCCGGGTTACATTTAAAAGGCAGAATTAAGAATAAAAGATCTTTACTTGTCATAACTAACTGAGCAGCAGCAGCTGGGGAGCTGAGCCTACTCATTGGTCTGCTTCATGTTAATTGCATGCAGATTTGCTTTTACTTTTGCCTGGCAGAAGCTTAAGAGGTAGAAACTGCTGTTACCATATTTTCTTGATTTTAATGTGCAGTCCAATATCCAGCAGTTAGTTTTGTGGGGGAAGTATGTATTGTATATGAGAAAATACAGTAGAAAGTCAAATTTTGCAGCAGTTAAGAGCCATGGTATAAATCTGTGATGCTTTCATTCAGGAGTACCACAGAGAAAACGAGCATGGTGCTGCTACATTTTCCATAACTTGCCCATTTGCGTCATCTACCTTGACAGCTTTCGACTGTAACTAGAGACAGCAAATATAAAACATTAACAGAATTTTTACTTTAAAACCAAGAACCTGAGGTTAGCAGCTTTTCTGACTTCCTTCAGGCAGGAACTTGTTATAATATGCAATTAAAATAAAGCCATATGTGAAATAAAACATACTTGTCTGATTCTCATTTATATTAAGGGCTCTTTGTACTGCTCTGACATTGTATAGGAGTTTAGGAATCTTAAAGTGTGCATAATATATATCAGAACAGGGGTAGGTGTCCTTCATATAAATAAGAAGCAGCTACAGCATAAGCCTGATATCTAAACTACTTTTTCCTGTAAAAATTGATCATTTGGGTAGCTGTCTTGCTTTTTGAAGATGACCTACTGCTTGCTTTTAACTGTTGCTTGTCTATATTGTCTTATTGTCTACATTCCCTGGGGCCAGAAAGGCAATCAGAGATGCATCAGCAAAAATCTGCCAACTAAAATCATATGTTCCAAACCAGAAATGCTCACTCTGGCTGATTGGGGCTCATCTTCCGCCATTGGGGCTATTATTGGATGGTGCCCGGGAATGAGGTCTGGAGGGTGCTTGCAGACTTGGATGGGTGTGGTATGAAGAAGGGCATGCTAAAGCCTACCACTACGGGCTGTTCATTGCTGCTGTGGTATAGACAAGGCCTGGATGTCTGAGGAACAAGTCCAGTTACTTCCTGTGAGCTGTGTTATATACCGCTCAACAGTACTTGCCTAGCTTATTGCATTAGTGACTTGTTTATATCTATATATTCCTCAAAATATGGGCTTTAAAATACCCATAGGAATCCCACTTAGTCATTTTTCTATCTGATTTTTATACAGGCCAATATACCATTTTCAGATCATTTGAGTTGGAAGTCATTGTTTCAAAATAATATCAACTCTGCCTTTTCATTTTTTTTCATCTTTTCTTAAAGCCTAATGCTCTTTATCTTCTTATAGCACTTTATTCCACCTGTCTTTTCAAGCACAGCCATTGTGCATATAAAGAAGTTACAAGGTTTTTCAATCCCATCATCTACAAGTGTCCTTGATTGAGTAGTTAATTTATTGAAGCAGGAGCCAAAACACAGATTCTGCTTTTTAATAGTTTTACCAAATGGACAGTTCTAAAAGATACCCATAAAACTGCCTTTTATCAATTGCCCAATAGATTTAACACACTTTTTAGCTGACACTGAAACTGGCACCAGGAGATTGCAATCACTATGCTTGTACTGGGCCTTTCTCAGACTGAAAAGATAATGCATTACTTGGCCTATTTCATAGATTGCTTATATCTTGCTGGGAAGGGGTACACAGATAAATTTCTGACTTCCTTTGGCCACACAGTAACTGAAAGCAGTTTATGTTAGGGCCATGACATCATAGTAGGCATTGCCATGCAACTGCACAAAATATGATTCTAACTTTTAATATTAGTATGGTAATGCTTACTATGATCTAAATAAAACACACGCTAGGTGTTCTGTGAGACAAAGCCCTTAACTGTATACCTTCTAGAGCACATGTGATGACAGGGAGCTTCTTTATCCTGAGCATGAAGCTAATAACTGGGAAATTCAAAACTTTCAAGAAACTAAAGGCAGTTCAAACTCTGAACTTCCCTCTAATCCTTGAATTTTCAGATGTGTGTTATTAGTAAAGAAAATAACCGAAGAGTGAGTCTGTTGGGATGAGACATCTATGTCCTGCCGGAATGTTTAGTACAACAAACTGCACAGTTAAACAGGCACTTAGTTCTGGGCTACAGAAGAAAAAGTCACTATAATATGGAAACATTTAATTGAGTATTTGATGCTGGTAGCAAGTGATACCTGGTAACCTGATGCATTTCATAATATCTCAGGATCATTTAATAGGTTTTATCAACCTTTTTTTTCAACCTAGCTTCATGCCTCAGTCCATCACTCATGTCCAGTTAAACTAGATTATGGTCCAGGTAGAGATAATGAAGCAGAAAAGTTTGAAGGAATGGTCTTTGAATTATAAACCTGTGTTTTTAAGAATGTGAGGCCTAACTATGTAAAAATTTATTTTGACTTTTGCCGACAAAATTTTAGCTCTAGAGCAAATCTAGATTTGACATGTATTGTTAATTATAGTATCTTTTAGTAAAGATATGGCAGGGACATGAGGACAGGAGTCTGTATATTTTTCTAGTCAACATAAGTAAATCTATGCCCATTTTTTCTGTGCCATCAACATGATCTCTTTCACTTAGCTATGACCCAGATGTAAAAGGACTCCTAGTTTCAATGTGTTATCTTGTTACCTTGTAAAAATCTTAGGCATGTCTGTCAGTGGAAGTAAAAAATTTAAGTTATGCATCCTAAATTCTGGCTCTCCATATCTTGAATAGAAAGACTTAAGCACCTATTTGCTGGGATTCACAGCAGCCAGTATAGTATACATACATCCTACACACACTTTCTGTCCCAATAGGAAGAACAGATTTGGGGATTTGTCTGGAATCCCATGCTCCTCCTGGAAGTGGCATAACTGCCTTTTGCTGCAGCAAGCCCTGAGTATTTCTTTTAGTGTAGGATTTACAATCTGAAACCCCCACTGCTTAATTCCACAGGTTTACTGGATTACAACTAGATGAACTCTCATTATGTTTTTCCGTAATGGTTAGGGCATCTGCTGAAGAAATGGGAGACTAGGTTATAGCCATCCTCATCCGGAGGAAGCTTGAAACTACAGGTCTAAAAAGTGCCCTAACCATGCTCTAACAATGCACTGAGAGAGGCTTAGAACTTCTGCCTCCTCTCCCATTGGAAGGCAAGGCCCATTGGATGGTGAGGGCAAAAGTCTTGGGATCAGAAAATCAGTCACGAGGGAGCTTGCCTTTGTAGCCCATTGAGGTGGGCACCCTTCTGAGAGAGGGAGCCCTGGCTCTTGGATTTCATCCCAATGCTATCTGTATATTTTAACCAATAAGTATTGCCGACCCAGTCTCAGGAACCAAGTCTGAAATGCTTCCTTCCTCCCAGGGGAGTGACTGGTGACTGCAGGCAATGATCATCTACATCTTGTTTAAAACTAGCCATTTTCTTTTCTTCATTTTTTAAAATCAGATTGGCAGGGACAAAATCTAGTTCTGGACTTTTATTCCACTACAATTTTCTTAATTGCTTTAGAAAGTGGGTCAGTAGCAACCAGATTTATATTCAGTTTGCAAATCATATAGTTGTAGTTGAAAAAAAAGATTCCTATATTGTGCAGGGGTTGTTTGCCAGACCTCCTTTGGCAGGAGGTTTGTTGTTAGTTTTAACTAACACTGACCTCCCATTAAACATGAAACCTTTTACACCCATGAACTATTGCCAAAACCTCCTACTCAGAGCACACTGGAGTACAGTTTTTGTTAGTGCCTGTGATGCATAAGTCACTGGATTTCAGTTGTCTTCCACATTTCTAAATAGTTTCATTTTTGATTGAAGTTTTAACTGTTCTGCTCTTCCACTCAGGGTAATATTGCTACCTTGTGGTGTTCACAGTAATTACCTAGTGCCTAAGGTATTTGGTAGAGATTTGTTTTAGTCTGTGTCCAGGTTAAACTTCCTGTGCATAGCAGTAAGAACTTCCTAGTGCTGAGCCAATGCTCTCTCTAAGCCCAGACCTTGAATAAATGCTCCTCAGTAACATGTTCCCCAAGAAGCTTATGGTTTTAATGAGATAATATATCAATGTTTATAGACCTCAATCTGGTAAATTATGAGTATTCTCAGTTCCCACAGATCATAGTCCCATGTAGATTCTGCTCTGAAATTCTCTGAACTGGATCAAACCTGAGAGCAGCAAGTCCTTTATCCTAATCTTCACTCAGAACCAAACCATTTTTATAGGATTTCTTTGACAGTTCTCCATGATAAATCATGTTGTAAGGGAGAATTTTAATGAAGATGGACTCCTTTGTTTCATAGGAAAAGGGAGGAACAATGTGAGAGAGAGTGCAAAAAAGGGTTTACTGAGAATGGCATCTCTGAACTATTAGCAGCAGCTATGGTACGGGAAAAAATATTTCTGGGACACGGGTGGATAGAATTGTAAAGTCCCTTGAAGTAAAAGGCAGAAGGAAATCTATGAAGGAATGACATGGGCAGGGAATCATGAGAGAAAGATCATCATAAAAGTAGCTTTTTAAACAGACTTTAAAAGGAAGGCAATGTGTGGCTGAAGTAAGGTGCGGGGAAGGGCAATAGGGAAGGCTAGGAATCAGGAGGCTGAAGTAGCCAAGTTTAGAGACTGTCAAAGCATGAACCAGGATATTCTGAAAGAAAATTTTCTCATCAGCAGCTCAGTTTGGAAGGACAAGAAAGGAAGAGAAGTTGAACTCTACAGCGACCATGGGTTACAGAGAGAACAGTGTCTTCCTTGGTGGAGGGGAAAAGTGGGAAGATGTTGCAGGTGGGGAGACTTGAGGAAGGGTTACATTTTTCCAAGGTTTAATAATTTGGATGCTGGGAATATCTGGGAATAGCTATCAGTAACACAGATGGAGAAATGACTCTAAACAGAGAAGGAAAGGCTTGGCTTGAGAGAAATCTGGAAGGTAGGTAAAGCCATAAGATAAATTGATGTCAAGTAAGAATAAAAAAGGGTGTTAGACCAAGAAACTAGGGCTGCTCAGAATATTTTTTCCAAAATCTGATTTTGACAAATCTAAAAAGTTTCATAGAGATAGGTGTGTTTTTATGAAAGGATTGTATTTGGAATAGAAGAGAGATTATATAATTGGGTGGGCAAGATACTGGCATAGGATATGGGAGACCAAGAACGAAAATTTCTCAATTAAGGAGAACAGCACTTTGTACCTTTCTCCTGCATCCCATGCCAATACTTTAAGCACCAGTTTAGAGGCTCTGCCACACAGTTCACTATTTTTCTTTTCCATTTGAATGAAGAACAAAAACAAATTTTGAAACCTCCACTATAAACACTCTCAGAAATGTTGCCTGAGAGAGGAAAGAAGCCATGGCAACTATCGATATTCATATGGCATCTTGGAATGTCCTTTGGAGCTTTTCCAGTCACAGTATAATCACTGAAGGTATATTATGTCGGTTAACATTTGCATAAACATTCAAACACTGCTGCTGCTGAAATAAACAGGCAAACTGGTGCATAGTACACATGTGTAATGCAGATTAAAAACCCATATTAATAATCCTCATGATAAATGGCTTTTGCATATGGAAAATCGTTTTCACATCAACCTTCTCAGCCACTTACTTTTTAGAATCCTGAAGGGGATTAGAGCAATTTAACTAATTGCTTAACAAATTGCCTTTGTAAACTAGCCATTTTGAAATTATATAAGACAAAAAAACCCTTTTATTTTCTTGCTCCTCTATAAACAAATATGTCCAAACTAATTGTTTAAACCTTTGTATTATACATGGATACCAGTCATAACTTAGAGCCAATTCCGATGTCCAAGTTATAAAAAAAAAAATCTTTGAGAACAGCAGCTTCTAATGGAAATGTTGAAATTGCCCAAGCTTTGGTGAGACAAATGTGCCATTATATTAATAGTAAATATCTGTTTTCTCTATATTCTGAACTTTGCTACAATTGCTCTATGAGGAATTTGTATTTGTGGAATACAGTTCCCAATATAATGTAATACTTTACAACAGTATTACATTAAAAAAGGTTTTCTTGGTTTGTTTTTCTTTTTTGCACTCAGTTGAAGAATTTATATTTGATTACATATTTTAGTTTTTAAATAATCTTTTAAAATATTACACAGAATTATTAGAGTATTGATCCCTTTGCTTTCTCATTCTTAATGACACTTGCTAGTAATTACATTAAAACTTGACTGAATTTCTTTTTGGTATCTGTTCCAAAGAAACTTTCCTGCATAGCAAAGCATACACTTTCCTTAATCTTGGCATTTTGCTCTTCAGCTGCCGTCATTCCATCTGAAGCATTTTCTTTGAAATGCCTGCCAAATATTTTTGCCCCAGTACCACAATAACAGTGCAACAATGTGGGAGTGATTCAACCCAGTGTATTTACAACCAGGGCAGCCTACTGGGAAACAGACTTAAGAGAATGGCCTGTGCAGCATGTTCTCACAGTAGGATCTAAAACCTAAACAGATCTGCTAAATCTTACTTACTGTTATCCTTAAACTCATGTAAGTTCTTGTTTGCTGTTATAAGCACGGTACTTTATTTGTCTGTCAGCTTTTTGGGTTTTGTTGTCTATTTATCCTTCAAATTTTTTTTCCAAATACTTATGCTCCTCAAAGGGTAAGGTTAAATAACACTCAGCTGGCATAAATCTGCCTAGCTCTGTTGAGTTCAGTAGAACCACCCAGACTTGCTCTAGCTGCCTTCCTGCCTGTTACTGAGGATAGCATGGATTTGTTAAGTATCACACTAACGTTACTGTTTTTTGAACAATGCATCATGTTTTTACTCTGATAGCAAATTATAATTGACTGGACATACTATGTGGCTTTGTTGGTAAACTTTGGTGCTGCCATATAAAAACTATTTGGCAAAAGGATAGATCTCCAGTCTTCACTTTGTTGAAATCCTGACTTCTTTATAAATCTTTCTTTTCTCTCTTCGTTGGAGATAAGAAGAATTGCCTCCTAGGGATTTTGCTTGGAGGGAGCACCCAAGTCATAGCTCATTTCACTTCTGCTGACTTTCCTCAAGATGTCCATCAAAGAAGCGATTAAAAATGGAGCAGGAACTTTGTGCAGTGCGAATGTGCTCAGTCAATTTCCCTTTCATCTAGCTCTTCAAATACTTCAATTCTGAGTAAGCAGCAGCAGATTTTACAAACAAGACCAAGTAAATAGATTTTTTCCTTGTTCTGGAGCAGGGTGATCTGTTTACCTTTCTGAAGGAGCTGTCAGAAAAGTGGTCGTCATGAAATATTAAATCACAAATGTTGTACACTTAGGAAAACATACATGTAGAAACTTGTTCCTTCTATTTTCTGGGTTATTTTTCCTTTGCTATTTGAGTTTGGCAGCAGACTTTCGTATTTAGCTCATGTAGCCTTTAATACACATTAAGCTATGTGATACAATTATGCAGGCTGGAATCTGCAAACATTTAGGGACAAATTCTATTCCACTTATTGGGTGTCTAAGTGGACGTAGGTGGCAAAGTGTGATTCTATTTCACCCTGTTCAAAACCCTGACAATTTATTAATGCATCTACTTTTGTATATTGTCACCATACCCTTAATATTGAGCCATGAAAAAGTAGCAGAGAGAGAAACACCCACTTACCTTTTGTATTAACAGTTTTTCAGAGATTGAAGCAAGGTGGAATTGGATAGCACCCAAGGCACCAAAATCTACTTATGCCCTAAACAGGTAGAACAGAATCTGGCCCTTACTCACTGGTTTAACTTTACTAGTATCACCATCCCATGGAAGTGTACAAATAAGCACATTTAAACAAGTCAGGGAGTACATAATTATAGTCAATGTCACTAATTCTATGATTAAAGTTAAGGTCTGTGTTTGCAGGATCAAGGCCATGATGATAATTTAAATGAGCTGGCCCACAGATGAACAAGCATTCCTCTATCATTTTTTAAAATTGCCCAAGCTTTGGTGGTGAGGTAAATATGCTACCATTTTGTTATTTCCTTCTATTTAAATATCTTCTACCTGTTTGTGGATTTGTACCTTTTCCCTGGCAGCTTAGTCTTGTTGACCTCTCCAGCTGTGAAATCAGACTCTCCAATCACAAATGAGGAATATTTCTGGGAGGGATTGATAAAGAATGAAGAGAGGATGCTTTGCACTGAATAAATGATATATGGAGATAATAGCCTTCTATGGCAGAAGAGCTGGCTGTACATGAGTCCTTTTAGAGCCAAATCCTTAAATGGGGCATATTATCAAATTAAGCTGACTAGGAGTTCAGGGATAGATATGTGAGAATGAGAAATACAATAGTCAGTCCCAGTCTGCTGAGGAGTCACTCCACTGTCTCTCTGGTGTCCACAAAACAGTTGCTTGCAATTGTCCCTGGCAAGGAGGGGTCTGAGTCTGATCAGTGAAGTTCAATGGGAACTTTACTGGTCCTACACAAAGAAACACAGTGGCAAAAATCCTGGCTACTCTGTCATAAAGCAAGCTTTGTTAATTTATCTTGACTAGTGGTATACATGTCATTATTTGCAAATATACAACAGAGTACATTGGGAAATATTTTACCATACATTGTGTAAAAATGATGAAACTATATTAATGTAAACACCTTGCCACAATTCTTTGCCTTCAACTTTTTTCAGAAGTGAAATAAAAAACAAATGAATCAGTAGGTACAAATTGTGCTAAGTATTAGATTTACAAATTATTGAAGTTGCAGTTATCAAAATAGTACTGGAATGAAGCAATAAACTCATTGAACATTGGCAGCCTTGTGAACTGATTCCATTGCTCTTTAAACAGAGGTCAAATATCAAGTCTACTTAAGTAAATGGAAGGATTCCCATTCACTTACGTAGACTCTGGAAAAGCTTAGCATCCTTAGCTGGGTAGATTACTGTCTAGGTTAGCACCTTGAGCTGGTAGTACATTATCTGCCTCAGTTAGTCCTTTGGGCAATTTGTATTATTATGTTCCTCTGCAAAGTTATTCTATAGTGCCTACTACAGCTGTCTGCTAAGGCTGTTCAGAATGCAAAGCCTTAAGGACTGATAGATTTTGCTATCTCTCCCCAGTTAAGAAACTATTTTGAGTATTTATTTTATTTTTTCAAGTCCTATTTCTCATATTGGTATTTGGTGTCTTTTGTGATGTTCTGAATACTTTGAAAAATAAGTGAAAATTATCAGTTACTTGTCTCTCCTTTCTTTCCCCACTCCCAATTAACAATAAATAAGAGAATTGACATCAAGGGCATGCAGGTGGGAATCAGAGATGAAACAGACAACATTGAAGAAAATGGATTTTCTTTGCAGATGACTTCCAGGAGAAGCTGGGACCCTGTTGCTCCAAAGCTGTTTTTTTTTCAGGTGGGATGCTTACATTCTAAATTTGAAGAAGTCTAGAGACTGGAAGGGTTTGAAAGACAAATATCTGCCTTGGAATTCTATTGTTATCATGGAATCATTTTTATATAATTGATACCCTTTACAAAAAAAATGTGATTTGGAAGACATTTTATTTATACTATAGCAAACTCTGCTTAAGTTGCCTGGTCCCAGTGAACCATACAGTATATTCAGCAATGCATAGTTCTCTTGAATTTCAGAATTTGTTATGAAAACCAAAATTCTTACTCTGAGCTATTTATGCTGGCAATACTTCAAAGAGAGCAACTGCTTTACTTCATGCCAACCTCTGTAGCAGTGAGGAAGAACCATGCTCATGAGATCATTTATATCTCTTTAACCTTTTGATACAGATTTATCTCAACTCATTTTTTTCCCTCAGTGCATACCTGAAATGACAGGAACCTGTTTGATAAGTCATCAACATAAAAGGTAAGGCATTCCTGCTTAGTACAAATACATTGACCTGTAAATTCAAAGGGCCTTTAGCTTCTTTCTTTTCATGTACACCTAATTTCCAAGCTGTGGTACCATAAAGTGTAAGTCATCCAAGAGAAGGGCAGCCATTATGCTATATTGCTGTTATAGCCCCGAGGCAGTGACGTGGCAGAACTTTTGCAAATACCAACATTCATTTTAGTAGTCTTGGACTAGATCTTGTTTCATACCAATGGTGCCACTGATTTTTAGCATTGTCCTCCATTATTTCACACACTTTCAGAAACCTTAACACTAATCCTTAAGGCCAAGTACAGACATTACACTTTTACCAGTTGTGGCAGGGCACTGTTGGTGCCTGCCACTTTAAGACCTGAGCCAAGCAGCCAGCAGGTGCTTGATTGCGGCGGCCATTTTAAATCCTTGTTCGCCTATATAAACAGAGCATTTTGTTACTGGTGGCCAGGCAGTAACATTGCCTGGCTGTAAGGCTGCTTGGAACATCCTGGAGGTAAGGGCAGGAACTGTAGGGGATGGCTTGGAGGCTTCTGGTCCTGGGCATAACCTAAAACTGCATCCTGCCAGGAGTGGGTGGCTTGGTGGGCCTCGCAGTTGTATGGGAGCCCCCAAGAAATGCCAGGCCAGTTACCACCCCAGTGAAAGGTGGGTTGGGGTGCCTTAACCCCAGCTCCCACAACCAGGTGGGTTACCCCCTAGTAGGGGCCAGAAGTCAGACCCAGGAGCGAGTGGGGCTAAAGGCTCAGAGACCTGACTTAGAGTACCCTCAACTGGTCGGTGCTGGGGCCGGGACCAGAATAGTCAAAAGGGCCATGGGCCCACTGTGAGGGATGCCCAGAGCTGAGGGCCTGAGGTTTCTGATTGGCCTTGGAGGTGAGGCCAAGGCCTGTGTGGCCAAAGGCCCTGGGGGGACTATGCCCAAGAGGGGAAATGGTGCAAGGAGCTAGGCAGCCCAGAATGAGGGCAGGGTAGGCTGCCTGAATGGAGGGATCTTAAAGGGGTCCTGATTGAAGGATTCTGGGGCCTAGTGTGGGGTTGGTGATGTGAAGAACAGTGGATGCCATCTGTGAGGCTTGGGCTGTGGTATAGGGAAGGAATGGAGTTGCAGATAGTGCCCCCTGGCATCGGGGCAAGAAATGGGAAGCCTCCTACCTAATTAACAACTTAATTAGAGAACAACAAGGCATGGCAGGTGAGAAGGTGGGCAGTTGGCCCAGAACAGGTGGGTGGGGCATTGGTAAATCAGCCCCAAAGGAGGCCCCCTGTTACACTAGTATAAGTGACTTGAAACTAGTGTATGCCTGTAACAGAATAGAGGTTTTTGCATACAAAATCAGTCTATACCCATAACAAAACAGAAGTTCAGCACACACAGACTGGCTTAAAGATGGTGGAACCTGGTCTAAGCTTTGCTTCCCTGCCCCTGCCACCAAAGAGCAGATGTGTGTTCTGTTCACTACCAATATAAACTATCCCACTTACAGAAATTGTATAACATAGATTCTTCCTCAGGCTTTTTGAATGTCTCTACCTAGCCCAAGAGTCTGAATTGAAAATCTAACAGTAATACAAATAAGATTTATAAACAGTTTACCTTACACAAGTATCTTTAAGAGTGTAAATAATTGAAAACTCCATGAATTCCAGCTATCCATCAAGATGGAATTTAAATTTGGGAAGAGAACATCTTGTTTTAGAAATAATGGTCACAAGCTGGCAGAGGCTAAATTCAAATTAGACATCAGGAGGCGCTACTTCACTGTCAGGGCAGCTAGGATCTGGAACCAACTTCCAAACGAAGTGGTGCTGGCTCCTACCCTGGGGGTCTTTAAGGCAAGGCTTGACAATCACCTTGCTGGGGTCGTTTGACCCCAGTACTCTTTCCTGTCATGGCAGGGGGTCGGACTTGATG
Source organism: Gavialis gangeticus (assembly GCF_001723915.1). NCBI lineage: Eukaryota > Metazoa > Chordata > Crocodylia > Gavialidae > Gavialis > Gavialis gangeticus. The sequence continues at coordinate 41,354,215 of NW_017729032.1, forward strand.
ATCTGCTCAGGTCCCTTCCGACCCTACTAACTATGAAACTATGTGGAAATCAGAAATTACTGTAGCCTAAATGAAAAGATAAATCTGCATTTTTCTGGGGTCATCATATTTCTGCTGAGTTCAGGATTAAATTCTGGGAGAATGCCAGGACCAAAATAAAAAAATCCAGGATTTTACTCATCACAGCATGAA
>NW_017729032.1:41359406-41368139 GCF_001723915.1 Gavialis gangeticus
GGAAATCAGAAATTACTGTAGCCTAAATGAAAAGATAAATCTGCATTTTTCTGGGGTCATCATATTTCTGCTGAGTTCAGGATTAAATTCTGGGAGAATGCCAGGACCAAAATAAAAAAATCCAGGATTTTACTCATCACAGCATGAAGTATCCTCTACTCTATACTTTCTGTATGTGGTAGTCTTGATCTTTCTTCTCTCACAGGAGAGAAAATAGACACACAAGCTATTCTGTGGAACCAGCAGTGGAACCTTTACAAACCAATGCAGCTATACATCTTTTCTGTACATTCAACTCACATTTACAAGTTTTTCTTAGCTATCAACGGGGCTAGAAATTTACTTAAAAAAAAAAATAAAAAATAAAGATGAGACCGATATAATCTAGGATCTAAGGCTATAGACAAAGGCCTGTAATAACCAGGCCATAAAGAGGTCCTGAAAAACTCACGTTCTTTCAATAAGTAAAAGTAAAGGATGCTGCTAGGAAAAAAAACCAGTTGGGATTTAGAATCATACAGACCCTTCCACAGTGGTAAATTTAGAGAGGTTTTTTACTAAATCTGGCCCTCTTGATGCCTCTTCCCCAGGCCCAGTTTCAGAGTAACATATTTTAAGAAATGTCTCCAGGCTGTTTTATGTTGTGATCTATCTATCTCAGGCTGTACCAGCTGTTACAGGTTATATCAGCATAATACTAAAGTTACACAGCACACTTCTGAAATCTGACACGGTGCAGACCAAGGCCATCCATTATACAAAAAGTACCCTTAACCACAGTGTATATATAGCAGCCTTTAATTTCAGCAGAGTTTGTTTTCTTGGTCTTCTAGCCTTGTTAACTATCAAAATATCTGTTAAGAAAATTCAAAAAAACCTGTAGACTACCTCATTATTATGAAAACTTGTTAAAGATATTTTTGGAAGGCTAACTGTGGTGTACACTTCTAAATCTCATTGAAGGTAACTACTTCCATTGGCCTAAATGGAAATGGATTAGACTCTTAGAACATTTTTTAAAGGTGTTGGGTTTTGGCATACAAATCTTCCCTTCAATATCCTTTCTAAAGATTTACCATAACCTGCACACAAGGAAATGTTGAGGGTGAGACTAGGACTGACCTATGGCTATAGTATAGTTAGGGTTTATATGGATTCCATTGAGATTCTTTATAAGTAGGCCATCTCATACACTCTGTATGACCCAGTGGACCTTAGGCTTGGGTCATCACCTAAGAAGGCTTTGGAAGTGGAGAGTCAGGTGTACACTTGTGTGTTGTGTGCTACCTGCTGAAGGAATGTGTGCAAAGGCCCTTTAAGAGACCCTGTGAGGGTGGGGCTATCTCGGTGTGGGTGTGTGAGACTGAGACTGAGACTTGGGATGAAGTGAATGACTGAGTGAAAGGCGGATCATGTGTGGGACCACAGCATGGAGCTGAGATTCCTCTCATCGATGGGGATCATCCATCACTGAGGCTGCCTTGAGTCAGGAAGGAGTCAGCTCCCTGACAATTTCCCATCAGATGTGCTATAGTAGTGACTTCCTTGATTCCAGTATAAGTATCACCCCTCCTAGGTTAGATTGGATACTGGCTATCACTGTCCTGAAACCCTGTAAGTGACCAATAACCCACACAGAAGTAGGTAAGCTTCAGGTACTGGGTCAAAGGGAAGATGGAGCCAAATGCCAGCGGAGCCTTCAATAAATAAATCTTTCCCTGAATCTCTCTGGTCTTTGACAAAGTTCAGATTTATAGAATTTTCACTGTGTGTTTATCCTTTGTAGTTAACTTTACTGTTTGTATTAATTAATAAACCATTTTATTCATGTTCAGGCAGTTCTCCTAGTGATTATTAATTTAAACTGGTGATAGATGTGGACAGGGCAAAGACCCACCATACCTTTCTGGGGAGAGATCCAAGAGGAAGCAGATGTTTGGGCCTGCTTTATAATTTGGTTTAAAAGAGTGATTCCCCTCCCCCCCCAGTGGAAAGACATATATATATTTCTTTTGAAGACTAGTGATTTATACTTTAAAAAGAAGCACCTACTATCAGCCAAAGCAGCAGGCCTAGTTCCCAGGGAACAATTTTGGATGATGAATCAACTTTATTTTTAACCTGACAGGTCAAATAACAGATGACAAGCATGATTTCCTGAGGTAACTGCAGACTAATTGATTATTTTTGGGTGCAGAAAGAAGTGACCATTTTTGCCTGATCTGGCCACAGAAAGCAGTTTATAGCTGTGACCAAACACAAATACACAAATGCACACAGCTTCAAAAATGAGCGATGGGGTGCATGAGGTATCAGATAAAGACGCTTCAAAATGTAATGTCCTTTGTAACTTCTGTCTGTGGACCTCCCAGCCTGTTGCTGTTTTCAGAATGGGAGAGGGGAAAGGGAGTTGAGGGAGTTCAGTCTGGGGGAAGGGGAGTTCAGCCACCCTGGAGGGTGAGGCACGTATATTGGAGACCCCCTGAAGTGTGTGTGTGTGTGTGGGGGGGGCTCCAATTTACCTAACCTACCCTTCAGTACCAGCTGGGGAGCTGCAAAAATGAGCTCCCTCTGCTGCCTTTCCCCACTTCCATTGTAAAAACAGTGCATGCTGTAGACAGCGCTGGCTGTTGCTATGGGAACCTGGCTGCAGGCTTCCAGTCAGCATCTAGATTCCCCTCCCCCCTGGAACCAACACTGAAGTCTGAAAGAGCTGGCCAAAGTCATTGCAGAACCCCTGGCAAAACTCTTCTACAACTTGTGGGACTCTGACCCTCTTCCAGTCCTCAGGGACTTATGCAATGTTATGCCCATCCACAAGAAGGGCAGGAGAGAGGACCCAGGTAACTATAGGCCAGTCAGCCTAACTTCCATCCTAGGGAAAATAATAGCAAAGTTAATCAAAGGAGTCTATCTGCAATAAGCTTGAAGAAGGTAAGATTCTTAATGACAGCCTGCATGGGCAGATCAGAACCTGATGAAGTTCAACATTGAGATATGTAAAGTGCTCCACCATGGGAGGAGCAACCCCCAACCCACCTATAGGCTTGGAGGCACCAAACTAACTAGCACCATAAGTAAAAGGAATCTGGGGGTAATAATAGACCACAGTATGAATATGAGCTAGCAGTGTGATGCTGTAGCCAGTAGGGCAAATAATACACTGATTGATGCATGCCAGAGTATTTTCAGCAAAACCAAGGAGGTGATTCTGCCACTTTAATCAGCACTGGTGAGACTGCAGCTGGAGTACTGCATCCAGTTCTGGGCACCACACTTGAAAAAGGATGTGGACAAACTTGAGAGAATCCAGAAGAGCCAACTGTATGATCAGAATCTTAAAAGGCAAGCCAAACAAGGAAAGGCTGAGGGATCTGGGACTCTTTGGCATGAGGAAAAGAAGGCTGAGAGGGGACCCAGCAGCAGCCTACCGCTACACTAGGGGAGTACATCAGGGCTCGGTGAGCAACTGTTCATCAGGGCACCTGAGGGGAAAACCAGGAGTAATGTCCAGAAACTCCTGAAAGATCAATTCAGGCTCAGTGTTAGGAAAAACCTCTTTACAGTCAGGGTGTCCAGACTGTGGAATAAGCTCCCTCCAGAGGTGATGCAATGACCTACCCTGGAAATTTTCAAGAAGAGACTGGACAGTCACCTTACCGGAGTCACCTGACTTACAGTTACATTTCCTGCTTGGTGCAGGGGGCTGGACCTAATAATCTTCTGAGGTCCAGCCTTATAGTCTATGAATCTATGAACTTCTGTTTGGTCTGGGGTAACACTAACTCTGAATGCTTTGCAAAAATCATTCCGAGTTACAGCTAGGAGCTGCACTTCTGTCCGTAACCTTCGAAAGCTGATGGAGGTCAGGTGAAGTCCCGAAGGACTGGAAAAGGCAAATATGTGCATCTTTAAAAAGTGGTGGAAAAAGGACCAAGCAAATAAGAGAGCAAGCAGTTTTACTGTAGTATCAGAAAAGATACAGGAGAACATCATTAAGGAATTTATTTCTAAGCAGTTAGAGTTCAACAAACTAAGCAGAAACAGCTAATGTGTATTTGGCAAGAACAAATCATGCTTAACCAGCTGATTTCCTTCCATGACAAATTAACAGGCTGTGTGGATGAAGGCAGGAGGAGGGGAGGGATGGGAGGAGAAAAGGGGGATACACTGGATTTGATATACCTCAGCTTTAGCAAAGCTTTCAACACTGCATCCCACACATTCTCTTAACTAAAAGAAGGAAATATGATCTAGATAAAACTACTGTAAGCAGGGTACATAACCTGGCAAGTCATGCTTGATTAACCTGACTTCCCTTTATGTCAAGGTGACTGACTGTGTGGATGCAGAGAGACTGGTGGAAGTGGTGTACCTTGATTTTAGCAGGGCTTTTGACACAGTCTCCTACAACCTTCTTGTAGGAAAGCTAAGGAAGTATGGGCTGGATGGTGGACAGAAGATTGACTGGAGCATCAGACTCAGAAAGTAGTAATCAATGGCTAGTCTAGTTGGCATCCAGTATCAAGTGGAGTGCCCTATGTGTCTGTCCTGGGGCCAGTTTTGTTCAGTGTCTTCATCAATGACCTGGAAGATGGCATAGAGTGTGCCCTCAGCAAGTTTGCAGATGACACCAACTTGCAGGGAGTAATAGACATACTGGAGGGTAGGGCTAGGATTCAGAATGACCTAGACAAATTGGAGGATTGGGCTAAAAGAAATTGCATGAGGTTCAACAAGGACAAGTGCAAAGTCCTGCACTTAGGATGGTACAGTCTCATGCACTGGTACAGGCTGGCTGGCTGGCTGGCTGAGCAGCACCTCTGAAGAAAAGGACCTGGGGGTTACAGTGGACAATAAATTGAATATGAGCCAACTGTGTACCCTTGCTGCTAAGAAGGCTAAGGGCATACTGGGCTGCATTGGTAGATGTGTTGCCAGTAAGTCAAGGGAAATAATTATTCTCCTCTATTCAGCACTGGTAAGGCCACATCTGGAGTACTGTGTTCAGTTTTGGGGCTCCTCACTGCAAAAAGGATGTGGACAAATTGGAGAGAGTCCAGTGGAGGGTGATAAGAATGGTGAGGGGGCTGGGGAACAGGACTTATGAGAAGACTGGGGAACTGGGCTTATTTAGCCTAGAGAAGAGGAGACTGAGAGGAGACTTAATAGCAGTCTTTAACTGCCTGAAGGGGCATTTGAAAGAGGATAGAGCTAAGCTATTCTCAGCGATGATAGATGACAGAACAAGGAGCAAAGGTCTCAAGTTGCAGCAAGGGAAGTTTAGTTTAGATATTAGGAAGAATTTTCTCAGTAGGAAGGCAGTAAAACATTGGAACAGTTTACCCAGAGGCAGTGAAAGCTGCATTCTTGGGGGGGTTTCAAAACTTGGACAGACAAAGCTTTTGCTGGGATGATCTAGTTGGGGCTGGTCTGGCTTTGAGTAGGGGGTTGGACTAGATGACCTCCTGAGGTCCCTTCCAACCCTAAATTTCTATGGTTCTATGATTCTAACTGGTATGATAATTGTGTTTAAGGAATAATCAACAATGGCTTATTCTCTAATTGTGACAAGGTATGAATTGGTGTTCATCAAGGTTCTTTCTTGGGTCTAGTGTTGTTTTATATCTTCTCAATTCCATTCTCCAAGTCATTAAAAAGCACCCTTAGTAAATTTGCAGTGGACACTTTGAAGGATAGGATTGGGATTCAAAAAGATCTGGACACTGTGGAGAAATGGTCTGAAATAAACTGAGTGAAATTCAATAGGGATAAATGCAAAACACATCCCTTGAGATGGAACCATCAAAAGTAGATAGAAATACAAATTGGTGATCTCTTGACAAGGTTGAAGAGTTAGAGAAAAGAACATGAGTTTGTAATGGACCACAAGCTGAACATAAATCAATAGTGTAGTATTGTAACAAACTAACAAAAGAGGTAATGGCTTGCTTGGATATTTCAATCACCAAATTCAGGTCATGGGAAGCGATTTTCCCATTCTGATCAGAATCAGTGAGGCCCCACTTGGAAAACTGTGTAGTTTTGGGTACCACATTTCAAGAAAGATATGGACAAATTAGGTAGGATCCAAAAGAAATAAATAAAAATGGTTAGAGGTCTAGAAAACTTGACTTATGAGAAAAGGTTGGAAGAATTGGGATTCTTTAGTGTGGAGAAGAGAGGACTGGGGTTGGGAGGGGGGTTCATAGCTGTCATTAAATACAAACAAGGTTTTTATGAGGAGGAGGATCAACTTTTTGTTGTCTCCACAGGGAAAAGACAAGAAGTAACTGTCTTAAATTGGAATGAGGGAAAGTAAGGTGAGCTATTAGAAAGCAGTTTCTAACTATTACAGTGGTTAAGCACTGGAAGAAATTACCTAGACAAGATGTGGAATCTCCATCCTTTGAATTTTTTAATTGTAGATTAAACAAACATTTGTCTAGAATGGTTAGACAGAGATAGTCCAACACTGAGCAGGGGATTGGATTAGTTGACCTTCTGGGCTAGGGACAGATATTTAAAAAGCCTGAGCCTGAATTGATTCAATCTTTGCAGGCTAGTCTAACCTGGCTAGGCTAAATCACTTTTTAACTGCACAGACATCCCAGACATGCAGGCACATGCCTGCAGTGGCTCAGGCTAAAAGCTGGGCTGTGCTAGAGCAGCTCTCCCTTCCCTTGCAGGGGGGTGGGGTGGGTGGGGGGAGAGTGGCCAGGCCATGGCAGGATGCTCTGATTAGCCTAGCAGGGAATTGATAATGGTGTTTATCACCTCTAACTCAGTGTTTCTCACCCCATTAAGAAAACATCATAGAGACATTACCAGCTACCTGTTGATTCTACCTGTTGACTCAGCACAGACCATAGCCAGCATGTGGTCTGCTAGCTAATACACATACACCTCTCAGCAAGGCAGAGGGGAGCGGGGAATTCCTGCTTAGCAGGGAGTGGTGAGGGGGAGAAGGGGAAACAGCCTTGGCTGCAGCTAGGGAGCAGAGGGGAGGGGCCAGCCCTGCTTTGGAGCAGAGAGCCCTGCTCAACCCAGAGTATGCCAGGATGCTGGGAGAGTCTAGTTTATCTTAAACCAGCAAGGGGTCTGGGACAGACATTGCATGAACTGGTTTGACCCAAATAAGCTAAGTCTGATACTATATTCAACCAGATTTATCTCAAACCGGTTTAAGCCATTTTCAAACTGGTTTATGTGCACTGAACATCTGTTCTGTTACAGGTTTATACCAGTTTCTGATCACTTGAACTGATTTATGTGTCATGTCTGTCCCTTGTCCTGAGGTCCTGTTCAGCCCTATTTTAATATGATTCTAATATCTCTTCTGAATAACTCCAGTTTTCAGAGTTGATGATACAGATCTAATAAATGACTAACCCATAGCAAGCAGTTCAGTAGCAGGGTTTTTTTTAATCATTGGTGGTCACATGACAAGGCATTCACATTCATTGAACAAGCTCAATTTGAAGAGGAAAGTGAACGTTCTCAAAATTTATTTAGCAAAAAAATGGAAATCTAGTGACGCAAGCATTTTACAAATCTGTGATGTTTTTCCATTCTGAAAAAGTTAAAACGTTACAAGGTACACTTTTTAAAAACAGTGTTCTACTTTTTCAGTTACAAACAGCTTTCCCTTTAGGCAGTTCTGCCTAATTTATCGAAAAAAGATTTACATGTTCCACTGGGGTGGGGAGGGGGGATAGCCTACATAGAAATAATATTTTTTTGTCTTTTTGATTTTCAATATTTTCATTTTGAGTCGGTCTGAATTTTTTTCTTTTAGACCTGCCAGTAGATTGAAAATATCATTATTCACACAGCTTTACCTGACATTATTACTATGGCTTTAGAAGTCATCTAACATGACTGGATTGAATACTCCTGACAATTTTATTGAAATAGAGAGTTCTGTCCAATCTTGCCATTATAACATATTGTGATTTTGGGCAAGGAATTCCTAAAGCCCCAGACTACTTGAATCATTTTATTACCTGCAAAGATCAGTTTTAATTTTTAAAAAGGTTCTATCTTTCATTGCTGCAGAAACAGGTTTGAAAACATGAACCTCTAGAGTCTTCAACACCAAATAAAAACCACTTTTTTTCTTGGATATCATAATTTTTAGCTTAACCCCTGATTTCTTTTTTTGATAGCTTGAGTCATGATTTTGAACACTTGGGGTTGTCAATGCTGCATATAGATTTCTGAACAGGGAATTATTAATATATATTTAATTCATGTAATTCAGCCAGAGTGAAATTCACTGCTCTTGCAAGTGACAACACAAGTCTCAGATATCCAGAGGCATAACGTGTGAAGAATGAACTCAGGACAATCCTCTCTCACACTTCCCCCCAGGCAGCACAGGGCCTGATCCTTTTTTATTTTTTGCGTAGCCTGCCCACATCTCTCGCAGCGGGAGGGTGAGCTGTCAGAAGGCAGAGCAGCCCCTGAGCTGTGGGGGGCCCGAGTCTTTCCTTCCATGGTGGTGGCACCCTCTGGGGGCTGCCAGGGGGCGCTGCTAGCTGGTGGGTGCTGTCCCAGCTTGGGCTCAGGGAACAGTTAGATGGGGCCTGGTGCTTTCTCCAACCTGAAGCAGCACCCACCTGCTAGCAGCCCACCTGGGTGGCCATAGGGGGCACTACCACTGTGGAGGGAAGGACTGGGAAGGACCCCCCACATCTCAGGGCCCACTGGCAGCTTGCCCCCCCCCCCCCC
>NW_017729032.1:41368207-41374233 GCF_001723915.1 Gavialis gangeticus
CACCCTTGGGAGGGGAAGACGGGGGAGGGCCCCCCCCACCCCCGGGGCCCCCGGGCGCCTTCCCCCCCCCCCCCCCAGCCATGGGAGAGGCAGACAGGCTCTGCAGAGGAAAAAAAGGATCAGGCCCCTCACTGCTTTTTATTTATTTATTTATTGGCAGAGCCTGCCCATGCAAGCTGCCATTGGGCTGCACAGCCCCTGAGCCGCAAGGGGGCCCAGTCCTTCCCTTTGCAGTGGCAGCAACCCCCAGGTCCACCGAGGCAGGTGCTAGCCATGCAGGTACTTCCTCAGGTCACAGGCAGCACCCGCTGGATCTAACTCTTCCCTCTTCTACTCCTACCTCCCACCTCCCAGAGCACATGTATAAATGCCCAGAGGTACTGGACCATGCAGGACTGACACATTTAAAAACTTCTATGAAGAAAAAGAGGTTGCAATGGATCAGACATGTCAGGAGAATGGGAGAAGACCATATCCCCAAGAATATTTTGTAAAGTGAGATTCAAGACAGTTATAGAAAGTGGGGTCACTCTCTATGGTGGTAACTTGATGTGTGCAAAAATTATATAATGTTCCACATCAATGTAGAAAGCTGGGAGGAGTGCATAGAATCTTGTTTGATATGAAGGGAATCAGCTTAACATGAAGTGGTTTGGATCCATAGAATGGAAGTAAAGCAAGAAAGAATAAAGCAGCATGCTCTAAACTTGGACTCCGACTCAGATAGCATATGTCTCTGTGAAACTTGTAACAAGCTGTGTCACTCCCAAATTTGGCTTGTCAGTCACAAACATATTCATCAGGCATTAGGGGTGTGCAAAATGGGCCGTATTCAATTTGGATTGAGATTTGGATCCACATTCGGCCCAAATCAGGGACAGTGATTTGATTCGTTGATTCAGATCACTGTCCCCGGTTCGATTCGGCTGAATCCAAGTCTGAAGATTCGATGCTGACTCAGAGAATCAGCAATTTGGACATTGACACAGCTTTAAATGTTTTTTCTACATACCTCAAGGTACTAGGCATGGCTCGTGAACGCTGCGATGGTGGGGTGGATGGAGCGTCCTACAGGAGCATGGGGGCTCCCCCTGTGTGCTCAGTGGCAAACCCAGAAGTGGATCGGAAGTACTGGGGAGCATGCAGGAGGGGCCTCGCCCCCCCCCAGCTCAGTGATCAGCCGCAGAGGGACCTCAGGTGCCCCCCCAGACCCAGGAGGCACCAGTCACCGAGCCAGGGAGGTGTGGGGGCCTCCCCCAACATGCTCCCTGGAGGACCCAGAGTCAGAATAGAAGTGCTTCTGGTCCACTTCCAGGTCTGCTGTTGAGCATGCTAGGGAGCCCCCTGCACTCCCATGAGACACTCCATCCACCCTAGCACCTCAGCTGCCTGCTGAGCCTGCTACCTGGAGGTATATAGAAAAAACATTTAAAGTTGTGTCTATGTCTGAATCTCTGAATCTTTCTGAATTGATTCAGACAGATTAAAGTGTCTCCTGATTCAGTTCAGATTTGGAGATTCAGCCACCAAATCAAGCCAAATCTCCGCTGAATTGAATCAGGGACTGAAACTTTGCACAGCTCTATCAGGTATCTGCTTAGACTTCTTATATATACACAATGATCCGGAGGATCAATGGTTGCCCACCTATACTTAGATGGACATATACAATAATTACAGTACTTGGATAATAATAAATGACAAAACACTAGTATTTCTGCATATTTTCAAAACATTTTGATCCTTCTATGATCATATTTATTTTTTAAACCTAAGTATAATAAACATGATTAAATACATCTATTTAATGCCCACACACAATTTAATGCCCATTCTCATATGCTTTAGATTATTTTTAAATTTGTTTTATTGTTGGTTATTTGTAATGTCCTCTTAGAAGTCCCAAACTCATCTTTTCCTACACCAATCTGTCTTTTTCCTTTCAGCAGAGAGAAATATTTTTCTGGGCTTCCACTGGGTTGCATTCAAATGTTTTTTTTGTGGGGGGGGTTATGCAAAGTATCATAAATATTTATAGCAGCATTCTTGGAAAAGTCATAGATATTTAACTTAATCTTTGCCACCTCTTAATGGACAGACAGTGTTCCATAAGAACAGTGGCTATTATTGTATTAATTGATGGCATTCTTGGGAAAAGATTCTTATATTTTGTATTAGAAAAACAAAATAACAGCAATACTAATGTAATTGTAACTAATGTAATTGTAACCAATGCCCAATTCAGTTCCTGCTGAACATGATTGAAAGACTCCCATTGGCTTCAGTGGGAATAGGATTGAGCTCTTAATATCCAGGGGATATGACTAAGTAAGCTATGATAAATCTAGAGCAAAATGTGAATGATTAATTAATAAATGAATTAGATTCCTAAATAAATAGGGAAAAATCTGTCTTCTACATTGCCACCTAACCTATTTCAGATGTATTAACTAGCTTTAGACATTTTTAGTTGGAATTTGCCAATTTGCTAAAATCAAAACATTCCTCAGCATTGTTTCCATTTCTGTTATGTTTTATGAAACTCAGGTAGGGCTTCTATGGTCAATGAACTGCAGGTTGTATTCTGAGAATCATGAACTTCAGGGGTTCAAGAGATCAAGAACCTCAAGCAGCCTATCAAATGGAGTGACCCTAAGCCAGGGCAGTTACTTTTGGTTTTCATTCTGAATTCAACTAAATTAAATTCTAAAATATCAAAATTCTCTGCAGAAAAAAAAGGGTGCTTCTATCAAGCTCTAATTGGTATGCAGCTTCATGGAGACTTTCAGTTTTGCTGAATTCACTCATCTGAGTCAATATGATTGCAAAACAGACCTGGCATGATCAAAATACTTCAAAATGGACACAGAGGGCATGTCTAGATGAATGTGGATGTACCTCTTGTGGCATCTCAAATGAGTCTGAGACTCCACAAGAGACAGGCTGAGAATGAAAAAATGTTCCTTGTGCTGCATATTTGCAGTGTGGGCTCAAAATTTGATATTTGGATTTCCAGGTATCAAATAAAAACACCCTAGAGAAAAGTGGCACAGCTGGTAAGCTGGGGCTAGGACCTCCAAAGCCACTCTGTCATCTGGCCAGATCATCTTTATGGTGACCTCTGCTGCCCTAGCATGCTGTGTTTGCTTATGAGGCAAACAGGAATGTCACAAGGCTGTGACCCTGGCACTGCCCACAGTAAGTAGGGACTAAGGGTGGGGGGGATTGTGGGGGACACTATAAATTTGTGGGGGTTGTGTGGAGGTAGGGGGGCTGGTTGGGGGGCATGGGCCCCCTCCAGGGCCCACAGCTCCCCCCAACAGCAGTGGCCATGGGGTGCTCAGGGCCCACTGCAGCCAGAGCCCCCAGCAGCGTGGCACAGCCCTGATCGCCTTAGAGCTGGTGCCACCTGTGCTACCTGTCATGGGGCTGAGCCAGTTCAACGTCACATGGCATGGGGCTGTGCAGCTTCAGGTAGCACTGGGGCCACTCAGGCTGGGACCTGGCTCCATTTGCAGGGACAAGGTGTCGTGCTTCACTGAATCCTGCCTCCATGGAAACAGCCTGACTTGACAGTACACAGGGCCTTTGCATGTAGGACCCAGCCCATCATGACACATGGTCCCCGTGAGTGGGGTTAGGCCCTGAGTGACAGTCCGAATGGTCCCAGTGTTGCCTGAAGCTGCATGGCCCCACGCCATGTCGCACTGTGCTGAGATGGCCCAGCCCAGTGACAGGCAGCACAGGCAGTGCCAGCTCTGAGGTGATTGGAACTGTGCCGTGTCACTGGGGGCTCTGGCTGCAGCAGGCTCTGAGTGCTCCATGACCACTTCTGCTGTGGGGATGAGCTGTGGGTCCTGTGGAGGGGCTTTGGACCTGCAGGGGGCACATAAGTGCCATGTGGGGGGGCATGTGTGCCCTGTGGGGGGGTGTATGCACTGTGCAGGGGGGTTGTGTGCCCTGTGGGGGGAAGCTGTGGGCTCTGTGGGGGTGGGGGCAGTTTGTGTGCTGTGCGAGGAGGCTGCACCCTATGTGGGGGCAGGGGACCCACCCTTCTTGAGTAGCTCCTCCCACACCCACATTCCCCCCCCACAATCCACCCAAAACACCCACATCCTCAAGCCACCCCCACAACGCCCTCACCCACATACCCAGCCACAAATCCCAAACCCTGGCACAAGCCCCATACCCCCACACGCTCTACATCCACCCACAAACTCCCCCAACCCTCCCTCATAATTGTTTTACACTTGTAAATATATCAATACAACATTGCTCAACTGATCTCTCTCTGTATAGTGGTGTTTCATTTTAATAGCAGAAGAACACTATTTTGGGTATTTTAATAAAAGAATTTGGGTTTCTTATTGGAGTATTTGTAATTCATAAATAGGGAACACCAGGATCTCTGCTGGTGGGACAAGTGGTGAGACCCATATAGAGGAGCCTGTCCAGGGCCAGCACTGGGGACACAGCTGAAGGGCAGACAAGGTGGATGAATTCTCGGCCATTTGGGGCAAAGAGGACACACTTTGACATTTAGATCGGGTCACCACAAGGACCACATCTTCTGGCTGATAGTTGCCCAGATAGAAGAACAGGGGCACCCCATCTAGGAGTGAAAGGGACATAGCCTTGGGGCTGCAGGGCCAAGGGGGCAGATGCTGTTGCAGGTGGCAGCAGGTCACAGCCAGGCAGCAGCTCCAACTGCCAGGTGGGTAGAGGGTGTAGGGGCCACTCCAGGTTATGGAGACTTCAGCAGTCCAGCTGGTGCAAGGGGTAGTGTCCCCAGATACTAAGTGGCAGGGCTTCAGAAGCTCCTGAAGGCAAATAGACCTGAGCTGCTCACCAGGGCTGGCTTTGATATTGCTGGGGCCAACACAGGGCACGTTTTTATACTGCTGGGGCCAGCACAGGTGCTGGCCCCAGGCGCTAGGTCCCCCTGGCTGCAGATCTGGAAGGAGTTGGGCAGGGTTATTTTGCCCCAAGTGGCACAACTTACAACTTGCCCCACATCAAAGTGCATGTCCAGGCATGTGTGCTGAGGCAAAAATCCCCGGCTCAAATTTGTGCCACTTCTATTTGAGCTGCTGCAAGCACACATGCATGCATGTGTGGATGTGCCCAGAGATGCTACAGATGTGGTTTGTTTCCACTTTGTAATTTGTGAGTCATTTAGAATTTGTGCAATGTAGAATATAAAGCTGTGCCATCACAGAAAGGTAGACAAGGTTCTTTGGGTAAATCTGATATCTTTTATTAGACCAACTCAAATAGTTAGAAAAAAATCTTCTTTTTTGGTTTAAAAAACAACTGCAGATGTTTCCTCAGCCTGAAGAAGGGTGTTTGTGCCCAAAATCTTGCAAAGGCGAATTTTTTACAACTATTTGGGTTGGTTTAATAAAAGATATCAGATTTACCCAAAGAACATTGTTTGCCTATATCCTTAGACCAACACAACTACAACCTATACCCCTGAATCACAGAAAGATAACATTTGTGCCCACTAGTTGTAGTTTCATAGTTGGTAGGGTTGGAAGGGACCCAACTAGATCATCAAGTCCAATCCCCTGCCATAGGCAGGAAAGAATGTTGGGGTCAAACAACCTCAGCTAGGTCATTATCCAGCCTCCTTTTGAAGACCCCCAGGGCAGGAGTGAGCACCACTTCCCTTGGAAGTTGGTTCCAGATCCTAGCCACCCTGACTGTGAAGTAGTGCCTCCTAATATCTAGCCTGAACCTACTCTCTGTCAACTTATGGCCATTATTCCTTGTTACTCCCGGTAGGGCTTGAGGGGAACAGCGACTCTCCCATTGCCAGCTGGTCCCCCTTGGCAAGTTTGTAGATGGCCACCAGATCCCCCCTCAGCCTTCTCTTGTGGAGGCTGAACAGGTTCAGGTCCCATAGCCTCCACTTGTAGGGCCTGCCTTGCTACCCCCTGATCATGTGAGTGGCCCTCCTCTGGAACCTCTCAATGCTGTCCACATCCCTCCTGAAGTGCAGCACCCAGAACTGGATGCAGTAC
>NW_017729032.1:41374295-41376676 GCF_001723915.1 Gavialis gangeticus
GATGCATCTGTGGATGCATGACAAGGTGTGGTTAGCCTTCCTAACCATGCCTCATTGGCAGCCTATGTTCATTTTGGAATCAATAATGATTCCAAGAACCTTTTCTGGCTCTGCTCTGACGAGAAGGGAGTTCCCCAGCCTGTAGGTATACTGCTGGTTCTTCCTCCCCAGGTGCAATATGTTGCACTTGTCCGTATTGAAACCCATCCTGTTCTCATCTGCCCACCCCTGTAACCAGTCCAGACCTAGTTGTAGCCTGTCCCTCTCCTCCAGCATGCCCACTTCTCCCCACATCTTAGTGTCATCTGCAAATTTGAACAAGGTGCTTTTCACCCCCTCGTCCAAGTCGCTGATGAAGATGTTGAACAGTGCAGGCCCAAGGACCGAGTGCTGGGGGACCCCACTGCCCGCATCCCTCCAGGTCAAAAAAAACCTGTCCACCATCAATCTCTGGTTGCAGCCCCCCAGCCAATTTGTGACCCATCTGACTGTGTAGGCATTGATGCCACAGTCACCTAATTTCTTAATGAGAATGGGGTGAGAGCCAGTGTTGAAGGACTTCCTAAAGTCCAGAAAGACTATGCCCACCATGACACCTGCATCCAAGAATTTTGTGACCTGGTCATAGAAGGCCACCAGGTTGGTCTGACAGGACCTGCCTCAAATGAACCCAGTCATTGAAGCATCAATGATTACATATTCAAATGATATTAATATTTCTGTTGCTGTTATGCCATAGGACCCTGCAGTTCCTTCTTGGTTGTTGATGGTGGTTCTTTGGTGGTGGTTCCTTCAAGTGCCTATCATACTTCATCAGACAGAACTTCCTGTCAGTGGTGCTTAGAAATATGTGGCCCACGTTCTGTGACTTAAATGTGGAATCTCATGCTAACACATTCACTTTCATCTGAAAAGTACATTAAGCATTGTTTACCATTGCTTGAATGCCAGTGTGGATAGATGGTATCTCTGAAAGGGCAGGAATTCACTTGGCGTACATTAAGTGCATGCTTAATATTAGGTTTCTTTTACTAGGAAGAGCTTTAGCATATCAGCATTTATAGTTGCATGTGTTTTATGTCTGATCCTTGTAAATAGAGTGGGTATCCACTCCTCATAATATTTAATGTTCCTGAATAAGTCCATGTATATTTCACATAGTTGCCTTCTTGATAAGATCAAATCTAGAAATAAGCTTATGCTTTTATTTGAACTCACATGACTTGCATTTTCAGGCCTACACAACACAGTTAACTTTGATCTTGTTGTTTTATCTACCTTAATTCCTGTACAAAGCTGCCAAAGTCTCCACCAATCCACTAGTTTTTGTATTTATGCCATTGAGATGGAATGTAATAAGCTCCTTGGTAATATGGCAGAATGTCAGATACTAAACCAGGTTTATTTGACTGGAATTCAAGAAACACAGCTGAGAAGGTAGGTACTTAGGTGTTATGGTGATAACAATGGTAAAAGAACCTATATGAAATGAAATACTTAGATATTATGGTGACAATGATGTACAAAACCTATATGAAACTGTGACAGGGTGACCGAAACACCCTGCCATGGGAACACAAGGAGAAAACAAAAGAGGCAAACCTACTGAGGGACACCGGAGAAACTGTGGCAAGCCAGGGTGGGAAAGATGCCGCTCCCCAACCAATTAAAGGAACCAGCTGGGGCCACAGCACATCAAAGGCTGCAATGGCAAACCCTGCTGCTGGGGTTCAAGCCTGGGAGAAAGAAAGCGGCACAGCCAAAGAAAAGGAAAAAAAAAACATGCCGAAAAGAGGAACAGAAAACAGATGGGTCAGGCAGGCAGTGAATGGGAGGCTGCTATGGCGGACCCAGCTGGGCCAAAAGGAAATTTAAAGGGACACTGAGAGAGCACTTCGGGTTGGATGGAGAGAGGCGAAGACAAGGTAAGGAGGAGGAAGATGGGAAAGACTACAGAGAGAAAGAACTGACCCTGGGGCTTAGGAGAAAGCTCCTGTCCCCGACTTACCTGGTGAGAGCCAGTAAGGAGTTTGCTTATATATTGAGAGCAAGCATAGGAGCAGAGGAAACTGCTCTGCTGGTGAGTCCAGTCCTGGGGTATGAAGATAACCACTCCAGGAACCTAGAAGGAAGTGAAGACGTGGATGAGATTACACCCCAGAAGGGGAAGAGTCCACCCTGACCCTGAAGGGAAGGGTGGGATTAAAAGTAAGGAGTACCTGTCTTGGGACCTGTGCACAGAAGAACGGGGCAAGCATCCAAACTAAGAGGAAGACTCCAGTCAAGGGGTCCTTAAGACTGAGACCTGAGCATCAGCAGCAGAGGCGAGTAATAATGTGCCCAAAACATCTGGTGTGGTTAGGGCAGGTTATGGGGATAGT
>NW_017729032.1:41381676-41382574 GCF_001723915.1 Gavialis gangeticus
TGAGACCTGAGCATCAGCAGCAGAGGCGAGTAATAATGTGCCCAAAACATCTGGTGTGGTTAGGGCAGGTTATGGGGATAGTGGAGCCCTGTGAAGACCAGATGATGTCTTGATCCTACAACCAACCCTTTTGTCTCCCAAGAGTGTTTTGACACCTCTTTCTCAAACATCAAAGGCATGGCAGGAAATTTTTTCCAAAGGACAAAACACTACCATCTCAACAGGGAAACAACTGAGCTCTAGGCAGCATGCTACCAACCTCTTACAAAAATGAAATACAGTGAAATAGTAATCCAACTTTCCAGTTCTTTGTGTCAGCTGATATATCACCACTCATTTTGTGATCTTTGAACATACCATATTTATTTGTACACCACTTGCCCCTGAATAAGGCGTATACCTTGTTTTGTGAAGATAAAATTTAAAAAAATGCAGTGAGAAAAAGATCTGGGGTACAGAACAACAAGACCTTACCTGCTATGGCGTGGGCTCACCCATAGGCATACCTGGCAGGAGGCTGGAGGCTTTGGTCATATGGGGTAGGGTGGGGTCTGTGCAAGTGTTCCCTTATCAGACTAACTCCCCCTAGCATCTACAGTTAACTCTCTCACAGCTGCCACCAAATTGGATGACATTTTAAAACTTTAATTTAGTGGCTGTGTAAAGATTAACCCAGTAGCTGTTGGCTGGCAAACACCTCGCCCTGCTGTAGCAGGATGGGGAGTGTTGCTGAAGAGGGATTCCTGCCTTAGCTGTGAGTAACCCAAACCTTCATCCTGGAAACAAACTGTTTGGAGTTTCCTTGTTTAAGACACACACCCTGATTTTGACCATTAATTTTCAGGGGGAATGTGCATGTGAATATATAGTTTCATAGTTTCTAGGGTCGGAAGGGACC
>NW_017729032.1:41382585-41387958 GCF_001723915.1 Gavialis gangeticus
GATCTGCTCAGGTCTCTTCCGACCCTACCAACTATGAAAGTATAAAGTTGCCAACCCATGTCCATTTATCTGTTGTTTTGAACAGCCCAGTGGCTGGTACCCTTACAGTGCCCAGTTGGCTTGAGACAGAATTGATTTATCTATCTGTTGTTATTATCTGTTGTTATTATTGACTATTAGCTCTTTAATACTGCATTATCTGCTTATCACATTTATCTTTCTGTTAACTGTTGTGTGTGTGTAAGCTATAATAAATTTGCCTTTACTCCACTCCCAACTTTGCCTCCTCGATCCAAAACTGAACCTAACAGCCCAGTTGACCTGTGATAGAATTGATACGCTCAGTGTCCAGCTGGCTTGTGATGGTCCTAATGCAACAGAACCATTGATCAGAATTAGCCAAGGCAAAAGAGCTTGCCATCAACCCACTGCCCAATCACACACCTTTGGTCAGTGTCCCTGAGACTCCCATCAAATCAATAGCCTTGGCCCTTTGTCTACAAAACCTGAAAATTTTGGGCCAGTGTATGCCCATTCCAGTGGCTCTTACCTCCAGAGAAATCGGGGACAGATTCTTAGGTGAGGGAGTTGAAGCAGTTGTAGGAAAGTATTACAGCAGAAGTCCTAGGTTTTTCTTCCCAATTACTATCTCCTCTTTTCAACCCTTGCCCACTGAATGGTGCATGAGATGGAAGAGACTCTAGCAAGAGATTTTGATGGGGTTTAACCTCTGGTGACTCTGCTCTCAGCATGGAGCCACTGTACAGAGGGAACAGGGAGCCTGGGGAAGCATTGAAGAATGCTTCCCTGGGCTCCCTGGGCTTGCTACAGTTAACCCCTGGTGACTCTGCTCCCAGTGCAAAACCACCAGGTGTGAAACCAGTAAAGGTTTGGAGGGCTGTGGATGCTGGAGGACTGCAAATTAAGTATTTTATGTCCACAGAAAAAACTAACAATACCATTGACCATCCTGGGCAAAACAGATCAAAGATAACCGTTGTCTGAATTGGCTTATCTTTAAAATGTTTAGAAGGTACTTAACACAGGATAGCATGCTTTAATGGGTGAATGCTCCCATTATAAGTACCCTAAGGCTAGGGACAAACATTACACATAAACCAGTTTAAGTTATCAGAAACTGGTTTAAACCTGTAACAGAACAGATGTTCGGTGCACATAAACCAGTTTGAAAGAACTGAAACTGGTTTGAGATAAATCTGGTTGAATGTAGTATCAGACTTAATTGATTTGGCTCAAACCGGTTTATGCAATGTCTATCTCAGACACCTTGCTGGTTTAAGATAAACCAGACTCTCCCAGCATCTTGGCTGGGCGGGATGATCTCTGGGCTGGGTGGGGCTCTCTGCTCCACAGCAGAGCTGGCCCCTTCCCTCTGCTCCCTCACTAGAGCTCCAGCAGAGACTGCAGGCACAGCAGGGTCTCCTTGGCTTCCCCCTGCCCTACCCTACCTCCCCACCCCCGCTGCTTGCTGCTCAAGCAGGAGCTCCCCACTCCTTCCCATCTCCCACAACATGGACCCCAGCCCCCTGGACCATAGGCATGTGGTATGCTAGCTAATGCCAAGAGGTGTCTGTGCGTGTGTGTATCCAATTTCACTGGGGTAGGCAGACAGAACAGTGATCGCTTAGGGCTTTTTAGAGCTAATCAACAGGTCAGCTGGTAAACTGTTTAAGAAGAGTTTGAACTAATGGACAGAGGCTATTGTTTTGCTGATGAGATGGTAAACACTGTTATCAACCCCTTGCTGGCTTGCTTCCTTGTCAGTTTGCTGCAGACAGTATAAAGAAGCAGAGAGGGAGATTGAAAAGCTCTGTATCATCAACAGATGCATGCACTGCACATTCCCCTTGCCTCAGAGTGCTAACAGGGGGCTGAGGGCTGGCAACACTCCTGCCTCTTGAGCAGCCAGCCAGGAAAAGCCTGGGATGATGCAGGCAGACCTCCCTCATCAAAGCATCCTGCTGGGGCGTGGCCATGCTTCCCCTCAGCTCAGCATTGTGCAAGGCAAGGGAGGGCAGCTGTAGTGCCCACTCCCCCTTCTAGTCTGAGCTACTGCAGGCATGTGTCTGAATTTCCTCAGTACAGAGAGAGTGTCTGTCTAGTTACAAACCAGTTCAGCCTCGCCAGGTTAGACTAACCTGCAAAGATTGATTCAATTTAGGCTCAGGCTTTTTGAATATCTGTCTCTAGCCTAAGTGACACTTGGTAACTCTCTACTTGCACATTTTGGCACCAATGCAGAATATATATTCTGTTTGCATTCACCCTGTGTTTCCTTTTGGGATTTGGTCAGAAGGTTGGATTCACCGTGTAGGGTCCAGGGCAAAATAGAATCACCAAGGTATGCATATAATACCATGTAAGTCCCAAAGGTTTAGTTACAGAAGTACCACAATTGACAACTGCATGTCAGAGGAAAAGAGCTCTCCCCATATTTTAGCCCAATAAGTGGTTAGGGCTGTCTCATTGAGCTATTGGTCTTCCTGGCCCAACATATTTTTTTCTTCCTAGCTGCCCAGAGGAGTGGCTTTAAGGGGAGAGCTGGAGTGTGTTGGGGCAATGCTTAGTCTATGGCTTTATGGTTCAGAGAACACTTAGAAACTAGGAGAAGTAGTTACAAATCCTCTCTGGGCATTGAGGGCTAGAACTTAGGGCCCCTGCATGGGCCCAGATCTGGCCCAGGTAAGTTCCCTATCCAGTAAACTATTGGCCTAAAAAGTGGGAGACTGCTCCTTTGCTTTATTTCCAGACTAGCCATCCTTATTTCACCACATCTGAAAACAGAATCCAAATTATATGAGTACCAAAAATTTCACTTATAAGTCCACACAAGTGCCACTAGACCACATAAAGGTGAAAAGTAGGATTTAGCCCTTGGTGAATGCTAAACTTTACAAGTTGTATGAGTGGCAAGAAAGACACCATATAAATCATATAAATCATTTAAGGGCTGTGACCCTATCATCACTGCTGAGCTGACAGATGAGAATTAAAGTATAGGAATATTATTTCAAGGCATCTCCAATGAGCTGCTCCATACCTTCTATCATTACAGAATGAAAACAGTGAAGATTATGAGAATTTCATATCAAATAACACCCTTTTGAGAATGGAACCAGTTATGTCGGTGTCTAAATGGGAGCTGTTGGATGATGGGAGCTATCCTATATAACATAACTGGAACTGGTGTTAGCTATGGTGGGAAACTGTAATAGTTATATTTAGACATAGTTAAACCCTAGGCTCCGTTGTGCTAATCTCCTAGAAATGAACTGTCACCTACCAGACAGGTGTTATTGTCTTTCCAGAGGGATTAGCAATTTTCTCCTTCTCCCCTGCTCTAGCTGAAAAGAACAGTTTTCATTATTCTACAAAAGAAAGAGTCAGGAAGAATCCCTGCAGCTCTATGACCATCAATAAAATTTACCTTAATGCCAATTCTAAGTGGATGGCACAGCTGTTAGTTCACGCTTTCCCAATAAAGTATCCATGTAAGTGTAGCTGTTTCAGGGTTGTCATTGTACACTGCATATTCCAGAAGGAGGCTCTCAAGAACAGCAGGAGGGAGGTCTTCAATGAAATTTCAGCAAAAGGAACAGAAAAACATACCATTTTCAAAATGCCCATGATTTATGAGCCGTTATTCAGCTAAGGTGATCAGTACAAAATTTTGATCTGAAGCCACCAGTGGTAGGCAGCCCATTTCTATTGTAATTGGGCATTACATCATGCACTGAGTATCATCATTGTTTGATTCATTATAACTATAGCAATTTTGCCATTAGCACTGGGCCAAACATGTGGATGGCTTTACTGATGGAAAAATCACAGGAAGAGACATTTCGAGCCAAATTTTCAAAGGCAACTTCTAAACTTGTTATCCTACATTTTCATCCCTTCCAGCTCCTTTGTTGTAATTTGCATTAAAGTAAAACTAAGTAAATAGTGCAAAAATGATTTACTAAATAAAAGACATGCATTCATTTCAACAGTACTTATTGTTTTTTTATGTGCTCTTTCATATTATTTTTTGCAAGAAACCAGTGTCTCAAAATCCTGTGTGACTATGTAGAAAGGTTGCGCAAATGTTTACATGCGTTCATATAAATACCCCTTTGTAGATGTGGAAGTGATCCAATTAAAACAAAAGAAAAATATCCATTTTAGGTAATCTATCACATAGCATGCTGTGGACAGCAACCCAAAAATGGTTAATAGCCAAACTTAAAGTCAAGAACAATCCAAAGGCTGCAAGATGTTCACAAGATCTATTCATTGTATAATCACAATAATGGTCAAAGAAGAAAATAATAAAGATTTAACTCCATGGATGGCCTTTGAACAGACCATGAAGACATTTGTTAACTGTTCACTGGGAACAGTTTCCCTAACTAGTGTCTTTACTAAACTCCCTTAAAGCCTGGGGTACTTAAACAACTTTGCTTTGTCTTTTGCTGAATGAAGGTCTCAATACCAAGAAAAGGGGTAGCTAGACACTTCTACCTATACGTTACAGAGTATTCATGCAAATACTTTGGCATGAAAAAATAATCACACAAAGGGTTTGAGTCACAAATTTGAAGGGCATGTTGAAGCCCCTTTGAAATATAGTCCTAAATTTTGGCAGTTGAATACAACTGCATACCTAGAGGGTAAAGAAAAACAGATTCAGATTTCTATAGTAAACATGTCTAGCAGATCTTAATGTAAGCAATGAGTCTAATACCAAATGCATTCAAATGACATTCTTAATCTGTTGTGTCATTCAATACTTTCTTTTCCTTTCCATTAAAATGTCCCACAATGTGTGTTGTCAAAGAAGCAGCTCCTTGCAATGAGAGCATCTGCTTTTATTCTTTGCAAGTCCTTAAACAAATGTGTACAGGTGTCTTCAACTCTGAAAAGAAGAAAAAAAAATGTTCTTCAAATTTGCTAACGATGAATCTGAAACAGAGAAAAGGCTGTGTAACATGAAAATGAAGTCTGAATAACTGTTGTCTATTGACAGTCATTACAGCATATTTAAAAATACATTGCTACCTTGCCATGAGATTATAGCCCTCATTTACAACCGTCTTTCATTTTTCATTACATTAACTGAATCGAATAAAATTAACAAAAAACTGGAATAACATAGTGGGAAGTAAGGACTGTATTCTAAGACCTCATTCACATCAATTTGCCCATGACAAGTTAGAAATATGGGTTTAACACTTCTTCAAGAATAAGTGGCTTAAATGAGCAGCAACTTCTGTGGTTAACATAGGCACAGAGGTTAATGTCTCCATGCTCAAAGAACACAGAAACAAGGAATGTGCCCAGCCTAATGAGGTTTCAATGTGACATGATTTA
>NW_017729032.1:41392958-41402783 GCF_001723915.1 Gavialis gangeticus
ACAGCAAGTATGAGCCCATAGGGCTATCATGTTTAAGCAATGTCATTTTCTGTAGCCAGCAGCATGCAATATATATATGCATTATATATGTGTGCGTGTGTGTGTGTGTGTGTGTGTATATATATATGCATTATATATGTGTGTGTGTGTGTGTGTGTGTGTGTGTGTATGTATGTAGCAGCATAATATGGGTCCCTACCTTGAATGACCCAAACCCATTTGCAGCTGTGTGGATTGGAGACAGCATTCAGTATGAGGTTAGAGCCAGACTTGAACTCATGTTTCTGGAGCTGTAACAAGATGTGCTACTATCAAACCCCTCTTCAAAGAGTTTATGCTTATTTTTTTCCCCATTGCTATCCAGTTAATAAATATGGACAGTTTTTAGCAAACAGAAATAAAAAGAAGATTCTTGACTTCTTAGATGAGAGATTTGAGTTCACTTGCATTTTAACATACTATTTCTTAATTAAACATCAAGGCAATCTGCAAGAAATCAGAACCAGTCATTACAGCACATGGAGAAAAAGTGAAACATTTTCAAATTGCAATGGAATTTTTAGATTTAAATCAATGGGAAAATAATTTTTATTAATGTGTTTTTGAATTGCAGAACTCATTTCTACTTAAATCTTCCTTTGGGTAGATGCATTTCCTAACATCTTAGTAAGCACCGAAAAAAATTAACCAAGGGAGGAGAATCTACCCGTGTTACCTCCCTGTATTCAGAGGCATAACAAGTAACTTCTTCATCCAAGGTGGCTGCAGCAGTTGAAGCAGTGCCAGTGGCCAGACTGGCAGTGGGCATCTACCACCACCATTCTTATGCCCACTCAAAAATTAGTGCACAGGACTGGTCCACCAGTTACCCACTCCTTTTTACGTTACTGCTCTGTCCCTTTCTTTTCTGCTTTTCATTGATATTTGCATGGCCAAATATTACAGCAAAGTTACTTAAAATGTATATTTTAAACATAATGCCTTTATAGTAACCATTTGTCCAGGCCCTGTCCTCATATTACAATTTCTGTGTTTTAACCCCCTTACATAGCAGTCTTCCATGGGACTCTGCCAAGGAATAGGAGTTCATGTCCATGGAGATCATTGCAGGATTCAGACCTAAATTTAAAAAGCTAGGAAGTTCAGGAAAGAAAGTAGCACTTATTCTGAAGACCTTTTGATCCTTAGCCTGGATTTAAGCAGGCAGTCATCTTTCATCAGCATGAGGATTAGCCATAGGTAAGATTCTTTTGCAGGGAGACTCCAGCTTTCTTTCTGTTGCAGAGTTTTGTTTTGTTTTTTTCTCTGGGGATTATGAAGAGATGAAGTATTTGAAATATCATAATTTCTGGCAGCTTCAGAGGGGCTTTTAGAACTGTGAACACTTGAAAAAGCATGCGTAGTCCTGTTTTATTGTTTGTTTGTTACTAGATGGAAGGGAAAAAAAGATCTTTCCTAGCTTGTTCACTAAGGCTGCAATCCTGCGTTTGACTCCATATGAGTGAATCCTTGTAAGAACCCATTGAAGGCAATTCATTTCCAGTGATCTAAAGGGGCTGTAACAGGATGAGCACCATAAGGAGAACAGAGACCTAGAAAGGTAAATACAAGAAATCCAAATAACAGCCACAAAAATCCCAGTTCTAAAAAGGAAAAAATATTTTCAATTGCTTGCAAATAAAGTATTACAGACTGAAATAAAAAGTGTTTGGGGCAAAAGATAAGCATTGCAACACAAAACATCCCTCCAAAGGAGAATGCAACACACAGAGATCAGTGCTTAGGTTCTCTATGTAGTTAATATATAGGTTGAATTAAGTGCCTTACCAAGGTGACTCAGAAAACTGATCATGGACCTAACCAACCAGTGTTTCCTCTTGAGAGTTAACCAACAGGAAATACTGAGCATAAGGAGGGCTGAACCACCATCCCTGTCCAGAGTTTACATAACTGAGTCTGTAATTCAGGAAGTACCTCTGTCTAGTTGGAATTCAGAGCTCAGAGTTGGATGGTAGGATCCTGCAGTTGTTCTTGACAAAAAATAAAGGAGGCTCCTTTTCCAGAAGAGCTCTGCCACTGCCATCATGCACCTTATATATAATACTTTTACTGGACAAAGCACTTACCCAGATAAGTGGAAGATCTTGGGTTTAAGATTGCCTCAGCCTGAAGGGAGTCAAATTCACATCACCCACCTCCCAGAAGAGTGGTTTAACCTCCAGGCTATGATGGCAGAAGGCACTCTCCACTCCCCCTATTTAAGCTGTGCTACTGTTCAGGAAAAAACAGTACTATTCAGGAAAATCTTTTTATATTAAAAGATGTTTTAATATGAAATACATAATTCTGGCAACAGAGGCTGGAAATTACAACTCCCTTCTCCTACACAAGTATTCTTACCACTAGACAGCCCTTATGATCCCTTCTGCATTTTCTTTCTTTCTAGCCCCATCCTGTCTGCACAGTGCCAAAACTTCATCAGGAAGGGTAGAGTATGACTCCACAACTTGCCTATAGCCTGCTGATAAGGGTACTGTCCTAAAAAAAATGGATTTGAACCTTCTTAAACTGAGGAGGGTATAAAACCCTCCACAGGGTTCCAGAGCAAGTTTTCTAACGACTAGGTTATTGTATAGAAGGTGGGCTTCACCTCTAGCTGCATTTTAGAAAGAAAGCACAATTATTGAATTTTTGAAGGGCCTAATGTTAGTGTGCATGAGGCATGTGCAGAGCCCATCCATGAGATTGAACTTTTCAGAGCACTTAAGTGACACTTCTCCTAGTGTCTGGATCCCCATGTGGCTTAAGTTGAAGCTTCATTGGATCTGACCCTTGAACTTGATCCTTTGGAGCTTAAAGTCTTTAGAACATTCACACATGCAAAATGCTGGAAATTCAGGGAACTTCTTGTTTTTCATGTACTAATATTCCAGTTTTTGAAATAGAGTCAGACTCTTGCACCTGTCCACAGCCTCACTGCCTGGAGTGACTCAAAACAGGCATAGATGGATGAGGTTGTGGGACGGGTTTCTAATCAAATTGCAAAACCTCCCTTTCAGTACCATTGTTTTCCTACAAACTATAACAAACAAGTTTTATAAATACAAACATTTGAAATAATAATAATAATATTAATAATATCTTAAACATTTCTAGGATCTGCCCTTAGTAATTTTCTACTTTTCTCATGTCCTAGTTCATTATTTTTTTCTTTAAAAATTGTAATTTCATTACCTGACAAACAACCCCCCCACTTCAAGATTTCAGTAAACAATCTAGCCTATTTCAACTGCTGTATATATAAGCTGCTGGTGGGACTTCTGCCCAGTCTCTTTATTTCCTCCTGGAATGCTGCAGGTGCACTTGCTAGTTTTAAGGGCAAAACATTAAATAGTATCCTTCTTTGTGACATACTATAGCAACTTTTAAATTTGTTCTCATTAGTTTGTGGCACTTCCTACTCAATAAGGTGCTATTGTACTGCCTCTAACCTGATCTGGGAAACACTACCAAGCTGTCAACCCATCAACCCTAGAAAATGGATAGCTAATCTTTTCAGGTGACTTGTTTCATTTCCTGTAGCTCATGTAAAACCCAAATATTTAGCTACTACAAGCAGTGGGCTCTTCTGCTGGGTTCCACTGATTAAGTAACAGAGATTATACCTTCTCTCAACTTTTTATCCAGTGATTCCTTCCACTTTTTTCATACTTATTGAAACACTATACTGCCTTCAGGGTGAATGAGGCCTTATTTCCAGTGGCATAATGGGGCATTTTGTTAAGTCAGTGTATTCAGGTTTGTAATTAAATTTACTAAGCACTTAATTTTTGTTTGCACTGCATCTAGAAATGCAGCTACCTTTTCCATTTTCTCTGATATCCTCAGATTTTTGGTTCTCATCAAACAGCTACAGTGCATACTTAGTGTTAGACTATACAATCTATCACTGAACTAGTCATGGTGAAAGATGTTGCTTCCTGTAGAACAGGCACCCATTATTTTAAACCTTTGGATTCTTTGCAAGGTATATTAAAACCCCACTCACAAAGAAAATCCTTCACCACTGCTTATTTTGATTATTTTCTAGGCTTGTTTTAAAATTGTATTTTGTACCAAGATATCACCTTAATGCCTGCCTTATAATTGTATAAAATAGATGGATAAAGATAGAGTAACATGAATAAGGAACAAGCGGTGTCATTTTAAATAGATCTTCTTTTTCCCAGTGGAAATAAGACACATACCAGCTACAATAAAACAGGTGGTGCTGGCAGCAAGTACTTATAAGTCAGAGGGCAGGCACAGTATTGTACAAAAGGCTCCAGTAAAAGGATTTTTGCTAGAGGCATATACCACATCATTAAAATCATTTTGTAGCATGAGGACATCAGAACAAAATAGGCAAAGCCTTTGTCTCTGAGTTCCATGTAGATGTGTGTGATTATTTTATGGTGTTTGTTTTATGTGCTTTTTGGTGGACTTTTTTCAGAAGTAAGTCTGGAGATCCAGTCTGCAGTGACTTTGGGAGGGAAATCTTTTGTGCTTACGTGGCATCCCATTGCCTTGAATAAGCCCTGATACCCACCTAGGTAGCTCTCATGGCTGGACTAAGGTCTTGGGAAATATAGAACAAACCTGACCAATTGGTGTGGGTAAATATAAGCTAGACACATACTAATGAAAACTCATGAATGCCTATATCCAACTGAGTTCTGAGGCTTACACTGTTCTATGCAATAGAGTTGAACAGTGTGATCCGTAACCTTCATACAGGCATGAAAATTCATTTCCAGTATGTAGAGGGGTTGTTTAACCTCTCTAAACTCCATGCTGAGTCTAAGAAGGCCAAACAGAATATTTCAGGCAGGGATTCTCAGCAAGAGTGCCGTGGCACCCTGGGGTCCTTGTGAGGGTGATGTGGGGTGCCACACAATATTAGGATCATTAAGTGTGCAAACACCTACACATGATTCAGAAGATAAACCCAGAAATTTCAAATAGGAATCCATAGTGTCGCAAGCATTCTGACCTGCTGTGGTGTTTCTGAGTTGTTTGCAACAGGAGAATTGTTTTATTATTTTTTTATGGTCAAAAAATAACTGAAGCTAAGATCTGACATTTGCTGGGGGGGTGCCTTGAGTTTAATGAGGGGTGACTTGAATGTAAAAAAATTAAGGGCTCCTGACTTAAGCACTCTTATATGCCAGTGCCTGTGCACTGGTGTTTCACTTCAGGGAATATATTCTTCAACTACAGGAAGAGTAACCTGCGATGGACATTCAGTTTGAAGAAAACCAAGGTTGTTTGTGAACTAGCCAGCCCCTGGAAGGGAGTATACCATCTCTTCCATGTATATATGTGCAACTGATTACCTGTCACTTATAAGTTTAGATAACTGGGAAGCATTTTGAATAGTCATGCCAGCATTGACAGGCAAGTCATGTTCAGAAAGCTAGTGTGGTCTTTAGCAGCCTTTGGGCACACATGTAGAGTCAGCGTGGGATCAAGTTATCCACCAAATTAGATGTGTATGAAGCCACTGTACTTCACATACTGCTGTAAGCAAGTGAGAGTTGGACATGCAACAAAAGGTATATCCAGCAATGGAGGAAGTCCCACCAGAAGTACTTGCTCATCCTGGTCTGAGAGATGATACAGAATGCTGACCAATGACAAAGTCTTGCAGTGTTCTGACCACATATTTATAAAGGTATTATAGGCTTATCTGTTATGGGCCAGACACATAGTTTGAAGGCCCAAGCTGCTCCTATCCAATGAATTTGAGGGTTAAAGGAGGAAGTGTGATTACCTAAAAAAGCATTTCAAGGGCATCTTAAAGTCAAATCAAATGCTACCTACTCTTTAGATTACTGAGTTTTCAGAAAGTCAGAAGTCTTAGCTGTACACAGGCAAGGACATAGTGCCAAACTGAGAGAAGGTATAAGCATTTTTAAAAAACAGTTCGCCCGAGGGCAGTACAAGTACACACAAATTCATCAGCTGCAGCAAAAGGAGCAGCCTGACACACACCTTGAGTGAAATTTTTGTGACAGAACGCACAAAAATATTCTTATTACATTTAAATATTTACTATTATCTGTGCAGCAGACAGGTTTGACTTAACCATCTTTACTAAGGTGTGAGGGACAATAAAGATTGGTCCTTTCAATGTCTTCTACTTAGTACTAAAATTATAAATGCAAGAGAAATACAATGCTGTGAAATGAAAGGGAGATTCTATTTCCTTGAGATGCACTTTCTCCCTTTCATTTGGTAAATTAACATTTGGCCAAAGGAAGGGGCACAATTAGGCAAAATTGTATCATTTGCTGGTAGAGGGATCAAAAGTTGATAAAGTTTTGGCATAGTGCAGTTGAACTTAGGCTGTCATCAACACAGAAGGTTCCCACTGTAGGCTAGAAAATACAATTGGCTTGGAAGCTACATTGTGGCAAAATTTCCTGAAATGTCCAAATGTAGTTTGTGGCTTTAAGTGAATTTTATATCTGAATATGCTTGTCTTATTTCAAAATTATTGCTCAGGACACTGATTCTCTCACACTACAAGCTTAAAAATCAGTAAATGGGAAGCAACAAAGTAAGAGTAAAAGGTGAAAGTTAGAAAGAAAACAAAGGAAAGGTGAAGTAGAATCAAACAATTTTGGGTGGTTTGGGGGAAAGAAAACTCTGTTTACAACAGTGAAGAATACATTTTTTTTCTGTGACTATCTTGCTAGTCGGCAATCTCCATGTTATCAAAAAGACCTGCAAGCTATCTGGATCTAGGTTGTAAATTATGGTTTGAACACCCCAGTTAAAATGGGTTTGATTCCTTTTAGAACTCACTCTGACAACCCTCCATGCTATAATACATTAATATAGTCATGTTCGCCTCAAGACATAAGTGTGACGGCACAAAATTTGATGTGCCCCCAGTGAGCTCTTAATCCTGCTGTTTCATGGTACTCTTGAGGCTTGAAAGCATTGTAGTTTTTCAGTATTAAAAAGACCAGCACATTAATTTTACAATGCTAAATACCAATGGATTCATGATAGAAAACACTAACGTTTTGTACCAAATAAATTCTCTGTAACAAATATTATTACAACAAATACCAAAGGAGCTTAGAATTGCTCAGTTATTTTGGAATTGCTTTTCCATTGACTTTTGGAGCACCCCATAATCCCTCCCTATATATCAGTTTAGAAACACTGAAGCCTCCTTTATCACAACCAGCTGACCCAACCTCAGCTGCTCTTTAAAAATAAAAACACATGTTTTCTTAGTTATTCCATGTGGTGATCCATTTAGTCCCTCTCTACCATTAGAGTCTGATGCCAAAACCTACAGTTTTATGGAGAGGCAGTAGCTCCTCCATAGCTGAACATGAATTTGGCTTTCAATCAGGAGCCACACTTTTAATTTCCCCCCAAAATGAGCCCAGTCCTCTAAAGTTTCACCCTAACTCATCTTATCCTATTGTTGAGATTTTTTTTTTCTGGGAAGTTTTATAAAATTCTGCATGGAGTGTTAAATGTATGGTGTTTCAAAACATTCCATCATTCACTTTTTGAATATTTTCCTAACTTTCTTTGGCTTGTCATACCTTAAAAATGACTTGGCCCACAATCTCTGAATTTGTTTTGTTTTGTTAGCCTTGCTAAGAAGAGGTGCCTTTCACTCTGTTTGGGCAGGTTATATATAATATAAACATTTCTAAAAGTAAGGTAACCTTCTGCTGACTCCTGACTTTGGTGCGGTGAACTGAGTAAGAGGTATAAGCCCATGGACTGAAGGTAGGAGTCAAAGAGGAAATGTGGCTGGTCAGGAATCTGGAAGGGAGCACAAGACTACTAGAAGCATGGCCTAGAAGAAACGTGGAGATGTGGCAGGCAGTGGTCCTGCCTGATAAAAGAATAGGGGATTCTAAGGGTAACAGCAGATGTTTGACACTGTTGACCATAAAATATTACTGTCTCACTTGAGAAAAGGATCAGGGATTCAGGGTAATGAACTCAAATGGTCCATGTTCTATTCAACATTTACAAGTAGGCACCAGATGAACTGGTCAGACAATATGGATTCAAGTGCCAGCGATACGTAGAAGACACAGTAGCCTACCATTACAACCATCCAGGCCCAGTGTTTAAACAAAAGCAACTCATAGATGAAGAACAGCTGTTTGGAACTAAACTAATCAAGAAATCAGCAATGCTGGTGAGCAAAGGAAAGTTCTTTGAAGAGTTTTTAGTCATTTATATAATCATATTTGGTTAACAGCATGCATATACTTGGTTAATGCAACACATAACAAGGATGCTCCTGGAGTCTTCCCTAATGTTAAGTTCTCACTGGGCAAGATACACAGTTAACAGTTTCTACAACCTTTGATTGGCTTGGAGACTACATCCCATCATGTGAAATAATAATCATCAATTATTCATACCTTTGTCATCTCTTTGCTGGACTACAGTAAAATAGTATACCTGGACATGAAGCCTTTGGTACAGAATAAATTCCAACAGGTACAGACTACTGCAGCACATCTGTTTAGCAATATTGGTTAGAGCAAGGCCATTCAACTTCGAAGCAGCCAGAAGCCACGCACCCTGCGGTCTAACAAGGAAGACATACAGGGCCCACATGCTCCACAGATGTCCGCCACCCCACCACTGCACCGCATGTGGAGGAGCCCTAGTGTCACCCTCAGCTCCCCAGTCACATGGTCTCCCTCTGCACCTGCTGCATGGGTGTCCAAGCCATGAGCTTCCTTCCTCTTGTAAGCTGCACCATTATGTGTTGCACCCTGGGGTGATGGGATGATGCAGAAGCCAGATCAGGAAGGAAGAACCTGGAGACCCTGGCTATTTCCACAGCTACATCAATGGAGGGGCCAGGGTCTAGGTAAGAGCCTGGAGCCTGCAAATTAACTCCTTGCAGGCTGCATGTAACCTGCATGTGACCAATTGGAAAGCCCTGAGCTGGAGTAAGCTCATCCATCTTCAACTCCCTATACTGCTTTCCAAAGAACTTTGAACCAAGTTCACCTCATCATACCTGTAGAATTCACAAACTTGAGCTATGCATCTAAGAGCTTTATAAAATGCAGAGGGAGAATTCAGTCCCCAATACACTGAGTAGAGAGATGCCTATGTCAGCTAACTCTGAAGAGTTGGGTGTGCCTGAAATTCTACTACTACCCCAAACCCTAGACACCTAGGGCTCCTATACATGTTCAGGGAGACTGCTTCAACACACTGTAATTACATTAATTGAGTCTGCTGGAGCATGGTAATTACTATGCTCCAGCAGACTCCAGCATCACATGTATCAGCATCCCCATGCTCATTCAATGAACTTTAGTTCAAAGTGCCCAGCTGCTGATTTTCAGTGCAGGGATGCTGATACACGTGATGTTCTGGGTACTTTTAATTACCGCAGCTCTGAGAGCTGCATGAATTAAGGCAACCCTCCCCCTGCCTCCCAGAGCATGTCTATAAAAGCCCCTAGGCAAGATTCACAGCCCCAAACCCCTCCCTCCACTTAAGTATGTCTGTGCTCATGTATAGGTGACTGGCTCACTTTTCTTTTAAAACACAGAGGGAGTAAACTGAGAAGCCCACCTTTCATATAACAGTGGTTGAAACATTCATTCAGGCAGTGGGGGTTGAAGGCACTCCTGTTCCTAAGAGGGTTCAAACCCACCAGTCTTGTCTCCTCAGGAAATGGAAGTTTCTAAGATGGAAGTCAAAGAGTGTGGAATGAACTCCCCCAGGAAATGAGAATTGTGACAGACTTTTTACCTCATTCTGCTCTAAAGA
>NW_017729032.1:41407783-41408309 GCF_001723915.1 Gavialis gangeticus
GTGTGGGGAGCAGGGCCAGACTGAAGCGGCAGAGGGAAGGCGGGGAGAGCAGGGCTGGATGAGAAGCTGAGGGGGCGGGGGCCAGAAATTGGGCTCCATCTCCACTGCCCCCCACCATTCATTCTTGATGCGCAATTTGCTAGTTATATATATGGAGAGAGAGAGACATAAAATGTGTCTGTGTGCGTGCATAGGCACGTGTGCATGCATGCACTGCTGGAGTGTTTTTGAATAGGTAGCGTGTGTGTGTGTGTGTGTGTGTGTGTGTAGAAGAATATAAGAACAATCCATGGCATGGCATGCACTTCTCCTTTATGGGGAAGATGACAGAACAAACATTTGAGAGTTGCTAGTCATGTTGCTTAATGCACTTCTGGAGAAAACTCTGATACTTCAGTGATGAGCATAGTATAAGAACAAACAGAACAGAATGGAATAGATGGAAGACAGCGCTCTGGAAGGGTATATGAAGGAAGGTGATAGTACAGATTCCCTGCAGTCATGGAAAGCAGGTAGAGGTCTGTGG
>NW_017729032.1:41413309-41414012 GCF_001723915.1 Gavialis gangeticus
CATTCAATGAACTTTAGTTCAAAGTGCCCAGCTGCTGATTTTCAGTGCAGGGATGCTGATACACGTGATGTTCTGGGTACTTTTAATTACCGCAGCTCTGAGAGCTGCATGAATTAAGGCAACCCTCCCCCTGCCTCCCAGAGCATGTCTATAAAAGCCCCTAGGCAAGATTCACAGCCCCAAACCCCTCCCTCCACTTAAGTATGTCTGTGCTCATGTATAGGTGACTGGCTCACTTTTCTTTTAAAACACAGAGGGAGTAAACTGAGAAGCCCACCTTTCATATAACAGTGGTTGAAACATTCATTCAGGCAGTGGGGGTTGAAGGCACTCCTGTTCCTAAGAGGGTTCAAACCCACCAGTCTTGTCTCCTCAGGAAATGGAAGTTTCTAAGATGGAAGTCAAAGAGTGTGGAATGAACTCCCCCAGGAAATGAGAATTGTGACAGACTTTTTACCTCATTCTGCTCTAAAGAAAAAATGCTGATTTAACCTTGACTTCTCTAACAAAAACATATAGGATACATAGGTACATGTGTACTGAACTACTTACCTATTTTTTTATTTGATATATACACATATATGTGTGTGTGTATGTATGTATTCCCCCCACCTCCCTGCCTCCTAGAACAGCTGGCAGGGAGGTGGAGTTGGCAGGTACAGGCTCTTGCAGCCTGGAGGGGTGCAAGGTGTCTGGCAGGGGG
>NW_017729032.1:41419012-41422570 GCF_001723915.1 Gavialis gangeticus
TGCCACCCTATGATCCCCCTTGCAGTCTTCCCCCCACTCCTTGCTCCCCATACCTTCCTCCCCTCTACTCCAACTTACCTCCAAGGCAGTCAGCAGCAGCAGCAGCCCCAGCCTGGCCCCAGCCTGGCCCCAGCCCAGCCTGGCTAGGGGGAAATGGTAGCAGCTGCCAGCTGGGCCAGGTTAGGGATGGAGGGATGAGAGCTGGAGTGGGGGAGGGGGAGAGCAGTGCTGGACCCAAAAAGCGGCGGTGTGGGGAGCAGGGCCAGACTGAAGCGGCAGAGGGAAGGCGGGGAGAGCAGGGCTGGATGAGAAGCTGAGGGGGCGGGGGCCAGAAATTGGGCTCCATCTCCACTGCCCCCCACCATTCATTCTTGATGCGCAATTTGCTAGTTATATATATGGAGAGAGAGAGACATAAAATGTGTCTGTGTGCGTGCATAGGCACGTGTGCATGCATGCACTGCTGGAGTGTTTTTGAATAGGTAGCGTGTGTGTGTGTGTGTGTGTGTGTGTGTAGAAGAATATAAGAACAATCCATGGCATGGCATGCACTTCTCCTTTATGGGGAAGATGACAGAACAAACATTTGAGAGTTGCTAGTCATGTTGCTTAATGCACTTCTGGAGAAAACTCTGATACTTCAGTGATGAGCATAGTATAAGAACAAACAGAACAGAATGGAATAGATGGAAGACAGCGCTCTGGAAGGGTATATGAAGGAAGGTGATAGTACAGATTCCCTGCAGTCATGGAAAGCAGGTAGAGGTCTGTGGAGTTAGGAGGGGAGAAATGGAAAAAGGCAGGAAAAAGAAGTGAAGTGACACATGGAAGGAATGGTTAAACGTCAGGGAAGGATCAAAGGCATTCTTTTAAGTTGCTAAATGTGTTTGTGTGGTATGGTCTTGGGGATCTTCTAAACTCTACTGAAACATGCTTTCAATCTTAACTTTTTCCTTAATTGTTTCTTAGTTACACTAAGTCTAATGTTTCCCCACATCAGGTAGGATGTTGTGAGGTTAACACAACATTGCAACAAGGGGCCTGTCTGACCTCTTTTACAGTGTCCTTCACAAATGCTCTTTTTGCGGATACAAGCAAATCTGGTAGCAGGCATGTCATTTGCTTCCTCTGCCCTTACCTTCAGTGTTCTTGGAAGTCCCAGGAGAACTGCTGCAGCAGCAGAAAATGCCTTATGAATATAATAACATTCATAGAGTGGAGGACAGGAAAACAAGCCATCCTTTTCTAGCGTTTTGTGACAGAAGGATGCTAACATCTGTGTCCCTTGGACTCCGCTCTTAGCAACGGTGCAATAATTTTATAAGACTGCAGCTACTTGGAATTTTTCAGTGAAACATTAATTAGCACCTGCAAATTTGTCAAAATTTAAATCAAATGAAAAAAGTTTGGTTTCTACACATTTTTACTAGAAAAATGGGGGAAAAACAAAATTATCTAAATATTTCATTCTGATATTCTCAGTATACAAGATCCTGATCTTCCTGCTTGAAATTATTTTTTCTTAAAAATTTTAGCTTACTGTGGTAAAAAGCATTGTAAAAATTAAAATGGGGTAGATAAAAATGAACAATTGGAAATTATTCAAAATGATTTTGTCAATTTTTCCTCAACCCCAGAATTAAAAAAAAATTTCAGTTCACAAAATTTAAAGATCCCTGATTTTTAGAGGATAGACACTCAGCACTTTATGAAAATCAGCCCCTTTACAGTGTTCAAATTGGACCCAGATACACTAACCACTTTTGAGAATGTAGATAATTATGTCTACATTCAGTTTAATACCAGCACAATTTGAGTTGCATATCATAAAGTAATCATTGCTTTTCTTAATTTATTCAGATCAGTCAGATTTCATGGTGTGCCTGAGAATACCACATACCTGAGGTATAATAAATTTCCCTGAAATCAACTACCTATTGTTCTGTACTGCTTACATGAAGAAGAAAAAGCAATGATTCCTGGACGGGAAAAGTAGTGGCAGGTCTGCATGTGATTTACTCTAGTTAATGGACCAGAACACTGAACAAAAGAGCAGGATATTGTAAATAGAGTGTATGTGTGTTGGAGTGAAGATGTGAGGAGGGTAGAGCATGGTGAGGGACTGATTAGGTTCCACTAGCTTGGTGGTGAGTTTCCATGTCTGATACTGTCTGACTGTAACTAACAAATCTCCTTTCTTTGATCTTGCAGCAGTGGAAATCCGGCTCATGTCGCAATGTGAAAGCTTGTGGGTTGCTTTCATTATTGCAGTACCTATCAGAGAGTAGAAGAAACAATGTGTTTTGTTTTAAATTAATGACTCTTCATTAATACAATGACTCTGAACATTTTCCTGTCTTGGCTCTCATTGTGAGGTCAAACCTATGACTATTGTTTAAGCTTTGTGGGTTTCATTGAACTTCTGATATTGAGGGGTGAAAGAAATGTCCATAACCACATCATAAATAACTTCCTTGGTGGTGGCCTCTCTGAAAAGAGCTAGAACTCTCAGTCTAAGTGTCCACAATAAGAAAGTCACTTTTTTCATTAGTGTGAATCTGTACCCTTTGTGTCAACCTCACCAGAAGAGCCAAGGCCCTAATGAGCATAGTGACTGGACTTGTGTATCCTCCCAGTACTAGCAGAAATAGCCTTTCAGTGGGGAAGAAGTGCCACTGATACTGTAAACAGAAGCCAGAGCTCTTTTAATGTCCTGTTTGTGTAGGTAAACTGAGGATTTGTCCAGCTCCAACCCAAGACCAAGCACCATGGTTCCCTGATCCTGTCTGAGATTTTATGCCACTGGACTATCAATATTCAACAATAAGAATTGAATGTAATTAATTTTGCATAGTTAAAAAATAAAAGGATGCTAGTGATGTATGTGATCTTTAACACAGTCAAACTCTTGCTCCTGTTCTGTATATTTGTATTGTTAATTTGTGTGATGTGATATTTCCTGTCAGATAAATAAATGCATTAGTGTTGTGAGTAGCTGTCCAGGTTTCTTGTTTATGGGGAATTTAATTTCTTATGAAATCTGGTTTTGATCTAGATTGGTTCCTAGAAGGGGACAGATCCAGAGAGGATATGGTCATACCCCCTTTCAGACCATGCTGTGGGAGCAGCAGCTAGGGATTTTAAATCCTAATGCAGGTAAGAACACCCCCCAGCTCCCTCGCCACTCCTTACTTCTCCTCACTGCTCAGCAATGCCTCCCCTCCCCTCCTAGTCCCCACCCCCTGCTCCCACCTGCTGCTGCTCCCAACTGACCCAGGCCAGGGGGAGCCTCAGAGCAGCTCAGGGAGGCAGACTTAGCTAGGGACAATGGCAATGGCAGGCAGGTTCTCCCACCCTGCCTGGTGCCTCCAGGTGTTCTCAGCCAGCCCAAGAGTAGGTAGGTGTAGGAAGGCAGAACCCACCTACTGCAGCTGCCTACCTGATTAAGCCCAGCTCCTCATACAGCCTCCTCCAGCTGGAGCAGAGTGGGAGGGGCCAGATAGAAGTAGTGATGGGAAGGTCTTAATTTTTTGTGTGCCCAGACACATAAGTGGCTGG
>NW_017729032.1:41427570-41429987 GCF_001723915.1 Gavialis gangeticus
GAGCAGAGTGGGAGGGGCCAGATAGAAGTAGTGATGGGAAGGTCTTAATTTTTTGTGTGCCCAGACACATAAGTGGCTGGGGGGAGGGAGAAGATGTCACTGAAAATGAAGGTAAAGGGAGAAGATGTCTTACTTGGGGGTTGATTCTTACCTGATTCTTGGAATTTAAAAAAGTTGCCAACTACTGTTCCTGTGGCATGGTCTGCCTGCCCCAGTGAGGAAGGAAAGGGTGGGAACAGAGGTACAGCCACCCCTGCAATGCCAGCTGAATGACTCCTGCACTCTCCCCCCACCCCCTTTTTAAAATCCTGGGTCTGCCTATTGTTCACATAAACAAGAAACTCCCTGAACCCTAACTTCAGCTGGGGTTTTCCATGCTTCCAGTCTCATAGCTGTGGATGTAAGAATTGAGGACCAGTTAGATCTGAGAGTTTCAGGGCTCTTAGTTTCATAGTCCCACAACAGAAAGACCAGAAGCTGTGGTCTTTCTGTTCATCTGTAAAGTGCATCCCTAAATCCATGATCTTGATTTTGTCCACCTAGAGGATCTGCCCTGGAATCATGGGGCATTTATAGATGTGCCTCAGAAGCGGGCAGGCAGGGCAGTGGGGAGTGGGGGGGAGATGTGCATTAGTTAATGTGGCTCCAAGAGCCACTGTAATGAAAGTGCTCAGGGCATCACATGTATCAGCATCCCCATGCTGAAAAATAGTGGTAGAGGCACTGTTCATGAGACAAGCATGAGCTTTAGTTAAAGTGACTCCAGCACCATTTTTCAGCATGGGGACGTTGATACATGTGACACTGGAGTCTGCTGGATTACTTGAGTCTTCTCAGAAGTACTGTAATTACAGCGCATCACAGCAGCCTCACTGTATGTGTATAGGCACCCATGATGGATGCTGAAGCCCTGCTGGCTGGACTTCCATAGAGCAGGGCATCCAGAGCTTCTACGGCCTCCCCAGGTTGTGGCCTTCTGTATTAGAACCACTGATGAGGAAGTTCACTTGGAACCTTGCCCTTGACTTGGCAAAAATTTACTGAACTCAAGATGTCTCCAACAACAGATTTCAGGCTCAGAGAATCATCATTTCTGACCAGCATTATTGCTAAGGGTTAATAAGTTAATGCCTGTACAGTGCTTTAACTGTATAGGGCCAGATCCTATTCACTGATTGGGCATCTAAATGGATTTAGAAGCCTAAAATGAGATTGTATTCTCCCTTGTTCAACTCCCTCAAAATCCATTAATCTATCAATTCTTTTTAACACTTTCATCTTAACCTTAAGATCAAGTCACAAAAGAGCAGTGAGGAGTAGGAGAAAGGCCTACTCACCTTTTTATTAACAGTTTTTCTGGGATTCAAGAAAGGTGGAACAGAATCACATTTTTGCACCTAATTCCTCTTACATACCTAACAGGTAGAATAGAATCTGGCCCACAGACTGGCACAATAATTGTATAAGCACTAGAAGAAATAAATGTTAGGTATTTGAATTTCAGTATCCAATCACAGAAGGTACACAACATTAGTGGAAATTTTTGCAAAATATATCTTTAATCTCTGTGGTTTTGATCCACAAAGAGGATTAAGACATAGTGTTGCAAAGCCTCTGTCACATGGAATCCTCAGCTCTGAGTTATGTACCTTGCCTATTGGACCAAAGCATATTATAGGTTTGTTCAGTTCAGTGCCTGAACAAAAAAACAAAAACAAAAAACCATTCAGGCTTGATGCTAAAACAAAATATGTTCTGATTTTTGTTTGTTTGGTTGGTTGATTCTTTGCTGACCAGTGAAATAATTCATTTTCATATTACTTCACTCTTTTAAAATATTCCTTTGAAATGAAAATATTATTTCAAACCACATTTCCTTTAAAGACTATTAAAATATTCATTTATTTTAGGTCATTTATTTGACCTCCCCAGGGTCATTTTGGGCCAACTTGACCACCCCAGGTTCATTTAGGTTGACTCCACTGTTCTGGGGTCATTTGCCCTGATTCGATAATGCCCTCCAACATTATCAATCAAGCCTCCAAAAGTTAGAATCACTCTCATTTTTTAAATTCCCCTTCCTCCTTTCTAGCACAAAGGGTGTTTATATAAAGTAGAGCAGCTTCATAGGAATGACTGAGAGGATATCGCCTCAGGATATCCTACTGCCCAATGGGCAAGGTACTTTCCTGAGAAATAGGCTATCTGGGTTCAAATCTTTGCTTCAAATGGACCAGAGAAAGCTTTTGAATTTGGGTGACTACTCTACTCATTGGACTTTGATTGTATAGGGTCACTGACTATACTTTCTCCAGTAAATCGATCCAACTTCTGAGTAGCTGGGGGCAACATGTCACATGGGCTGCAGTCCCTAGTGTCTGGGTTCATAAGGGTGTGTGGAGTTGGGAGTAGGAACC
>NW_017729032.1:41429998-41459163 GCF_001723915.1 Gavialis gangeticus
CTGGGTTCATAAGGGTGTGTGGAGTTGGGAGTAGGAACCAGCAAGGTCACAGGGATGAACCATGGGTTGGAAGGAACTGAGGACAACCCTGAATTCTAAACCAAAGGGCAGGATCCAAAGCCGAGAGGCCAAAACTGAGCTGGAGGGCTAACCAGAATAAGGGGGTTGGGTAGCATGTCAAGGTCAAGCCAAAGTCCCAACACTGAGCCAGAGGATTAACTAGAATCAGTGGTCAGGAAGCCAGATGAGTTACTGGGACAAGAACCACTCAAGTACTGCAGACCAGAACATTGTGCAGCAGGGCTCAGGTGCTAGAGAAGTTCCTTAAAGGCTGCCCCAGAACCAGTCAGAAGGAAAGGGCAGGGGCTCAGCTGGCCCTTAATGTGTTAAATGCGGCTGACCTAGTTACACAGGCTTCAGGGCAGAAGCCTTACAGTAGGAGCTACATGAGGCATGGACCTCAGACCAAGGATGACCTCTCCCAACTCTCCCCAACCACAAGTGCCCAGGGTGAGCATCCCAGATCCTCCCTCCCCTCCCAGCCACACATGGAGAATGAGCAGCCTGCCCAACCTAGTGTACTACAGACAGCTTACCTCTGGTCACACAAACAGCGCCACTCTCCCCTCCCAGCCATGTACCCACCTACAGTGCAGGCAGCCCAGCTCATGCCTAACTCATGCACAGCAAAAGCCGCCTAGCTCTCTCCCTTGTTGCGCATACAGCGAACATGTGCACCCTGTCTCCCCTACCACCCTGTTGCCCTACCCTAGGAGCAGGGGCAGGAAGTAGAAGTTGGAATAGGCTGTCAAGAGTTCAAAGAACTCAGCTGCCTCAGCAAGGCAATGTCAGGAGTTGGTGACAGTGATGCCAGTGCTAGGAGCCCATGGGCTGCATGCTAACGCTTTGAAGGTTGCATCCAGCCCATGGGTTGCAAGTTGGGCAGATCTGCCCTAAGTTCTATGGCCTACTATAAGAACTCCTGCCAAACAGGACTCCACTGGTAAGATAGGCAGAAGAACAGTTTATTTTAATCCTGCTTGGACTCATGAGGAGTTTGGGTGATTGTGCAGATACCCAGGGGCAGAATACATTCAGAAGGTGAACTGAGGTATCATCAAGGTTAAACAGAAGCTGAACAGGAGATGTGAGGGTCTAAATTTGGGACTTAGGAATCTAAGCTGCAGTTAGTACTTTACACTGTGTCTGTGAAAAGGATGCTTCCTAATTCACAATGCTGCTGCAGAAGTACATTTATTTGTTTTTGAGGTTTGAATACTGTGGTGATGGGTGCCATAGAAAAAAGTGCAGGTGGAAATGGATTATTACATAATCATTAATGTATTTGGGTTGAGTTCTCTCAATAAGGCAATGTAGCATGGTGAAGATAAGAAGAAATGCTGAACTCCATCCTTCCTTCTGTGTTGTACATCTCATGCAGTGAATGAGGCAGAAGTTCAATTTTTCTATAGGAAAAAAAGGGTCTGTGCTCATGTAGTTAAGGACTGTATTGTAATGCATATACATTGACATGCTCACTTTCAGCATTTCCTAACTTTCCATTGCTTAACTTTGCAGCATTAATACTGTTAATTGCAAGTAGTATTATTTCCTTTCTAGTATTTGCATTTTAAGTTTTCCGAATTTTCAGAGAATATGAACAGCCCTATAGCTTGAGAAATCACTGGATATGAAATGACTCTAGAAAACCATCTTAACCTTTCAAAATGGATTAAGAAGATATGCTTTATCTTCCGTTCCAGGTGCTTAATGGATAATATTTATCTTTCTCAGCACAAAAGTGGCAAGGTCATTCCTTATTTGTGGGCAAGAGAAAAGGATCTGAGGAGAAACCTTGGATGGAGCAAAAAGAAAACTTTGTAGAAAATGGAGCTGGCAAAATTCTAGGGGCTAAAAGGCTTTTGTTGTTAATTGGTCTCCCTTGGTGGAAAGAAAAATCGAGCATCTGAGGCTTGGGATTGAAAATAAAAGTGTCATAAAGTGTTACCATTGAGAAGGCAGGCTCAGCCAGGTTTTTGAAAACTTCCCAAATCTTCCCTGCCTTTTGACAGCTTCTCAGATAACTCACATGGTGAGACAGACATGTTGCTGCAGCAAGCACCAGGTGGAAAGAATCAAAGTAACAGTCTGTTG
Source organism: Gavialis gangeticus (assembly GCF_001723915.1). NCBI lineage: Eukaryota > Metazoa > Chordata > Crocodylia > Gavialidae > Gavialis > Gavialis gangeticus. The sequence continues at coordinate 41,432,153 of NW_017729032.1, forward strand.
CAATACTCTTATTAGCATAGCAAGTTTCATATTGACACCTGGCATGCAGACACAGTCATCCACACATGCACTTACACCTCCCCCCCCCCGGCTTAAATGACCACACGCTGTTGTCTATAGGCTTAACAAATTGTTCCTTTAAGTAATAAATGCATGACAATTAATAATGAAAATAGGAAAAATATTTTTAAAAAGCTGAATATTGTTGGTTGCCTGCTCTGTGTTTTAAATATTTTGATGAAAGTAGCATATCAGGGTCCTGATTGCGAATCCCTTACTTGAACTGATAAACATTCACTTGTGGAGGTAGTCCCACTGAAATAAGTACCAGTACCCAAGGACTCACCTATGCATATAATCAGTTCACAATCTGGCTTTAAGACAAGCTGAAGTCCCACTAAATTTAACAGCATTATTGGGTATGCAACTCATCTGTAAATTAGGCCCAATGTTATTATATATGACACCTCAAGGCATGTATAGCAATGCTTTGGCATTCAGTACTGAAAATATTTTCCTCCTGGTTAGCAGTACTTGCTGAAATCTCAAAGCACAACTCCAGAGTTGCAAAAATAAGGGCTTGATGTATTGTTTCTCCTTGCCAGATATTTAACAGTGAACTAAATAGACTGCTCAGTTCAGTGCTTCAGGAAACAGGATTCAAGAAACATATTTTTTAGAGAAAGAAAATCTTAAAATTTCATTGCTGGCATAATTGCTGGATTGGGAAGGTAGGGATTTTATCTACAATTTTTAAATATTTTAAAAACAGAATTTGTAAAAAGACCTTAGCCATAGGCCTAATCAGCTGACAGGTTCCCACCAGCCATCTTCATGCCAGCTGGCTCATGTATTCACAGACTTTCTTGGCCAGTGGTCAAATACAACACACATTTTAAGCAGCTGGATTAACCCAGGGATTTTAACTAGAACCTTTCATTTGTTTTTCAGAGATAGACCACTACCATTTAATTATATTTTAATTGAATAAAAAAATTTAAAATATCAGTCAATACCTAATTAATTGGGGTTACAACAGAACTGTATCATGGAGCTCTTGACTGTGAATCAACGCATTAAAAATAAAACCTTGTTAATTTTAACTACATTTCCAGTATATTTATGTTTTTCCCCTTCTATTTTTTGTTATAACTTCACATGGAAAACAGAAAACAATGAAATTGGTGCCTTTCTTTGGTAATTGGCTTGTTCTGTAATAAAAAAAACAGCTCCTGCTTTATCTGTAATAGAGAAGCCTATTAAGGAGACTGGAATTCTTGTAGCTTTGGACCGTTTAGCATGCAGTTCGCTTTCATTTTCTGTCTGAGAGTTTAATCAAAACAGTAGTCGTTTTTCTTAAAATTTCACAGTCTACATCATGATAGTGTTTGCAATGTTTTAAATGAGGACCACATGTTCCTCCCAAACCTACTTAACAGTGGTAACCAGATGTTCGAACAAATTATGGGAGACAGCTCTACTAACTTATCCTATTGGTTAAGTATATAATGCTTACTTATTAGAGATTGTTCCACTCATCCAACCCTTTGCTGTCACCTGAAAGGAGCATGGGAAAGCAAAATCCTTTTATGGGAAATGAGTATCAAACTTATCAGTATCTTCCTTATATTCATACTGCTGCCAAACATTGTACAGTATCCTACATACCTCTGAGGATATTGAAGTGTGAGGAACATACAAAGAGAGAAGAATTTATTCTCTATAGTGTTATGTTTATACAGGCCAGATGAATGATAATATTTCCTTGCATAAGAATGAGTTGTCCTTTCTTGGATACATTGTGATTCTGGTCCAGACTCAGAACTGAAGATTGTCTTAATATAATCAGCAGCTGGTCCATATCTGTTGACGTGATTCGAATGCCATGAGGTTAATAATGAATTATTTAACGTTAAATGTTTTTCCTGTCTAAACTATGTGAAAGACAAAACCCAAATAGGCAAATAACTTCTTTCATAATGGATGATTAGGTTAACTCACAAAAATGCAGTATATTTACCCCAACCACTTCGCTTACTTTACATCTGTTTCTGTGACAGAGATGATGTGTACGACTTGTTTTGCTTTATGAGTTTGTAGGACAGCAATTTGTGTTCTATTATACATATGAAGTTTGTGTTTTTCTTTGGAGTTTATACCAGTATCAATATATCCCTAGACATTGCCAGTCACAGTGAATGAATTTACCTGGTACTAAATCTTTTTCAAATTAAGCCATTCATATGTCCACCCAAACAAGACTGATAACTGCACTTGGGAAAATAATATAAATATGAACTGATTCATGGTAATAGTATCCAAGACCAAATCCAAGTTGCCTCATGACATACTCCCATAAGCTGCAATTTAAATTAGTAGGATTTGCTTCTTTTTGTGCATTATATAAAAGTATATTTATTTCTAGATGTGAGGTTAAGGCCTGAATACTTTGGGCCTGATCTTATAGTTACTGTAAAAGGGAGCCTTCGCACTGACTTCAGTAAACGTTGGATTAGGCCCTGCAAGGTTAGAAATTATTGACTGATAGCAAGGTACCTGAAATCTGTCTGAACTGCAGATTGAATCTGTGTCCTTTGGGCTGACATATGTAATGCTGCATCTGCAGTTCTATAATGTGCACCTGCATCATTTAATTCCTTGGAATTGCTGCTTAAGATTTATCACCAAAAGTTACCTAAACCAGAAAACAATTTAGAACCCAGTTCCTGCAGCATGAATATTTAAAGCACAGTAATGGAGAAAAAAAGTGAACAGATGTTCTTTTATGATGGGACCTAGAGCTAGTCCTTTTAGCAATGTGACAAACCCATGTAATAGCTGGCACTCCTTCTGTACAGTATTATACTGAACCATCTTTGCTTAGTTTTAGCTCTTTACTTTTTAATAATCCAACTTTGTTGTCATTCTCCTGAGAAAACAAGGCAAGGAAAATTAACATCAATCCTACAGATGCCTTTTAAATTGATATCAAAGTAAATATTCCTGTTTTCCAGCAGGCCTTCATCTGTTGTTATATATACATTTGACACATTCGAAGAATACTTTAGAACAAGCCAATATTCGTAAAGTTTCAAGTGTTTAGTGATTTCTTCCTCATTTTTAGTGTAAAGGATACGTTCATTATTGATGAGACATGAAGGACTAAAATAAATAAATAAAGCAGAAATACTTTGATGTTCCACAGACTAAATACAGGCTAGCTAGGCTTTCAAAAAGTGGTTTGAATACACACCTCATTTGTAACTTGGAGGTAACCAGACCACCCTCTAGTGGGATAAGATTGCATTTCAGTTTGTAATGCACTATTTAAAATGTGAAAATTGTTTTTTTGTGCCCCTCTGATCAGGAGATCTTCTCAGATGAAAGGTAAGATCACATTTATATCTGTGCAAGCCTTGCTGAAAGGTTTCCCAGCCTGATGTCTACACAGACCTCTCCTGGCCTTTCTAGGCATTCTGAGGTTTTCTTTCCAGTCTAGTAGAGTATGACAGTGTCCTAATATTGAAAGGGGATGTCTGTCATATTTTTTCAGATTTTTAAATCCTAAAGGGAAATTTATCTATTCAAGTTCCTCATTGTTTTTTGCTTTGTTTCTGGCCATTATTGGTCAGATATATTTGAGATGGGCAACTTTCAGAAAGTTATTAGCAAGTCATGAATATTTATTTATTTAACTATCACTGTTCAATTATATCTTGTTCCAGTTGATCAGGCTAAATAAAGAAAATGCAATATAAAATTGTTTTCCTTTTACCTTAAAAGGAGAAAAAGAACCCTGTCAAACATATTAGTTGTGAAGGTTATTGCACCAGCTCCACTCCTAATATAAACAACACAGGAAAGAGGCCCATGATCAGAATGTGCATTCCTTCTGAAATAAACTTCTTCATAGAATCATAGAAATGAAGCTGGAAGAGACCTTGAAAGTTCATTGAGTCCAATCCCCTTGCTCTGGGCAGGAATTTTTCTATGATCAAATGATCCCAGCAAGGTGTCTATTCAGTTTCCCCTCAAAGACTTCCAAGTTTGGGGACTGCACCACTTTTTCGGGGAGTCTATTCCAGAGTCTGGTCACCCCTACGGTAAAGAAGTTCTTCCTTACATCCAACCTAAAGCCGTCCTCCAAAAGTTTATGGCCATTGTTCTTCGCCCTCCCCTGGGGTGCCCTAGTGAACAATTTTTCTTCTGGCTCCCAATATTCACCCCTTACATACTTATAGATGGCCATCATAGTCCCCCCCTCAGTCCGAACAGTCCTAGTTCCCTTAGTCTTTCCTCATAAGGTTTGTCATCCAGGCCCTTAATCATTCTTGTGCCCCTTCTCTGGACCCTTTCAAGATTCTACATGTCTTTCTTGAAGTGTCACCCAGAATTGGACACAGTACTCCAGCTAGGGTCTCACCAATGCTAAGTAAAGAGTAAGCATCACTTCCTTAGCCCAGCTTGTGATGCATTGGCAACTGCATCCCAGTATGCTATTAGCACTGTTGACTGCAGTGTTGCACTGGCTGCTCATGTTTATCCTGTAATCAACCAAAACCCTGAGGTTTCTTTCAGCCATTGTGCTGGCCAGGACATCTCCTGCTAACCTATATTCATGTTGCTGGTTACTTCTCCCCAGATGAAACACTCTGCATTTATGCTTATTGAACTGCATCTGGTTCAGCTCCACCCGCCTTTCCAGCTTGTTGAGGTCCGCTTGGATCCACATCTTATTCCCTAGCATGAGCACTTTTCCCCATAATTTAGCATCATCCACAAACTTGGCCAGCATGCTTTTCACATCCCCATCTAAATCGTTGATAAAGACATTGAACAGCACCGGGCCAAGAACCGAACGCTGTGGGACACCACTGGCCACCTTCCTCCAGGACAATACAGACCCATCCACTAGGGCTGTATGAAACAGCTCAGTTCTGATTCAGATTCGGCCATTTTGGAGGGACAGTGATTTGATTTGGTGTTTTGAATCACTGCTCTGATTTGATTTGGCTGAATCTATTTCAGAATTTCAACACTGATTCGGCCATAGACTATAATGGGGAATCACTAAAATACCTATAAATTTTGTCATTTTTTTTGTTGATCTGGATGAAAACAGTGGGGATAGCAGCCCCTTCTGAGGCCATTAATTCTGCCAGGTTTTAAGGAGATAGGTGCAGGGGTTTCTGTGAGACTGCACCTCAAACAGTTCAAAGCAAAACTCATGATGTGTGACTATTTGTGTGTTATGGCGTAGCAGGATGAAAAGAGTAAGTATAGTAGCCCCCTCTGAGGCCATGAAGCCTGCCAGGTTTCAAGGAGATAGGTGCAGGAGTTTCAGTGAAACTGTACCTCAAACAGTTCAAAGCAAAACTCGGGACACTTGTGTGTGTTAAGGGGTGTGTGTAGGTTGTAGCAGTGTTGGTCTAAGGACACAAGCAGACAAGGTTCTTTGGGTCAATCTTTCAATAGACCAACTGAGTAGTTGGAGAAATACATCTTAGCAAGCTTTGGGATTTAAAAACCTTTCTTCAGATTGAGGAAACATCTGCAGTTGGTGTGTATACTATTCCTTCCATCCAGGAAGAGCAAAGAAGCCAGAGGATGGCATGCAGGCAAGAAAGTCAGTCAGTGAAAATGCAAATTGAGGCATCAGGGGATGAGAGACAAGAGGAGTGGAGGGAGGGGGATGTAGCAGGTAAAAGTGGGGAGGTATCTGGGGAGTGAGATGTTGGGCAGGTTATAGTGTGTCATAAATTGAATGTCTATGTTGAGTCCATTAGTTTCTGCACTAGGAGGGTGATGAAGTGAAGTTCATAGGTTAGTCTGTGAAGTGCAAGACCTGCCTTGTTCAGCTCCTCCTTCAAGTACTCCCTGCATGCCTCATACAGGGAGGGTACCACCATCCTGCTGAAGGTGGTGCATGTGGTATGATGGGGCCAAGAACACCATGAGCTGCCTGAACCCGTGCCACTCAACTAAGGAGAAGGGCTGGCTATCCAGAGCAAGCATCTCCCCAGTGCTCTAGGTGACCTTGCTCACATTAGGAATATGCTCCCCTTTCCCTCCACCTTTTCCCCACTGGTCCAGGGTGGCTTGCATCTGCTTCTGGGGGATGGGGGCATTGGAACAAGAGGGGAACTTCCCTTTGGGCATGATCCCACTGGTGCCAGGCTGAGGAGCAGGAAGGGCAAGGGGGTAGTGCCTCTTGAGATGCATCAGCATCCCCGCAGTGCTGAAATGTTTTGCTTCAGTGCTGGCAGATAGTATATGTAGGATCATCTGTCATCTCAAAATGATCTCACACTACACTACCCCCTCACTTCCAGAGTGTGGGTGGGGATCCTGTCTTATCCCCCTCCTCATCAGGCAGAGGCACAATGACAGGAGGAGCTGACTCAGCTGAGCCACTTGCTTCCACAACCTCAACCTCCTCCAAAGTGCCTTCCAGAGAAGGAGACCTGGCTCTAGTGGAACTTTGAGGGGGCTGGAGCACAAACTCAGATTCTCCCTCCCTCCCCAGAATTTCCCTGGCTATGGCACTCAGCTCCCCTGCTTTCAGATCCAGCTCCTCCTCTGGCACTGGGAGGCCCATTCTGGGAGATGAAATTTGGGTGAAGGAGACTGTCATGCTGGTGCTGGTGGCTATTTCTGGTGTTAGAGGAGGTGGTGCAGGTGCAGACACTGCTCCCACCTCCTTGCTGCCACTAGCATCAGAAACATTATGCCTGGTAGAAAAGAGGGTGTGCCTAAGTTTTGCAGGGAGAGGTAACTTACAGCTCTCCCTCTGCCCCCTCTCACTTTCCTGCCAGAAGACCTGGCACCTGCCTTTCTAGCACGCTTCCTGTTTTGTGTGCTGGCAAGTGTGTGTATAATTTATGTGTTGTGCTTTCCTGCACAGTGAGGGATGACACACAGCCAGGGAAAGCACAGCTTTCTTTTTGTTTGGGGAAAATAAGAAGAACAAATAAGAGAATTTTTGGGGAAGAATTAGTTGAAAGGGATAACAATAGGGATGGTAAGCAAAGGTAAGTGGGAAAGGATTGGCTACAACTTGGTAGCAAAAGACTACCAGTACCTACTGCTACCTAGCAAGCCTAGACCTTTCAGATGCTGTGCGCTCTTCTGCTTGTACTGCAAGAGACACAGCTCACAGGAAAGGTGGAGAGAACTTGACACAGATCCTTATGTTGTTTCTCCGTCCCTCCCCCAGAGCACTGTGATTGGGAGGGAAGTCAGGGAAAGATTGTAGTCATTAGCCAGCTACAGATGTCAATATCAGAGCAGTCCTCCCCCCCACTCACGTCTCCTTTCCTTTTCTTAGTCTGTTTCCCCACAAACCCGCCTCTGAAACTCTGAAGTATTCTAAAACATTTCCAAAATGTTTTGGATGCTTTTGTTTCATTTCAGAGATGTTTTGGAGCCTTGTTTCAATTTGGATTCAGTGATTTGGCTGCCAAAATGGGCTGAAACACCTCTGAAATGAAATGGCTGCTGAAGTTTCGCACGGCCCTACTGTCCGCTAACACTCTGGGTTCAACCCCTTAGCCAGTTCCCAACCCACCTGACCATAGACTCTTCCAGCCCACAATCCCTTTTTTTTTTTTTTTAAGAACATTGAGAGAGACCATACTGAAGGACTTTAAAATCCAAGTATCAACCACATCTAAGCCATTTGTTACTTGATCATAGATGGAGATGAGGTTGGTCAGACACAACCTGCCTCCACAAGAGAAGGCTGAGGGGGGAATCTTGTGGCCTGTTACAGACTGGTCGGGGGGGATCAGAAGGCATTGGGGGAGTCACTGTTCCCCCGAGCACAGCCAGGAGTGACCAGGAACAATGGTCACAAGCTAGCAGAGGGTAGATTTAGGTTAGACATCAGAAGGCGCTATTTCACGGTCAGGGTGGCTAGGGTCTGGAACCAACTTCCAAGGGAGGTGGTGGTCCCTTCCAACCCTAGAAACTATGAAACTATGCCTGCAATGAAACCATGTTGGCTCTCGTTCATCATCATGCCTTCTGCCAGTCTCTCACAAATTGACTTCTTGATAATTTTTTCCAAAATTTTAACCAGTATCAAGGTTAAATTGACCAGTCTTTAGTTTCCCAGATCCTCCCTCCTTTCCTTTCTTAAAAATTGGTACCACATTGGGACCTTTTCTGTGCTTTGGGACATCTCCCAAGAACCTTGAGTCTTCAAATACCTTCGCCAATGGTTCTGCAATGACTCCAGCCAATTTCCTCAACACTCTTGGGTCTAATCCATTTGGTCTTGCCAACTTGAAAAAACATTCAGCTGCTCTAAGTGCTCCCTCACCACCTCCAACACTGACCATTGGTTGGCAATCACCCCCACCCGCATTTGTCCAGTATCCGACCAGGCAGCAGAGCACCATTTACATGCAGGGACACTGATACAAAGTATTCATTAAAGAGCTCAGCTTTCTCCTGACTGTCTGTTATCAACTGTCCCCTCCCATTCTGCAAAGGCTCCACATTTCCCTTGGTCTTCCTCCTGCTCCCTATATACCTACAGAAAGACTTCTTATTGTCCTTGATTTTGGTCACCAACCTGTTCTTAAATCACTGCCCTTGCCTCCCTTCTCCTCTCCCTACAAGTATGGGCTATACACATGTATTCTTCCTTGGTGACTATGCCTTGTTTCCACTATCTGTAAGCCTCCTTTTTCTTTTTTAAGCAACCCTTGACTCCACTGGTAAACCAAGAGAGCTTTCCAGCCCCTTTACAACCTTTCCTACATACAGGAATGGACCTTTTCTGTGCTCTGAGGATCATTCCTTTGAGGAACGACCACCCTTCTTGAACTCCCTTTCCCTTCAGTCCCTCTTCCCATAGGGTCTCTCCTACTGTTTTCCTAAGCTCATTGAAGTCAACCTTCCTGAAGTCAAACACCTCTGCCCTACTGGCTGACTTTCCTGCCTCATCTTCTTACAAATAATAACTACCTCTTCCACACATGCACCTCTGCAGAGACACACACACTCCTTTGTACTTCACTGGACACACACAAATGCCAGGGTCTGAATTACTCCTGAAGACACCAAAATTATCTTGGGGCTGATTCAAAGTTAATTAAAAACTAATGGATCTTGCTTCTTGGCCTTTGTTTTTTTTTTTTCCCTGTATGAAGAAAAATTGGTTAGAAAAAAGAATGGTCCTGGCTAAAATTTTCAAGTAGAAATTTTAAAAGTAGATTTATCAATCTACATTTAGGCAGGTCAGTAGAAGTGTCCCCTTTGCATAACTACTGATTACCCACAGCTCCTCTGTAGCTGCCGTTTGGGAAGAATTTAGGAGTCTGTGGACACATCTACATGAGACATTTACTGTGAAGTTTCTTAATTAGATCTGCAGTAAAAGTCTCAGTGGACGCATCTACACAAGATGCTATGTCACTATAGCAAGAAGCTATGGTGATGTAGCTCATTGCTATGGTGTTATAGCATTGGCAGGCACTGATGCTGTTACTGTGCAGTCATTTAGAACTTGCTTTACCATTACTGGGCAGTCTCAGTGATGCATAGGTTATTTCTGACCCTACTGCACAGTAGCAATGAGTTACCTGTGCACCACCAAGACTGCCCAGTAATGCTAAAGCAAATACTAAATGACTACACAGTAACAACTGCACAGTTGGCGGCATGTGTAGACATGTCCTCACTATGTGCAGAGCTATTAGGCTGGAGTAAACTAAAAACCTCTGCCATAAGTTAGTACTTGTATTTACAAGTACTATTTTATGGCAGAGTTTTTTTACTCTGCAACAACACATGTGTAGATGCTAACCTCGCTGGCTCTTAGTAACAGGCATGAGGGTACTTCAGTACTGGGGCTGCTTTCTGGCTAGTCCCACACTGGAGCACCCTCACACCCCGGCCAGCCCCTTCTGAGCATGTTGAACCAAGTTGGAGCAGCCCTGGGCTGGCAGACTGACCCCCTGGGCTTTCTGCCAGCCAGGGCTCCTCTGACCTGGCTCAGCATGCTGCAGTCCTGGGTACACTTGTAAACATGGTGCCTGGGAACAATAGACTCCAGAGCAATATGCACTAGAATTTATTGCATCACATTAATATGCATGTGAAGACATGCCTTGCCTCTAGCTATCTTACCCTGAGTGAGCTGCATGCTGAGCTCCTCCCATTTAATCATTTGGGGACTTGTATTCTCCTTGAGGAAGGGATAGGTTCTTCATTTGTATTGGAGAATACCCGCCTCACTTTCAGTGCTATCTTGCTTGAACTAAAATATATTATAAATGACAATAAGTCTAGAGATCTGTGTATTACTGTAGAAGTTGAAGATGGAGATGTCATGTAGGGGTACTCTCTATTGCATTGCCCCCTTTCTCAGTCCCCACAGTACAATAGTGATGCCAGCCTCCCTACTCTCATTTGTTCTCTTCACCCAAAGCCATTCCTGGCTTCCTAAGGTACACCCTCCATAGCTGATGCCAACTACTTATAAAATCTTTCCTGAAAAGCCTCCAGAATGTCTAAAAGTAGTAAGTTAGGCAATGTGGTTAAGTAGTGAGGCAGCTGGGGTCAGGTACTTATAAAACAAAATAAAAATATTGCTTTGCATGTTATGTCCCTCTCTGTTCTTGTTTTTAATAGTTATTGTTTGTCCTATGGTGACCCCTCAAGATGCAGTTTAAAGCAACAGTTCCTAACCTTCCTGACCTCTCTTCCAATGTGATCTGACTTTAGCAATTGCATTGTGATGGGTTTTGCAGCCCAACTTATAATTACAGAGACCACATGGGGTTGTGACCTCTACTTCGGGAACTGATGGATTAAGGTCAAGACCATAGTTTTTTAGGTGCTAGACACACACAAACACATGTGTGTATGCATGCACACAGACATACACATGCACAAGATCCATTGCAAGCTTCTCTGCCCCTAAGAAGTTTGCAATCAGCGTAGGACTAAAAAGACAACAGAAGAAATAAAGTCTTGTTATCTGCCAGCCCAGCATGTTTTGTATCAGTAAACAGTGACATGCTGTGGTGGGCTGTATGCTATGACCTCATATAATTCACATTATTTGGTATAAGGCATTTTTAAAAAAAATCATAAATATTAGTTCACTTCAAAAACTTGGGTTTAGTGTTAAGTAAAGGATTTAATGCACTTTAAAGTAAACTTCTCTACCAACTTTATTGCCTTCCATTTTACCTAAAAGTTAGAACTTTTTTTTTTTACATTTCTTAAACAAAATCCATACCTATAATTTTACCAAATCTGTTAACTCTGTACTAAAATTGTCAAAACCTAGTAGCTTTGTCAGTATATGGTACATCAAGGGTTCTAACAAACTGAAATGGAGAGGCTTTGATTTAACTGTTTTCTGACTATTTGAAATCAGCTAACAGGGACATAGATTTTTTTTATTGATCGAGTCAAATTCACTAAAGCTTTAGAAATCTATTAAGTAAAAATTTACGAAAAATTAAGGGGCTTCTCTTCACTTATCCCTAAAACTGCAATGGGGTTTGAATAGAATTTGTATTATTATTTACCTTTCATCATCCCAAAGCATTTCATACATTTTATAGAGTGAAACACGCTTACTGTGATTTTGAGTGGCAGTGAAATGAAAATCCCAGAGCACTAGGACCCATGTTAGTGGATACATTCTCTTCATGTTGTTTCACATTCTAATAAAATGAGCCAGATGGATGCTGGGGTAAGTTGGTACAATTTCCATAAAAGATTCTTGGCTAAATTCAGCTGAGATTTAAGTAAGTAAATATAAACAAGTACTCAAAGTGGCTTTCACTTCGAGAATAAATGTACCTTGAATATTAAGAGGTAAGCCACAGAGAAGTAAAGGACTTCCCTTCTATGCCCATCTTTACTCTAAATTCTCCTGCAGAACTCCTGACACTTTTAGGACCAAAGTCAGTCTCAGTACAACCTGGCAAAACTCCTCGACTCAGAGGGAGTAAACATTAGTATTACCATTGTTTTTATTATTTAGTTGTGTGGTATTATAGAAGCACTTAGAGCCCCCTCAGTCAGGAACCAGGCCCCCATTCAGTTGGGTACTGTCCACACACATTGTAAAAATGATAGCACCTGCCCCAAACAGCCTACAGATAAAACAGTGGATGCAACAAGCAGATGGAAAAAACACAAAGGAACACTAACCTGACACAGAATTTAAACCTCACAAGTGGCAAACTGCAGTAAATTATACTTGTTTTACACAATCACCCTCTGACAAACCACTAACCTGCAGGATTTTGCTGTGTAGCCAGCAGAATAGCCTATTTGTAATTAGGGCTGGATCTTCTACTATGGTGTTACAGGTGTAGATATAGACTGGCTCTGTTCCCTTTCTAATCCTGCTGCAACCTCTGTGCAGGCCAAAGTCAAAACTAAACCTTAGCAGTTTAGCCTTCCATGAAGGGGTGATTTAGCTTTCATTTGCCATGGGGAAAAAGGACAGGCATGTGAACTAACAATGGATTAGTTGACCTGACCTCTCCTCCCTTTCCCTTCCCCCCACTCCCTGGCCTCCTAACTTGTTATAATTTTAAGATTTAAGATGAAGCAAAGAATGTTGTGGGTAGATAGTCTTCTTCATCAGGTTACAGGCCTTGGGACATAAAAGTAGGCTTTATGCTGGTGGCTGACAAGCTGGCCCTCACCTTCAGCAAATGCAGTGGTAATCTTCATGGGTTTTTCCATTCCATTAATGCCATTGCTCTTTTTTGAATCTGACCAGTAAAAAAGGGCTAACATTCTTTGACAAAGTTCATAGGATCTTTAATGACCACAAACAGTAGGAACCATAGACTCATCTCATGCAAAGCGTGGCACAGTGCCATAATGTTCAATACTTGCTTAGTGATTTAGAACTGATTTACTTGGAAGAATACCACCTTCTTAGTCACAGTACCACTTCCTGCCACATCCCAGGATCCCTTGGAGGTTTCCCATCTGATTATTAACCAGATGTCTTGCATCGTATGCATCATACAAAATCTGAGGAGATCCTACCCCATGGTGGTTTTTCTGAAGGCAACTTGAGTTATGCTCTCCCACAAAGATTGCAATATGAGTCATAAAGGTGGCTAGGATAGTGTCTTAGAAACTGTGGTTCTTTGTGGTAGTGGCCATGCCTGCCTCTAGGTCAGATTGTTCTGGCCCTACACAGCCAGTAGAGGTGATGGGGGAGGAAGGACTCTCCCACGCTTGTACTAATTACATTCCAGGTACCTCAGCAACTGGTCCAGATGCTCACAGGAGAAGAGGGCTTCCACATAAGATCTCCTCACAAAATTGACTCCCCTAATGGAAAATATCTAGGAGAGACCAAACAACAACCGCACACCAGAATGAATGCACACCAGAAATCTATCAAAGACAAGAATGTCCAATGACCTGTAGGGGCACATTTCTCACAAGAAAAACCACTCTGTCTCCAATCTCTCAGTTCTAATCCTCAAAGGGAGCTTAGAAAACACTTCTCATAGATGAGCCTATGAACTCCACTTCAACCTCCTGGATACTAAAAATTATGGACTAAATATAAACATTGGATTTATGATACATTATAACCTGTCTGACATCTGACTTCCCAGGTACCACTCCACTATTCATCCCCCTTCTCTCCCCCCACATCCAGCCTCGCTCACCCACTGACTCCTCAATTTACATCTTCACTGACTGCCTATCTTGTATGCATAGCAGCCCTGCCTGGCTTCTTTACTTTTCATTCCATCCAGGAAGAGTGCACACCAACTGCTGAAACTTCCTCAGCCTGACGAAGGGTTTTTAAGCCTGAAAGATTGCTTAAGATTTTTTTCCAACTTTTTAAGTTGGTCTAATAAAAGATATCAGATTCACCCAAAGAACCTGGTCTGCCTTTGTTACAAACAGGCTTATAGAAACCAATTAACCGTTGCTGTTTCCCTAGACCACTGTTCTAATATAATATCTACTTTACAAACCAATTCCCAAAAGCAAGCCTCTAAATACTATTTTCTAGCCACCAGACCTCTGTGGTAACACCTATTCACCTTCCTCAACTAGGGGAAAGATTCTGTAGCTTTCCTCTCCAAACTCCACTTCCCCCGGTGCCAGGGTCTTCTATTCTCCTGCCCTATGCCAGGGTGCTGGGTGTCTCCATGGCCATCTCCTGCACATGCTTGCCCTTCATGTCAAGGGAGTTCCTTTTCCCTCTTTCCCCCTTCCATGTCAACCCATATCCAAGTCCTTCATCCTCTGTCCTGTTGGATGGGGTATGTTCAGCCCATCCCCTGTTTACCCCATGCCAGAGACTCTATGTGCCCCTTTCTTCTCTGTTCCTATGTTCTTCTATTTCCAACTTCTCACTGCATTTCCTATTTCTCCTTTTTCTGTCTAGGTATCGAGTAGTCAACCTTTTAAAATCTACTGGAGGGAGGGTAGAGATACTGTTATGCTCAAGGGTGTTAATGGCTTCTGTCAGCATGGCTCCACTCACTGATGCCAGGAACATCCCCTGAAACTCTGCAATTGATTGGGTGCAGCAAGCTAAAGTTATGGCATTACAGACAGACAAGCAAAGAGAATTATTGTTGAGTGTAGGATCTCCCTTTACTTCACAATAGTGTTAGTATTGATAGTCATTATAATCCAAACGTTTTGCTTCTCAGAGCCAAAACCTAATACAGTATTACTCAGTGGGAAGAAGAGTATCTCTGTTTTACCTCCTGACCCCTGCCCCCCACACCCACCAAGGTACAAATTTTACCCAGACAAGGAATAAAACACTACAAACATTTCTTACATGTTATTTGAAGATGACAATGCCAGTAGTTGGGGGTCAGAGTTTGCAGTCCTGACAGCAGTAGTCCTATTGACTTCAGTGGACTCCTTAGGAATACGACAGTACTCTGCTTGAGAGATTATTTCAGAAGCAGGCCCATAGTCCTAGAAAGCCCTACTATCAACAGTTGAAATGTATGATATGGCTTTATGTCAGCTGCAATGCCAGACACAAACACACACGCTGTATTTACTGAAATCCTAGCCTTACTATAGAGTCTCTAGGTTAAATACTTCTTTAAAATGCCTCTCTTTAACCCAGAGTCATAAAATTTATGAAATGAAACAGTTGCTGGACTCCACTGAAAATAGCTGAACTGTTCATGTTAAATTGTCTCACAATTGCATATCATAGATTGAACAGTATTGGGCTGGGGGGGGAGAAATCAATGTTTCTTAATAGGGCCAAGACACTCAATGAGCCGTATAATCAGCTTGGTGCCAATACAGCTAAACATTTTTTTTCCCCACAGCCAGTCTCATGTTTCTGTGAGGCCTTGGAATTGTAAGAGACAGCATTGAGAAAAACCTGTAAAGCCCTAAGATTATAGATGTGTAATAATGTGTGCCTGCCCTGTAGTGCTTACTCTACTACTTGTGTACTGTATATAAGCACGCTTGGTTAAGTGCAACAAATGTGTCTCAGGATTTACTACAGGATAATTATATAAATCTACAAAAGGTCTGTGGGGTACTGATGGAGGGGCGAGCAGGGGGTGATCACAACAAGTACAGTAAATAAGGAGAAAAGACTACAGAGCCAGACTCTGCTACCTTCACTCATACTGATTGCTACTGACTCCCAAAGCAGATCCATTGAATTCACTGGCACTCTTCATGGGGCAAGGAAATGAGCAAAGCAGGCACAACTGGACTTTAAGAAAACACAACTGTGCCACCTATTTGCTCAAAGAACCATATGGGATTTCATCTCAGGGCTGGATCCTCCTCTCTGTTAGGTATGTTTATCCCAGCTCCCCACCTCAGCCAGCAAGAAGGACAAAGGCAGTGTGGCAAGAGTGGGATGTCTGCACATCAGGAAAGCTGTCTCTCTCCTGCTGACTAAAACCTGAAAAGCTTTATACCAGCAATTAAAATTAGAGTAGGCCCCCTGCTGCTCTAACTTCCCCTGGGAAGGAGCAGCTGGGAATCAGACAACTCCAGCTGAATCCCTGCAGCTGCCACTTCCTCCCTGAGCACAGCTCAGATGTGCTGAAGAACAGGGGCAAGTTCTTATCTTGTGAGTTGTTTGCCCACCTAACACTGCTGATATTGCGCAGTGCCCATAAAAGGATCTCATGGCATCCCAGGGTACCATGGCATCTCGGTTGAGAATCACTGTGGTGAGTGCATTCAGGACAGGAAGCATGCTAGGTTTAAAAAAACAAAACAAAACACCACCCAACACCCACCTCCCCCAAAATAGAGAACTGGAATGGGGTTAAAAGGCCTGATTCACTGGTTGAATTCAGCTGCTTTGGTATGTTCCTGAATGCAGAAATATTTTAGTGACTTTGGGCTGTAGTATTAAATCCAGTGCTAACTCCTCTGATTCCAAGTACATGGGATATGGTTAAGGAAAAGAAGGTGTGATCAGGAACCCCTTAACTAGCTGCCAGAATGGCTGCCTATCCATGTGCTCAGGGGTGGAGGAAGGGATATTTTAATTACAGCAGTTTCCCAAGAGCTGCTCTAATTAAAGTGACACAGCATCATGTGTATTAAGCCTCCACACATTTAAAAGTGGTCATAGGATGCTTTAACTAAAGCTTCTTAAATGAACTTTAGTTAAAAGCACCTCAGCAGCCATTTTTAATCCTGCAGGGACTTAAACATGACCCTATGGCAATGCTAGAATGTTCTAATTAAAATGCGGAGCAGACTCCATTTATCTGCTCTGATGTGTTCAAATTAGAACACCTTGGAACATGTGTATAGATGTCCAATGGTTTTTTGGGACTGCTGAAAGCAAATGGAAGGGAGGTGGATGATTTTTCTTACACAGTGGACCAAATGAAAGGCCCAGTCTTTCCTTGTCCCATTCCTGCATAGGACAAGGTAATTTAATCTGGCCCATCTAATGCTCTCCTTACTGTTCTACTGTTGAAGTTAGAAATCAGGATAGAAAATGTTTCCCCTGTGATATCTCTCTTTTAGCAGTCCATCAGCTTTGCTAAAATAGTTAAGAGCACCCTGGTGCTGTTGGTTGGTGCAGGTATTGATTCATTATGTTGCCTCTGGAAGTATTTAAGGAGATAATGGGTGCATCTAAATGAGATATTTACTATGCAGTTGACTAATTAACTGCACAGTAAATGTCTTAGTCTCTACACATGCATCCCTATTAGGGAACATGAAACTAATCAACTTCACAGAAGGGTAGGACTTGTATTTACTACGGAGAACTGCGGAGTTCTCATGTGCAGGAGTGCATGCATAGATGCTGAGCTGACTGGCTGCGGCACAAAGGTGCTTCAGTATGGACATTGACTGGGTTGGCTGGGGCACAGGAGTGCTTCAATGTAGGGCTAGCTGGTAGGCAAAGTAGACCTGGGCTGGCAGGCTGACCCTCTGGACCCCCTGACAGCCAGGAGTGCTGCAACCCAACTCACTGTGCTGAGGTCTGGGTGCACATGTAAACTGTGAACCCAGGACCTTCCTGGGAGTAATAAGCTCTGCAGTTTAATGCTGCCCCCTAATGGCATGTGTAGATGTGTCTGGTATGTCTGCAGGTAGCACCCAGCATGACATGTGAGGTATCACTCCTATCAGCTAGATGACTGGAAGGACAAAAAAAAAAAAAATCTACAAGACAACATTTCAACCCATCTCCATCTACCTTAAATAACTAAATATTTATATTCCTATGTGATTTTACACTCTACAGTCTGGACAACTGGATCCCCTGCCAGGCTGAATGATAGAAGATGATGATGAGGAAAAAACCTAAACTAACCTGTTACAGCAGGGGTGTCAAAATCATTTTGTCCTTCAGGTAAAAAAAAAAAAATATTCAGTGGAATGGGACTGGTCCATGGGCTGGATGAATGGTAAGAGGTCTTCCCCATGGTCTGGATTGGGCCCATGGATGACCCCTCTTCCCCTGACCAGCTGAAGCAGGTGCCACATGCAGCTCATCCCAGAATAGCCAAAGTGGGCACTGTGTGTGACACAGTTCTAGAGTGGGTGCCATTCATGGCAAATGGGTCAACTCAAGACCCAAGGCCATCATTCAATCCCCCTCCCTGTAAATGCAGAAGTGTCCCTACATATAATTAAATTATAACATAAATTATACTGTACAAATAATTCTAAATTCCCCAAGCAACTATGCTTCCACTAATTTCCTTGCAAAACTATTCAACAATTCGAAGTAGCTCATTGTCAGAATGCTGTTCCTGGTATTCCATTTACCCATTCTTTTCTTAATTCATTTCATTATGCCTCATGTGTCTTGAAGTACTCTCTCAAAAAATTAATTTGTGTCCTAGGGACATACATCCTTCATTCATGTTCAGACTGTACTCCTGTTTCCCTGAGTTCTCAGAGTTGAAGACCATTTAGTTTGCACTTGAAATTTTCCCTTATAAAATGGTTGCTCTTTCATTCCTTCTAGAGCATTGCATAATGTGCTGGGGCTTTTACCAAAGTATAAGATGACAAATCCCTGCTTCAAAGGGCTTGCAGACTAAGTCCCACTCCTACCAGCATTCCTGAAGGTGAATAAATGCATCTTCGTAAACAGTCTATTGAATTCAATAGGACTCCTCATGTGTACATTGTGCTAAGGAATTGCAGGATTGGGATTAATATAAAAAGCGCAAACAAAGGAAGATGGATGCAAGAGACGATATAGCAAAATAAAAACTACCTCTGTGTGGACACTTTTGCAACCTTGATAGGCAAAGGTCATTATATTTAAAAAATATATAATTAAAGTGTAATGTATTCAAACTCTCTTCCCACTTTGAAAAAAAAAAAAAAAAATGCACTTTTCTCCCTCCCCTACTCTCCATCCCAATTGGAGTCACTTCCTTCTTCTCCTCTTCTCATTTACCTACCTTAGAGTGCACATGATACAGTTACATTTTGGTAAATGATTTATCCCTCTAGTATCATTTTACACCATTCCCCAAACTGCTTCCAGGTTATCATATGTCTGGTGCTGTGTTGGGATGCACTGTTTGAGTGTGCAAGGGGGAAAGTATTTTATCTAAAACTGCCATTTCTTTAGTTTTTTAGTAAGCAGTCTGTTGGATTGGGAACTGGCAGGTGTTATAAACTATGTAAATGAAATGTTTCAGTTGCACTGTTTTCATAGCTTCTTATACATCAGTAAGGAGTAGCTTTAGTATGACTGCCTTAAACAAATTGATTTCGTCCAGAGTATGTTGGATTGTACTCTTCATTAAAGTCACAGAGCTGGCCTCTTGACTACATTCCTGATAAACCCACTGAGACAGTCTGGGCAGTCTGTTAATCTTTCTGTACAATAGAGATTTGTTAACTCACATGAAAGCTTGGATCTCTTTGTCTGGGTAGTACTCAACAGTGTTTCACAACAAATCTAGCATATCTTAACTACTGATCTCTGTTATATCTTCTGTAGTGGATTTGGTTAAAGAAATCTGTTTAATAAATTTTAAGAAAAGCAGCTCCAAATGTTTTGTTTTTTTTTTTTAAATTTGAGCTGCTTTTGTAAGAAAATATATCTAAAGTAAACATTACCTGAAGATTCTTACACTTGGTTCTTCACCATGGTTATTTAATATTTCTCATGTGTAACTAGAATATACATGCATGTTAAACTGAAGCACAATCTTCCCACTCAGTTAAATTCATGATGCAAGGAATCACCTAATGATGAAGATGCTACCTAGAACAGTAAAATGGTGGATCTGGCCAGCTGCTGGATTCCATTTCCCAGCAACTCCTGCCCACATCACTGCAGCCAGTTTACTTGGAGGCCCCAGGAGCAGCAGTGTTGGGACAGTGCGGGGACAGGATTTCCATGGAGCCTGGCCCCAGCAGCACTGGCAGGGTAGGCAGCTGGGCAGGAAAGTGTTCCGGGGCTAGGACTGGGATCTTGCAGTAGTGACAGCATGGTCCAGAGTCCCGGCAAAGCCAGTCTGCTGCCTGCATGCCCCTGCCTGGGACATGAGGGCAGTGGATCATAGCTCTGCCCCGGCTCCGGACACCACTGCCACTGCCACAAGATCCCAACTCCAGAGCAGCTCCCTGCCCAGCTGCATGCCCTGCCAGTTCTGTTGAGGCCAGTCTCCATGGAAACTCTGGCCCCACGCTGTCACAGCACCACCACTCCTGGGGCCTCCATGGAAACCAGCTGCAGTGATGTGGACAGGGGCTTCTGGGAAATGGAGTCTGCCACAGGCCCAATCCAGCCCATGGGCCAGACTTTTCCCACCCCTGACCTAGAACCTTGGAGATTATCAATTCTCTGGGGGGTTTTTGCAGATATTTTGTGTGACCTTGGGCAAGTGACTTTGTCTTTTTTCTGCCTCCTTTCCTTATTTATAAGAGGAGGCTAATAGCACTTCTCAGAAGTGTTCCACAAACAGGGCAGAAAGAGCATGGAGTAATGGTAGAGCAAGGTAGCCAACAAGAGTCTAGGCAATAACAGTCTAAAAAGTGAGCCAAGCTGAAGATGTACACTGGGGTCAGGGAGTGGGAAGAAAGGCAGGAGTTTGGATGGGGACCAGAACAAATAGTAATGAAGACAAGAGCTAGTGATAAGGATCTTAGTGAGGTCACTCAAGGGCATGGGTGACTGAAGCCTTGAGTCTGGGAGAGCACTAGTGGTCTATTGCCAACTAGGGGGTGGGGGGCGGAGGAGTGAGGATTCCCCAGGAGGCAATCACCAACCCCGGAAATGCCAGTGACAGAACTGGAAGTACTGCCAGTGCTTCTTTCAGCACCCCCACTCCCTAGCCAGTGCCAATCTCAGGGGGTGGGGGGAACCAACCAGCACTTCTCTGGGTGCCTCCACTCCCCAGCTGGTGAGGGCCAATCTCAGGGTGGGCATGTGCACCCCCCATACCCACCCCCCACACATTGCCTATGCTCAAGGTTCTAAGAAAGACCTGTTGAGCAGATGCTTTCCAGAAGTCTGTCTGATCTTTTTATTGCTGACTCTGAGGAAGGTGTGATCCTACAAGGGCTGCTGCTACTAGGCCTAGTCCCACTGCCTGGGCACCCCAGCCATCCACCATGCACCCACTGCTGAGGGTGAGACCCATGTGGACAGGGTGCATGGCCAGGTGGCTGGGATGGGGCTGGGGCAATCAGTGAGATGGGTGGGTGGAGCCAAGGAGACCTTCGGTTCTTGGGACACTGAGACCCCAAGGCTGGGACCAGGGAAGAACCAGTCCACTGCCTGCATGCCTCTGCAACAAACAAACAGGTTCCATGGACTGGGTCCAGCAGCAGCAGTTAATGGAGCTGCTGCTGCTGGGGCTGTCAGAAAATGAAATCTGCCCATGGGCTGGATCTGCCATGTTGTCCACCCCTGCTGTAAGGGATTTGGATAATACGGTAACAGGGGTATATTAGTACCATAGATTAAAATATTATTGACTTTCCTACTGTAAATACGCTTGCAAGAATGAGGTTTTAGTCTGTCTTTCCAAACAAATAACCTAAATCATACAGACCCTACCCACCCTTGTTTCCTTAATTTTCTTTTATAGCTTGAAAACAAAAGAAATTCTCTTTGCTTAACACATTTAGTCAGATACCTGGAAAGATTTCTACTAGCTAGGTACACCTTGAATTCACTGCACCAGAAAGAATGCAGCCCTACTTCTCTATGACTATGTTACAAATTAAGAGAATACATTTTCTTCTCTCTCATCTAAACACTGTGATTGATCAACATGCCAGACAAAGCCTTGAGCTTCTCAGGCAGGTTCCCTGTGCTCTTCTCTTAATAGCTTCATGTCCTTCCCATTATAGTGTGTGATAATTTACATTTTAGAGGTGTTAGCCTGTCCATCTCTTAATCACAGAGATTTTCACAGAAACAAACTGACATGCAGCTGTCTCATGAAATTAATAATATTTTAACTCAATTGATCCCAGAATATATTTCTTGCTTTAGACAACTTGGTTCCTGTTCCCCAATTATTAGTTCCAGAAGTTATTTTGAAGACAAGAATACATGATAGTTGTTGTGGCAAAGTGGGACTCCCCGACTAGCCACAGTGCTAATTTCCCCACTTGCCTTTGGGCACACCACCCACCTGACTCACCTGCCATGCCTTGTTCTTAATTATGATGTTAAGAAAGGCGGGAGGCTACCCATTCTTTGCCTAATGCCAGGGTGCACGCTATCTGCAGCTCTGATCCTCCCCTACACCGCAGCCCAAGCCTTGCAGATGTCATCCAGATGGCGCAGCGCTCCCGGCCCACAGTTAGACCAAGCTTAGGCCTCAGACACCCTCACATTCATACCACCCTCCTCTGATGAGGGCCTCTCACACTCCACCCCCTCTCACAGGTTCTCTTTAATGCATCAACAACTTATGCTACCTGGCTCCCTCTTGGAGTGGGCCCCTTAGGCCATAGGCTTAGCTACTTCTTTCCTTGGGTGGCAGATGTACCATCTTTTGGACCTTTCCCACAGCCCTCACCAGGGTAGTGGCCAGCCAGTTACCTGTCTGAGTCTAACCTTGCTCTGGCCCCTCCCAGGGGTCTCTCTCAACATACTGGGCTCTCAGCCTTCTGGTTTTGCCCCCCCTTCATTGGGACTCCTTATCTCTGCCCCCTCACTGGGGCTACCCCCTCACTGGGGCTCTACATCTCCCACTGCCCCCCTTCTCTGGGGCTCCACATCTCTGCCCCCAGAATGGGGCCAACCCCTCACTGGGGTCCTCATTTCCACCTCCTCACTGGGGCTCCACACCACCCCCTCACTGGGGCCAGGGGGCTTCCATCCCTGGTGGGCTCAGGTGGCCATAGCCATGCCTGGCCCTGACTACATTTCTTCAGGCTCCTACACCCCACAGGGCTCAGGTGTCCACAGCCATGCCTGGCCCCCACTTTCCCTCCTCCAGGTCTTGCACCCCACAGGTCTCAGGTGGCTGCAGCCATACCTGGTCCCCACTACCTCCGATGTTACCAGACCCACCTGAAGGTGAGGGCTAGGGTTAAGGCACCCTACCCACCTTTCACCAGGGTGCCAACTGGCTTGGCATTTCCTGGGGGCTCCCACACCACTGAGAGCCCCACTAGGCCACCCACTCCCAGCAGGGGCAGTTTTAGGTCATGTCCAGGACCAGGAGCCTCCAAACCATCCCCTACAGCTCCTGCCCTTACCTCCAAGATGTTATGGAGCCTTGCAGTCAGGCAAGGCTACCGGCTCCCCTTGCCAGCAGCAAACTGCTCCTGTTTATATGCGTGGACAGAGATCTAAAATGGCCACTGCAATCAAGCACCTGCTGGCTGCTTGGCTCTGGTTTTAAAGTGGCAGGCACCAGCAGTGCCCTGCCACACACCTTCCCCCTTAGAATGGTACCTAGGGGAGGTTTCCCCAGCTCCCCTAAAAGTCTGTGAGAGCCCTCAAATGGCAAGCACACCCAAAGGTGCTTCAACACACACCTCCCCCCTTAGAATGACATTCGGGGGGGGGGGGCTTTGCTTGGCTGCCTTCCCTGATGGCTTTGTCCCAGCCTACTGTAGCCCCTGCCACGTGGCAAGCACCCCAAAGGTGCTCTGCCACAGCTGGTTTCTTTTCTAAGCCTCTTTTAAGCTTTTCTTTTCTAAGCCTGATTACCAATACTTTGGCATTTTAATGGTATTGGCTAGAGATGGGCAGAGTATAATAATATTGCTCAGGCAAGCAGGGATGGAGTCAGGAAGGCAAAAGCACTTTCGGAGTTGCAGCTAACAAGGGATGTGAAGAGTAGCAAGAAGGATTTCTACAAGTATGTTAGGAACAAAAGGAAGGTCAGGGAAAGTGTGGGTCACTTATTGAATTGGGGAGACAACCTAGTAACAGATGATGAAGAAAAGGCTGAAGTACTCAATGCCTTTTTTACCTTGGTCTTCACAGGCAAGGTCATCTCCCAGACTACTGCACCAGGCAGCACAGTTTGGGGAGATGGTGAGAAACCCTCAATGGTGAAAAAACAAGGACTATTTAGAAAAGCTGGATGTGTACAAGTCCATGGGGCCAGATGCTATGCATCTGATGGTGCTGTTGTGATTGCCACAAGTTTTCAAAGATAATAGCCAGTGGCTCTGCAATCAGGGGAGGTCCTGGATGATTGGAAAAAGGTAGATATAGTACCCTTCTTTAAGAAAGGGAAGAAGGAGGATCCAGGGAACTACAGACCAGTCAGCCTCACCTCAGTCCCCAGAAAAGTCATGGAGTAGGTCCTCAAAGAATTATTTTCCAAGCACTTGGAGAAGAAGTGATTAGGAACAGTTAGCATGGATTCACCAAGGACAAGTCATGTCTGAAAAACTTGATTGCCTTCTATGATGAGAAGACTGGCTCTGTGGATGTGAGGAAAGCAGTGAACATAATATATGCTGACTTTAGCAAGTCTTTTGATACCATCTCCCACAACATTCTTGTAAGCAAGCTGAGGAAGTGTGTTGGATGAATGGATTGTAAGGTGGATAGAAAGCTGACTGAAGTGTGTGACTCAATGGATAGTAATCAATGGATCCAGGTCTAGCTGGCAGCCAGTATCAAGTGGAGTGTCTCAGTGGTCAGTCCTGGAGCTGGTTTTTTTCCAATATCTTTTTTAATGATCTAGAAGTTGGGATGGATAGCACCCTTAGCAAGTTTCTGGATGACTCTAAGTTGGGGGATTCCAAAGAAGATGAAGGGAAATATGAAGGGGAAGATAGAGGGGAGATAGTCGATACAGTGGAGGGCAGGTCTAGGATTTCAAGAGACCTAGACACATTGGAGGATTGGATGAAAAGAAATCTTACAAAGCTCAACAAGGACAAGTGCAAAGTCTTGCACTTAGGACAAAACGATCTTATGCATAGTTCGCCATCTTTCGGGTCCTAGCACATACGATCATGCTCCACCTCCCCAATGGGGCAGGAGAGACGGGCCGGTGGTGTGCCCTCCATAAATGCTGGCCTCGGGATCCCACCTCAGCTGGCACATGCCCACATAACAAAAATTTGCTCCCTTCCCTAAAATGTTTATCATTTAAACACACCTGCAATCAAGGCAATAAATCTTTTCTAACCTACAGATGCTTTTCTACCTAGCCTTCATTGATGCTATTCTGGTACTCCTTTCTAGAACTCTTCTCCCAGTTTAATTTACTTGAGTTGAACAACAATCCAAAGTAATCATAGAATCATAGAAAATTAAGATTGGAAGGGCCCTCAGGAAGTCATCTAGTCCAACCCTCTGCTCAAAGCAGGACCATCCCCAACTAGATCATTCCAGCAAGGGCTTTGTCAAGCCAGGCCTTAAAAACCTCCAAGGATGGAGATTCCACCACATCTCCAGGTATTCTTTTCCAGTGATCCTTGTGTATATCCAGCAGATTCTTCTTGCTAGCATTGATAGTAGAATTTTGTAGAAGGCCAAGGAGATGATCCTTCGTCTTTTCTCCAATGAATAGAAAGACTTATTTAAAATAAAACAAGCATATCTAATGCAAGGTGGGGGGTAAATATTAGGGCTGTGTGAAATTTCACAGGCTGTTTCATTTCAATGCTGCTTCAACTCATTTTGAACTCAAAAATGAAAAATTGAAATGAAGTGCAGGGCTTCAAAAACAGCCTCAAAATGACACAAGGGTAGTTTAAATGTTTTGAAAGTTTTGAAATATTTTGAGTTTTAGAACTGAAATTGGGCTTGCCTGCAGAGAAAGAGTGAGTAAGGAGAGGGACGGGGAAGAGTGGGGAGGGACTGCTCTGACATTGACTGTGTAGCTGGCCAGGGACTGTTAACTTTCCCTGATGTCCCTTCCAATCCCAGTGCTATAGGGGAGGAATGGAAAAACAGCACTAAAGGCAGCATTGTTTGAACTGGCTTTCTGCCTTGGGGTCAGTTACTGAGCTATCTTCAGGAGCGTTAGACAACAAAAGCTACAACTACCATTGATTTCCTTCTTGCTAGCCTAGCAAGTGAGATTCTGCAATACCTTTCGCTTCTTTCTAGATACTTTGAAGTTATTGTTAGATACATTGATTTGTTTCAATTTCATAATTACATTGGATATTATACTATAGAAGTTATATAGGAAGGCACATATACATTTATATATTTTTATAAAGACAAGACACTATGAAACACCATGAAGCTGGAAAGGCAGCTGAAAGGGCAGCTGGCAAGCCTTCAGGGAGGGGTGGAAAAGGGGGTAGAGGTAGAGGTGTAAGTCCCCCCCCCACCAAAAAAAAAAAAAAAAAAAAAAGCCACAGCCTCTTTGCTACAAAAAGCAGGCATGGGGCTTCCACTAGTACAGGCAGCAAGGACAGGGGAGCAGTGCCAGTGCCTGCATCCCCTTCAAGAGCACCAGCCATAACCCCTGCGAGTACCACCATGATAACAAGCAGCAACACAGCACCAGCAGGTCATCTCTTCCACCCTTATTTTACTTCCCATGCTGAGCCTTCCAGTGCCAGAGTGTAACAGGTCTCCCTCCCCAGTACCATCTTCTTAGTCATCCACACCTTATGTGGGGTGCCCTTGGAATTCTCCTGTCCCGCTCTAATCTTGCCTGCCACGTATTGTTGGAATTTATTATGAGAGCAGGAGACATACCTAACAGAATAGGCAGTTGGGGTCTCTCCTAGGCCTGACCCCCTTTTATTCTACCTAGGCCTCCGTCCAAACCCACCACACAGGGTTTGACCCTGAGGCTCTAGCTTTTCTTTCAAGTGCCTGGAGGCTCATGGCCCCCTTTTCTGCTCCTTTCTGGAGCAGGGACCCCCCTGGCCCAGGGGCATGGGTGCTGGCCCCACAGTCTAAGGGGCCATTGATTCAAAACCAGGGGCAACCTGCTGGTCCTGACAACACACCAAAAATACCATCTATATCTATATCTATATCCCTGCATACCCCCACACCAGGTGTCCCTGGCCTTTTTAAGCTTGTCTTTGGGGTTAGTCTTATCCCAAAAAGCTGCACCCTCACTGGCACCAGGGTCTGCGCCCCCCCCCCAAAA
>NW_017729032.1:41460645-41477799 GCF_001723915.1 Gavialis gangeticus
CCCCCCCCCAAAAAGCTGCACCCTCACTGGCACCAGGGTCTGCACCCCCCCCCAAAAAGCTGCACCCTCACTGGCACCAGGGTCTGCGCCCCCCCCCCAAAAAGGTGCACCCTCACTGGCACCAGGGTCTGCACACACACCCCAAAAATGAGGCCTCCTCCATCCCCTAATAGCCTCACCCAAACCTCTGGTTCTAAACAGCAAACAGAAAACTCATGCCCCCTAGGCTATAATATAAATCTCTGCCAATTGGCAATAACATCATTCTTCCTGCCACACCAGGGTTGCTCTATCTTTCCCCAATCTCAGGCTGTACCTGCTTAGCTCAGTCTGGCAGAGCTCCTTCCCCTCTGGCTGCCCACAGGGAACTCCCTCCTTAGACTCACCGCTGGGGTTTAAATGGGAGCTAGGCCCTGCCCCTTCTGGTCAGCTGACCGCTGACAGGTATGAGTCACTGGCTCCCTCCAGTTGCCTTAGCAACCAGCACCTGGGCTCCTTCCTCATTGCTCCCAAGAGTAGCAGGCACCTTAGTGCCCTGCTACACAGAGGAAGAGCTAGATCTGGATCTGAGTGCCCTAGCAAGGGAAATTCTGGGGAAGGAGGGGGAATCATCTGAGTTGGTGCTCCACACCTCTCAAATTTCCCCTAGAGCCAGATTTTCTTCCCCAGAAGGCACTTCAGAGGAGGCTGAGGTAGAGATTGTGGAGGCAAGTGGCTCAGCTGAATCTTCATGTTGCTGTGCCTCTGTCTGATAAGGAGGAGGAAATTGCAGCATCCACACATGCACCCACACACCAGAAGTGAGTGGGTAGTGTGTTCCTGGAACATTTTGAGCTGATAGATGATCCCACATATGCTATCTGCCTGCACTGACAAGCCAAAACCAGCCAGGGCAAAGGAACATAACACATGAGCACCACGCGGATGCTAATGCATCTCTGCAGGTACCACCCCCTCGCCCTTGCTCCTCCTCAGCCTGGCACCAGTGGGAGCATGCCCAAAGGGAAGTCCCCCACTCACTCCAAAGCCCCCATATCCCCAAAGCAGAGGTAGACCACCCTGGAACAGTGGGGGAAAGGTGTACAGAAAGTGGGGGCACATTGCAAGGGCAAGCGAGATCACCCAGAGCATTGGGGAGATGCTTGCTCTGGATGGCCAGCCCTTCTCCTTAGTTGAGCAGCCAGGGTTCAGGCAACTCATGGCAATCATGGCCCCATCATACCAAATGCCTGCACATACCACCTTCAGCAGAACAGTGGTGCCCAACCTGTATGAGGTATGCAGATAGTACTTGAGGGAGGAGCTGCACAAGGCAGGTTTGCATGTGGCCTTACACTTCATCTTGGACATCTGGAGCAGCTGGGGTGGAGATCACACCTACTTCCCCCTCACAGGGCACTGGTGCGACCAGTCAGGCCATCAGTGGGCTCTCCTTCAAAACAATGTGATGGATGAGTCCCACATAGCAACCAAGATCATGGGGGCCATGAACCACTTGGTGTGGGGGGTGGCTTGTTTGGCAGGGCAAGCCTACCCACAACTTCATGGTGACTGACAATGGGGCCAATATGGTCAAGGCGGTCCATGATGGCATCCACTGTGTGGCACACAAGTTCCACCTCATTGTCAGGGATGCCTTGGAGGGGGACAGGGCTGTTGGTGATGCTGCCAACACCAGGAAGCTCATTTCCAAATGCAGGAACATGGCAGGCTACTTGCACCGGAGCATCAAGGGAGGCAAGATGCTGCAAGACAAAGAGCCAAAGCTGAACATCCCACAACACAAAATCAAGCAGGATGTGGAGACTCAGTGGACCTCCACATACCTGATGCTCAAGAGACTGGTAGCACAACAGAAAGCAATCTATGAAATGGCCTTGCTTGGGGATATCGGGATTCAGTTTAACAGATTCAGCAGGATAGTGGTGCCCTCCCTGTATGAGGCATGGAGGCAGTACTTGAGGCAGGAGCTGCACAAGACAGGTCTGCAGGTGGCCTTGCTCTTCACCTCAGACATCTGGAACAGCCAGGGTAGACATCACACCTACCTCTCCCTCATAGGGCACTGGTGCAACCAGTCAGGCCATCAGTGGGCTCTCCTTCAAGCTGAGGTAATGGATGAGTCTCACATGGCAACAGAGATTATAGGGGTCATCAACTGCATGGTGCAGGGGTGGCTTATTGAGCATGGTGAGCTCACCCATGGGTTCATGGTCACCGTTAATGGGGCCATTATGGTCAAGGCTTGTGGAGCAACAGAAGGCCATCCATGAGATGGCCTTGCTTGGAGAGATTGGGATCAGTGCCCCCCTGAACAGAGCTGAATGGAATACCTTCTCCCAGATCTTAGTGGTCCTAAAGCCCTTCGTCAAGGCCACCAAGACCCTTAGCACTGCCAATGCCCTCCTTAGCCAGGTGATCCCAATAGTGAGGGAACTTCAGAGCCAAATGAAGAGCTTCCAGGGGATCAATGTTCCTGGCTGGGGCAAGCCAATGTCACCAGACGTGCAGGCACTGGTGAGGCGACTAAAGCGGTGCATCAGGAAATGGCTTGATTCCTTGTGGTTCAGTATGGTCCATGAGCTAGCTGCCATGTGTGACCCAAGGATGAAGGGCAGTGTATGTAGCAGCCAAACCCAGGATCAGTGGACAGAGGTGCTGGTGAAGAGAGTCAGGAAGACACAATGGCTGAGGAGGGGAGACGTAGAAGAGGCAGATCCACTGCCCCATGCTAGCCATTATCGACTCCAAGATGAACATGGGCTGACAATGCGAAGTCATTGTCGTGCATCCACAGGTGCATCTCAAGTAGGGCCAAGGAGGTGATCCTCCCCCTGTACGTGACACTGGTCAGGCCACAGCTGGAGTACTGTGTCCAGTTCTGTGCGCCCCACTTCAGGAGAGATGCGGACAACATTGAGAGGGTCCAGAGGAGGGTCACCGGCATGATCCGGGGACAACAGGGCAGACCCTACAATGAGAGACTGCAGGACCTGAACCTGTTCAGCCTTCACAAGAAAAGGCTGTGGGGGAACCTGGTGACCATCTATAAACTCACTAGGGGGGACCAGGAGGGTTTGGGAGAGACCTTGTTTCCCCTAGCGCCCCGTGGCATAACAAGGAATAACGGCCATAAGTTGTTGGAGAGTAGGTTTAGATTAGACATCTGTAAGAACTACTTCACAGTTAGGGCGGCTAGGATCTGGAACCAACTTCCAAGGGAAGTGATGCTGGCTCCTACCCTGGGTCTCTTTAAGAAGAGGCTTGATGCCTACCTGGCTGGAGTCATTTGAGCCCAGTTTTTCTCCTGCCCAGGCGGGAGGTTGGACTTGAAGATCTACAAGGTCCCTTCTGACCCTATTTCTATGATTCTATGATTCTATGACCTGCTTGTGATGCATCTGTAGATGCACAACAAGGTGCAGTGAGCCTTACTGACCACTTCCTCGCATTGGTGGCTCTTGTTCATCCTGGAGTCAACAGTGACTCCAAGATCCTTTTCTGCCACTGTGTTGACAAGAAGGGTGTTCCCCATCTTATAGGTGTGTTGCTGGCTCCTTCTCCCTAGATGCATTGAATTCCATCCTATTCTCATCTGCCCACGTCTGTAACCTGTCTAGATCTAGCTGGATTCTGTCCCTCTCCTCCAGCACATCCACTTTGCCCCCCATCCTGGTGTCATCAGCGGATTTGGACAGCATGCTTTCTACACCCACATCCAGATCATTGATAATGATGTTGAACGGTACAGGCCCCAGGACCAAGCCCTGGGGGACTTCACTGCCCACATCCCTCCAGGTTGAAAATGACCCGTCTACTACCACTCTCTGGGTGCAACCATTGAGCCAATTTCCCACCCATCTGACTGCGTAGGCATCAATGCCACAGTCATCTAGCTTTTTTAAGATAATGTGGTGGGAAACAGTGTCAAAGGCCTTCTTAAAGTCCAGGAAGACGACATCTACCTTAACGCCCTTATCCAAGGACTTTGTGACCTGATCCTAAAAGGAAACCACATTAGTCAGGCAGGATCTGCCCTCAATAAACCCATGTTGGTTGCCCCTGAGCATTACCTCCCCTGTTGGGCCCTTGCAGATGTGCTCATTGATCACTTTCTCAAAGGTCTTCCCAAGGACCAAGGTGAGACTAACTGGCCTATAGTTACCGGGGTACTCCTTTCTCCCCTTCTTGAAAATGGGAACCACATTGGCCCTTTTCCAATCCTCTGGTACCTGGCCAGAGCCCCATGAGTGCTCATAAAGCCATGCCAGGGGCCCCGCTATGACCCCCACCAATTCCTTCAGCATCCTTGGGTGGAGAGCATCTGGACCTACTGATTTAAACACATCCATCCCCTCCAAAAGTCCCCTAACTAGGTCATACCTGACTCTAGGCATGGCAGTGCCTCCCCAGGTCCATCCATAATCCTAGTGGGGGAAATATCCCAGTCCCTGTTCAGGAATATGGAGGCAAAGAATTCATTAAAGAGGTCAGCTTTTTGTTTGCTGCAATCACGAGATTGCCAAGCCTGTCCTGTAGGGGCCCCACATTACCCAGTGCCTTCTTCTTACTCCCTATGTATTTTTAAAAGGACTTTTTGTTATCCCTAATTCTGGTTGGTAGTCCTAGCTCCATCTCTGCCTTGGCCTTCCTAACAGCCTCCCTGCAGTCATGAGTATTGGAGGTGTTATCCTCTTTGGTGACAACTCTTGCTTCCACTGTTTGTATGCCTACTTTTTTGCCCTCAGGCATTCCTGGATACCTTTGCTGAGCCATGAGAGCTTTTTTGCACTCCTGTCCCCCTTGGTGCACATTGGGACTGACTCCCTTTGAACTTGGAGGATCATCTCCTTGAGGAACAAACACTCATCTTGGACTCCCATCTCACTGGACCTCCGAGACCTCAATGTCTCTCCTATTAATCTTCTTAGCTCATTGAAGTCAGCCTTCCTGAAGTCAAGGACTTTTGCCTTATTAGTTGCTTTCACCACCCTGAGCTGGATAGTAAATTCCAACAGGCGATGATTACTGTCACCCAGGTGGTTGAGTACCTGCAGACCCCTCGCCATGGCATGCCCTGGATCCATTCAGTGTGTTTTGGGCTGTAGGAAGTTGGCTTCTGGTGATGAAGCTAATGAGGTTCAGTGATTGTTTGAATTTACAAACCACTTTTCAAAGAGAAGACTATGAACTGCACTTCATCAGCCTCCTAGGTAGTAGGTACAGAAACTGATGGACTCAATATAGATACTGGAATTCTGACACACTGCGACCTGCTGGACATCTGACTCCCCAGTACCTCTCCACTTCTTTCTGCACTGCTACATCCCTGTTCTCCTCTCAAACCCAGCCTGTCCCTCAACACCTGCCACCTCCATTTCCATTTTCACTGACTGGCTTTCTTGTCTGCATTGCATGCCATCCTCTGGCTTCTTTACTATTACTTCCATCCAGGGAGAGCACATACACATACCAATTGCAGGTGCTTTCTCAGCCTGACAAAGGATTTTTCAACCTGAAACCTTGCTAACTATTCATTGGATCTGCTAAAAGATACCAGATTAGATTGAGCCAAAGGATCCTGTCTGACAGTGCCATGTCCTTAGACCAACACTCCTAGCTCCTGACCAGAAGGACGCAGGGCCCTAGGCACATCTAAGCCCCAGGGCTGGGGCTGGCTGGGAGAGTTTTCTGGTAGCTGCTGGAGAAGAAGCCCCTGCAGGAAAGGAAAGAAAGGCTCTAGTCTGTGATAGTTTGGCTGCCTGAGGTGCTCCTGGTGCTACTGTGCTGCTGCTCATTAAGTTATTATTTTATCAGCTGTTATTTAAAGTGGTGGAGCAGAAGGAGGCTGCAGGAGCACACTACCATGCCATGTAGAGACTGCAGCACCAGTGAGGGCATCCCTTAACCCACACACACAGTCACACGGTGAGGGCATGCCTTAACACACATGCTGGAGAAGAAGCTCCTGCAGGAGAGGAAAGAAAGGATCTGTGACAGTTTGGCTGCCTGAGATGCTGCTTGTGCTACTGTGCTGATCACTAATTTATTTTATTACCTGTTGTTATTTAAAGTGGTGGGCTGGAATGAGGCTTTAGGGGAGGAAGATACCTCATTGGGGCATACTACCATGTCATGTAGACGCCCCAGTGCCAGTGAGGGTGCACCTTAACACACACACACAGTCACACATGTCATGAGTTTTCCTTGTCAGCAGCTTGAGGTGCAGTTTCCCAGAAAGCCCTGCACCTATCTCCTTGAAACTTGTCAGGCTTCATGTCCTCAGAATGGGCTATCATTCCTGTGGCTTTCATCTAAATCTGCCAAAAATTGACAAAGTTATAGGCAGTTTTGTGTTTCCCATTATAGCCTATGGACAAAACATTAAAACAGTGTTGAAACAGTGAAACAGTTTTGACAAAACAAAACAGAACACTGCTTTCAAAACAAAATGAAACTCAAAATGAAACACTGTCCTGTCAAAGTGGCAAAACAGAAGCCAAAATGAAACCATGCTGTTTCACACAGCCCTAGAAGATATCAGCAATCTATAGTGTCAATTAAATTTAAAGAAAAACAGAATACCCTTCTAAACTATGTAAGTTTTGAGAGATGACCACCACCCTTTAATAAGCCCCATTCCAATGGTCACAAGTTAGGGCCACAGGTTTTCAGGTTGGCACCTGCATCAGTTAAAATCAAATGAGAAGTACCTGAAGATTGAAAGAAGGCCAATGTGGCACCCATCTTCAAGAAAGAGAGAGAAGTAGATCTGGGGAACTACATGCCAATCACCTTGACCTCAATCCTTAGAAAGATTCTAGAAAAAATTATCAAAGAGACCATTCATTTGTTGCAGGCAGGTTTTGCCTGACCAATCTCATCTCCTTCTATGATCAGGTGACATATCACCTGGACAAGGGAGAAGAGACATACTATATCTGGACTTCAGAAAAGCCTTTGATCTGGTGTACCATGATCTCCTTATAGAAAAATTGGCCCATTGCTGCCTGGGCTACATCACAGTCTGATGGCTGGGGAGTTGGCTCTGAGACCAGACCCAGGGAGTGGTGGTCAATGGAAGTGAATCATCATGACACTCCATGATCAGTAGTCTTCCCCAAGGCGCTATCCTTGGACCTGTTCTTTTTAACATCCTTATTAACAATGTGGATACTGGTGTTAGGAGTGGACTGGCCAAGTTCTCCAGTGACACTAAACTTTGGGGTAGAGTGTCCACACCTGAGGATAGGCTGGTGATCCAGGCTGACCTGGATAGGCTTAGAAAGTGGGCAGATATAAACCCGATAATTTCAATACAGAAAATACAAGGTGCTCCACCTTGAAAAAACCCTCCTGCAGCACGCTTATAGGCTCAGCAGTGCTGTGCTTGCTAGCACCATGGCTGAAAGAGACTTGGGGGTCATCATTGACCACAGGGTGAACATGAGCCACCAATGCGATGTTGCAGCTGGTAAAGCACAAAAAATTCTGGCTTGCATTCTTAGATGCTTCTCAAGCAAATCTCAGGATGTCATTCTCCCACTACTCGGTCTTAGTGAGTCCACAGCTGGACTACTGCATCCAATTCTGGGCTCCACAATTCAAGAAAGATGTGGAGAAGCTTGAGAGAGTCCAGAGGTGAGCCACGTGCATGACTGGGGGCAAGATAATAGGCCTTATGATGAGAGGCTGAGAGACATGGGACTTTTCGGCCTGGAAAAGCACAGTCTCAGCGGTGACCTGATGGCAGCCTATAAATATATAAGGGGTATGCATCAGGATCTGGGGGAACACCTGTTCACAAGAGCACCCCAGGGAATGACAAGGTCTAATGGTTGCAAACTTGTCCAAGACTGTTTTAAGATAGACATAAGGAAAATTTTCTTTACTGTATGAGCCCCCAAGGCCTGGAATAGACTCTCTAAAGAGGTGGTGCAAGCACCTACTCTGGACTCTTTTACGAAATATTTGGATGCTTATCTTGCTGGGATCCTTTGACCCTAGCTGACTTCCTGCCCCTGGGGCAGGGGGCTGGACTCAATGATCTTTCAAGGTCCCTTCCAGCCCTAATGTGTATGAAAACTATAAGTCACACCACACTATTACTTCCCTTCCCTTTGATTTGGACCAATGGAGCAAGTGGTACATGAACTCTGCTAGCAGGCTGGCTGTGTTCCACTACTGAGAATCCATTTCATGTGCCAAATTCTCACAAATAGTGTGGCTTGCCAGTTTTAAACATCAAATTAACAGACTCCTATATGAAGAAATACAGATAAATTTGACATAAGTAATATTCCAGAATTTAGGGCAAAGGTATAGTATTTTTTCACTTCTGTATGTCTCCTAATCAAGCCATGCTACTCTGGCTCCTCTCTAGGTGAAATGATAAATGCAGCTGAGAAACTAGAATCTAAATAAGTACGGCAGAATACTTTACCAAGAAATATTGTTGACTCACTAGGCTCCAACCAAAATGCAGGTGCTATAGAGATGTCTGAAGTTTAGAGTTTTAGTCCAAGAAGTGCCAAACTGAAGCTCCTGTAGACCTCACTTTTGAACTTACAGAGAACTTCAGGTCTCCGGTACTACTATTTGCCACTGCATTGCATAATTCAATAGTTTTTTTTTTTCAGTTTATCTTTACCCAACTCAGATTTCCCTGCCTTAAACATATTAAAAACCTTGCTTAAAGCTCTTGGCTTCCTTTGAGCACACACGGTATTTGGATTGGTTATGCACCATGTGAAAACTTCAGGCAGTGCTTCAAGACTATTCAGTGAACCTTAGTTCACAGGAAGTGGTCGGTCCAGCTAAGATCATGTGCAGATACAAACAACAAAATGTCAACACATCTTAAGCAAACTATATTTATGGTTTTACAGGTCAGAGTGTTTTAAAAACTTCATTTTTAACAATATGTATTTTTCTTATTTTTCTTATTTTTTTTGCCAGCCACAGTTATTGCAAATTGACTAAACTTGTTTTTGAGCCCATAAAACTTGGATACTCACTAACTTCCTTGTGGTCTCTCTTTCATTTAGCGAATAGTTGCTGGTAGATGGGTATGCCAATTACCAAAGCAGAAAAATGAAATATCAGGAGTTTTTACAAAGTATCCAGGATTTTTGATGGGAATATTGGGGGGAAGGGGGATTTTTTTGAGGATACCATGTGTCATAAACCAATCTACCAGAAAGTATTACAGAATTATAGAAAATTAGGGTTGGAAGGGACCTCAGGAGATCATCTAGTCCAAACCCCACTGAAAGCAGGACCACCCCCAACTAGATCATCCCAGACAAGACTTTGCCTTTCCAGGTTTTAAAAACCTCCAAGGATGGAGAGTCCACAACTTCTCTGGGTAACCTTATCCAGTGTTTTACTACCTTCCTAGTGTGAGAAAGTTCTTCCTAATATCTAACCTAAACTTCACTTGCTGCAACCTGAGACCATTGCTCCTTGTCATCTACCATCACTGAGAAAAGTCTAGCTCAGGGGTGGTTAGAATACAGCCCACAGGCCAGGTCTGACCCACCAGACCATTCTATCTGGTCCACCGGGCCCCTAAGAAATTTAGAAAATTTATATTTATCTGCTCCTGGATGTCTGTCAAAGTTAACAGAAGCTGGGGCAGTAGGATGCAGGGCAAGCTGCTGGCAGGCTTGGAGGCCCTGCACCCACCCCTCCCTAGCCAGAAGCCCCATGTTGAGCAGAGATTTCTGGCCAGGGCCCTGGGACTATTCCTTCCTCCCTATGCCAGAGTGAAACTCAGATAAAAAGGCTGGAGGGAGGCAGGGGAGGACTGCGGGTGATCGCCCCAGTCCTCAGGGTTGGGCTGAGCCAGCTGCTGTGGTCCCAGTGCGGCATCCGGGAGCTATATAGTACCAGAGTGGCTGGTGTGGGGAGGGTTGGAGGTGTGGAGAGGAGCAGTGGCAGCCGCACACAAGGAAGTGCTGAAAGGGGGCAGCAGGTGGGAGGAAGGTGCAGCGAGAAGGCACACAGAGCAGGCAGCAACAGCTGGGTGGGAGTGCAGGATCTGCATTGGTACACCAGGGCTAGAGCCAGCAGGGGCCCAGACTGGGGTGGCAGGAGTGCAGGGCCAGGCTGGAAGGGGCTCTGGAGCCAGGTTGGCTCCCCCTTTCTCTGCTGGCACAGCCTGGCCTGAGTCCATAAAACCCTGCTGGCCCATGCCTTGCACTGCTGCTGCCCTGCTCTGGGCCCCGCTGGCACTGGTCCCAGCACACCGCGCAGGCTCCCAGCTGTTCCTGCACTCCGTGAACCCACTCACTGGCACTTCCCCCTGCATGCTACAGCCATTTGCCTGCTACTGCCATTGCTCCCCTGCACCCCCTGCCGGTTGGCACCACCTGGTTCCTGGCTGCAGCACCAGGCTGCTGGATTAAGCAGGATCTGGCTCAGCCCATGTGATTCTCAGCTGACTCTGTGCAGTGCTGGCTGGGCTGGTCTTGATCCTGCTGTGTCCAGCTCCTGGATGTCTGTCAAAGTTAACAGAAGCTGGGGCAGTAGGTTGCAGGGCAAGCCTGGATCCTGCTGCGTCCAGCCATGCAGCTGGGACATGGAGCTGGGGAGTGGGGACAGAGAAGTGGCAGAAAGGGAGTGGTAGCAGATGGGGGGAAGTGGCTGCAAGTAGTAATACAGGGCTGTGCCAGTGCCCTGGGATCAGAAGCAGCAGGAGCAAGGAGCCTGGGCTTGGAGGAGCACTGTGGGTGGCTCTGCCTGCTGTAAGGGGGCTGTAAGCAAACCTTCCCCTCTACACATGCTACGACCCCCCCCCGGCACCCTCCCCCCACACACTCACAAACACCCTGTGTCAGGGCACTGTGTGTGCTTGCTACTTTAAGGCCCTAGAGCTAGCAGCTGCCAGGTGCCTGATTAGGGCAGCCATTTTGGGATCAGGGGCTGCCTATATAAACAGCACAGTTCAGCTGCCTAGAGCCCAGGCAATAACACTGCCTGGCTGTAGGGCTGTTAGTTGTCATCTGGAGGTAAGGGAGGAGCTGTAGGGGATGAATAGGAGGCTTCTGGTCCTGGGCATGACCTAAAACTGCATGTTGCTGGGAGTGGGTGGCCTGGTGGGGCTCTCAGTGGTACAGGAGCCCCCAGGAAATACCAAGCAGGTGATCACCCCAGGGAAAGGTGAGTTGGGGTGCCTTAACCCCTAGCCCCCACTACTGGGTGTGTAACCCCTTTGCCTGTAGGGCCCAGAGAGCAGACCCCAAGACAGAGAGAGGGGCTGGAGATTTGGACCTGATTGAGAGAGTACCCATGCTGGGGCCAGGACCAAGATGATCAAAAGGGCCAGGGGCCCACCACAAGGGATGCCCAAGAGCCAGGGGCCTGGGGTTCTGACTGGCCTGGAGGTGGGCCAGAGCTGGTAGCCAAATGTCCTGGGGGGACCACACCCAAGAAGGGAAAATAGTTTCAGGGAGCTAGATAGCTTGAATGAAGGTGGGGTGGGCTGCCCAAATGGAAGGATCTTGGAGGGGTCCTGATAGAAGGAGTTTGGGGCCCAGTGTGGGGCTGGTGATGATGAGAACACCTAGATGCTATCTGCAAGGCTTGGGCTGTGGTGTAGGGGAGGAAAGGAGCCGCAGATAGTGCCCCCTGGCTTCAGGGCAGTAAATGGGCAGCCTTCTGCTAATTAACATGAATTAATTCATTATTAACATCAAGGTGTGGTGGGCGGTTAGCCCAGAAACAGGTGGGCAGGCCACGGTTAGATCGGCTCTGAGCAGGCCCCGTTTCACAGCCACAAACCCCATGCCCACCCACACCCCACATAGCCAAACACAGACATATGCTTCCCCACACCCCCACACACACACTCTACATACCCACACACCTATACCTACACACACACCCCTACAACATACAAGACTAAGACTTCATTTTAAGCTATTGTGCAATCACCTCTATGTACACTACACAAATGCATGTAAAACCGGAAAAAAATATTTTTTGAAATCAAATTAATGAATGTTGTAGCAAATGTTTGATTTTTAGAATATAATTTGGTATTTTTCTGGTTCTGAGATGGCAAACCCTTGCTGAAAGGAGTACTTCTGGGGGGTAAAGGGAGGGACTTCCAGTGGCCAAAGTCAGGGGCCAGGGGTGGAACTTCCAATCCCAAGATGTCGACCCGAGTGCGGGGCTTCTGTCAAGGGGTAGGGCTACCCTTGTGGCCCTCGACAGCTTGCCAAAACTTGGTAAGTGACCCTCCTCCTGAAACAATTGCCTGCCTCTGGTCTAGCTCCATCTTCTTTGGAGCCTATCTCCAGGTAGCTGAAGGCTGCTGTTAATTCCCCGCTCAGCCTTCTCTTCTGTAGACTAAATAAGTCCACTTCCCTCATCTCCTCAGAAGTCATGTGCCCCAGTCCCTGAACCATTTTTGTTGCTGTCCACTGGACTCTCTCCAATTTGTTCAAATCACTTCTGTAGTGGTGGGCCCAAAACTGAACACAGTACTCCAGATGTGGCCTCACCAGTGCTGAATAGAGAGAAATAATCATTTTCCTTGATCTGCTGGCAACACTTCTACCAATGCAGCCCAGTATGCTGTGAGCCTTTTTGGCAACAAGGACACATTGCTGGCTCATATTCAGCTTATTGTCCACTGTAACCCTTCAGTCATTTTCTGCAGATCTGCTACCCAGCCAGTCAGCTCCCAGCCTGTACTGGTGAATGGGATTGTTCCCATGCAGTGCACTTGTCCATATTGAACCTCATGAGATTTATTTTGGTTCAGTCCTCCAATTTGTCTAGGGCTCTATGAATCCTAGCCCTACCCTCCAGCCTATCTACAACTCCCCCTAGTTTGGTATCACCTGAAAACTTGCTGATGGTGCACTCCATCCTACCTTCCACGTCGTTGATGAAGATATTGAAGACAACCAGCCCAAGGACCGACCCTGAGGCACTCTACTTGTTGCCAACTAAACATTGAGCCATTGATTACTATCCTCTGAGCCTGATAATACAGCCAGTTTTCTATCCATCTTGCAATCCATTCATTCACCAATACTTCCTTAGTTTGCCTATGAGAATGTTGTGGGAGACCATATCAAAAGCCTTGCTAAAATCAAGCTATACCACATCCACTGGTCTCCCCACATGATAGAAGGCAATCGGGTTGGTTAGGCATGACTTGCCCTTGGTGAATCCATGCTGACTGTTCCTAATCTCCTTCTTCTTCTCCAACTGCTTAGAAATGGATTCCTTCAGGATCTTCTCCATGATTTTTCTAGGGAGTGAGGTGGAGCTGACCGGTCTGTAGTCCCCTGGATCCTCTTTTTTCCCTTTCTTAAATATGGGCACTATATTTGTCCTTTTCCAATCATCCGGGGCCTCTTTCAATTGCCATGAGTTTTCAAAGATTATGGCCAGTGGCTCTGCAATCACATCGACCAACTCCCTCAGCATCCTTGAGTACATCTTGTAACATGGACTTTTATATGTCCAACTTCTCTAAATAGTCCCTAACCTGTTCTTTCATCACTGTAGGCTGCTCCAAACTGTGCTGCCTGGTGCAGTAGTCTGGGAGCTGCCCTTGCCTGGGAAGATGGAGGCAAAAAAGGGGTGGAGCACTTCAGCCTTTTCTGCATCCCGTCACTAGGCTGCCACCCCCTTTCAGTAATCTTTACATCACTTGCTAACTGCATCTCCTATTGCACTTTGGCCTATCATAGTTGAACTGCTTTTTCAGCCACATTTCTGTATATTACTGGAGGTCCTTCTTAGCTTTATTTACTCAATACAGGCTAGAAACTAGCTAGAAGGTTAAATCCACTAAAGATGGCCATCCCATGAAAATATAGTAGAGAAACTGTCCTAAATCCTGTTTGTTAATTACAGTTGGCATCCAAATAACTTAAAAATAGGTACATTGTCTATTGAGCTCATCATAAGTATAGAACAATACCTATTTTAGCCTTTTTCAGTACCCAAATGTGTCTGGAATTATGTACCAATATACATTCATCAGTAAACAGTAAGAGGAATACACATTTAGTTTTATGTTAGTGAATCAGCTGTGAGTAGTTGCGATTCCATTTCTAGTGCTGCATTATAACATAGTTACAGTGCATGATAGCCAACAGAGCCATTATGTAGTAATTAAATTTAGTTCTTACAAGAAAATAACATAAAACATCTATAGTTTTCAGTCATGTGTTCTCAGACTGGGAAAACACTACAATTGGCAGATTCAGGATGCTATAGAGATGCTCCTGGGAAAGCTTCTATAATTCAGAGTACACTGTAATATGTATAAAGTTCATACACAATCTCTTCTCCCCAAAGTTTGAAAAGGAATGCTCTATTTTCACTTTCTGTGTGACCTGAACATCGCAGTGCCTCACTTTCCCTATATGCAAACTGGAGCTTACTTGCCTGTGTGCATTGCTTTCAAATGAATAGAAAAATGCTAATGATTTATCCTCTGTGGACCTGGGACCTCCATGAAACAGAAGGAGTGTCTAATATATGTCAGAATATACAACTTAGTATAACTTTTGCTTTTCTGGATCCTCCTATCCTCCTCTCTGAGTCAGTTGGAAAATCTCAAGCAATCTGTCTAATTGTTAATAGAGACATTGAAGTCATCCAAGAGCAACAGCTATTTGAAGCCAAACAAGCTTTAATTTTGAAGAAGTGTCACATGTTACTACAGAAAAGCATTACATTAAGTGACATACAGATTATGAGGCACTGGTGATAATTTCTCAAATTTTCTGGCTTCTCTAGCCATTGCTGTGACTCAGTGTAATAGCTGATTTAACAATTTGGTACTTTATTAGTTTTATTCTTATTTATTTACTTATTTTTGCTGAAAGTGTTCCAGGCACTTTCCAGGAAGGAGCAAAGCTAAATTCCTTGTGCTAAGGGGCTTACCATCTAATAAGATAATAGTCAAATAAAGGATAAATGATGGTACCATACAAAAATCAAGTAAACCTTCAGTTGTATT
Source organism: Gavialis gangeticus (assembly GCF_001723915.1). Taxonomy (NCBI): domain Eukaryota; kingdom Metazoa; phylum Chordata; order Crocodylia; family Gavialidae; genus Gavialis; species Gavialis gangeticus. Next base: position 41,475,638 of record NW_017729032.1, read on the forward strand.
TAAAATATTTACTTTTTTTTGTTAATATCTCTGTGAAGTGAAAGATAAGGTTTATGGGAAGGAAATTTCCTAAGGCACAAGAGGCTGATTCTACCATTAGGGACTGCAGGGAAGAAAGATGATATGGATAGTAATATTTTGGACAAATAAACATAAAGGCAAGTAGAGAGTCAATGACCTGAGAAATGAGGGTGTTCCAGAAATGAAGAGACAATAAAGGTTTGGGTGAAAGGTAAGCAGTGTGAATGAAAAGGAATTTAGCAGACTATAGATATGTGAGAAGAGGAGGAGAAAGAGGAGTCAAGCACTGAGGCTCTAATTTTAGGAACATGGAGTCCATAAAAATGAATGAAAGTGGATGATGATATACTGTAGGAATTTTCAAGGAAGATAGCAAAGCTGTCAATGGTAATGGGAAAAGATGACAATGGGATTCAAAGGCTTTTAAAGTAATTGCACCTGTTCTTGGGTTGAAAGGTTAACCTCCTGGAGTCCAGCAGAACATAGGGTGCTTGTCCACGTAATCGGCATTTACTCTCTAAAAATTTTCCTGGTTTAATTTTCCTTTCTTAGTTTATGATTCAGTAACATAGATGTGATTTACCACATAATGGCTTATTATGCTATAACTAGTAAAGTGTCCAAGGGGGCATGTCAAAACAATTTTACCCTCCTGCCCTTTCAGTACTACTTTACTGACAGTTGGCATTTTAGGACAAGATTTGATATTTTGGTTGGCATATTTTGTTGGGTCATGCCAGCTTGCCTTTTGGGGGGAATTGTTGGTGGCTTTGCTTGAGAGCCACCATTTCTTTTTTTGTGTGTCGGGGGGGGGGCATTGAATTCAATAAGCAGTGCTGCCCACCTCCCTTGAAAAGCCTCCTGCTTTTTTCTGGGCGCTTGTTGCTTGTTATATGGGGTGCTGCAGGTTGGGACAGGAATTTTTTTCATGCAAAGGTCTGAAAGAGTGAGCCTTCCTGCCTCCCCCTCACAAGTCTGGATTGACATTAGGGGTCTGTACCACAGGTCTCCCAAAGGGGCTGCCCCCCTGGCCAAGCCTGGTCCCAAAGCAGTTCTGCCCCCCGCTTTTTCTGCACTCTTGTTGCACTGGGAGCTGGGTGTGAGATACACTTAGAGCAACACAAGGGTACACAAAGAGTCTGGCTACCCCCCCTTGCCTCCCTGTGTGTTGGCATCTGGGTATCATGTACCCAGGCTACCTAGGATAAAGCCTGGATGGAAACATTACTACAGGTATGTTTATGTAAAACAGAAAGAATCCTCTGTCTCCTGCTGTTTGTATCCTTGTATCAAAAAGCAGGACTTTTTCCAAAGTTGAGAACGAGTGTGGGGATGGGCTGGGGTTCTTATCAAACTTAATTAAGATTTCCTTGGGTACCAGGGATCCCTGTGCCTAGACAGCTTCCCCCAAAGTGAGGTTGCGGGGGCTGCAATCAGCTTATTCCAACTCCCCCTCCCCCCACAATCACCAAATAGTGGCCAGCAAGAGCTAACTGCCCCACCCCCTGCACAGTAGGGCCATGGTGTGGGTTAAACAAAGAAACAGCCTAGGCTCAATGAGAGGAATTTTCTTCTCACTTAGTCTATTTGCATGTCAATCATTTAACTGCTGCATTGGCAAATCATCACTGCCTGCAGTCATATCCCCCAACCCTACAACCGGATCTCTTCAGTACTTGTTCCCCATCTTGTCCTCTACCCCCCAAGCTTGCACCTCTTCTCTGGTACTCCTGTTCCTTCCAAACTAATTTTTACTCAGCAGCATGTCCCTGTCCCCCTTTGACCACCCTCTGCTTGCCATTGCTCTGCGTGACAGTCATACTGTTGCCTCTTTCTGGAAGTACAGAGGGCTGCAGGTAGGGAGTGAGAGGCACCAGCTGGGCTGTGGGGCTGCAGGTTAGCTAGGAATGAGAGGCACTGGCAGGGCTGGTGGGGCTGGGGGCTTCAGGTTGGAAGTGAGGGACACAGGCTGGGCTGGGGGGGTGGCAGTGGCTTGGCTATATGATCATGTTTTCTGTGTGATTGTTGTATATTGTGCCTCCTGTAGAACTGGAGAGGAGCATTCCTGAGGGTCCACCCCCCCCGACCATTACCTTAAGATTCCCCAACAGAACCTGTAAAACCAGTGGAGGGACTCTGGC
>NW_017729032.1:41482799-41487837 GCF_001723915.1 Gavialis gangeticus
GAGGAGCATTCCTGAGGGTCCACCCCCCCCGACCATTACCTTAAGATTCCCCAACAGAACCTGTAAAACCAGTGGAGGGACTCTGGCCAAATCCTGGAGCAGTGACCCCCTTCGAATTGCTTTGTCTGCATTAAGAGTGTTCCAATGAAGCTGCTTTTTGGCTGGGACCCCGGATGAGGGCACCGGCATGGCTGGGGGGCAGGGGCTGCTCTCTCATTATGCTCCTCTCTATGCTTTGAGGCAGAGCTCCATACCTGGGTTTCCAGGAGTTTGAACAGACACCAGCCCAGTTAAATAAACAATTCTGTGATGTGACTGCTCTGGGGCCAGCAACATTATTGTTTTCTTGTCGCTTACCCCATTAGGAATAGAGAAAGTCATGCCCTAGTAAGCAGTCCACACAGACAAATCCCCATTCCTGCATTACCTTCCAGGAAGCCAAAGGCCTATTCCACGATTAATTACCCAGAGCTACCTGACCCGTATCACATGCACCCAGTGCTACATGTTCGGGTACTCTTCCAGAATTGGCAAAAGCTTGCTTAGCTGTGACTTGCACTTGGCAAGCCATGCACTGTATTTGCTCTGTTCATCAGTCAGCCACCCCCCACATTTCTGAGGTCCCAGGAACATTTAACTTGCAAAACTTCCTGCCAGTCCCTGCTCTACCTGGGGCTGTGGGGGACCCCCTGCTTGCAGTGAGTGGCCTGCTTTCACCATCCACTGTTTTGGGCTTCCTGGGCCACATGCTAGGGTTTGCTCCCCACTTTTCAAACTGCCTGCCTCCACTGAAGGTCAAGGCTGCCCCACTGCTTCACTGCCCCTGGTGGTGTGGGGAGAGACTTCTGGCTGCAAGTGACTCGCCTTCTCACCATCCACTATTTCATGGTGGCCAACACCAAGGCTACATACTATAGTTCATGAGGCTGCAGTTTGTTCCTTTAATTCCCAGGTCCTTATTCCTGGTTCCCAGTTCCTTTTTGAAAGCTAACATATTAATGAAAGCTTCAAAGATGAACATGAGGTATCAATGTGATGCTGTATCTAGTAAAGCGAGCAAAACGTTGGCTTACATCCGTAGATGCTTCTCAAGCAAATCTCAGGACATCATTCTCTCATTATACTCAGCCTTGGTGAGGCTGCAGGTGGAGTACTGTGTCCAGTTTTGGGCTCCACAATTCAAAAAAGATGTGGAGAAGCTTGAGAGAGTCCAGAAGAGAGCCACACACATGGTCAGAGGTCAGGAAAACAGACCTTATGATGAAAGGCTGAGAGCTATGGGATTCTTCAGCCTGGAAAAGTGTAGGCTCAGGGGCAATCTGGTGGCCACCTATAAGTTTATCAGGGGTGCTCACCAGGATCTGGGGAAATGTCTGTTCACCAGAGAACCCCAACGGATGACAAGGTCAAATGGTCACAAACTCCTCCATGACCGTTTCAGGCTGGACATAAGGAAGAACTTCTTTACTGTCCGAGCCCTCAAGGTCTGAAATAGGCTGCCGCCAGAGGTGGTTCAAGCACCTACTTTGAATGCCTTCAAGAGACATATGGATGTTTATCTTGCTGGGATCCTTTGACCCCAGCTGTCTTCCTGCCCCTGGGGCAAGGGGCTGGACTCGAAGATCTTCTGAGGTCCCTTCTAGCTGTAATGTCTATGACGCAATGACTGTACCCTGGGGTGTAACAGCCACATATAACAGTGCATGGTGAGGGCAGACATGCACCCAGCTCTGGGATGTAATAACTACATATAACAGTGTATGGGAAGGGCTGATATACACTCCAGAGCTGGTGCAACAGCCACATATAACATTTCATCACAGGCCTCACCATACACTGTTATACATGACCATTACACTCCAGAGCTGGGCACACCTGGGTCAGTCCTGGGTTGACACCATTGTGTCCAGAGAGATGAAGAGACAGTACCATGGTCTGCCACTGTGGTCAGTGTCAGGAAGAGCTGTCCTGGCAATTAGGGAACTGCCTGGGTGACCAGTGGGGTCACCCTAAAACCAACACCCCAGCAAATCTGACAGATGAGGCATGAAGCCCCTGGTCCAAGAGAATCCCCCAGTGCCACAGAGGCATGGCATGGGGTAGCCCTAGCTCTGGGGTGTAACAGCCACATATAACAGTGCATGGGAATGGCAGATATGCACCCAGCTCTGGGGTGTAACAGCTGCATATAACAGTGTACGGGGAGGGCTGAGCTACACCCCACAGCTGGGTGCAACAACCACCTATAACAGTGTAGCACAGCCTTCACCATACACTGCCAGGGCCCTTCACTACTGATTTGCAGTCCTATACCCTCCCAGGAGTGGTGTGCACTGGGTTCTGTAGGAATCAAAGCCCTGAGCTTCAGGTGGCAGCTCTGGTTATTTCTGACCCCCCTCTGGCATGAAACCGGGCAGCTTAGTGTGCAGATGGCACATGGAGGAACCTAGAGTTGCAATTAGTAGTCCAGGCATTGGTAGTTCATTGGTGCAGCTTTTTGCCTGCCACATGTAAGATGTGGGTTTGATTCCCAGGCATGGCACCAGAGGGTTGAATTACCTGCAAAAGGGAGTACCCACTGGGAAGGGAAATTCCCCACACATCCTTTACCCTGCCCCACTGGGGTGCCTATGCCTCAAATTTTGTGGGATCTGTGCCTCATATTTTGGGAAACCCTGCATTTTATCTTTTGGGAACCCTGCACCTCAAGTCTGTTGTTGATTTGTCCCGTTATATGTGTATGTTCACCTAAAATCCTTTTGACTTCCCTCGTTCCCTCCTACCCACCCCAGGTGCCTGGAATGGAATACCATTATTTCCCAGGGTCCTTTTGCCCCCTGCATATGTATTATATTCCACCCTGTTCTTTCTCTATTAAACCAGCATATGGTTAAGTTCCAATTGGTCTCGGCTCCACTTTATAGGGGATAGGAGGAGAGCTGCTCCCTCATAAACGGCTACCCCTCCCATAGCGCACTAACATATGCTAAATCCCTTTAATTGGACAAGGGGTACCTCATCTGAGTGCCACCTGGATTACTTTTACCACCCGGGTTACCCCTACCCTCCCAGCCCTGCCACTTCCCCTCACACCTGACGTGCCTGCCCAGTCCTGCCAAACCAAAAACCAAAAACCCAGTCCAACAAAAAGTAATTTTAATTAACCTGAGTCTTGAACTACCTGACCCATAACAATTTGATCTTTGCCATGAAGTACATGTGAACACAGGGAACAATTTTTTTTGGAATCCAAAAAAACTGTGTTTTTCATTAATCTGAATCTTAAACTAAATCACCAGCATAAATTTGTAAGTTTAGCACCTAGATTCTTGCTGAAATATTACAATAGAGATTTAAGGGATTTCCATGGATTACCAAAAGAACTCAAACTGCACTTGGTGGTATAATAGTTGCAAAGCAAGGAAAATCATGTTTTCAAGCATAAGTCAGATACATGTTGAAAATTTAAAATGATAAAAAACCCTTCATGGAAGAAATTCAGGAGCTAAAAATAAAACTTGGTGGAGGTGTTTTAAATTACCATGATAAAAAATCTAAAGTCAGCTAACAACATGGAAACACAGACACTATTTAGTTATCTTAATGGCAATTTTTGTCATGTGGACACAGGAAGTTTAATGTGGTAACCGGAGATGTGTAACGTGGACAAGTACCTATATATTCCGTATTAAATCCACATATTACTTAGGCAGTGTGCACCCATTACTTGTTACTTGCCAATAAAGAATCATAGAATCATGGAATCGATGAGTCGGAAGTGACCTAGACAGATCATGGAGTCCGACTACCCGCCATGGGCAGGAATGAGCACTGGGGGTGGGAGGGGTCATAAAACCCCAGCCAGGTGCCTATCCAGTCTTCTCTTGAAGATTTCCAGGGAAGGTGAGAGCACCACCTCTCTGGGAAGCCTATTCCAGGCTCTGGCCACCCTTACAGTGAAGTAGTTCTTCCTAATATCCAACTATAAAAGGGTACAAGTGCTGGTTGCCAGGGCAACCGCAGTTGGTCAGCTGACCGGAAGGGGGCAGGGCCTGACCTATATAAATGTAATCCAGGCTGAGGCCAGGGAGGCAGTTCTCAATTAGCAGCCGAGGAAGAAGGAGCTCTGCTGGAGTAAGCAGAGTAGAGAAGCCTGAGCAGCTTCTGTTCAAGGATACCAGGTGGAGGAAGCCCTGGTAGGGAGTTGAATGACGGTTAGCCAGATGGCTTAGAGTTTACATTGTATCCCAGGGGCTTGAGTTTCTGTTTGTAGTTTTATAAGACAGGAGGACCGGGTGAAGCTATTAGGGGTTGGAGGAGGCCTCATAAGGGCTCCACGGTAGTGTGGGGACCCCGGTGCCAGAGAGGGCACAACATTCAGGGGTGCACTGACCCTAGTCCTGAGAAGGGGCGCAGAGGATTGGGGCCAGGTAAGACCGAGGCTGCCTGAGCCCCACAGGCACTTTTAGACCCAAGGAGGGGATTTGGGGGCCAGGTATGGCTACGGCCACCTGAGTCTCAATTGTGACGGCCCCGGTGTGGGCACGGTCGCGAGGGAAGGCCCCAGTGCGGGCACGGTGAGCACGGGCAACTGTGAGAAAAGAGAAGCGAGGGAGCGTCCGTGAGGGCGCAGGCCATTGCGAAAGAAGCCAGGGAGCCCGCGAGGGTGCGGGTCATTGTGAGACAGGCCCAGGGAGCGTCCGTGAGGGCGCAGGCGATCGCGACAGGCCCAGGGAGCGTCCGTGAGGGCGCAGGCGATCGCGACAGGCCCAGGGAGCGTCCGTGAGGGCGCCAAGGGGAGAACTGACCAGACAACGTCTGGTACATCTGCAAGGCTTGGGGCATGGTACAGGGGTGGTTGGAGCCACACGTAGCCCTAAGGCTTTAGTGCACCGAGTCCCCTAAGACGGGGCACAGACTGGGATACATGAGGGCACCGTGCCAAAAAGGACAAAAAGGCAGCCTTCCTTAAACACTAATAACATCAAAGATGTGGCGGGCGAGATGGTGAGGGTGCGTTGACACCAACTTGACACGG
>NW_017729032.1:41488349-41491533 GCF_001723915.1 Gavialis gangeticus
GTTGATGTCAGGGTAATACATATCACCCATGACCACAACATCCTTTGCACGCATGGCCTCCCCCAGCTGCCTGGAAAATTCCAGATCCAGCTCTTCCTCCTGATGTGGTGGCCTGTAGTAAACCCCTACCACCAGATCCCTCTCCACCCACCCTCCTTGAAGTTTGACCCACAGGGTCTCAGTTAAGCCTTCGTCTAGTCCATTTTGGAAGGTAGAACTGGTATACTGTTCCCTAACATAGAGTGCAACACCCCACCTTTTTTCCCCTTCCTATCTCTTCTAAACAACCTATAGCCCTCTATGTCTAATGCCCAGTCAAATGTTTCGTCCCACCATGTCTTCACTAGGCCAACCAGGTCGATTTTACTACTTGCAAGCAGGAGAGCAAGCTCCTCCTGCTTGTTCCCCATGCTTCTTGCATCAGTGAAGAGACACCTTACTGCCCCTGGGCACCCCCCCTTCCTGAGAGACAACTGGTCCCTTGGTATATATCTGAGCTTTTACCTGGGCAGGTCCTACACCTGGTTGAGTTTTTCTCTTGCTCCTGTGGATCCCCATCCTCTGACAAACTTAATTTAAAGCCCACCAGAGGAGGTCAACTAGCCTGTAAGAAAACAAACTCTTACCTTTGGGGGAGAGATGGAGAGCATCACACCCCAGGACGCCCTCTGCTCTGAAGTGTGGGTCATGGTCCAGGAAGCCAAATCTGGCTTCCTGGAAGATAATAAAAAGATGCTAGAAGATGATAAAAATTAACACTTCAAGAAAAGCTAGATAGACACACACCTTGGATGGGTTAGGAATAGTGAATCCTCCATTTGTACAGGGTGTCAGACTGGATGACCATCATGGGCATTTCCAATCTCTGATTCTCCTAAATGACTATACTGTATTAAGAGGAAAGAGGAAGAGATTGGGTCATTATTCTCCAAACCAGCAGAATAACCCAGGAGAATCTAAGGTACCACTTGGTACAATGTGGCACAGACATAGGTGTGCACATATGCTGGATGTGCAAATGCTGCTGGAGGGGTTTACTCCAGAGTAAATTACTCTGCAGCACTTTCACATGTAGTTTTGCACCTGTAAATTACTCTGGAGTAAACCCACCCTGGGCAGGCATCTACCCATGTGCGCATTTGGGAGCAGATTTGCTCTCACCATACTCTGCCCCCCTGCAGCAGCCAGGAGAAGATCTAGGCTCCCCCTGTGTGCTAGCCCAGTGGCTGGCAGGGAACACAGAGCCAGAGACAGCTGTCTCCTGGTGGGAGCTGGGAGATTGCTCCCTGCCTCCAGGAGCTGTCTGCTGCCAGGGTTGGCTCTGCCACCAGAGCCGGGGCAGGCACAATGTCCCCCTGCCCCAGCATCAGGGAGCTCCAACTCCTGGCTCTGTGATTGGGGCAGGGGGCTTGGAAAGATTTGCAGAGGAGGGGCAGGTCCCAGCCTCCTGCCCCAATCCACTAGTGAGGAAGCTAGCAGTGGACCCTGGGCTGGGCAAGGATTCCCCAGTCTGGGACAGATTCCTGCCAGCTCCAGGCTTGGTGGGGAACTCTCCATGTGGAGGGAGCTCCTGGCTATCATGGAGCTGAGCCCAGGAGCTCCCTGATGCTGGGGCAAGGAGTCATTTTCCTTGCCGAGGCTCTCATGGCAGAGCCCACCCTGGTAGCAGGCAGCTCCCAGGAGCAAGGAACAATCTCCCATCCCCTGCTGCCCAACTGATTGTGAGCATATTTGCTCCCAGTCAGCCTTCTACACATTCCTTACCACGTAGTAATTACTCAGCTATTAATTTGCTATTTGCATTTGCAGTCAGCAAATTAACTGCCAGGTAGAGCTAATTACTGCGCAGTCAGGGTCTGCATATGTAGACAGAGATACTTACTATGTAGTAATTTGTTCTACTACTCAGTAAAGCATCACATGTAGATGTATCCTCTGTCAGGTAATGTTTTTATTGGGGAGTTTTTGGGGGAGAGGAAAGGCTTATTTGGATTATTAGTGCCTATGATCCTTTGTAGGAAAGGCAAGAAGAGATGAAAGGAGGGAGATACAAAAAATGAGCATAGCTGTAAGGGCAGAAGAAATTATTGCATTTAATCATGTCCCTACATGTATTGTATTTCCTTGGCAGAAAAGTGGGAGCTGAAAGGATGGAAAATTCCATTCAAGATGCAGGTGCCTGGGGGTATTCTTTAAGCCAAGTTTGATCCAAGGGATTTCTTCAGTCTTATCATAATCTAAATATCTGGCCACATGGGCATATCAACTGTTTCTCCTATTTCTAGTGTTGTACATTAGCACATAACCAGGATGGCTGATATTTTGATTGCAATGGATCTAACACTCCAGAAACTCTTTCCAAAATTATTTTTTTGTAATACAAAAAAAATTAAACATTCATAATTATAAAATATTATGTCACTAGCATTAACAGCATTAACTGAGGTTGCATTTACAAAGAAGAGACTATATTCCTAAAGGAAATTTATAGATAAGAATGGAATTTTAAAAAACCAAGAGACTTAAAAGCATCAGTCTTATTGAAAATTAAGGGTGACATTACAGTTATATTTTTCTCCCCCAATTATTTAGGGTAAGAGTCAGAGAAGCTCAGCATTTTCATTTTAATAAGTGTTAGTGACTGTCACTGACACAAGTGCAATTTGTGAACAACTATTTTCCTTCATAAGATTTCTAATTTGCTTTTCCTGTCATTCACCATCAGCAGCAACTAATCCATATCCAACAACCAAAGGGGACAACATGTTTACTTGTCCATTAATTTATTGCACAGACCATATAAATTTGATTACAATAGGTCTTCCTTGATTCTTCAGATGGAATTTAAAGACATGCTACTTTTCTTTCCAAACCATATTTTATTCTTTGAGAAGTATTTAGAAGTCCCAAAATGACTTTTTGCTTCTGGATGTGATATTGCTTTTATAGGGATTTACTTGATATAATTTTTTTTCATAGTTTCATAGATTTAGGGTCGGAAGGGACCGAGTAAATCTTCTAGCCCGACCCCCCACCAGGGCGGGAGAACAACAAAACCCCAAAACAAAAACGGGACTCAAATGAGTCCAGCCAGGTAGGCATCCAGCCTCTTCTTAAAGACCCCCAGGGTAGGGGCCAGCACCACTTCCCTTGGAAGTTGGTTCCAGCTCCTAGCCGCCCTAAC
>NW_017729032.1:41492662-41503085 GCF_001723915.1 Gavialis gangeticus
CAGGCCCAAAGTAGGGGTTTGAGGGGGGAGCGGGGTCAGATCCAAAGCGGCAGAGAGGAAGGAGTGGGGGAGGGAGGGAGTGGGGTTGGACCCAAAGTGGAGGGGGGAAGAGGGGTCAGACTCAAAGCAGATGGTGGTGGGGGGAGGAGGGGAACAGGGTTAGACCTGAAGCAGCAGGGGGGTCAGAGGGAGTGGGGTTGGACCTAAAGCAGGGGGGTGAGGGGAAGTGGGGTCAGACACAAAGCGATGGTGAGGTAGGGTGGGGGAGTAGCGTGGGGCCGGACGATGAGCAGCAGTGGGCTGGAGCAGGGCCAGAAAAGGAGCAGGGGAAGAGCTCCATCTCCACTGCCCCCCCATCATTCTTGACAGGCAATTTCCTAGTTCTTCTATAGCAGTGTTATCAATAGCAACAACCTAGGTTATTTACAACAACAATCAAAGGTTGTAATTATGCTGTGTGGTGATTTGGCAGTTCTTACAGAAAGAAATTAAAGCAGTAGTTATATGAGACTTATTCATAGATTGTTAAAGGCTGGAAGAGACCTTGCAGATCATCAAGTCCTTCCCCCCACCCCCACTCTAGGCAGGAAGACAACTGGGGTTAGGTGACCCCAGTGAGGTGACTGTCTTGTCTCCTCTTGAAAACCCCCAGGGTAGGTGACTGCACCACCTCTGGAGGGAGTTTATTCCACAGTCTGGACACCCTGACTATGAAGGAGCTTTTCCTGGTATTAAGCCTGAAGCGGCCTTCCAGGAGTTTGTATCCATTTGTCCTGGTCTTTCCTGGGGGTGTCCTAGTGAACAGTTGTTCACCGAGCTCCTGATGCACTCCTGTGATATAGTAGTAAGCTGCTATCAAGTCCCCTCTCAACTTTCTCTTCTTTAGGCTAAAGGGCCCAGGTCCCTCAGCCTTTCCTTGTATGGTTTGCCTTGCAAGTCCCTGATCATATGCGTGGCTCTCTTCTGGGCCCTCTCAAGTTTTTCCACATCCTTATTGAAGTGTGGCACCCAGAACTGGACACAGTACTCAAACTGTGGTCTCACCAGTGCTGAGTACAGCGGGAGTATCACTTCCTTAGTTTTACCTGAGATGCATCATTTGATGCATGCCAACATGTTGTTTGCCCTGCTGACCACTGCCTCGCACTGATGGCTTATATTCATATGATGGTCAATCATTACCCCTAGTTCCCTTTCAGCCATGGTGCAAGTCAAGCTGTCACTCTCAAACCTATATATATGTTGAGGGTTGTTTGCCCCCAGATGAAGCACCTTACACTTGGAAGTGTTAAACTTCATCTGGTTCTGGTCTGCCCAACTCTTGAGCCTGTCCAGGTCTACCTATATCTGAAAACTACCTTCTGACATGACCACACTGCCCCATAACTTGGTGTTGTCTGCAAACTTGACCAGCGAGCTTTTTACTCCCCCATCCAAATCATTGATAAAGATGTTGAAAAGCACCGGTCCAAGCACAGACCCCTGACAGGTACCCCTGGCTACTTCTCACCAGGATGACAAAAAGCCATTCATTAAAACTCTCTGGGTCCTACCATGCAGCTAGTTTTCCACATACTGAACTGTTGAGCAGTTAAGCCCACAATCTTTCAATTTTTCCACAAGAATATCATGGGATACTAGATCAAAAGCCTTTTGGAAATCTAGGTGTATAATGTCGACCTTCTCTCCCATGTCCAGGTGGCAAGAGGCCTGTTCATAGAAGGAGATTAGATTGGTAAGACAAGACCTACCCACAATGAAACTATGCTGGCTGTTGTTCAGAATCTTACCCTCAATGAGTGTAAAAGCAAAGTGGGCATTCAGGAGTTCTGTTTTTTCCTGAATGTCGGTTACCAGCTGTCTCAAGGTGTTAAGCAGGGGTCCCACACTTCCATTTGTTTTTCTTCTACTGCCTACATACCTAAAGAAGGACTTCTTATTAGCTTTGACTCCCATAGCTAACCTAAACTCTGTCACTGCCTTGGCTTTCCCGATCATTTCCCTACAAGTGCTGATCACTCTTGTATAGTCCTCCTTGAGGACCGTCCCTAGCTTCCATGGTGCGTACACCCCTTTATTCTTTTTTACAAGGACTGTAATATCCCTATTAAGCCAGGAGGGCTTGCCAGGCCTTCTGCTGCCTTTCCTCTTTGCAGGAACAATTTTCTTTTGTGCTTTGAGGTTCATGTCCTTGGGCAACAACCACTCTTCATGCACCCCATTTGTCTTGCCTTCCTGGTCCTGCATTGCCTCCTCTACTAATGCTCTGAGCCTGTCAAAGTCAGCATTTTTGAAGTTCAGGACTTCAATCCTGCTGGTTGATTTATTGACCTTGTGGTGGACAGTGAACCTGATATGGTTGCTGTCGCCCAGGTTACCCTCAGTGTTCAAGCCACACACCAGATCATCTCCCTTGGCCAAGACCAAGTCTAGGAGACTGTTACCTCTGGTTGGCCCTTGCAGTTCCTGGGTCAGGAAGAGCTCCCCAATCACAGTCATGAAACTGCATGAATGATCTGACCTAGCCAAGTGTTCCTCCCAATCTATGTCTCGGTAATTGAAGTCACCCATGACAACCAAATCCCTTGCACATGCAACCTCTGTCAATTCTAGAGAGAATTCTGGATCCAGCTCCTCCCCTTGGTTTGGTTGCCTGTAGTAAACACCTACAGTTAGGTTTCTCTCACCTCGACCCCCTCCTCTGCCATAGCTTGACCCAGGGGGTTTAAAGCTGCTTATCTTTGGAGCCAATGTCAGCCTCCAGAGAGGTGAACTGCTCTTTAGTAGAGAGAGATATCCCTCTGCCTTTTCTCCCTACTCCGTGCCTTCTGTGCAGGGTGTAGCCCTCCAAGGCTACACTCCAATCATGCTAAGAGTCCCACCAGGTTACTATGATCCCTACCAGATCATATTGCCAACTAGAGAGCAGGAGGGCTAGCTCCTTCTGCTTGTTCCCCATGCTCCTGGCATTGGTGTTACAGGCAGCTGAGGCCTCCAGCTGACACCCTCAATTTCTTGCTTCAGTTTTTTTCTTTAAAAGTTGAGCTAATTTCTGAATCCAACACACAATACTTTGCTAATTTAGGGAACCACCAGTTTTTGTATGTTTACATTATTAGCATGCTTGTTTTGGTTGATTTTTTTTTTAAGTCCATGAGTTTTAATACATCAAAATATCTTTTCCAAAAGCAAGCAATGAAGGTCACCAAATACACTCAGCATCAAGTACCTAAGAACTGGGACATAAAATATAGGTCAAGTTTTTGGAAAATGATTTATGTGTCTTTCTAAGCCTGCAAATATCAACTATGGACATTTTAAGAACAAGTATCAATGATGCTATTGCTTCAAAAGTATGGCAGAGACATCCTAGATATGTGAGAACAATGAGATACTCTCCTCAGTGAAATGTTCCCTCTCCTATACATTTTAACCCTGAAACTCAGGGACACACAGGACATACCACCTCAGCCTCTTAGTAACCTTCTCTCAAGGATCTGCCTCCTTTTAGCTTCCCAGGGTAGTACATGGCAATGTGAATGAATCACAGAGTAGAGGATGAGGAAAAAAACCCCACAATGCCTTCCATGGCTGGGCACATGCCATTAGGGATCTTTCTAAATGCAACCTCTTCCTCATTGCTGCCAGTTTCCTTATGTAAGTGCAAGAACCCAGGGTGCTGAAGGACTATGAATTACCAAGTCATGGAATAAAGGCACTGCCACACACAGGGGGAGAGACCCACCTTTACTGCCTGGACCAGGCATGATTTGGATCAAGACTAGCAAAGGTTAAATCCTTTTCACACAGCTGAAAGCCAGTAGCCTGCTACACCTGACAACAAGCTTTTAATCATCCCTAAGGATGACTGAAATTGACTCAGACTTTAGCACCAACATGTGCCTTTGGTTTTTCAAAGGTACAAGCATGGTAGCCAACATTACTTGGATAAGTACGAAAGGAATAACTTAAACATTAATTCTGTCCTTCTCAGCATCCACATATTTACACTTTCCTTTCCTATTTTAAATTTCCAATGTTCACACCTGCACTGAAGTTTGACACCAAAAGCTGTCATAGTCATTCAGGCAGTTATCACACTATCTCTTCAAGCTCCCTCCATCAGCTAAGTCCTAGTTCATCTTGCTTCCTTTATCAGGGGGAGTCATGGGTTCAGTGGCTCATGACACCCGTCTCTTTTTATTCTAGTTCCATGTTAAGGAATTTTGGGAACCATTCCTATAAGAAATATACAAAAGTATGAGCTTTGGTACAATCAATTAGGTCTACACATACATCCCTTTAGGTGTGCTAGACAGAAATTCTCTACTCAGACAGCAGACAGGATTGTAGTTGAATTCTCAGAAATGTATTGCTTAATGCTTTCAATGATTTTGAGATAGCTCATATCTTGGGCCTAAAGCTTCTGTACTTCCTATTGAGGTTTGTTTTTTTTTAATGAAATGCACAAAGTTCAAAATAGGTTTCCCGTCTGCAGTTTCTACTACATCATCATCATCTTCCTTGTTGTCTAGATTGCAAATGAATGAGGCTGATTTTCTTTTTTCAGTCTTATCTATGCCCAAAAATTCTCCCCCAAGGCTTCAGTCAGAACATTGACTTTTCATGGGAAAAACTTTTTCCACTAATGTTTAAAAGGCAAACTTGGAATGTAATATAGACACCTTGAAAAATAACATCTTTAATCTGAAAATCCCATTTGCTTTGTATCTTCAATTACAGAAATAAATTAACTACAAATTTAAACTTTATTTATATAACATGCATGTTACTTTAAAAAATTGTGTTTAAAGGAACATGTTAATCACAAATGTATTTGTGTTCAGTCTTCATTTATAAATTTAAGGCATGATAGAGAGAGGGATTTGGCTGCTATTTCTTTTTTATGTTCTTCCCTATAACTCACTATTTGAAAAAAGGAAGTAATATATTTTAGGTTCAGCACATAAACAAAATATTCTACCAACTGTTTTAGTCTTCTTCAAGCAAAGTTGTTTTTTCTTCTTCATCCATGTAATTTTATGTGTGTCCAAAATATTTTTTGAAAATGTCATATTTTATTCAGAGTGAATTTTATGGCTTAGTTTGAATGTTCAACGGTGAAAAATAAGAGTATATAATAGGAGCCTAAGGTAACCTTTAACAAGTAGTAAAGTCATGAAAGTGCTGTTAATAAGAATCAAATAAAACTAGGATGGAATCAACTTTTAAAAGTTGCAGCATAACATCACAATTATTCTATAATACTGTCTTTGCTTCTAGGAGTTCCACAAATTCCTTCAGAAAGTTTTGAAGTGCTAACTTTACTCATAAGAGTTGTCTCAGCAAAGCAAATGATATACCTAATATAAGGAAAGCTTGTAAGTGTTAGTAGTATTAGGTCCACTATTTGGAATGAGTAACTAATAACAAAATGCCCAACTGAATTGTAGATATCAAATATTCTGTTTCTACTTAGTGGCACCAGAATTCTACTGAAATCTTTTGGCTTAGGTCTGGAACAAACCATGGAAAAAAGTTATGGTACATTCATTGTACCCTGATTTTATAGTATATACTATTTTTTTGATGGGTAGAAAATTCACACACTTATGGTGCTTATACAAGTTACATTTTTCATGCGATTGGGCCCCTGAAAGTGCTCTGCAGCTGTGCAATAACACTTGAGCACATTTGCAGAGCACTTTTAAAATGGCTGATCACATGAACAATTACCCCTTGTGAAAACAGCTAATAGCTGAAGGCACTATAGAACAGAGCCCCTTAGAAAAATTCCAGTCCCTCAAGGTTTAATTCTTAGTGCCTTTTCAGGGCTGTCAGCTGGGTAGCAGGAGGGAAAGGGGGAAGGGGATGGAGCAGGAGGCAGCTGCTGGCTGAGCTTTGTGTGGCTTGAGCTGGAGGGGGAGCTGGGGTAGAATGGAGCACCCTTGCCTCATGGGTGCTGCCCCCACTACCCCAGCTGGGGTATCAGGGGAGCTGGGCCAAGCCCATGAGGTAAGGGCCCATGCCACCTCACTACTCCCCCCCCACCAACTCTAGCCATGGCAGTTCCTGCTGCTGCTGTCAAGAGACCTGGGCAGGGGGTGGAGAAAGGGAGCTCCCTTACCTTGCACCACCCGCAGCTACCCTGGCTGGGTTATTGAGGGGAGCCAGACTGTGCCCATGAGATGAGGGGGCTGCCTTCCCCCACCCCTGGCCCAGATTTCTTGACAGCAGCAGAAGCAACTGTCAGCTGGGCTTTGTCATAGATGGAGTGGTGGCAGGGCAGGTGGGGGAGAGACCTGGGAGAGTGGCAGTTCTGCAGCCTCCTCAGAGGCTGCTGGAGCTCCTCCACCTGCTGGCCAGGGCTGGTACAGGCAGGCTCAAGCCCCCCCAATCTAACAGGGAGATGAATGCTAGGTTGAGGAGAGGGCGCTAACTAATGGCACTTTATGTAAAGCACTATGAGTTAGCGTGCGGCCCCTAAACTTCTGTAGACACCCCTAATTTCTTCACCTGTTGAGAGTAACTAGAGCTTATTTGTGTCCACATTGTTTCTTCTGTCCACTGCCATTTTTCACCTTGAACTTCTTTCATATTTTCTAATACTCTTCTAAGTTATATTTTTTCTTTTTTTGTGAACTTTGACATTTATATTGTTATATTAT
Source organism: Gavialis gangeticus (assembly GCF_001723915.1). NCBI lineage: Eukaryota > Metazoa > Chordata > Crocodylia > Gavialidae > Gavialis > Gavialis gangeticus. The sequence goes on from NW_017729032.1 coordinate 41,499,331, forward strand.
TACTTCAGACATGATTGTGTCAAGCTGTAAATTCCTCACTACATTTTTAAAATCCCTCAGATGTGTGACAAGGAGTTGGAAACATATAAATGTTACAGTTTATGTTTTTTTCCATGTTATCATAGTCTGCAATTCTATTATAAACTGTCATCTGTAATATAATCAAAGGAAAATTGGTCGGAAACCTTATTGTAGTCCAAGAAACATTCCTTTTTACATGAATTTACTGACTTTAATGGGATTTAGACTGTCTGGCTTGATTTGCAGGTCTCAGAAATACTTGGAAAGACTAAGTCAGAAAAGAACTGGGATGTTTATGGGATGCCCCCAAAAAGTTACCTGGATTTATAGTGGTATACAATAGTAACAGAAATATTTGCCTATTGAGTCAGTCTTTCAATTTAAAAAGAAAAAAAGCAAACCCATTTAATTCTATTAAAATTCAGGGTTTCAGTTTCAACCATTCCTTTTGCTAGATAGCACCATTGTGAATTCTTAATGAAAGAAACCAACAGGAACAAAAAAAGCATAAATTCGATTATCTTACTTGACTTTCCTTGCTTTCTTTTCTTTGCCTGCCAATATTTCTTAGGAGCCCTAGTCATGCCATCAGAGGTGACCTAAGCAGGGTGCAGGGCCTGGGGCAAATAAGCCTGTGCGGGGGTCACACCCCCAGATGTGGGGAAGCCAGCGGCAGATTTAGCAGCCAGGACACGGGGGTGCTGAGCAGCCAGATGTGAAGCCGGCAGCAGCGCAGAGTTGCCATGCTGCTCTGCCCAGTCCTGCAGGGCCCCCCAAAGTGCAGGGCCTGGGACAGATGCCCGATTTGCACCCCCCCCCCAAGGATGGCCCTGCATGCCATAGTACCTTAGGATGCTAGGTACTGTTCACAATCAGAACAAAGTGACACTGATCAGAACAAAGTGACTCTGCCCCAAAGAGCATATGATCTAAAAATAAGACAAGAGACAACATATGGGTACAGAGACACAGGAGGAGGATTAGAAAGAAACCATACTGGGTGGCTTGAAAATAATAGCCTCAAAACAGCAGCCCCCTAAATACTGCCAAGTTTTTGTAGGCAATACAGCAAAGCAGGGATATGAGGGATGATGCTGAGGGAGCTTTGTAGATATTTACTAGGTCTGTGTGAACCTTCAGTCACTGATTTGATTCAGTGGAGATTCGGCTTGATTTAGCGGCTGAATCTCCAAATCCGAATTGAATCAGGAGACCCTTTAATTTCTCCAAATCAAACCAGAACCATCCAAATTGATTTGGAGACATTCAGAAAGCTTTGGTCATTCAGACATAGACACAGCTTTAAATGTTTTTTCTACATACCTCAAGGTACCAGGTGGCTCATGAATGCTGAGATTCTGGGTCAGATGGAGTATCCCATGAGAGCAGGAGGGGAGGTCCCCAGCACGCTTGGCAACTGACCCAGAAGTGGACCAGAAGCACTTTCATTCCACTTCTGAGTCCACCGAGGAGTGCATGGGGGAACCCCCCTTCTGCCCCCCAGCTCAGCGACTGGTGCCTCCTGGGTCTGGGGTGGCACCCGGGTTCACTCCACAGCTGATTGTTGAGCCAGGGGAGTGCAGGAGGTGGGGGGATCCCCTTGCACAATCAGCAGTGGATCTGGATGTGGACCAAAAGTACGTCTGGTGCACTTCTGGATTTGCCACCAAGCACTCAGTGCCCCCCCCACACTCCTGTGGGATGCTCCATCCGCCCCATCATTTCAGCATTCACAAGCTGTGCCTGGTATCTTGAGGTATGTAGAAAAAACCTTTAAAACTGTCTGTGGCCAAGTCACTGATTCTCCAAATCAGCATTGAATCTTCAGATTCAGATTCAATCGAATCAGGACAGTGATCCAACTCAACTAATTGAATCACTGTCCCCAATTTGGGCTGAATCCAAATTATATATAGCCCATATTGCACACCCCTAATATGTATTGGGGGCTTCTTGACTGGAAGGGAAAAAACACAGTTGTGCTTGTTTGAAAACAACAGACAGGTAGTTATTGCTTTGGTCCAGCAAATAATCAAGACTGGCCTCATCAATAAATTAAAAACCAGATTTGTTGTTGTCAGATGGCTCTCACTCTTATTAGATTCTATAAATGTCATCACCAATTATTATAGATTTTAGCACTTCAGTCTATTTAAAATTTGTACAACAGCACACATAGAAATAGGGATGAACTTAGCTAATTGGTACCGACACTATGGGCTAGGGCATTTCATGTCTACTTCACTCGCTTAAACTTAATTCAGATGACCAATGAACAGATGTTTGGTGTACTTTAGCTAATTTATGCTAATTTTAGTGAAAATAAAAAAAATGGAAAAGGGGTTACCACTGCTGAAATCCCACACATGGTGTCCTACTGCAGACATACCTTGGGGGTGAGGAAGGAAGGCATCATTAGCTTTAACTCCCTCATCACTGTCACTGCTTCTCCACCAGCAGAGGTGTGTCCAGTACCAAGCCACAAGGTTTGACACCCCTGATCTTCCTCAGTTTAAATACAAAATCAACAATATGCAATCAAGTATGCTCATTAAGGAGGACTAACTAGCCAAAATAACAGTAACAAGGGACAATTTATATTTGATGGGTGATTCTGAGTGACAATTTTTTTTATATGGCCCCTGGCCTCAGAGTATCTGAGGTCTGGAAGGTCATATTCCAGAGGGAAATAGCTGAGTCCTCTCTCTTTACTCATTTTTTGTTTTTTAAATAGTTCTTGTCTCTGTAATGTGTAGAATTTTTGCCAGGAAAGTATACTACTCCTTTAAGAGATGTTAGTAGGAGCCTATTGAAACATTCTTTATGTTACCTTGTTTTAAACTCTTCGTTTGGGAATCTATTCCATGCCACGTATACTTCATAAAGACATAAACAGAAGTTTGGCAGCACCAGCTGGAGTAGTAGTAGTCTGGACCACATTTCAAGGTTTACTCCTTAGTACCCCTTTTGGATTAATAGATTTTAAAGGAATTATTGAAGAAGAATCACAAAAAAATGTGTGAAACAACTGCTATGGATGTATTTGTTCTGTAATTGTTGAACTATATTTTGTCTCATAAGACTTTTTCAACAATGTTAGGAAGAAAACAGTCACCCATTTTAACTTCAAGTTCCTTTTCCATCACCTCTACCATATCAATAAGCAAATGTGATGCAGCAGTGCCAGCAACATCTGCAATAAAAAGAATCAACCACTCACACTTCATGAAATGTTACAGTGGAAAAGAAAACTTATTCCAAACCACCTTGAGGTTCTGGAGCTAATTCACCATACAACATGCAAGACAGCATCGCTGCAGACCTCTTTGTTTCCATTGTGGAAAGCCATAGATTTTGCAGTTATTATAGCATGCAAAGCCATGTTAACACACATTAGTCTGTATATTTTCCTTTTGAAACTTATTAATTAGGATACTATGTATTATAGGGCAAGATTCAAGGTAATGCATCTCACCATAGTTATGTAATATTTGGGTATTTTTAGTCAGAATAGGCAATCTCCTCCACTCACATTCGGCTACTTGCAGGATCAGGACCATTCTGTGGAAGATTTTATTATGCCAAGAGACCACAATTGATATTGAGGTATTAATTGTGCTCTGGACTGGGTGCATAAACAGAGTCCGTATCTGAAAGAGTATATACAAGCTTGGTAAAAGGTAGAAGAGGAAACAGAGACACTCTTCATCCATTTTCCAGATAAGAAGAAAATC
>NW_017729032.1:41508085-41509214 GCF_001723915.1 Gavialis gangeticus
GTCAGTATTTGGGTATTTTTAGTCAGAATAGGCAATCTCCTCCACTCACATTCGGCTACTTGCAGGATCAGGACCATTCTGTGGAAGATTTTATTATGCCAAGAGACCACAATTGATATTGAGGTATTAATTGTGCTCTGGACTGGGTGCATAAACAGAGTCCGTATCTGAAAGAGTATATACAAGCTTGGTAAAAGGTAGAAGAGGAAACAGAGACACTCTTCATCCATTTTCCAGATAAGAAGAAAATCCCAACCCAATAACCTGTCCACTAGACAATGCTATATTTCTCAGGCAAGAAAGCACTGAAACTCAGTGCATGTATCTATAGTTATTGATGAACAATAGGAAAGACTTTATGAAATATGGATAGAATTCAGATTTATTACTCAAGGATGTGAAAATAAGGGCCCCTTTATATGTTATGTTTATGCCATGATTGACATGTTAATTGCAGCAAAAATGTCAAGGGTGTTACATATACACCCTAGTTAAGCCACCATAAAATGGCAAAACAGCCATAAAAAATATTTCATATATAACAGAAATGTTTATGGCTGTTGTGTATGGTACCTTAAATTGAACATGTGGCATGTCTGGGGCTTCCCCAAACACATGTGAAATGGCAGGAGGTATAACTGTTGAGATTGGGGATCAAATCCCATGGTGTCTTTAAATCAGTGGTCCCCAACTGGTTGATCAGGATTGAGTTGTGGATCCTGGATCCTCTTGAAGTGGATCCTGGGCTGCAGGGGCTGAGCATGAGTCTGCATGAGCACCTCCCCCCCACAACACAGCAAGTCAGTCGGTGTGGAAGGGAGAGGGTGGAGGCCCAGGGGGCATGTGCAGCGGGGCTCATAGAGCAAAGACCAGCTCACAGTGGCAGCGGCAGCTGCCTCCACCATGCACAGATTGGGGGGAGCACATACCACCTCTAAAGGTGGGGCAGCACTGGTGGCCGCAACAGCTCTGAGGTAGAGAATGGGGCTGGGGGAGGGGCAGGCCCTGCACAGCTGGGACAGGGGACGAAGCCACAAGCAGCTCGTATGGAGGGGAACGGGAAGCGGGGGGCATGCAACCCAGGAGGGAATGGTGGGGCACGTGCCCCCAGATCTACACATGTGGTGGG
>NW_017729032.1:41509317-41512738 GCF_001723915.1 Gavialis gangeticus
CTGGGGCTGGGGCAGCACTGGGCTCTTCCTGGCCAGGCTGTGCTCAGGCCGGGTGGCTACAGCAGTGGTGCTGTGGGTGGGGCCACAGAGGGGTGCTGTAGCCCCCCCAATCACCACTGCCAGTATTGTCACCGAGCACAGCGTGGGCCAGCCCTGGTGGGAACAGCTTGGCACAGCCTTACCCTCCCCAACCCACCCCCCTGAGGACATGGGGGCCAGAAGCTGGCAGGTGCAGGGGAGGGCAGGCTGCAATTGTGGGCTGGAAGGCTATCCTGGGAAGTTCCCAGTGGGCCTGGCCCATGCTGTGTTTGGTGCAGATGACAGCAGCACTGGGACTGGGGATTGGTGGGGGCTGTACCCCTCATGGCCTGGCACTCAGCATCACCACCACAACTGCCTGGCCTCAGCACATCCCAGCCAGGAACAGCCCAGCACTGCCGCAGCCCCAGTCCCAGCCTGCAGCCCGCAGCCCACAGCCCACAGTCCACCCCACCCCACCCCACAGGCAGATCAAAGGGCATGCACCCCCCGTGCCCTCCTGGGCTGTCTGCCCCCACCCTCCCTGTGTCCCCTAGACAAGCTGCTCACGGCTCTGTCCCCCATCCTGCCTCAGCTGTGCAGTGCTTGCCCCTCCCTCACCACTGGGGGAGGGGCAGATTGAGGCTCCAGCAGTGAAGGAGGGAGTTGGCTGGGGCTGGGGCCTTGATCTGCACCGCCATGACCCTTTTTCTTCCCACCTGCCCACAGACTTACCTGCTGGGTGAGGGTAAGTGAGACGATGGGGGTAGATCTTCAGTTCCTTTTAAATTCCAAAAGTGATCTCTAACCTAAAAAAGTTAAAGATGACTGCTTTAAATGAATATGTGCCAGGGGCCTATATCTGTGTGTCTGAACTCAGAGACAGAATGCTGGAAGGTTTCATTCTGATAACAAGGGATCCTGGTTTTCTCTGTTTAAAAATCACAACTTCTCTGAGTACAAACCCTCAAATTCTGTGTTTTTCTGTGATTAAAATGAAATGCCACTGTATATATAGGTATCAGTTTAACACAATTTTTATTGCTATATTTGCAGTTTTAACACAATTTGGAAGCCAAATACCTATGTATTTTGACATTTGTTTGGGGGTGGGGGGGTTATCATGGGAAATCAGAGCTCCCCCTGCCCCCTTCACTCATTGGGACACAAATCCAGCTGTGACTGTCCCCTCGCTACTTTGCGGTGCTGAGCAGCCCTGATATGCCCGTACCCTGGCTCTGCCCGGGCCTTTGCCCCTCACTCCCAATCCACAACATCCAGTCCCTGCCAGCTTCCCTCACTCAAAACCCACAGTCTCCTACCCACCTCACAAGCCATGCTGGTGCCCTTACTCCCAACCTGCAGCCCCATGTCTCTACCAGTGCCTCTCACTCCTGGCCCGCAGCCCTCCACCCCCCTCAGCTCTGCTGGTGCCCCTCACTCTGGACCTCTAACCCCCCAAGCCCTGCTGGAGGGGGCTCCCAGCTGCTCCCACCCCACCTCATTTGGTCCCACATGGACTACAGGATGGTGGCTTGTGAGGACACAGCAGAGACAGCCTCCAGCATGAGATGCATGCAGCACACCTCATGTGAAGCACAGGCAGAACCACACGCTGGACTGCACTGCACTGCTAGCTGGAGCTGGGAATGGGGCTGGGACTGGGGTGTGAAGGGGAGGAACAGCACTATGCTACACAGCAGAGCATGAAGCAGAGCATGGCTCCAGCCTGGCCATGCTGCAGGCAGCAGGAGAAGAATAAGTGGCTCCAGGCTCCATCCTGCTGTGCCAGGGGGCTTAGCCATGCCCTCCTCCACTCTGGGGCAGTGTCTCCCCCCACCTTGCCCCACTCCACCCTTGGCAGCATAGGCACTGCTGGCCCAGCCGCATAGCTCCCCATAACACCTGAAGCACTGCCCCCATTCCCTTCCCCTGCTGAAGGGACAGGCATCTCTGACCCAGAACAGGAAGTGTCTAGGCAACAAGGATCAATTCCTACCCAGACTGCCCTGCTGTTCCTTACAGCTTGTGTCTCTGTCTGTTCTCTGCTTGACTTCCTAACTTCCTTACCTGGTCCATACCTAGATTCTGCTCACCCGTCCCAATATCAGTCATCCCCTTGAACTCTGAGTGAAGCTCAGACCTTGCTGCCCATGACCAGGCATGACAGGCATAGTGAATATTTATGCAGTTATCATTAGGACAAGTGGGTATTTTCTCAGATGCTGGCATACTATCTGCAACAAGAAGACTTCTGCCTATTGCTTCAATGTATGCCCATTCCTCATGAGCAGCCAAGTTGCCCAATGTGTCCAATGCCTTGGAACAATTCATTTTGGGGGGAACAATGACATGGTGGTGTCTCAAGCCGGACACCCATATATTAAGTTACTGCAAATCATAGAATCATAAAATCATAGAAAATTAGGGTTGAAAGAGACCTCAGGTGGTCATCTGGTCAACCCCGCTGCTCAAAGCAGGACCATGCCCAATTATATCATCCCACCCAAGGCTGTGTCTAGCTGAATCTTAAAAACCTCCAAGGATGGAGATTCCACCATATCTCTAGGTAACCTGTTCTAGTGCTTTACAACCCTTTTAGTGAGAAAGTTCTTCCTCACTAAAACCTAAATCAGCTATCACTACTGAAAATGTCAGTTTTGTTGCCATGTGAATGGCACTGGGTATATGAGAAGTAGTCAGCTGTGTTAGTCTAAAGTCACACAGCAGGCAGGATAGATATGTACTAGGACTGTGCAACACTTTGGTCATTGATTTGATTTGGAGGAGATTCATCCCAATTTGGCAGCTGAATCTCTGAATCTGAATTGAATCAGAAAACCCTTTAATCTCTCTGAATCTAATTGGAACCCTCCAAATCAATTTGGAGATTCACAGAGATTTGATGATTCAGCTATAGACAGAGCTTTATACGTTTTTTAGACCTCCCTTGAAGTGCCAGGCATGGCTCATAAAGGCAGATGGAGATCCCATGGGAGTGCAGGGGGGTGAACCAGAAATACTTCTGGTCCACTTCTGGGTCTGCCATGGAGCACACAGGTGACCTCCATGCCCCCCAGCTCAGTGACTGGTGTTTCCTGGATCTAGGGGGGCACCCAGGGTCCCCCTGTGGCTGATTGCTGAGCCAAGGGATGTGGGGAGGGTCCCCCACGTGCTCAGTGGTGGATCCAGCATGCATGGAGGACCTCCCTACCCCTGAGCTCAGCAACTGGTGCCTCCTGGGTCTGGGGGGACACCTGGGGTCCCCCTGCAGCTGATTGCTGAGCTGGGAGGGCATGGGAGTCCACCGCTGAGCATGTGAGCCACCCCCCCGTGCTCCCATGGGGTGCTCCATCTGCCCCACCATCTCAGTGTTTCATAGTTTCATAGTTTCTAGGGTCGG
>NW_017729032.1:41513036-41514859 GCF_001723915.1 Gavialis gangeticus
ACTAGGTCCCTTCCGACCCTTCATCTATGAATCTATGAATCTATGAATCAAGTCTGACTCTCTGCCATGGCAGAAAAAAGTACTGGGGTCAAATGACCTCAGCAAGGTGTTCATCTAGCCTTGTCTTAAAGACCCCCCAGGGTAGGAGCCAGCACCACTTCTCTTGGAAGTTGGTTCCAGATCCTAGCCACCCTGACAGTAAAGTAGCGCCTCCTGATGTCTAGTTTGAATCTACCCTCTGCCAGCTTGTGACCGTTATTTCTAGTCACTCCTGATAGTGCTCAGGGGAACAGGGACTCTCCCAAAGCCTACTGGTCCCCCCTGACTAATTTGTAACAGGCCACTAGATTCCTTCAGATTCCTTGATTTTGCCACCAGTACTTCTGCTGGGCTGAGTAATGATATGGTCTCTGGTTGTTTGCATTAGAGCTACTTGTGGAGTAAAGCACAACTTTGTATTAAGAAAGGTAGCAAACTCCTGCCCTTATTTTAAAAAAATATTAGCCTGGCAACTGATATGTTCATTCTTATCTCAGAAGGATTTTTGTGCCAAGTTATGAACCTTGAGACAAAGTTGTAATGCATGGACAAGTTCATATATTCTTCAGTGCCACATCACAAATGAAATGTTTAATTTTCACAACGTTGAATGTGGGAATTAATTATGCCTATTTGATAGGTGAAAGCATAGTTGTCACTCTTGTTAATTAATTCTTTATTTCAGCGGTAGAACAATAGAATTGAAAAGTGAGCATGGTTATTGTCTATGAAACAATGGAAAGCTGTGGTAGGTACATTTTACAGCCATGTCATAAAATATATCTGAGTACAAACACATGCTTTTTTGATCATTAAAGTTTTTCCAACTGGATGGGCCAAACTGCACAATACTGTAGAATTTACTTTGATTTCTATAATGAATCACTAAAACAATCCCAAAGGATATCCAGTGTAATAAATGATTAACTGTTTCCTAGTACCAAGAGTTCTGTCTGTGGAGAGATGCCCATAAATTTTAACTAAATCAACTTAGTAGAAATCTAGCCCTGGACATAAAGTGATATTTACTCTATAGTTATCTTTAACTTTACTAGACATACATCCAGCCAGAAGGCAGGGTAGATATGTACCTTTATAGACTAACTAAATAAGATATATATAGGGAAAGCACATGCTTTCATGAACCCAGGTTCATTTCATCAGATGGTGTGAAAGTTCACTTAATCTGAGGAAGTGAACTTGGGTTAAAAAAAGCTTGTGTTCTCAAAAATATATCTTATTTAGTTAGTGTATAAAGATGCGTATTAGGGGTGTGTGAAGTGGGCAGTATTTGATTTGGATTCAGATTTGGCCCAAATCAGGGGACCGTGATTCTATTTGCTGATTCAGATCACTGTCCCAATTTGATTCAGCTGAATCCGAATCTGAAGTTTCAATTCTGATTCAGAGAACCAGCAATTCAGCCATAGATATAGCTTTATATATTTTTTCTATGTACCTTGAAATATCTAACAGGGGGCATCTCTCAGGGCTGGATCTCATGTCAACCTGCCCACCTGTCTCTATGGGGCAATCCACCCAATCCTGCTTGCCATGACTTTGTTGTTCCCATATACAGATGGAACATGCAGGAGACTGCCCATTACTGCCCTGATGCCGGGGGGTGCTATCTGCAGCTGCAACCTCCCCTACACCACAGCGTATGCCTTGCAGATGGCATCCAGGTTAACATTGCTCCCAATCTGAGACTGGAGCAAACTGAGTCCAAAGCTGGGCTCCACACACACACACACACACACACACACACACACACACACACACAC
>NW_017729032.1:41514950-41515576 GCF_001723915.1 Gavialis gangeticus
CTCATGGGAGGCCTCTTCCACTCTGCCCCGCTCTCACTGGGGCCTCTGGCATACTGCCTGTTACCAGGCCACACTCCACTGTCCTGCTCCTCCTTAAGTGGCCCCTCTTGGGCCATTAGGCTTCACTATGCTCATACTGGCCTCACCACACAGAATCTTCAGTTCCCGTGAGTTTCCCCTACTCTACGTGGTCTGGCCTTATGCCAAACTGTGAGATAATTCTGCCCCAAGCTTCTCACCAGACACAATTTTTCACAGGGCTGGTCCTTGCGCTGTCCTTCAATTTTATTCCCATTTGACTGTACTCAGCATGCCCCTTGAGCTGTCCTTCAGGCCTACTCTGACTTAAGACCTACTCAGCCCCCTCACGCAGAGCCCTTCAGGCCTACCTGCACTTCAGCCCTACTCTGTGTGGGACCTCCCAAGGCTTTCCATACTACCCCCCACTCAGGATCTCTGGGATCTCCCATCCCTGATGGGCTCCGGTGACACTCTGCTTGCCATGCCTGGCCCCACTGTTCTCACTCCCTGAGGTCTTACACCCTGCTCATGGGCTCAGGTGGTCACAGCCATGCCTAGTCCCCACTACTGCCTCCAAATCCCACCTAAAATGGGGGCTTGGTTAA
>NW_017729032.1:41520576-41528983 GCF_001723915.1 Gavialis gangeticus
GACCTAGACGGGTTACAGGGGTGGGCGGATGAGAACAGGATGGGTTTCAACACTGACAAGTGCAAGGTGATGCACCTGGGGAGGAACAACCAGCAGCATACCTACACGCTGGGGAACTCCCTTCTCATCAGTGCAGAGGCAGAAAAGGATCTTGGAGTCATCATTGATGCCAAGATGAACATGGGCTGGCAGTGTGGGGATGCAGTCAGGAAGGCCAACTGCACCTTGTCATGCATCCACAGATGCATCTCAAGTGGGTCTAAGGAGGTGATCCTCCCCCTCTATGCAGCACTGGTCAGGCCGGAGCTGGAGTACTGCATCCAGTTCTGGGCACCACACTTCAAGAGGGATGTGGACAACATGGAGAGGGTCCAGAGGAGGGCCACTCGCATGATCAGGGGGCAGCAGGGCAGGCCCTACGAGGAGAGGCTACGGGACCTGAACCTGTTCAGCTCCCACAAGAGATGGCTGAGGGGGAGAAGGCTATGAAAAAGCAAGCTGTAGGGCCTAATCCTGGAAAAAAAAATCTTTTTTTCCACATTCTGCTTCCCAAAAATAGGGTGCATGTTTTATAGTATGGGAGAACTGGCATACAAAAAAATATGGTGTGCAGTGAAGGTAGTTGTCCACTTTTTATGGTAGAAATAAAAATCCAAACTCTTTTTGATATTTTCAGCTCTTCATTTTTGGAGAGAACCTCTAATATTCTTCTTATTTTTTTCCTAACTGTACATTCTCAGTCAATCCCTAAAAAATGTACTTGGTTCATTTTATTCCTTTTGAACTGTTGAGTATTCTAGTTATGGTATCATGATGCTCCATGTGGGTTAATGTACTGAGGCATAACTAACGGGCTTTACATCCTGGACAACCCCTGCCCTACAAGGTGGAGGGCAAAAAGGGTGGTCATTCTCACCTGTCCTGGGAGGCAAAGACCCCAACTGCTGAGGATTTGGTGCTCATGTACTGAGATGCTACTTCCTGGTGCTGCATGGGATTGGCTACTACCTGGTGGGGCAATGGCTTCCCTGAGGTCCCATTCTGGCACCCTGCTCGCTCACCCTGCATTATGCTACTGTTCACATATCCTGCTGGGAAGAGCAAATCTGTTCTCCCACACTTTGCTTCTTAACTGACAAGGGAATCTGTCATGGTGCCCTCTGCAGACTGATAAGAAGATTTCACTCAGGCTACATGTGCACAAAGGTGGGAGCATGCTTTCAGAAGTGCTCCTTGGAGACTTGCCACATTAACTAGGAGCTAGCTGAAAAGATTCTGTAATTGCTGGCTGTTGGTCAGCAAAAGCCAGAAAAGGGAAGGGCAAAAGCACTTTTTACATAGGAATTTGACTAAATATTTGCCCGTCTGAGGCAGCTGGGAAGTCTTGAGAAAACCGTAGTTTTTTAAAATCTTATCTACATGCCAACTTGCACTAATCTAATTAAACTAGTTTCATTAAACCAATACAACCCCCTGCATGAACAGTTTAAGATTGATTGATTTTTTTGGCTCATCTTAAACCTGATCCCAAACTGCATATGCCTGGTTTAGATTAAAATAAAAATGTCCACATAACCTTTTTGCATTGAAATAATTATATCTGTTTAAAATTACACTGTACTTTAACCCAGAACTCTGCCTATGGACAAACCCAACTGAACTGCCCTTCCCAAGGCCCTGGTGGATAATCAAGCTATGAACCTTATGCTCCTCACTCAGGGCAAGTAGGAGTGTTCCAGTCTAGCTCCTTACTAGGGCTGGTATTTAGCATTAACATTAAAAGCCTCTCATGATACCTTTAGAGTTGTTTATAGTCCAACAAAATGCAGTGATGGTAGACATAAGTTCCATATGCATCAATCACAATATTTTTCAGGAGTATGATACATAGCAGGCCAGTGTTTTTTTGAAGTAGTAATATTGGCTACAGTAAAATACATGGTGGGATTTGTTTTTAATGCTGATTTATCTCATGATCAGGCCTCCCTCTTTATACATAACCCCACATCCTATCTTTGGTATGTCCTTTCATCCTCAGGAAAAACCTGGGGATAAACACTTATGCCTTCCTTCTAAAGTGTGAGTAGCCGTCTTGGAATCTGGCCTTCAGTTTCTGTTAGACTTGCATATTTTTAGCTCCGACATGGAACGAATGTGGTTGGTTTTTTTACAGTTCAGAATCTCTCAGAATTTGATTTCAGGTACTGTAGCTGAACAAATGGCACAGTGTGATTGGTAAGTGTCAAAAATGTTCTAGAGAAATAGAACCATAATCAGTCTGGCTGCTAGAAGTAGCTGTGGTGAACTCATCAGTTAGGTAATGTGGGGAACTTACTTGACGCTGGGGAATTTTATACCTTTTTTACTCTATCAAAAATAAAAGGACAAAATTTGAGGTCAGCATGACATCTTAGTATTCCTGAAGGAACTCAGATCTGCAGGAAATCTGGATACTGCTCTCCACAACATGTCAGCATTCCACTCTGAAAACAGCAGGGTAATCATAGGTTTATATTGATTTTATATGTATTTCTGTCCTTAAAGGAAGAGCTACTGTCATTTAAATGCTATGAAAAGCAGATATGAAAATAAACATGGGATTGTTTTGTTAATTTATTTACATGGACTATCCTTAAAAAAATAATTAAATAAAAAGTGTTAATAAATAGACAATAGACCATGAAAAAGGGTGTTTCCTATTCTTTTTCTTTGGGAAGAAGGATAGGTTGTAGTTATGGCTATGGCATTGAAGTAGAATGCAAGAAATCTTGCAGCAATTTTCTGCTTTGTCTCAGAATTTCTATGTGACCTTGGACAAATAATCTCTGAGCTTCAGTTCACAATTTGTAAATTACAGACAATAACCATCTTCATCTCTTTGTGCTGCTGTTCCTAAACATGGACCTAGATTGAGACCTTATTTTAGAAAGGTAATGAGTAAAAAGTATCAGAGTTGTGTAAGAGTGGAACATGGAGAAGGGTGGGCTGCAGCATGCCTCCTTTCAACTACCAATGCCCATTGGACCAATAAGAAGGGAGAAAAGAGAACATGCCCAAAAGAAACATCATTCAGGACATGTCCAAAAGCCAAAGATCCTAACAGGAGGGAATGGCACCTCCTCCAAACTGTGTGGTTTTGAAAAACAATATTTAGACAGAGCTGAATATCAGAATTTTGGCTGGAATTCAGCTGAAGATTTCATAACAGTCCTAAATATTAAACACTTTTATCATTTGAAATCCTTAATCCACAAAGACTATTCTTAAAGAAATTGACCCAAGGTGTTGTACTTAAAAATGGTGTCCTTTTTGTGGGCACAATTTTAATGAGCAAAAGGCCTACCAGAAAATTTGGGCCAGCACTGCTAAACAAAGTTAATAAAGTACAGAGATACCTTATATGGTACATGCAAAGCATTCATAGCATCATAGAAAATTAGGGTTGGAAGGGACTTCAGGAAGTCATCTAGTCCAACCTCCTGCTCAAAGCAGGACCATCCCCAACTAGATCATCTCAGACAAGACTTTGCCTATCCGGATCTTAAAAACCTCCAAGGATGGAGGATCCATCTCGGTAACCTGTTCCAGTGTTTTACTACCCCCTAGTGAGAAAATTCTTTCTAATATCTAACCTAAACTTTACTTGCTGCAACTTGAGACCGTTGCTCCTTGTTTGTTCATACTACATGTGTTGCATGTATTTTTGTACAAATCCATTCTTCTGTCTTGGATGCAAGAAGTGTATTAGACCAATTCAGAACACTTTTAGAAATCTTGCCTTCAGTGGTACTTCAGGGGATTTTTTTCCAAATCACAATTTTTTTCATACTAATTATTCAGATTTCTGTGGTGGTAGTATTTCTTGTCTAGAAGGCAGATTACTTCATTAAATTGTGCATTCTCCTAAAGTTTCACCTCTACTGATTTCTTTGCATTTTGAGGTGAGATATTTTAAATGAGAAGAAACATCTCACAGCCAGTGGTCTTAATACTAATGTACATATTTTCTACCATGCTAATACTCAGAGTTCATTTTCTGGCAGCTGACCAAGAATTTTGCATAGGAATGCACTGAGCTGGAGACCTCTAATAAATTTTATCTGACGCACTCAAACATCCACTTTTATTACCATGTCTGATTTTCCCATGCTCATACAATTTAAAGCTACAGCTTCTCCCTCCTCCTCTTTGAAGCAAGAGTAATATTTTCAAACATAATGTCACCAGGGCACATTAAAAGGAGCAGCAGTTTCAGCTATGGAAGCTTAAAACAAAAAAAGTTATCACATCTACTTGGATGCCTATGGTAAAAAAAAGTAGAGTATTTTTGTGGAATGAGTACTAGTCATTCAACTGAAGTTTAATGCATTGCATTGATTTTACCATGTGTTAGCTGCACTGTGTTCTGCTGTTCTCTTAGGTATTCATTACAGACTAAGAGTAATGTGCATATTTATAGGGCATAGAGACTGAAATGAAGAGATTCCCACAAAATAAAAATTACTTCCTATCGTGTAGGGGTAGATTCAAAGCCTAGGGAAGTGAATGAGACTCTTTCTATTGATTTAAATGGATTTTGGATTAGTTCTCAGACATGTAGCTACTCGGCAAAGTACAAAGGCATGCCATAAATGTTAGGCATACACTAACTTCAGAACTAATCCCTTACCATTGACTAAGATAAAATTTCCATTGACCTCAGTAGGAGTTTTGACTGAGAAAGGAGTGTGAGGCATACCCAGTCAAATAAACCCCCACCTGTCAAAACTATTTACATGTCAGTGTACCAATGAACCTGTTTGCTTATTCAATCTGAACATATTTTGTACTTCATACACAAGTTGAAATATATTTTTCATAACATAACTGGGGGATGTGTTATTTTTCAATATTTTCAACATTTTTTTCACAAAAATTTCAAAACTAAATTCATGATCCTGTAAAAGAAATATGGGGGTTGGGATTCTAAATGGGAAAGAAATTGAAGAATGTTGGGGGCTGGGATTGTTTGGGCAGGCTGTCTGGGGGTTTGTTTGGTTTTTTTTGACTTTCCATTGAAAAGTAAATGGGGAGGAGTAAAAGTGTGAGAAAGCTAGGATTTTTCCCCAATGTTCCAGTCAGAAATTTCCGAAACAGACTTAAAAATTATTCTAGTAAAATGTAACCATAAATAAAATATCTAGCAAGAGCTACACATGCATTAAAATGTAATTCGTATTAAAATGGTATTTTTCAAAGACATGTTTACTGCAAAAATTCTACTGGTTCCACATACAAGCAACTAATGTGATTTGCTTTCGTTGTTCCATTCCTGATAGCAGTGCACAGCTTAGTTAGACAAATTTATTTTAAATTATTTTATACTTGTTATTTCCTGAAAGCAGTTCTAGCCTAAATAGGGTTAATTTTCACTTTCTCCAGTACTGAGAACATCAGCAAAATTAAAATGGTCTGTGTTAAAACAAAAGTCTCTTCATCCAAAATGAGATCATTAGTCCTTCCAATTCCTGTCCATCCTTAAGTAGCAGCTAATGTGAGATACTTCAGAGAAAAGTAACTCCTTCACCACCACCCCCACTCTATCTCTCTCTGTGTCTCCCCCACCCTCTTCTAGAGCAGCTGGCTACCATCTTGGATATTCTTATCTTTTGCAACTTGTCAAGCAAAAATATTTGTTTAAAAAGGATAAAAAATTCATAGATCATTTTTGCATTCTTTTAGAAGTAGGAATGAGGCCTGTCATAGTAGATAAATGCCAATGTGCATGAGAAGAAAGAGGAGAGAAAGCTGTTTTTAACATACAATATTTATATTTTTGTATTTCTGCTGCCCCCTCCCCCTGCCTGCTCTGCTTCATGTTGCTGAGGGTTTAAGATACTTCAGAATAATCACATAGCTCTCATCTTAGCTATTTGACCTAGTGTGATGCAGCCATCTCAGCACTGCTGCTGGATATCATTGGTTCATATATTGTAAACTTTCAGAAATATTTCAGACAAGTTACTTTCCTTCTAGGAAGCCCCTAAACTAACACCAAATAAGCTTGTCAATCATCACTTACATATAAAAGCCAACATGGAGGACAAAGTAAGGGTTTCATTAACTAGAGCTTTGTTGACAGACTGGTTATTTTCTATATGGGAAGTATAACAAGATATATTTCCATGGCTTTTGGGCCAATAAGAATACAATATAATTTCCCTCTCTCTTCTACAATATTGCTTTAAATAGCTGACCTTTCTGCATTCAGAAAAAATATGGCAGGACTGTTTTCTGGTTATGATGCCATATTTTGCCCTTCATCCCAGCAGTTTATAGTCTAGACATTAAAAAAACCCAGCTTTTTGTTAGCTTCTGTTCCAGATCTTTTCCAAGGAGCAGAGTTATCAAACTAAAGTAACTTTTTTAGTACTTTCACTCCTTTGACGTAGAGAGAGGAGACTTTTTAACTACTTTAGAAATTGATCGTGCAAAAAAATAACCCAGCAGGTTAATTTTAAAAAAACAAAGCATTTTATCCTCTTCTGGGCAGGCATTTTAATGATATTTTAGATAAACATGTCCACAGGAAAAATGACTTCTCTTTGCATATCTTCATTTTCTTTGTCAAAAGAGATTAAATCCAATATGAAATTATAGCTGTCTGAAATAATGCATCTGGTGCAATGAGTCTGATCAAGGTATGTTTTGTCTCTCAAATAAGGGCCTTATTAGAACTGAGATAGCAGAAGCTGCCAAGTCCATAAATCTTCCCTTAGAGATTGTAAAAAAAAATAAAAATCTGTTTTTCAAAAAAATTTAACAAAAATCAGAAAGGCAGCTTAATGTTCCAGATGTTAAAGACATTGAACCAAATAACAGATGCATGTCAACAGGCCTTTCTGACTACACTGTGTCATCTTGCAATAAAAACTGCAGTTAATAGATGACTCTTCAACTGAAATATCCTGAGGCATTAACACTTACTGATTTAAACCCTTGTCCTGAGAACAATTATATGTGCAGTTAACTTTCAGCATATGAGTTTTCTCACCGAAATCAGTGGAACTGTTCTCCTGCTTAAGTTAAGCCCATGTACAAATGTGTTTGCAGTTGCAAACCCAGTAATAATACAAAATATTATAATATAAAAATAGTTCTACTCAGGCAATTCTATGACAGTACTGTAGGTGGAATTAGTAGCACCTCCAACTTGTTTTCAGTTGCTTATAAGTTGCCAAATATTAATTATTTTGGACTGAATTTTTAAATGCGTGACATATGCCTCAAGTTAATCTTTTAGAGGGGAATTTCAGCCAAAATGGTTTAGCCATTCTGGATAATGGTTAAAAAAAATAAATCCTAAGACTGTTTCTTTGAAAAGCTCTTCAAAACAGGAGTTTCAAACCTGGCATGCCGGTGGCCCAGAGCCAGGTGGTCAGCACCCCAGTCTCTGGTTGTTTCCCCATGGGCATGTATGCTGCAGTGTACCTGGCAGGTGGGTAGCACGCCCAGGGTTGATGGCAGCTGGTCGTCCCCAGTGTGGGCAGCTCCCCCCTGGCACCCAGTGTGATCCTGGCATGTGGTCCTGGCATATGCTTCTGGCCCCACTGAAGGCAGCTCTGGCTCCATGTTCACATGGTGAGTGGTGGGTCTGGGCCCAGGTGGGGGAAATGGGGGAGCCAGGGCAGGGAACCTGGGGTAGGGGCTGGGGCAGGGGCTCCTGGCTGCTGGAGGCAGTGCATAACCTCCTCCCAGGTCCATGCAAGAGCCTGCTCCTGGGCTGTGGCTGGCTGCCAGGGGGCAGGCGGGGTTAGAGTCAGGGGCCAGGCAGCAGGCAGCATGATGGCAACTACTAGGGTCAGAACAGTGTCCAGCACTTGGCAGTCATCATTCGTGGCCTGCACTGCCTGGGCTAGGATGATATTCTGGTCCCACAGTGCGTCCACCTGCTTGTGCTTCAGGGCCAGGAACTGTGACTGGAACTCCTGGTCCCACGCTTCCTCACACTGGTCCTGCACATCCTCATGGGTGACATCCTCATAGTTTCATAGTTGGTAGGGTCGGAAGGGACCTAAGCAGGTCATCACGTGCGACTCCCTGCCATGGGCAGGAAAGGATTCTGGGGTCAAATGACCCCGGCTAGGTGATTGTCTAGCCTCCTTTTGAAGATCCCCAGTGTAGGGGCGAGCACCACTTCCCTAGGAAGTTAGTTCCAGCTTCTAGCCACCATGACTGTGAAGTAGTGCCTCATGATGTCTAGACTGAATCTACTCTCAGTCAGCTTATGGCTGTTATTCCTTGTAACTCCCGGTAGTGCTCGGGGGAACAGGGACTCTCCCATTGCCTGCTGGTCCCGCTTGGCAAGTTTGTAGGCAGCCACCAGATCTCCTCTCAGCCTTCTTTTGTGTAGGCTGAATAGGTTCAG
>NW_017729032.1:41529336-41530601 GCF_001723915.1 Gavialis gangeticus
TGAAACCCATCCTATTCTCATCTGCCCACCTCTGTAACCTGCCCAGATCTAGTTGTAGCCTGTCCCTACCTTCTAGCATGCTCACTTCTCCTTATATCTTAGTGTCACCTGTGAACTTGCCCCTCGTCCAAGTCACCGATGAAGATATTGAACAGTGGGGGCCCGAGGACTGAGCCCTGGGGAACCCCACTGCCCATGTCCCTCCAGGTCAAAAATGACCAGTAAACCACCACTCTCTGGGTGCAGCCCTCCAGCCAATTTGTGACCCATCAGACTGTGTAGGCGTCAACACCACAGTCCCCTAGTTTTTTAATGAGGATGGGGTGAGAGACAGTGTCGAAGGCCTTCCTAAAGTCCAGAAAGACTATGACCACCGTGACACCTGTGTCCAAGGATTTTGTGACCTAGTCATAGAAGGCCACCAGGTTCATCTGACAGGACCTGCCTCTAATGAACCCATGTTGATTGACTCTAAGCATAATCTCCCCTGCTGGCCCCTTGTAGATGTGCTCCTGGATAATTTTCTCAAAGAGCTTCCCCAGGACCAACATAAGACTAATGGGCCTATAGTTTCCTGGGTTCTCTTTCCTCCCTTTTTTGAAAATGGAGACCACATTGGCCATTCTCCAGTCCTCTGGCACCTCGCCATAGCACCACAAGTGCTTGTAAAGCTGTGCCAGGGATCTCACAATGACCTCTGCCAGTTCCCTCAGCACTCTGGGGTGGAGATCAGCAGGACCTGCTGATTTGAACATGTCTAGTTCGTCCAGAAATTCCCTGACTAGGTCCACACTGAACCTGGGCCTGGCTGCGCCTCCCCTGGGTCCATCTGGATTCCCACTGGGAGGGATGTCCCTGTCCCTGCTCAGAAAAGTGGAAGAAAAGAAACAGTTAAAGAGATTAGCTTTGTCACCTGGTGCTACCACCAGATTACCAAGCATGTCCTGAAGAGGCCCCACATTACCTGGTACCTTCTTTTTACCCCCTAAGTATTTAAAAAATAACTTCTTGTTATCCTTGATCCGGGTTGCTAGTCCCAGTTCTATCTCTGCCTTACCCTTCCTAACAGCATGTGGCGGGTGCAGAGATCCCACCTCAGGAACACAGCTGGGTATTCGTATCCCTCCGCTGTTTCCACCACGTGAGGCAGGCCAGTAGGGGGTGCTCCTGCGTTGAGCCACCCACCTCCCTGCGCCCGACCACCTTCCAGGCTCCGAATGCCTCCCTAGGGGCGCCTTATGTCCGGCCAACCCCTCTCCCAGAGC
>NW_017729032.1:41531757-41536364 GCF_001723915.1 Gavialis gangeticus
CAGGTTTCCCCCTCCCTCAGGAATGCAGCCAGCTCAAGTTCCCTAAAGAGACAGGCTGAGGGTGTGGTCCCCTGTGTGCTGGGCCCATCCTAATTGAATGGTCACAGCACAGAGATCTAAATCACAGTGTCACAGGGCAGAGATTTTTGGGGAGAAACCAAGGTGGCATTCTGCCACACAGCCCCCCTAGAATCCCGAGCAATGGAGGTATAATCCTCCTTGGTGATGGCCTCTCCCTTCCATTGGGTGTATGCCTCCTTTTTGGGTTTGAGAAGTTCTTGGGTGCTTTTGATGAGCCATAAAGGCTTTTGAGCGCTCTTGCCTGCTTTGATCCGTGTAGAGATTGTAACCCTTTGGGCTTGGAGGATCGTCTCCATAAGGAACGACCACTCCTCTTGGACTCCCAACTCCCCTCCCCTCTGGGAACTCAGTGCCTCCCTGACTAGTCTCCTTACCTCATTGAAATCCACCCTGCTGAAGTCCAGGGCTGCTGCCTTGCTGCAGGCCTTTGGCACCCTGTGCTGGATGGTGAATTCCAGTAGGCAATGATCGCTATCACCCAGGTGGTCAAACACCCACAGTCCCCTCACCAGGTCATCGCCTGTGGCCAGGACCAGGCCCAACAAGGCAGTTCTCGTGGTGGGATTGTGCACTTCCTGGGCTAGATGGAGGTCCTGTAACATGGCTAGGAACCTACATGAGCAGTCAGACCTGGCTGACTGCTCTTCCCAGATGTCTGGATAATTTAGGTCACCCATGATGACCATGTCCCTTGACTTGACTGCCTCTGTGAGCTGACCAGAGAATTCCCGGTCCAGTTTTTCCCCCTGGTTTGGTGGCCTGTAGTAGAACCCCACCATTAGGTCCATTTCCCCCTGACCCCCTTGTATTCTGACACAGAGCACCTCAGTCTACCCTACCTCAGACCCAGTGCTGTTTGCTGAGGATATGTATTGCTCTTTGACGTAGCGTGCCACACCCCTACCTTTCCTCCCCATTCTATCCCGCCTATACAGCCTATAGCACTTGATGTTTACCACCCAGTCATGCGTTGGATCCCACCAAGTTTCAGTGAGCCACACTATGTCTGGGTTTGTGTTAGCTATCAGGAGGGCAAGTTCCTCCTGCTTGTTCCCCATACTATGAGCATTCATGTAGAGGCATTTAAGGCCTCCTGAGGGTGTATGCTCCTTCCCCACAATCCTAGGACCACCTGGGCCACTGTCTCTTTCCTGGGTATTTCTTGTGGTCATCACCTGTCTTGGCTGGGCTGTTCTTGAGGGTGTTTCCTGGTTTGCTGTTCCATGGCTCCCTTGGTCCTCTTCCTCCCCATCCCCCAATGAGCCTAGTTTAAAGCCCACTGAAGGAGATCAGCCAACCTGGCCCATGCATCCACCTCCACCCGCCGGACCCATGCTTCCACCAGCTCGTTCTCCAATGCCATCACCAGCCAATCCAGGAGGACAGTGATATCCTGGGTCCACCTCTGGTGGAACCAGCATGTCTGCAGGGCTTCAGCTGTGGTTGGCAGTTACCCTTAGCCCGCACCCCAGCTGCCCCATGTGGATTCTCCCCTGCATGCAGATGCAGGGTCTGCAGAGCCGTGAGAAAGAAGCTGTTTGTGAGAGTTTGCAATATTTCTCAGATAAAATACTCTATACCATGAGCCATGAGGTGATTGGTTTCAGATCATGGATCGGGTGCATGTGGGTACCCAGAGACCATGGTAAGTTGGCTGGACAGGGCCAGACCCGCTGGCCCAAGCCCACTGTCCCCACTCACTCCCCAAGGTCAGGAAAGCCGCTGGGTGCTGGCCAGAAGCAGCCTGCCTTCCCTGTCCGTTTCCCAGGTTGGGACAGACCAGGCTTCTGGCAGCACCTGCTGCCATGGCTCCAGACCCTGCTGCCCACTCTTCACCCCCTCCTTCTGCAAGCCAGCTCCTCTCCTGTGTTGCTGCCAAGCCCATGGCATCCAGGATTGGTGGAGCATGAGGATCTTGGATAACTGGGATGAGGAACTGCCAATACCCCTGTCCTACCCAGAGGGCGCCTCTCCAGGGAGGCACACCAGGGCCAGCTCCCTCCTTGCCAACACTGAGCCTGAGTGTGTCTGTGCTACATGTGTCATGGGTGGTGCATGAGGAGCTGTTTATGCTGCCAAAGGAGTGCCCAACCCACTACATCCTGCTGATGATGATCCCAGGTGCACCTGCACACTGGCATGGAACCCTGAGGTTCAATGGCATGAGAGGCAAGCCTGGGCTGCCCCACAACCTCCAGAATGGCCTGGAGGACAACCTGTGGCTGCGCTACATGTCTCTGCCCCCTGCAGCTGAGGAGGACATCGCCACTGGCATCAACACATTCCTTGCTGTGTGGGAGTCCTGTGTCCACCTATCTGTAGGGGCATGGACTGCTCAATAAAGTTTTACACTGCCTCCCACCTCCCTGTGTGCTGGGGGGGTGGGAATTGAACCCAGGGCTGGAGGAGTTTGGGTGGGGGGTGGGGCAGGGGCACAGGGCAGGACAGGGAGGGCTCTTCCCCCAGTGGGGGGTTTACCATGTGGCCAAGGCTGGTGTGGTCAGTGGCTCTGCTTGGTTCTGGCTGGCAGAGATGGTGTGCAACTCCAGGTGGTATCCTCGGATGGTGGGGTGCAGTGGGTGGGTGCCCGGCTAGGAGCAACCCCTCTAGGGAAGAGTTGGTGCTGCTGGCAGCAGGCGGTGACCTGGATGGCCATGCCTGATGTCTGGGGCTGGGGCTGTGGAGATGCAGTGACAGGTGTTGGCCCAAGTTTCCTGAGCTGCTGGTGGAAGCTATGGCTGGGGATCATGGTGGGATGGGCTGCTGCAGGCCTCAGGGGTCCTCCCCTGGTGACACATCACTGCGGATGCCAGACCAGGGCAGGGGCTTGGTCAGGCTTCCCATGATGCTGTACACAGCACTGCTGTGGCCTGGGTCTCGGGGCATGAGGATAGTGTCAGTTACTGCATAAAGGGCATGGACTTGCAGACACTCTCCAGCTGAAGATTGTGGTCATTCACAGTGAACCACTGTGCCCACACAGCCTTGACCTTTATGCAGCAATGCCACGCCAACAGGTCATGCCCATGCTCCTGCATTTGACATGACAGCCCCTCATAAACATGGGTATTAGAGTGTCTGCCCTGCGCAAACTGGTTCTGCACCCCTGCCTTGCCCCACAGTGCCAAGAAGTCACCAGTCTCCTCCATGGACCAGTTGGGATCCCAGGTGGTGGGCACAGGTATGGGTGAGAATGTTGCCATGGGGGTCCCATGCTGGCTCACTGGGCCTCTGCACATCTGTCCCTGTGCTGCTGGGCCTGGGCAGCTCCCTGCAGTGTGCAGCACAGGGGCCTGGCATTGTACTGACATCTGTGAGGTGAGGCAATTCCCCATAGCACCTGCAGGCTCCAGGCAGGCTGCTAGAGGTGGGCTGCGGGTAGCTGGAGCTTGTCCTGGCAGCCAGAAGCTGCCAGCAGCTGGGCCTGGGTGCTGGCAGACCTGGCAGGAGCCTGCAGCACCCTACAGGCCTAGATGGTGGGGGTCTGGCAGTCACGCAGCATTGTAGTCCCAGGCAGTGGTGCTGGGATTTGGGCAAGCTGGTACAGTTAGGGTGTGGCCTGCCCAGGCGGACAAAGGGACCTGGAATGGCCTCGGGCTCCCTGTATGTGTGCTCTAGGGCTCAAAATGCCTGGAGGCTTTTAAGGGCCTGAGGCTGGGGCTGCCATAAAGGCAACCCAGCCCCAGGGCAGGAGCAGGTCCCAGCCTGTAGTCCTAGGGCTAGCTTCAGGCCAGCCCCCTAGTGCCAGGGCTGACTGGGAGCAAATTTGCTCCTGGTTGGTGTCTACATGTGTGTTACTGCACAGTAATTAATCATGAGTAAATCTGCTACCTGAATTTGCTCATGAATAGCATCATTTACTTGCAAGTAGCTTCAAGTAAGTATGTGCACATATAGAAACATGCGCTTACTGCACAGTAAATTATGCTAGTATACAGTAAAGTGTCTCATGTAGACACACACACTGGCTATGATTGGACCTCTCAGGGATGGTCAGGCTGTGCATTCACTTTACCAGTCAAAGGACTGAATGTGCTCTGTATTCTCAAAAGACTGAATAGCCACCACCTCCAGAAAATGATTGAACACTGGGTTCTATTTCCTGCTTCTGCCCTAAAGTTGTTTCTGCTTCCTGAATGTAATAGTGATGGGAAAAAGGGATAGACAGCCAAACTCAGACCACCCTCACTTCCAGGGCAGTGCAGTCTCTTTGAGCCACAGAACCTGGCTCACTGTGGCTTGTTTGTCTATTGGGCCCACATAGCTCTTCTCCTTGGCTGCCCAGCGGGCCACTTTCAATAGACAGGAAAGAGGGCATACTTAGGGCCTTGTTACACATTATACTTTGCATGTGATAACTGTACTCACAATGCTAGTGTTCAAGCATTTCAAGCAGTGAAGCAGATGCTACATACCATTGTAGTATAGTAGTTAAATCTTTTTCAGTGAGAAGTATCTCCAGACTGTATAACTTACTATGTATTGAGCTAACATCAGATTGCTCCATGGAGGTAACATGATCAAGG
>NW_017729032.1:41536522-41550024 GCF_001723915.1 Gavialis gangeticus
GGGGGGGGGGGGGGGGGGAGGAGCCTGACAAAGCTGCATGTCAAGCTCCCAGCTCCCTTACTGCACTAGAGCCTTGAATCAACTCCCATGCAGTGTGGGAACTGGGATCAACTCCTGTGCTGTGCTGGTGTTGCTCCCAGGCCCCACACCACACCAGAGCCTTGAACTGGCTCTGTTGCAGTCCCAGGGCTTAGACTGAAAATAAGTTGATTTTTGGGCTCAGACCTGGGATCACACCAGAAGCTATTCAAGTCTCTGGTGTGGTACTATGATCTCTGTTTAAGTCGTAATAAGTATTAACATGCAATCAATCAGAAAACCTTCCAAATCATATGAATGGTTACTATGATCTAAATATAACACATGGTAAGTGTAACTTGTAATAAGGTAGTCCTTACCCATGGACCAGTAGTTAAGAACTTTGCTAGGAGGGGGAATGTGGTTTAAACCCTGTTGGGGTAAGGGAGGCCTACCTTTTAGCCAGTAAGCTAAAAGGTGAGATGGCTGACCTCCTTTGGCTCATATATTTGTTTTTCTCTAACCACAGTTTTGGTAACTTACATATAGTTACATGCCACACAGCATCCATAATTGTAATGAATGCCTCCTGACCATGCTCAGTTGTATAGGTGGAAATAGGATCTAAAAGACATTTAGAATGAGAGAGCTGAAAGGAAACCTAGGATGGCCATCTAGGCTGGCCCATGTTCCAGGCCCATGTTCCCTGTCTAAATTGTTCCAGATAAGTGTTTGTCTAAATTGTACTTGGAAACTTCCAAGAATGCAAATTTCACAATCTTTCTAGGTAATCTATCCCAATGCTCAAACACCCTGATAGTTAGAAGGTTCTTTCTAATATCCAAAACTACATTTCCCTAGTTGCCGTTGAAGACTGTTACTTCATGTCCTAGTCTTTATTAGGCAGAAAAGAAGTTGGGTCTAAGTCGTGAAATATTAGTTTTGGGGGCAAAAAAAGTTTTGGATTACAGTAATTCCAAACTAAGGGTTTTTTTTACTGTGAGTGACATGTAGAAAAACATAAATACTAACCAGGTCTTCAAAAGAACTCTAAAGAGGAAAGGACATATTGATTCCTACCAAACTTTGGGGGGACCTTTCCAATTTCATCTCCCTTAAACTATAGAATTTTCCCATAATGAGACCACAGGTTTGATACATTATGTATCATTGTCACTCCCTCTTAGCCTGGAGTGTCTGCACTGCTAAAACCTAAGTGTGGCAAAATCCCATTAGTATGTTTAGCCTCTTTGACTTCACATCAGCAGAATGTCATCTTTTCTGACCTTCTGATGATGATAGAATTGGCCTCTTTTAAACAGGACTTTAAAAGGGTTTTATTTCAAATGGCTTTTGTCATGGATCATTGATAGCTTTAGATTTTTATCTCCCTGGTTTTTAATTTTATAGCATTTCAAGCTGACAATTTAATTTATGAAATGGCTGTTGTTTTGGCACTTCACATGTCTATCATGGAGAGAAGCCTGAGGAATAAAATTAGTATTGTTATTATTTATCATAACAATGGAAAAATATGCTCCTGTTTTACTTGAGTAGAGAACTTGGAAAGAGAAAACGATAATACATTCCAGTTAATACCATTTCCTTGCTATCTTTGCTATTCAGTATGCTAAGAAGGACATTCAATTCAAATTAAATGTTCAGGGCCAAATTAAATTCTCAGATCTGCAGCAATGTTCCCAAAATGTAAGAATATATTATGCATCCAAAATGCTTACCACAGCCTCTGTGCCAAATATCTGATCTTCCATCATTACTCTGCTATTCTCTAAAATGTGCTGATGCACATAGTGTCCACCTTGGTGGTGGCAGTTCTCCAACTGGGGGGGAATTGGTAAGTAGTTTATTGAGCATAAATTATAATTGACTTTGGAAAGAATAACCCCTGATCTTGTTGTTTTTAGATGTATAGCCAATAGGGATCTGTCTAGGTATACAATTTTTTGTTCATCAGCTAAATCAGAAATCCAGATGCTGTATCTACTATTTACATCCATTTTATGCTATTTATAGAACTCCCTGAAGGACTTCAGGTGAACAAATTAATCAGTGGATTACAAATGAGACAAAAATGTAGCTTTTAAATCTCAGACAAATATAACAGTCTATTTCCCTACCTATTTTTGAACATCTTGCAGATTATTTTCTCTGTGCATAAACAATTTTGGCTATTTGTCATACTGTGTAGGGATGATGCCTGAGACATGTACAGCCAACCTAGAAGTCAGAAAACAACTTATCTTTGCAGTTTCCTGAGAGGCATAACAGAAGTTCATCTCTTAAAGCAAAAGGTAACTTGTTTAACTTTAGCCTCTCTCTCTCTCTCTCTCTCTCTGTATTATAGGGGTATTCATTCTTCTAACTTTGTTGTGAGGCCTGAATGTCAAAGTACCTACATCTCTCACTGAAGTCAAAGGGAACTGTGGGTAAACACAGAACTTAGGACAAGTTCATCTAGGACTTACCTCCTAGGCCTTCAAGTACACATTCAGGCAAAACCTCCACTGACTGAAAGGACAAGTAAAGTCTGCCAGTTTGGCCTTATGCCTGTAATGTATTTACAGCTCCTCAGATAGATAACAATTTGAAAGAGCAAACAAAAAGATGTTCACCATCAACTGATTAGAAAAATTAGATCAAAACTGTAGAAAGGTCAGGTAAATTGCAACGCTGAATTAGAGTTTGTGTTCTTACCAGTCATAATTCTAATCTAAAGCTTTTTCCCATGACCACAACAGTATTTGAAAAAACAGTCATTGTCTCCAACAACTTCCTTCACAAAATTGTATTTCAGTAAAAGCTTCCCATAGCTAGCAAAGAAAGAAGAACCCAAAGATACATAATATACAAACTATAGTACTAGCTATTTAGATCAGTTGGTTGGAGTAGGGTGCTAATAACACCAAGGTTGCAGGTTTAAGCCCTAGTTGGACTCAATGATCTCTTAAGGTCATTGAACACCTTGCTGGGGTCATTTGACCCCAGTACTCTGTCTTGCCATGGCAGGGGGTTGGACTAGAGGAACTTCCCAGGTCCCTTCCAACCCTAGAAACTATGAAACTATAAGGTCCTTTCCAGCCTCGCTTCTACGTGATATCCCACAGAAGCTTCATTCTGTGTAACCTGAGAGACATTCAGAGCATATCTATAACAGCTCTGTCATGCCCAGAAACACCACTATGAAGTTTGCTCTACCTGTTTGCTCCCATCTCACATGCAACACGTTTCCAAAAATGAGGCAATGTAGCTTCTGGAGAGTAGTCCAATGTACATTCAGTGTCATTCTTAGGTTCCGTGCATCAGATGCATGTATTCAGGGCTACACTAAGGTGGCTATATTGCCTTATTTCTGGGATTTGGCATGTACAGAGTAGAAGGTCTTCTTGATAATATTCATCCTTGGCATGGTGCCCTCAGATACTATGGCAGTAAGTGCCAATATGAAATGCTAAAGCCAAAAGATGAATAGGATATAGTAGCCAGTGGTTAGGATCTTAGCTCAGGACTTGAAAAACTTATTGTGTCCCTTCTTGTTTAAAGGTTTTTTGTGTGACCTGAGGGAAATCACTTAGCCTCTTTGTCCTCAGTTTTCTATCTGTGAAGAAGGAATTATAGTACTGTCCCCTGGAAGAAGGGCTGAAGGATCTATTGTAACACCTTTTCCTGCTTTAGTTCCATGCCCATTCATCACTGAACAACCAGAATGAGGCACACAATAGATAAAGAAACAATTTCATATCTATAATTTCTGTACTAATTACATTTGAAACAAGTGCCAGTCTGGAACTCCAGCTCACAGCCAGATGCATAAGCACATGCACACAGATATCAAAATCCAGAACGTGTTACAAATTCTCCTCTCCTTTCAGAGCACAGCCTTGGAATTTGCATGCTGGAACCCTTGTTTTGGCAGAACCTCCCCCACCCCCATTTTTTTTGCAAGGATTAAAATGATGCATTTTGCTTTATGAGCTAATACTAAAAATATTCTGTCAGTCCGTTTATAAAGAGAAGAGGGAAACATAGGGAGGGATTTTAGCTGATTACACTCTCTGTCCAAGCTATTAGGACTGTGAAAGAACAGTGCTGTTTCTTATAATACAAGTGGACAGTATGTTATTTAGCAAAGACAAATTAGTAGAGCAAGACCAGGTTTTCTTACCTTATTAATACTTGCATATGATACTGGCTTGTTATTATATGTTGACAGATTGCAAGCTATGGAATTTACCTTCAAACACAATCCTTATTTTGTTAGGGCCTATTTCCAAAAGACTAGGTAAACCTATTTGGCAAATTACTGTAATTATTTTTTCATTCCCTTATCCATAGCGGGAAGTACAAGTGTGCAGGGTAATTACAAAGGGATTTGTCCACTACGTAACTTGAGCAAACAGCCCATCTGTATCTTTCCTTCAGATGCAGACATTTCAGGTTTAGACCCGTCAGACACTGAGTAAATTGTGTCTGTTGCACAGTCCATTGATTACAGAGTTACTGAGATGATGTGAAGGTTCCCAGGTGTAATGTCCTCTATAAATTATCTCAAACCATGGCTGAAAGAAAGGTGAACAGTTTGTAACTATTTACTGAGAATCAATTCATAAATAATTTCCTTCAGCAAAAATGAAGGGTCACCAAATTTGAGAGGAATTTTGGTACTTTTGTTTGTAAAATGAAGTGACATTCCTCAAAGCAAGGTATGCTTGAAAAGTATGTGACTGAACACAGATTCAGTTTCTTATCTGAACAATGACAATTGGACATACCACTTTTTATAGAGATTTTAAGGGGTGATCACTTTGTTTCCTTGAAATTCCTTTAAGTTGCCAGTGTAAGGACATCCCTTTCAGTGAGGACGCAGAGGCCTTGGTGAAACGGTTAAATAAACACATAGTTATTGTTGAGCTTTAGAAAAGGATATTAGATTACATACCAGGAGAGCAAGCCATGTCTGTCTTCAGTGTTAAAGAACATTTGAGTCTCCATTTTCCTGTAGTACCATGTTTAGTTTTGATTATGAAGGACCCAAAAGTTTAGTTTATTTATCTAAGCATTACTCTAATATAAACTCAGTAGGCCTTGTTCTGCCTTGGTTATACAGATGGAACTTAATGAGAAATGTTCTTGTGTATCAGAGGACAAAAGTGCATCCATTACCATTTTCCCATGTACCTCCATATATATTTTTAGGTTCAAATACTTACAAATTGGCTTGATGTATATTCCATATTGATATTTATAATGGGCGCCCTATATACATTACAGGTATTGTGCAATTACTTACGAACAGCGACACAAGTAAAGTAATTATAACTCCATAAAAAATGCACACCAACTATAAACACCTCAAAAATGTGGACTAACTTTATTACCTGGTTGTTATCAATCTTTAATTTGCATGTGTAGCAGGGTTTCTCCCTGCATATGTAGCAGGACCTAGCTGAGTCCTGGCAGCCAGGAAGCATGGCTGTTCCTGGGGTGTGTGAAACCCCTACAACCAGGAGAATGAGACAGAAGTGATTCCCCAGGATCAGGGGTGTGTGAAACCCCTGGAGCTGGAGGACCATGGCTGCCATGATCTCCCATGCTCAGGGGTATGTGAAACCCCCAAGCCTGAGAATTCACAGTAGCTGTGATCCAAGCCCTAGAGGTGCCTGGGGTGCCCCTTCAGCTGGAAGCTCCTCAACTGAGGGGGCTCCCAGATGCTGCAGTTTACTTCTTGCCAGTACAGGGGGAGCACAGGATCGGGATCAGCCTCCCCCGACACAGGCATATGACACAATGGGAGCTAATGCATGATCCCACAATCGCACCTCCTGCCATATATTTATGGCATGGCAAGAGACATGATTGTATGGATCATGCATTAGATCCCATTGCACCTTTACCTGCACGTGTAGACAGAGTCATGGAGTTACCACATAACATACAGATGATTAGTAATTTTATGTAAAGTAACTAGAAACAGCAGTAACAGAGTAAAAAACATAGAAGAGGAGGGTATCAGGGAAGAGGTGGAGAGAGAAAGAAATAGAAGCATTAGCCATATATGGCTTCCTTGAAGATGAAGCAGAACTTTGGAAGCCAAAGAAGTACAGGGATTGGTTTGGCTGGTGTCAAGTCCAAGGCCAAGGCATAAGAACATGCCATAAGAGAGGTCTTACTGAGTCAGACTGTAGATCCACCTTGGCCAGTATTCTGTGTCTCATAATGACACAACGCAAATGATAAGAAGAGCATGAAGAGCCTATCCAGACTAATTTGTCACCTTCTCTTCTTTCTTTGCAGCTTCCAACATTTAGACAATGAGATTAAGAAGAAAAAAGAATGAAAAAATAGGGGGAAGCAGGTAGTAGGACACAGAAAGCAGGTGGCTGAACCTGTTTGAATAGAATTGAAGGAAGGGGACAGGAAATAAATTAAATGTTCAGGCAATTAAAAAGATAAAAAGGATGGTGACTATAAATTGGAGATTGCATTACCTGCAGAAATGTCTGAGGTCATCATGTAGCATCATCAGATAAGGCATGTGACGTGATTGTTATTGTACCAAATAATAAATGTATCATGTACTAAAAAACAAAAAAGCATAAAATATTCTTTTAAAAAAAGGTTCTGTGATTGGTTTTAGCTATCAAATGGCTGAAAACAGCTGCATTTCATAAAGCAGCAACTGGACTGAAACTGTAATCTAATCCCTGCATTTGACACTAAGAAACAATCAGTGAAATGAGTTTCAACAAGCACAAAGTCCTGCAGTTGGGATGGAATAATTACAAGCATAAATACAGACTGAGGAATGACTGGCTAGGCTGCAGTACTGTAGAGAGGGACCTATGGGATACAATGCACCATAAGTTGAATATGAGCCAACAGTGCAAAAAAAAAAAAGAGGGAAAAAAAAAGAAATAAAAAAAAGCCAGCAACATACTGGGTCACATTAACAGGAGTGTCATTTCAAATCAAAGGAAGTGATTCTTCCTCTCTCTTCAGCACTGGAGAGGCCTCACCTGGAGTAGTGCATCTGGTTTTGGGGCTCATACTTCAAGAAGAATATAGATGGATGTAAAAGTGTCCAGCACAGATCAAGAAACATGATCAGGGGCCTGGAAGCATGAGTTATGAGTAAAGACTGAAAGAACTAAGGTTATTTAGTCCAGATAAGAAAAGGTTGGGGGGTATTTGATAACAGTCTTCAAATACTTGAAGAGAGAGGGTGGAGATGGGCTATTCTCTGTGGCAACAGGGGTCAGAGTTAGGAGCAATGGCCTCAAGCTGTTCTAGGAGAAATTTATTTTGGAGATTAGGGCTCGATGAGAGGTCCCTTGTGAGGTCCCTTCCACCCCTACTGTCCTACGATCCTATAAACTATAAAAAACCCACAGTGATCCCATATTAACCATGCATCCCAGAAGACTTTGCAGTATTCCTGATTCTCTTCACCCTACACATCTGACCCAGAAATATGACCAATATCACATTTATGTTATGAAATCAGTGAGGCTGGAAGATTAAATATACTGTTATTAGCCTTTTTGTCATGATTCCTTCACCTTTGTGTCTTCAGTGATGAGAGACAGAAAAGATTTGAAAAGGCTTTAGTAGCTGAAACAGTTTATTCTTCTTTAGCTTCTGATAAACACATCATTTTAAAATCAAACCACTTTGATAAAACTGTATCACAGCTTTGGGAAATTATGAATA
The DNA here is from genome assembly GCF_001723915.1 of Gavialis gangeticus. Classification (NCBI taxonomy): domain Eukaryota; kingdom Metazoa; phylum Chordata; order Crocodylia; family Gavialidae; genus Gavialis; species Gavialis gangeticus. The sequence goes on from NW_017729032.1 coordinate 41,544,269, forward strand.
AATAGGAGCAGAAAATGAAGGCAAACATGGATTAATACCTAGTACCCAGTTTGTAAAACATTTTCATATCAGTTCAACTTTTGTTTTATAGAAGAAATACAACAAATAGCTATGAAAATTATTATAGAAACATTTGAGAGATGAAAGATAATTAATCCTTAGGTGGATGAAGGTAATGCTGTGGAGGTAGTGTGTCTGGACTTCAGCAGGGTTTTTGACAAGATCTTACATGACCTTCTCATAAACAAATTAGAAAAATGTGGGCTAGGTAAGACTACTACAAAGTGGTTAGATAACTGACTCAATAGCCAAAAGCAAAGGTTAATTATTAATGGGTCCATGTCAGAAAGGCAAGAGATTTTGAGTGGATTCTCACAGAGGTCTGTCCTTGTCCTGTTGTTGTTCAATGTGTTTATTAATGATTTGGATGATAGCACAGAAAGCTTCTTCACCAAGTTAACGGACAGCATGAAACTAGGAAGGATTATGAACATATTGGAGGATGCAAGCATAATTCAGAAGAATCTCGACAGATTGGAAAGTTGGGCTAGAGCTAATAGGAAGTTCAATGTGGACAACTGCAAGGAGGAATAATTAAAAACACAAATACAAAAATGTGGGGCACCTGGCTGGATGGCAGTACAATGGAAAAGGACTTGGGAATCTTGGTAGACAACAGCCTCAATATGAATCTTCAGTGTGATGCAGCCATACAAAAGGTGAATGTGGTTTGGGCTGCATGAATAAAAGCATTAGGTGCAAAACACAGGGGGTGATAGTGCCTCTCTATTTGGCACAGGCTAGGCCTCACCTGCAGGCCTGTGTGTGGTGCAGTTCTGGGCTCTACATTTTAAAAAGGACATGGAGAAGCTAGAGGGGGTTCAGAGGTGAGCAATGAAGATGATCAAGGGCTTAGAATATGTCATACAAGGAGAGGCTGAAGGAGCAGGCATTTTCAGTTTGCAGAAAAGGTGCTTAAGAGGGGACATGACAGTGTTCTTCAAATACTTGAAGGGCTGCCATAAGGAGTAAGAAAGTACTTTTTCTCTCTTGCTGCAGAGAAGAGGACATACATCAATGGCTTGAAGTTGCAGTAAAGTAAGTTTAGACCGGATATCTAGAAAAACTTCTTCATTGTTAGAATAGATAGGCAGTGGAATAGACTGCCTGGGGAAGTTGTGGACTTTCCATCACTAGAGGTTTTCAAGAAGAGGTTGGACAGCCACTGGGTGGGGATGAGCTAGGCAATTATTTGGGCCACATAGGAAATTTTGCTGAGCTGTCATGGACCAGGTCAGCACCTGCCTTGGCTCCCTCCTCCCCCCAAATGCAACAGCTCATTAAAACTCCTTATGCGAAATTGGGCCACAGGTGGGAGGGAGCAGCATTCAAGAGCAGAGCACACAGGTTAGGCCAGGATCACAGGACAGGGTCACAGGGCAGTGACAGCATGGGACCAGGGCCTGGGGCAGAGTCTTGACCTGCTGCCCACATGCCCCTGCAACAGGCACCGTTTCTGTGGAAAGGGCATGCAAGGAGTGCATCACAGCTCTGCCCCAGTCCTGGCCTTGTGCTGTCAATGCCCCAAGATCCTGGACCCAGCCCTGAAGGCAGCTCCCCATCCACCCATGGCCCTATCCCGATTCCCTGGACACTCACCCTGTCGATGTGGTTCCCAGCCATTCTCCACAGAGACCCTGAGATTGTGGAGTAGTAACAGTGCATATCTGGGGCTTGGGCTGGGGCCAGGACCAGAACCAGGGCCAGCAGAGCCCTGGTTTTGCAGGCAGGGGGTCATGTCTCTGCTCTGGCCCCATGATACCAAGGTGTCCACGGAGACCAGCCAGGAGCTGTGTAGGCAGGGTGCATAGCTAGCTGGGCAGATAGGATGGGACCATAGACAGGTGAGAAGCTGCATTTGGGGCTGGGCATGGGTTTTTGAGGCAGTGACAGTGTGGGGTGAGGGCTGAGGCAATGCCACAATCAGACAGATTAAGGTGTTTTCAGGCCCTGAAGACTCATCTGCATGCCCAGTTTGCATATACTGGGAATATGCAAGTAAATATGCAGATAAACCCTCTCCTCACTCCACTTGCCAGTGAGTGAGCGAAAACCATGTCACACACCTCTGCAACAGCGGCCCCAAGGAGGCACCCAATCCTCTTTTTCCTCACCATGGCCACAGAGAAAAGCCCATCTCCATCCTCTCCCTTCAGATATTTGAAGGGTGTTATCAAACACCTGCCTTGACTTTCTCTTCTCCGGACTAAATAACCTTCGTTCTTTCAGTCTTTACTCATAACTCATGCTTCCCAGGCCGCTGATCATTTTTTCTTGCTGAAGTTAATTAGAACATTATTAGAACCAATTTTAGGATCACCGTCTTTCTTAATTCTTAGAAGGTGACAAAGTTAGCTCTAACTCTGCTTTGTATAAGTTAACCATTTTTAATATTTAATTCTTTTAGGGCAGTTTTTATGGATTTCATGTCTTTAAAAAGCTATGCCACCTTTTTTTTTATCTTGGTCTACTCACACGCAAAATTGTTTTTGAACTGATCATCAAAAACTAATTCAATATATTTTTTGTCTAATATCAGGGCGGGAGAACAACAAAACCCCAAAACAAGAAACGGGACTCAAATGAGTCCAGCAGGTGCATCTCGAGTAGAGCCAAGGAGGTGATCCTCCCCCTCTATGCGACGCTGGTCAGGCCACAGCTGGAGTATTGTGTCCAGTTCTGTGCGCCCCATTTCAAGAGGGATGTGGACAACATGGAGAGGGTCCAGAGGAGGGCCACCCGCATGATCCGGGGACAACAGGGCAGACCCTACAGTGAGAGACTGCGGGACCTGAACCTATTCAGCCTCCACAAGAGAAGGCTGAGGGGGGACCTGGTGACCGTCTATAAACTCACTAGGGGGGACCAGAAGGGTTTGGGGGAGACGCTGTTTCCCCTAGCGCCCGCTGGCATAACAAGGAGTAATGGGCACAAGTTGATGGAGAGGAGGTATAGATTGGACATCCGCAAAAACTACTTCACAGTTAGGGCGGCTAGGAGCTGGAACCAACTTCCAAGGGAAGTGGTGCTGGCCCCTACCCTGGGGGTCTTTAAGAAGAGGCTGGATGCCTACCTGGCTGGACTCATTTGAGTCCCGTTTCTTGTTTTGGGGTTTTGTTGTTCTCCCGCCCTGGTGGGGGGTCGGGCTAGAAGATCTACTAGGTCCCTTCCGACCCTAAATCTATGAATCAGCTTTTGTAAAAAATTCTGGGGGAAAATAATTGTTTTCACTGTGCCAGAGCACATTTTTTTGGGATGCTTACTGTCCAGTAGCAAAATAACACTGTACAGTAGCATATTAACACAGTTTTTGACCAGCACACTACCTGGTAGTGTTATTAGGCTACTGGGCAGTAAGCGTCTTGCATAGACACACCCACTGTCATTCAAAAATGTGCTGTTTCTTTTGTTTAACCTTACCTAAAATGTGATTGAAACAAAGGTTCTATATTTTGCCAGTGCAGTTTCTCTCCATTATTTTTATTTAATCAATGCATTATATTATGCTTTCCCCTCCAAATAACAATATGTAAAAAAAAAATTAAATTAAACATTGCAACCTGAATTGTACTGATCAGGAAATATGATGTGAGATATATACATTTCTATGCCAATTTTACTTTGTAGTTCACCATCAGGCTCTAAAGGAATTAGGCCTAAATTCAATAAAGCACTTAAGTACTTTGGTACTGGAAATGGGACTCAGTTGAAATTTAAGCACATAGACCCAAAATTGCAATCCAAAAATCTCCTGCCCTTTGCTGCCTAATCTTGGAAGCCCCAGGCTCTCTAGGTGACCCAGGTACCTTTTGACCTTAAAGTTACCGATGTGCTGAAAGTTGTAGCAGCAGTTCCAGTTTTGACAGGGCTGAGCAGCTTGGTGCCTAGCTCAAGCCTACCACATGAATCAGGATACAGAAATTTAGGTTTTCCTCCACCAAAGTTCCCCATTGGGTTCATTCCTCTAAGCATACTTATAACACACCTACCATGGGCCTGGACTTCTCACAAAATGCAGTTGTGCAATCACCCTTTATATATAAATACCTGGTGGTTAGAGCACTGACTTGGAGGAGAGATATCTCCACCCCTCCTTGGGAAGGTGGTAGCCAAGTATGCATCATTCGGGGTACCAGAGAGAAGGTGCAAGAGGGCACCTGATTCTTTAGCTTAGTGGGCAGGATTCAAATGGACAGAGGAAGTCCTGAGTTCTGGCTAAGCAGAGCTGAGTTATATGCAGCATTGATCTGTGCCTCACGTGAATCTGAGTATATAGCAAGAGCATAGCAACAGCTCCAGCATAATCTCCATTACTGCTCCCTCACTCTGGCAACCAGACTTTGTTAGTCACATGTGCCACAGCCCCTGGCCATAGAAAATCCCAGACTCTTTCATGCTCTGTAGTTGACCTGCAAACAACATAGTACCACCCATCAATAGGGCTGGCTTAAGGCCATTTGGGCCTGCTGAAGCTCTATCCTCAAATCATGAATTCAACTTCTTGTGGAATGGCAGTGGCAGGAGGCATCCTCCCCAGACAAAAAGGTGAAAACAGTGGCATAGAATTCCCTTTTCTCTTCAGAGGCACTTCATATTCATTAGCAGCCACAGATGTCCTATCCTGTGGCTGCAGAGGCTGAACCTGCCATACAAGGTTCTGTTCTATATAAGCTATTGTTCCCTACCCAGTCACCAAACAGGAATCATCAGACCCTATTAGTGGAATCGGGTTTCATGTTCTCCCTGTATAACATCCATTTTTGTCACTGTTAGAGACAGGATACTGGGCTAGATGGACCACTGGTCTGACCCAGTATGCTACTACTTATGTTTTTATGTTCTTATGAATCTCAGGTTTTTCTTCTTCTGAGAATATGGCCCTCCTCCTGAGATATTAGAAACTGCCTAGTGATCTGATTGACAGAGTACAATTCTCCTCAGTTTCTAAAAAACTAACACAAATGTCCATTCCACTGGACATAAGTCTAGTGCAGAGGCAGACAATTATTTCAGCTGGAGGGCTGCATAACACGTTTTAGTGAAGTGTTGAGGGCCACATGGATAGCCTCACCCCTTGACAATTGCCCCACCCCCAGTCACCATATTGTGATTTGAAGTCCTGCCCCTAACCTCTGACTTTTTCCACTGGAAGTCCCTCCACTTACCACCCCCCCACCATACTCCTTTTGGGATGGGGGGGTTTCCATCTTAGAACCAGAAAAAAAACCAAATCATATACCAGGAGGCATTACTTTATGGTTAAGGCTGCCGGGCTCTGGAATGGGCTCCCAAGGGAGGTGGTCATCTCCCCTACCTTTGGGGTCTTCAAGAGGAGGTTGGAGTATTATGATCCCAGCACTCGTTTCTGCCCAGGGCAGGGGGTCAGACTTGATGATCTGTTCAGGTCCCTTCCGACCCTAGAAACTATGAAACATACACTAGAAGTCAAACACCTACTATAACATATATTAATTTTATTACAAAAAATATTTGTCATGATTTGTGTTTGTGTACTGTATATAGAAGGGACTGCAAAATAACTCAAACATAAAATCTCACTCTTTTATATTTGTGCATGGTGGGGTGTGGGGGTGGGGTATGGTGAGGTGTTGGGGGATGTGTGCGTGTGTGTATCATGGGGTGTGAGGTCTGGGGGTTTGTGAGGGGGTGTGGCTGTGTGTCGGGGGCACAGGGTA
>NW_017729032.1:41555024-41563675 GCF_001723915.1 Gavialis gangeticus
GGGGGGGGGGGGGGGGGTGGGGGGGGGGTGTATATGCTGGTGGGGGTTGTGGGGACAGGGTGTGGGTGTGTGAGACTTGTGGGGTGTGAGGGAGGGTGGGAAGGGTGGGGATCCCCCCACACGATGCACATCCCCCACTGCTGGCAGCAGCAGCAGGCGTTGGCTAAGGGTGCTCATGCCCGTGCAGGCATTGCCACCTGGTGGGGCATGACTGTGGCCAGTGCTGTGCACGGAGTAGAGGGGAGGTGGCAAGGAACACAGCCTGCCAGGCTGTCTCTATTGCAGGGGCTCAGCATGGCATGCCCGCAGCTTCTGCACTTGCACTGGGGAAGCCCCACTCTGGACTCCATTAGGAAGCAGGGGGTGGGGCTCCCTCCACTCCTGGCAGAGTCTAGGGACTTGCACAGCAGGGGGTGGGGAAGACTGCTGGTCAGGCATGGGGCTTCCCTTCATGTGAGTGTAAGAGCTACTGTACTTCTCGCCCCTCACCCCCTATGTGCAATGCTGGCTGGAGCAACGTCCTGCCAGGCACCAGCGCCTGCACCAGGCTTGAGTACCCTGAGCCTCTGTGTGCTGCTGCTGCCAGCAGTGGGGGCTGTGCACCATGTGGGGAAGTGCGTGGAGGGTTCCCACACCCCCTAGCCTTCCTCACACCCACACCCTGCCCAACCAAGCTCCATGCTCCTGCCATCTCCCTGGGCGTGGGCTCCTCACTGCGCGAGCGCACGCACACACACACACACACACACACACACACCACTGATTTACAACAGCAGATGATCTATCCCAGTGAAACCTCATTGTATCCTGTTCTAAGTACTGCTTGACATTTTTCTTCTTTTGCATTGAAAAATATAATAGCTTAGCTGTGGTTTAAAGGCATAATTGCCTAGCAGTACAACATGGAGGGGACAGTTCTATATTTGGCTTTTCCTGGCTAAATATGAAGGTCTGCTTGTCTAGATCTTCTATTTTAGAGATACTAAATTTAATCAGAAACAAGAAACAATTAATTCAGTTGTAAGCTTCATAATGCTAACTATTTTCTGTTCATTTCCTATAATACTTTTGCACTTAAAAAAAAAGATTTGCTCTTTTATTATTGTACATTATTGCACATGGCATGCTTATAATTACTAAATATTTCCCTCTGTATATTCTGGATGACTATTGCTATTAAAGAGATTATTAACATCATTTTCATCAACTTGTGGTTTGCACATACACTTAGAGGGTTGGCAAACTTGGCACAGCATAAATGTCACTTTGAAACAATGCCACAAATTTAAAATAGAGTGGAGGTTGAAAAATAGAAGTTAGAGAGAAGAGTAAATGCTGTGACTGCCAGAATCAATTGCAAATTAATATTAAGGCTGGCCTGAGCTGGAGTGATGGAGACCCTCTTCCTCCCCCGAAGTCCACTCTCAATGAACTATAATCAGGATGGTACTAGCCACTACAAAACTTGCAAGGTAGGGGTGATGTTTCCTTCAGAAACACTATATGCACTAGTACCTTAAGCCCCCTAAGGACCTGAAATCTGTTATTGTTCCTCCTGGGAGGTCCGTTTACACTTAATACACATCTGGCTTAATTAGGTTGACAGCTGGTGCAGGTACTATTGGATAAGGTCCAGACATCAGAGTGCATTAGCATTTGTTTAATGGTTTAACCTTTCATAATCTGATCTCCACTGCATAAATGAACTAGAGAGATATCTTTTATTACTTGGTAATGTGCATGGGGTGTGCACTCACACAGACATGTACACACAACCAAACCAAATCAGATGCCTGTTCCATTGTGCACTGAAAATGAAAAGTCTTTTCCAAAATCTTTTTGAACTTTGTGACTCAAAAAAAAGTAATCAAAAACCAAATTTAAAGAAAAGTATATGTCCTATGAACACAGTAGCTAGAAAACTCCCCACTACTGAACAGTTTTTGTATACTTATGGTTTTGGTTTTATTTAATAAAAAAAAATAGGTAATAAAAAGTGGTTATAATTGTTGTGTAGGTAGACAGCCAACACAGAAGGTGGTCCAGTGCAGATTCATGGTTGGTAATAATGTTAATGTTCTTCATAGTTCTATCATAGATCAAATGAATAATACAGGACAGATTCTTCTTTCTGTTAAATGTAGAGACAATGGAGTTAATATGGCTTTACACTGATGTAACTGACAGGAGCATGGGTTCCAAACTCTTACATGTACTTTGTTTTCTTAAGAGGACAGTTTTTCTGTATCTATTGAAAGCATTTTTCAATTTTATTTTAAATATTCTTTTGTCTAATTGGCTTCTTTCCATAGTAACTCCCTGTAAAAATAGCCCTTAGCAAAGCAGCTAATTTCTGAATAAATTCCAGCCTCATTTTATCACTGAAAGCAAAACCAAATCCCAAGGGGACTTTCCAGTTCCAATAGTCCTTCTTTAGTCTTTTGTGAACTAAAAAATACACTGACATGATTTACCTGACATATCATTGTTCACTCTTCTAATGCCTCACTGGCTGTGATATTTTCACCTCTTTGAGACTTTTTATCCTAAACAAAGAAAACCTTCACAAAGACAAGAAGTGCATTGAACATGAAACTATTACTTTGCCACAAGATTCTATGTTCCTTTATGTTATTGTAATGTGTTTATGGTATGACAGATCTCTTTATTGGCTAGTCCACAGAGAGGGCAGGAGCCTACCACAATTTCTATTAGAATTATTTCTTTGGCTCAGGTAGAAATAATATACTTTATAATCTCTGCAGGTGTTACACTCATTTCAGGTGATGTATTTGAATATGTGCTTTCACCTTTCCATCTTCCTTTTTGCCTAGTCATTGCAATACAATCATTGGACCTGTTCCACATCACTTCTGTTGTGGAAATTCAGGGTATCAGGACTTTATTGAATTAGATTAATAATAAATGATTGATGAAGTGAATGGTAAATGTGATAAGTGGGACTCCCCTCCAACCAGTCACAGTGCTGGCCACCCACCTGTCTTTGGGCAACTTGCCCATCTCCTCACCTACCACACCTTGTTGGTAACTAATGAAGTTGTTAGTTAGGCAGGAGGCTGCCCTTCGAATGCCCTGATAACAAGGGCCAAACTTCCATGCTCCAACCTCCCCTCATATGCGCCACGTGGTTCGCAGATGGTTCTCATGGCTGTGCAATGTCCCGGCCTGAGTCCAGACCCACCTCAGCACAGTGTTGAGCCTCTTCCATTCTGTCCTGTTATAGGTCACACACATACCACCCCTCTCTCACTGGGGCCTCTCTCACTCCACCAGTTCTCACCTGATCTATACCATGCCACTCTCTTCAGGGCCACACACATACTGCCCTACTCATGGAGATCCTGGGGCTTCATTCTTCACCATTCGGTCAGCCCTTTTGGAGAGGTCTTTTGGGCCTCTCCAATGGCCCTCACCTGAATGGGACTGTGTGATTCACAAAGCACTAGGCCAACTTTGCCCCTTGTCTCATGCTGGAGATCACACCCCAGCTGTTCCCATCAGGGTCTGATGATACCTCTTGTTTACTAGTGGCTCTCACTCTGCTGCCTCTACTGGCCTTAAGCCCACTTGTGGCCTCATGCACCCTAAAGCTTACCTGGACTAAACTGACTTTTCTTCCCAGGGCTACAACTCACTCGCCCCTCTCACTGGGGCCTCAGCTATCACCCCGTCTCCAGGCCTCAACTTACTTACCCCACTCTTAGAGCCACAGCTCTCTTGGCTAAGAACCTGGCCTCCTGTCTGGAGGCACACACCGGGCCCCCTAACTCTCAGCTCTCTTCTCACCCCTTCCTGATGCTCACAGGGTCTTTCACCCAGTGGTGAAAGGTGCCCCACATGGGCATGCCTGGCCCCACCATCCTCTCTCCAGGGTCTTACACCTATAATGGGCTCAGGTGCCCCATACGGGCATGCCTGGCCCTACTTCCCTCCAATGTTACAGTAAGCCAAAGGATGCTGGGGGCAAGGGTTTAGGTGTCCTGAGGCTTACACCAGGGAGGCTCTCAGTCCTGGCATTTATGTGGCCCTGCCCCACCACAGGCAGGACCACCAGGCCTCCCTATCCTGGCAGGGTACAATTTCAGGTCATGTCCAAGACCAATGAGGCCTCCTTCTTCACCATAGCCTCACCCTTACCTCCAAAATGTACCTGAAGAGCAAGAAAGCTGGGTGACACTGCTCTGTCTACTGCTGGAAACAGACTACTCTCTCCGCTGGCTGTGCCTGTCTGGCCTTTGTTTGAAAATGGCCGCCCTCATCGGGCACCTGCCTGCTTCAGCCCTTAAAGTGGCAGGCACCAAAAGTGCTCTGCCACCCACCTTCCCCTTTAAAATGATTCCTTAGGGGGAAGGTTTTCCCTGCTGCTTACAGGCAGGCTGACTCAGAGCTTACAATAACCCCTAAGTGGCAAGCACCCCACTGGTGCTATGCCACAGTAAATATGTTGGGCAGCATTTATATTGCAAAGCAGAGAGATACTAAGGTGATTGAAGAGTACTCTCACCCCTGCTCCAGGGGTGGGAGGTAGCGTCTCATATATCAGTATCCCATGCTTTAAAATGGTGGTGGGGCTCTTGAAATAAAGCTCAGTCACTGAGCTGTACTTCAAACACCCTCACTGCCATTTTTAAGCATGGGGACACTGATACACAAGATGTGGGAGGCTGCTGGAGCATAGTAATTACCATGCATCAGCAGATTTGATTAATCACAGTAATTACAGCGCATCAGAGCAGCTGCCACACTTGTGTACAGGCAGCAATGTATTCTAACCTCCTGAATAACATAGACCAAAAAATTTAACCCAGTAATTCCTTCAGGGGAGGGACGGTTTCTCTTTTCTGTGTCAGTGTACACTCTAATGCCAGCATGAACTGCCTGTGGAGAGGTCTGTTACTGGACTTCTCAGGCTCTGAAACTAAGTGGGTTAGGTGCTGTGCAAACATAATTGATACTTGGCATTTTGTAATTCAAGCTCTGTTGGTGGAGTTCCCACAAAGTTCACGTGGGTTTGTTTCTATTCCCAGAGAGGGCAAAGATAATCAATATGATGGGGAGGGATTAAAGAATGTACTAAGACTTTGACTCTTTCTAAAAAAGGCAGAAGATGAGCAATCCCTTTTGCTTTCTGGGCTACTGAAGTCTTCACTAAGATACCAGTCTTAAGGGGGGGGTGGGAAGGGTGAATATAAGATTCATTGTCTGGGTGTACACTCTCCAAGGTTCTCAGGGAAACACAAAAGCATACTCTACCAATCTGCCAAACCTTGAAATTTGGCAATGAAACGATTTGGGAGTTCCACAGATGGCTGCTTGAGAACACCCCTTCCCAAAAATGCCAGAAATGTGGAGTAGAAATTCCCTTAATGTCACTGCTAGGAGTTTTGAAAGATGGGAACCTTTGTTCACATCCAGTTTTGAACAAATTCCATGTAAGATACTACTTTCAAAAGATACTACTTTCAAACCAGACAACCCTTCCCAATTTAACATGTGGTATCTACAAGCATGAGCTTAACATTCACTTTCCATATGCATTTTCATGAGTGAAATCCAGGCATTTGTATGTAAATGGAAAAAATGGGAAAGGGAGTTTAGCACTGTGAAAGATGTAGTTTGATAACTTTAGGTCTTCCAGGATGAGGACAGTTCTGTGCTGGAGGAGTTCTTTAGGAGAGCGGGTTGACACTGTTCACATGTTTAAGATTAGATACATGTTCACATACTTGCTGTATAGTTGCCTCATTGATGAAAAGAAAACGTTTTACAGTAATTGCACCAGTATCAGATTTCCACTCCTGTGGACCTGTCTGTGGCACCGCAAACTACACATGCCACATATGCAGGTGTTTGCTGTACTAATTAGCAGCGCGGCAGGCTTTTTTGACGCTGGGAGATTGATCTGGGCATGAGCAGCCTCAGGCTGGCAGGCTGACCCCCAGACTGCTGCCAGCCAGGGCTGTGCCATCCTGGCTCAACATGCTGAGGTCTCAGGGCCAAATGTAACTGCTGTGTCCATGAGCAGTAAACTCTGGTGCGAACTGTACTGGAGTTTATTGTGTCATGCTAATTTCACATGTAGATACACCCCTAGATTCCTTGAAAAATCAGTATATTGCGTACTTAGTCCCTAAGTCAAAATGTGTGTGAGACTGTTTTAATTTTAATAGGACAGTAACTTACAAAAAGATTGAAGACCCACCTATATATTGAAATTATAACACTACAAGCCCTCTTTGTATTTGCTCAGTCATGTTCTTTGCTGTTTGTTTTTGGTTGTCTTTAAGATTGTTAACCTGAAACATGGATCCATGATGTTTTTGGCACTTATCTCCTAATGTATAGCACTATATATGCTTAATATACTATAGAAACCATTAATAATAATTACTAGCCCTTACATAGCATTTCTATCCATCAAGCCCACGTGCTTTACAAAGGTGGAAAGTATCATTATACATAATATGCAGAAAAACTCTGGAAACTAGGGAAAATAATTTAACTAAGGTTACTCAACTGGCCTGTGATGGAACCAGAAACAGTCCATGTCTTCTGAGTCAGTGTTCGTTCTTTCATGAATATTGGAAGCTATTAGTAAGCATCTTTATCTCTGATTGCATCTCTGTTTTGCTGAGGGAACTGCACCTTGAAAGGGAAAAGATAAATAGGAAATAAGGAACTTAAGAAAACTGCACACCCCTTTTCTTTTCAAGAGCACACAAGCCTTTTCCATGACACTGATCCTTTTATTTTCCATATTAAAACTATTTGATTTATATGCCATAAATCAAAAACACATATCTCAGATCATGAGGTGACAATAACTCCATGGAAAAGGAAGATAAAAATTTAATAGTATATAGCTTCATGATGACATAAAAAATGGATGGCTCTTGAATTCTTGCAAAAAATAAAGAAAAAAAAATCTTGACTGTACCACTACTACTGTGGAACTGGTTACAAAGTGTTATATGAGAGAAGCTTTGATAGTGTTCAGCCTTTTTTGCAAAATCCTAGACCTCTTTCATCATTTTAGTCTGCTAAACTGTTACTGAAAGGGCAGCATGCTCAATATCATGATAACCCTTCTGAAATAATTCAGTGTACTTTAGGTAACATTGTAAAAGTTATGTTTTTCGTCTTACTTTGTAAGGAGGCACTGAGGAAGAGGATTAAAGGGTCAAATAAAGTCATTGATTCACTATGAAACTATAGGGGTTAAATACTTTGGAAATGTTACTTCATATTAAATAGTTACATTTTTATTGGTGCTAGTTCTGGAGTTGCCAAATGTATGCAATACTAACCTGAATGATGCGGCTTTGCAGTTAATAGGCTGGCCTTTATAACCCATGACAGAGAATAATATTTCAGGAGCTCTACTCAATTCATGCCCTTGCAACCAGACAGGGGTTTTCATAGGCAATGCTTCTTTTTACACCAACATTTTCAAAAACTTATAATGAAAAAAAAGATATTTCAAGATTTTAATTATGTTGCAAAACAATATAAATTTCTTTTGAAGTTTTTATGTAATCATGAAGTTGCTAACTACTCCAACCGAACAATTCACAGGTATTATAAATAAATCACATTTCTATTACATGAGTCCAAATGGTGGGATCCAAAGTGCTGGATGGGCAGCTCAATTTGGAATTGATTCTACATTCAATTTAAAAGTTGTGGAGGAAGAAGTGGTAGGACTTGAATATAGCCTGAATGTATGACACAGAGGAGGAGACAAGGACTCTGGAGTTCTCAACAGTTTCTACCTGAAGGAAAGATGGAGTTATATTATTTTTAAAATAATAGTATAATAGTAAAATAATAAGAGTTATATTATTTTTAAAATATATGAGTGCAGCCCATTAGTGGGGCCACCATTTTAAAACCTGGGCACATAAATTAGAGTCCTAAATCACTGGTACTATCAGTCCTGAAGGTGGTCAGAGCTTCTACAAATAAAGCCACTACTTTTTAAAAGCCAGGCACCACACTTGAAAATATTAACCACTGTGTGGCCCTGTCCTCTGCAAATCCCAGCAAATATATGAGAGAGAAACTGGGCTCATCTACATGAGATGCTAACTGCGCAGTAGCCTAATAATACTGAGCAGTAGTGCATCACAGCACAAACAGTGCTAATATGCTACTGAGCAGTATTATTAGGCTGCAGAGCAGTAGCATCACTAAAAAGACATTCACTGGTGCTACTGTACAGTAATTATACAAGTAATTTAGTACTTGTATAATCAAGTACTAAAAAATTATGCAGTAACTAGTTATTGCATAGTAGCACCAGCAAACATCTTTGTCCTGGTTCGTGCTACTACACAGTATTATTAGGCTACTGTGCAGTTAGTGTATCATATAGATGTGCCCAGTTTCTCTCTCATATATTTTCAGAGATTTCCAGAGGACAGCAGCATGTGCTGGCACCCACTCTTCACCAGGCCCAGCAGGCCAGAGTTCAGGAAGACACAGGCATCATAGATTTCATAGATTTCATAGACATTAGGGCTGGAAGGGACCTCGGAAGACCACCGAGTCCAACCCCCTGTCCAAAGGGCAGGAAGTCAACTGGGGTCATAGGATCCCAGCAAGATAAGCATCCAATTTGCTCTTGAAGG
>NW_017729032.1:41564256-41564505 GCF_001723915.1 Gavialis gangeticus
GATCCACTTTCCTCCCTTTCTTGAAGATCGGCACCACATTGGCCTTCTTCCAGTCTCCGGGCACTACACCAGAGCACCAGGAGTTTTCAAAGATCCGTACCAGAAGCTGGGCTATGATGCTTACCAGCTCCTTGAGTATGCTGGGGTGTAGATTGTCAGGGTCGGCTGACTTGAAAATATCCAGCTTCTCAAGGTGTTCCTTCACGAGGTCAGCATTAATGGAGGGCAGGGGATCTCCCTCACCCGGAC
>NW_017729032.1:41564890-41572659 GCF_001723915.1 Gavialis gangeticus
GCCTCCTGAACTTGTCAAAGTCAGCTTTCCTGAAGTCAAGGACTTCTGTGTTGCTGACTGTCATGGGTGTTGCCTGCCCAGACAGTGCTTACATGTGTTAAGGCCCTGTGGTGGTCCACAATGGCCTGGATCACCCTGAATTAAAAGCCCCTCCAGTTGTAGTAGAGGCAGTCTTCATGGGGCAGGCAGATGACAGGGATGTGGGTCTCATCCAAGGCCCCAATGCATGGAACCCTGCCACCACCAGCGGGTGTGATGCACATGAGCACAGTGTTCCCCAGCATGTCTTGGAGGGCACTGCATACCTCCAGGATGGTCTTCCCAGTGGTGGCCTTGCCCACACCAAACAGATGGCTGACATACTGCAAGTTGGCAAGCATGGCCAGCTTGAGCAGGTTGAGGGCCAGGTGAGTGTCTGTAGGGAGGGACAGCTGCATGCCAATGTCCTGCCACTCCAGGGGTAGCCAGACCTGCTCCAGGAGATCCTAGAAGGTGGCCTGGGTCATGCAAAAGGCCTCCAGCCACTGTTCATGATTCCAGAGCTGCTGGATGATGTGCCACCACTACTCCTGGCTGGCCTGGTAGGCCTAGAGGCAGTGAGACTAGAGGCCCAGGGGGGTGATGACAGCCCAGAAGTGGCATCCTGGAGCCTGTCATCAGCATCCCTGCTGGAGTCCGGCCAGGCAGATGGGGTTGAAGTGGCAGTTGTGCAATGGTGGCCCTGGGATGCTGCATGGTGGCCTAGTAGGTAGTCACTGGATATGGGGGGACTGGGAGGAACAACGTGGCCATATGCCAGGTAGCAGTTGGTGCAGCAGGCCAGCAGGGTCATCACGGCAGCCACCAGGAGCTCAGGACATTGGTCATCACTGGCGGGGGCAGGGACTGGAGCAGCCTTTGCACAGTGAGGCAGAGGTGAAGAAGAGACCGCTGCCGTATGCTGTCCCTGCACTGCACACACTGCTCCCAGCCAGGGAAGTGGCTGGCCAGAGAACAGCGAGTGGAGCTGCCTTTTGAAGAGGGCTGCTGGCTACTGGCTGCTGCAGCCACAGCCCAGGGCTCCCCCTGGTGGCAACAGAGGCCCATTGTAGGGCCCTGGAAAGTGGGAGCAGATTGCCATCAAATCTGCTCCTGCTTCCCTGCACATGTAGACACCTGCCTGGCACAAGTAATTGCCCTGCTTTTGGATCTTGACCTGCTTTCTCTGGTTTCCCTGGCATCCTAATGTGGCTTGGCTTCCTTGACCATGACCTTGACCATGACCATGTTGCCTCTCAGCTCTGGTTACCTATGCCCCTGTATTGCTGACCCCCAGTTGCCCCGAGTGGCCTACTGCAGACCCAGCCGCCTATGTCCCAACTGAACCCTCACATCAGCAAATGGGTCCATGGGTGCAAACCCAGCCCACTGTACTTGGCTGGTCCTGCACCCGGGATCTCACTGCTTAGTGACTCAGTATAGCACAATCCAGTGCATGGGACATGGAATCCAGGCTGCTGGTCTCCCATGAGTCCAGAGATTTGGGGGCAGGGGAGTAGTGGCAATGTTAATTGCTGTGGTTCTGAGATTAACGCTTCAACTGCTTTCTCCCCAGCCCTGCCAAATTTCCATGCACCAGATGATATGACATTAGTCTGAGCACTACTGGCATAAACTTTAACAAATATGATTCCTCCTTTTACCCTTTTCTTTAATACAATGCAATAAGAATTTAGCCCTCTGACAACAGAAGTCTTCTGTCCCCAGGCAACCATCTAAGTGGTATTTATAGGTGCTTTCTCTTATTGATTTATTAGAGTCAAATGAGTCTCTGTAAGAACCAAGCTTGTAACCATAAGTAGTCATCTAAAGCAGGGGTGTTCAACCTCCAGCTCATGGCCAAAGCCAGATTGCAGAGCCATGGCATCGAGCCCCTGGAACTCCACACGTCAGGAAATCTGGTGCCATGAGAGCAGTGACTGTTAATACTGCCACCTGCCCCACTGCCAAATTCTCAAACCCCAATTCCCACACAGCTGATTGAAGCTAGGCCACATCTAGCCCCCCCATGCCACTGCCCCAACCTCCCTCCATGTGGCTGGGTGGGGCCCTGCTGCACCAGCCCCCGGTGCTGGATTAGGACCACTAGCCAGATCCAGTGCACAGCCAGACTGGGCACTGCTCATCTGGTTTATCAGGCAAAAAGATTGAACACCTCTGATCTAAAGGAACAGTCCTAAAACAATACAGGGATTATGAAGTTGGTCCTTCCTGCCTTGGTGAGCAACCAAACTCCACAACATTGATTAAGATACTCCTGAGGGAAAAAATACATGCTTCCTAGGACATTTTTTTTGTGGGGAACACTAATTTGAAAGGAATTAAATCACCCTTGATGTCAACTTTAAGAACCAATGCTATCTAAATTGGAATCATCCTCATAATTGATTCTTGCAAATTTCCTGGGTAAAAATAAAAATGGGAAAACAAAAAACTAATTTTAAAAATGCACAACATGTAGCAAACAAAAAGAAAAACTAATGAATGACTTTCTTTGAAAATTAAGCTTTGGGCACACAATATTTAACTGATGATATATTGCTTTCAGTTTACCATGGACGTAACCACTGAGTTTTAGATAAGTGATAAGAGGATTTGTATGATGTATCAGCTCACTGCCTAGCTGTGATGCTGAGTGCCTAACTGGCTCTCTCCACAACCCACACTGTAATTTTTCAACTACCAACTGAGGCAATAAGTAAGCCTCAGCAAGCTCAGCAAGCCACCTCATTCTTTGCAACTGATTGTCTTGTGTGGGTAGGAGAAGGGCATCAAGGACACAAAAGGCTGTTAAAAGCAAGAACTGCTGAAAGCAGAAAAATCCTGATTCTATTTCCATCCTTAGCTTTGCTGCAGAAAAGTCATTGCCCAACATCCCAGGGCACTGGTTTCAGGAGAGGGAAAGAAACACACAAAAATGGTTTTTTTGAAGAAAGTCCTGCTCAAACTGAGACAATATCAAGATTAGCAGATCTAATAAACTGGAGAATGGTGGAAGAGAGGAGCAGAAAGAGAGCCACTAAGTAAGAAAGACTATTAAATGTAGTATTTAGGGAGTCTTGTGTGGAATGAAGGAGTACGATTCAAGTGCATCTTAAAAATGCTGTCAACCTCTGCACCACTTTCTCTCTTATGGCCATAACCAGGGCTCAGACTTACTGGGAGCTAGTATTACTTTGTATGAATATGACTGAACTGCAAGTGAAGTCTCTCTCTTTCTCGATTGATGTATTGAAAGTTTTCGCTTTGTGTCAGATTGCCAAAATATACAGTAGCTATTGACTTCTGCTTCGAAACAGAAGTAATTCAGGATTTGCAGCCAGAAAAGAATCTTCCACTCTCTAGGATACAATATGGATATAGAGAACTACAGGAGTGGAAGTGTCAGAGATTTTTCTCCACCAAAGTTTAGGCACTGCATTAAAAAAGTGATTTCATTTTAGTGACCTGAAATTATACAGGTTTTGTACTTCATTCTTTTACTACTCATTTAAGTAAGAATAGTGTAGGAATGCAGAATTAAAAAGCAAACCTGTCTCTGACAAATGGAAACATTTAGTTGGCTTCTTGCGTTTATATTATCACTGAATCCTTTGTAGAAAAGTATAGAATGCAGCAGATTTTTAAAAAAGTAACAGCCTGGGGAAAAATTGCTTTTATGGTTTGCTCAGGTAATGCCAGGAGTCTTCTCTCACCCAGAGAATCTATCTGGCTGAGAAAAAAATCAGGAGTCATTTTGACCATCCACACCTACTCCTGAGCTAAGGAGAACAAAATGTATCATCAAAGGATTGATACTGCTATAATCATTAGATAGTGAAAAAGAAATATTCAGCAGCTGTATTTTATTATTTTTAACTGTAGTTTCCCTAAATAAAAAAGTTATGTATGCCTTTATACTGTATTAACTAAGAACATTTTTACTTTAAAACCTCCTGTTAAGTACAGGAATGGTACAGACAACTGGATCAGCAGAACCATATTATATTTTTCTATAGATCATAAGTTAACTTCACTAATGTCAATGCTTTGAATGAAACAAAGATCTTTTTTTCTCATTTATATACAGATATTTGAGGCCATCATTTACCTTCATTCACAACTGGCTATTAGAACTGAAGTCTTTTTTTTCATGTCTGTTTAAAGGTCAGGAGGGGAGCCTCTCTTCGTTCTCTAACTTTATTGGTGTTGCATATTTTCTTACTCACTTATCATTGGCAACATGTAGGGGGTGCACCCATGAGATTGGCGGTGCATCCCCTGAAAGAAGCACCGCCCCCCCACCTTGCGGCCAATGCTGCCAGCAGTGTCTGTGGGGGGTCACCGCAGTTGCCATGCCCCCCCAGCCTCTGGGGGCATGCGTTGTTCATGTCACCTATAGTGGGGAACCACTGCCTTTATTCAGTATCTTAACTTCCTAAGTATAGGTGACATTTTAAAATAATGATTTATATTTGGTCTTGTGAATGTGCATATGACCCCAGACTTGGTCATATTATAGCATCAGTCCTTCTGATTCAGGGAAACTACTCACATAAAAGAAGGCAAGAAAAGTTGGTTCCCTCACCTAAAAAAAAAAAATAAAAGTAACAAAAATGGCCACATATTGAAAGCTAAATATAATACCTAACAGATTAAAAAAATCAAGTTGGAGGAAACTGATGGAGAAATGTATTCCAGTAAAGGATAGATATTAAGGCTTACAAAAATAAACATGTCAAGATATTAATGAAAACTGCTACACTTCAAAAATTAGAATAGAAGAGAAACAGAAAAGTGATTTTATAATAATTAATTTATTCTACTAATAGAAGCAATAACAGGAGATTCCACAACCTTTGCTTGACAAAAATTTATTGAGCTAAATACTTTTTGAATTCTTCTCCTAATGTCTATTATGAAAGTAGATCCTAGTTTAAACAAAGGACTAGTTGTCAGAAACCTGATAAGTTTAGAAAACAAAAGAATCTAGATATTTTAGTGAGGAAGTTTTCTCTAGGTTAGATTAGTCATAACTTGTTCTTGTAAAAACAGACAAAGAAAGGATAAGTCAGAGTCTTCTATAATATGCATGTAGATAAGTAATGTGCATTTGAAGATTAATTATCTCATTATTCTGCTAATATGCTGTCATTAACCAAGCTACTCCATTAAAATTTCTAAATGGGAGATTACTATTTCAGATTTGAATTAGTTTGCATCTCAAAAATGTTTGTTACTACACCTCAGCTTTAAGATGCAAGTCTAATTAAATTACCACTTTATTTGCTGCAGCTCCTACTTTATATATTTGCTCATCAGAAAGGTCTTATCACTGGCAGTATCATATCTTGTGTTTTATAATTACTAGCCTGTGAAAAATTTTGCAAACAAAGGTTAACAATGGCATTCAAATTGAGAATTATAATACAATTATATAGTCACCTTGACTAGCACTAATGGTTAAAAATCTATAACAGACTGCCAATGTAGGCTCACCAGATTGGCTTGAGATACCTACCCTAGGCTAGAAACTATGCCGGCGAACTCTGAACGACCCCAAGGGTGTAGCCAGGGAGCCCTGCCCTATGGAAAAGGAGAAGCCAGTTGAGAGAAGGGGTTTTCAATCCCCTCATTCGCATGGAACGGGGATGGCCAGAGTGGGGGGCCTGCCACCCTGAGCCCTGGTTGGCCGGTTTGCAAGCAAGGGAGGGATGGCCAGGGGGGATAAAACCAGCAGCCAAAGGGGCATGTGGGGCTGCTGACAGTGACTCTGGGGAATGACGCAGGAGGCCTAAGAAGAGCTGGGTGAGCTGACCCAGCAGAGGGAGCAGAGAGGCCCCTCTGAAGAGCCTTGAAGGCCCTGGGAGAAGGCGGCAGCAGCAGTCAGCTGTGCCTCCAGCCCTGCAGCAGAGAGGAAGCAGCGACCAGGGTTTGGGGCAGAGAGCTGGTGCCCCAAGGCCCCATCGCAGTGTGTTGGATGTGTCGGGCATGCCGGAGGCTAGGGGTGGCAGTCGGCCCCCCACTCCACTGTGGAGAAGCAGCAGCAGCCAGGAGCACAGGCGACATCCTTATCCGGAGCAGGGAGCTGGGCCGCTGAGTTGAGGAAACCCCTCACCTTCCCTGGGGAAGCGGGACAGCAGCAGCAGGTAAGGCATTGGGATCCTGAGGAGAAGCAGAGTGCCAGGATGAGGGTCCCCAGGAGCTCGGGGTGCAGGCTGGTGCTCAGAGTGGGATTGGTGAGCTGTGAGGTGTGTGGGGTGCCCAACCAGTCACCTGGAGCAGGGAAGCTGCCTGTGCTGCTGACCCTCTGCAACTGACTGCCCCAGAGGGTACTCAGTCCTGTCCCTTATTCTACTGCTGATTGTCATTGGATGAACTCCCTGAACTTTGTGCTTGGGTCATGCCAATTGCTGCAGGAGCCTACTTTGTTGCTTGCCTTTTTGGTTGCCATGGAGGGTTGCCCTTCAGCCACTTTGGGGAGTTGTGGTTTGATACAATTTGATTGCTGCAGACCAAAAGAGCTTAACCTGTTGCAGTCTGTTACTTATTGGGAAGCCTGTTGGAGCTGCTGGGAGTGAGCATCTTGCTTCCTTGTGCTAGCATCTCAGCAGTGGCTGAAAGCTGCCAGTTACCCTACCTGTGGTTCTGGAGACAAGGGTTGAATAATGCATTCCACTTTGTTTTGTGATTCTGGTTATGCCATTTAAGTTCACTTGTAAATAACCCTTCCTATTATTCTTGTTTTGTAAATAAAGTGTAAACAGTTAAATCAGTTAAGTGTTAGACCTTCTTGGGGCCACGGGCTGCTTTGTGGGGAGTAGGGGCCTGCTGGAAAGTAAATTGGTGCTGGCCGGAAGTCCTGCCCCATTCTCACCACACCATCCCTGATATTGGGCAGGGGTTGTTGGCAAATATTGGGCGGCCACCTGGGTTACAAATCTAAGAATATTTCAGCAGCCATTCCTGGGACTGGTAGAGACAAGGGAATGAGGATTTTGTTTCATAAGATTTCCACACTTGAAATATCTGATGTTTAGATATACTAGCAACAGCTTTCATTATCTAATAGTATAAGATGCAGATGAAGAAGAAGAAAACAGCTAACAAAAAGAAAAAACTTGAAGAAAAATTTGATGTTAGTACAGAAAAAGAGGAAATAAAACTGCATAGATACACATGAAAAATGGCTGGCCAACAACAAGAAAGTTGGAATTGTGTCATAGTTTCATAGTTTCTAGGGTCAGAAGGGACCTGAACAGATCATCATGTCTGACCCCCGCCCTGGACAGGAATGAGTGCTGGGATCATAATACCCCAGCCAGTTATCTATCCAACTTCCTCTTGAAGACCCCCAATGTAGGGGAGAGCACCACCTCCCTTGGGAGCCCATTCCAGAGACTGGCAGCCCTACCAGTAAAGTAATGCCTCCTGATATCAAGCCTGAGCCTGCTCTCAGTCAATTTGTGGCCATTATTCCTTGTTATCCCAGGTGGAGTAACCAATGACTACAAGATCCCTTTCAGCAACTGTGTCATTGAGAAGGGTGTTCCCCAACCTATATGTATTCCTTTTCCCTAGATGCAGCACCTTGCACTTGTCTGCATTGAATTCCATCCTATTCTCATCCGCCCACCTCTGTAGCCTGTCTAGATCTAGTTGGATTCTGTTCCTCCCCTCCAATGTGCCCACTTCTCCCCACATCTTTGTGTCATCAATGAATTTGGACAGTGTGCTTTCCACAACCACCT
>NW_017729032.1:41577659-41612867 GCF_001723915.1 Gavialis gangeticus
CCACCTTCAAGTCACTGATAAAGATGTTGAATAGCACAGGCCCAAGGACCAAGCCCTGGGGAACTCCACTGCCCACATCCCTTCAGGTTGAAAATGACTTGTCCACCACCACTCTCTGGGTGCAACCATTGAGACAATTTGCCACCCATCTGACTGTGTAGGCATCAGTGCTACAGTCGCCTAGTTTTTTTATGAGCATGGGGTGAGAAACAGTGTCAAAGGCCTTCTTGAAGTCCAGGTAGACAACATCCACCTTAACGCCCACATCCAAGGACTTTGTGACCTGCTTGTAAAACTAAACAAGGCTAGTCAGGCAGGATCTGCCCGAAGTGAACCCATGTTGGTTGCCCCTGAGCATTACCTCCCATGCTGGGCCCCCGCAGATGTGCTCCTTGGTAATTTTCTCAAAGGTCTTCCCAAGGACCGAGGTGAGACTAACTGGCCTATAGTTACCTGGGTCTTCCTTCCTCCCCTTCTTGTACATGGGGACACATTGGCCCTTTTCCAGTCCTCTGGGACCTGGCCAGAGCACCACAAGTGCTCATATAGTCATGCCAGAGGCCCTGCTATGACCTCTGCCAATTATCTCAGTACCCTTGGATGAAGAACATTTAGACCTGCTGATTTAAACATGTCTAGCCCCTCCAGAAGTTCCCTAACTAGATTGTCCCTGACCCTAGGCATGGCATTGTGTCCCATGAACCTGTCTATAATCCTAGTGGGGGAGTTGTTCCAGTCCCTGCTCAGACATATGGAGGCAAAGAACTCATTGAAGAGATCAGCTTTTTCCTTTTCTGCAATCACCAGATTGCCAAGCATGTCCTGTAGGGGCCCCACATCACCTGGTGCCTTCTTCTTACTACCTATGTATTTGAAAAAGGGCTTTTTGTTATCCTTAATTCTGGTCACTAGCCCTAGTTCTGTCTCTGCCCTGGCCTTCCTAAATGCCTCCCTGCAATCATGAGCAACAGAGGTGTAATCCTCCTTGGTGATAGCCCCTTGCTTCCACTGATTGTATGCCACCTTTTTTGCCCTCAGGCCCTCCTGGATGTCTTTACTGAGCCAAGGGGGTTTTTTAGAACTCTTGCCCCCTTTGGTTTGCATTGGGACTGGCTCCTGCTGAGATTGGAGGATCATCTCCTTAAGGAACAACCACCCATCCTGGATTCCTATCTCACTGAAGCCCTCCAAGTCCCCAATGTCTCTCTTACTTATCTCCTTAGCTCACTGAAGTCAGCCCTCCTGAGGTCACAGACTTTTGCCTTACTGCTTGCTTTCACCACCCTGTGCTGGATAGTAAATTCAAGCAGACAATGGCCACTAATGCATAGGTAATCAAGCCCCCGCAGATCCCTCACTAGGTCATCACCTGTGGCAAGGATCAAGTCCAGCGAGGCATTTCCTCTGGTGGGGTTGTGTTCCTCCTGGGTTAGGTGGAGGCCTGGTATGCAGGCTAAAAACCTACGTGAGTGTTCAGACCTGGCTGACTGATCCTCCCAGCAGATGTCTGGGTAGTTTAGGTCACCCATGACAACCACATCCCTTGTCCTTATGGCCTCCGAGAGCTGACCTGAAAATTCCAGGTCCAGTTCATCCCCCTGGTGATGTGGTCTGTAGTAGATGCTCACTATCAAGTCCCTTTCCTCACAACCCCCTTGCATTCTAACCCAGAACGCCTCAGTTTGCCCCTCTTCTATGGAAATGACTAAGTTATAGGGAAAAGAAAAATGGAGTCTACAGTTGAAATATGTGCAGGCAATGATGATAAGACAAGGCAAGATAATACCAACTTAATATTACCATCAACGCTGATGTTATGAATGGGATGGGGGAAACGTAACTTGTTAGAAGTGGCAGTCAACAAATATCTATATATATTTAGGAGTAGGATTACAGATCCTGGAAATGCAAAACAATACAAAGGTGTTCTTGAAAAGAGTGTATGACTGAAAGAAGTCAGTGGGATTTTCCCCTTTGTTGTCAAAATTCCACCCTCAGTTTTATTTTTTATAATGTGAGAAGACAAGACGAGATAAGGCAATGAAAGAAACACATAAAAAAAGAAAACAAAGTATATTCTACATCTAATTAGAAGAGAAACAAAGTGCATTTCTTCACATTCTATATTCTAGTACTTTATAAAAAACAGGGACTTAGAGAATGCTATGAGAGAGAGAATTTAGGTAAACAGCAAATCTACTTGAACTTTTGGCTTTGGAGAGGTTACATCTTAAAGAAACATATCAGCATGGCCATTTGCCATAGATCAGTGTTTCCATAGTACAGTCAGGTACAGGCAGCCGTGCTTGTCTGGTATTTTAATACCTGAGTGCCTCAAGTCAGATGTCATTCCAAAGCTATTACCATTACTCAGAAATAGCTGGAATGATGGCTGTAGGCAGTCTACTATTTTCAGGGGTGATATGAGTTTCTGGGTAGTCCTAAATTGAGCTTACCCATACATAGCACAGTATTTCTTCTAGACATGATTTCAATTACAGTTCATGGCTATCAATGCCCATTGGCATTCTTACAAATGTGCACTGTAGGATGGATACAATATCATTAAAATGACATTATTATTCATGAATATATTTGTAAGATCTCATTCATCATACAATCCCTTAGAAAGCCTAAAATAACAAATACAAATGAGGTCATTCATCTTTATGGGATGTTGTAAATTGGAAGCATAGTGGCTAACCATGTGCTTTGCTTATGAAAACACTTACTTCAATCTTGTACTTTGTGGATTTCTGGCCTCTTCAACATTGTGTGTAGAATGTTGCCTCAAACTACCAAAATAAATTGTGAATCTTCTCAGCCATTTTCCTGAGGCAACAAACATCCTATTGAACTTGCAGAGAGGAAAACCCTCTTCCCACAAGAAAGATATTCAAGATGTTTCTCTTAGGTGGAAATTTACCTTGTATATTCTCTAACATCTTAGTATCATCCAGAGGTCAGGGGAACTGAGCTGAACAGAGATATTTGTACTGAACAAAACTGCAGTAGTGTGTATGTGAGACAGAGGTTTTACAGCTGCAAAGTCTAGAGAAATCTTGCCCAAAATATAAGGGGAAAAGAATTTTGTGATATTGTTAATCTGGAAGGTGTTTTATTAAAATCCATGGGAACTCTAAGAAATGAAGGCAGAAACAAACAGGTTAGAGAAGCTTAAATGATTAATGAAATGCAACATTTTAAACAAAATAACTATCAAATCATTTTTATGTGTGTTTTTTGTCACATCCCCAGCTGGAAATTTTCACTGTACTCATGAGTTTCTATCTACATTCCTGTTGCCAGGAAAAATCCAGCTTCTTCATTTTACTTACAACATTGCTTTGGCAAATTAGGCCCAAAAGAACCTTTTTTTATTATTTTCAGTATGGTTTTTTAACAGTTTTCACACTCATATTCAGCACAACAGGAAAATCTAGACATTTTGCTATATCTGGAGCAAAAAAATGAATTCCTTGATATACATTATAAAAGAGTGTTTTGAGTGAACCTAAAACATAGGAGATGCCTGACCTTAATATACTCAGAAAATATTGGTCAAGGTGGCTACAACATTTAAATCATAGTCCTGTAATTTGGTCTATATTACCCTTCTTGCATTCCCCAGGCAAATAACTAGCACTTACCCTTAAGTGTAATTTTGGGGAGGGTTGACTGCCATTTCTAACAGATAGGACTAGATATGAATCTGAATAAAAACTTGGATCTGACTGTTGTTGAATATTGGAGAATTCTGGATTCAGATAGGTGTAGAAGTCTAGATTCATGTCTTTATGCTGTGGAACTTAATCCCTTAAAGTAAGATTTCAACCTAGTTTTTTATTATCAGTACAAGACAGAGTATAAACAAGTGTTTATTTCTAGTAGGGGAAATTTCTCAAAATTTTCACTTCTAGAAATATTTCCAGGAGAAGGAGCAATACAGATATTCCCTTGCTCTCCATGCCTTCCCCAGACTCAGGTGATCCCCATCTGGGGAAGCCATGGGGAGCAGCAGCTGCTTCACTCCTCCTGATCCCAGGGAGCAGTGGACTGCTACTTTTCTGCTCCACTCCTGGTCTCTGGCAGCACAGCGTGGCAAAGGCCTCCACCTGTTCCGCAGACTGAGGACTGCACAGTCTAAGGAAGCTTGAGAGAATTGCCCTGATGCTCTGGGACTAGCCAGTAGGCAGCCACCCCTAGTTCTGGCTAGATAGAAACGGCTTGCTGGTGAACCCCGTGACCCGACAGACCCCTCTGTTTGTTCATTGTTACTGTAACTGAAGATCGTTGCCTACGCCTCAAAAGCGTAAGTCGAATAAAACCACCTTGTTTAAGAAACCACACGCTTCCGCGCCGCTCAGTACTCCAAAGCCAAAAATCCCACCTGTTTTCGTGTTCAATTGCCACCCCGGCCCATCGTGACACTGGGGCTTGGTTCATTCCCCTGGGACACCACTGAAATCAAGAAGTTGATTTATGTCAATCCCCATGTTCAACTGACCACTAGGAAACAGAGTAGGAGGAGAGAGGAGTAGTGTATAGGCATTCATTCTTGTGAAAGAAACTCTCTTTCAGGGGAGTTCTTTCAGTGTTACTCCCATGGCTGTGGGTAGGAAACTGGTTTGAATGAGATGTTGCTCTTTTAATTGTTTTTTCCATGCAGCAGTAGTGAAGAGCAAAGAGGGAGAAGGGAAAATCATAAGAAGCAATGGCAATTGTTGCCAAAGCTCCTAATGTGGTAACATTAAATCTTTCCCAATGTACTTAATGGCCTACTCCCAGTAAACAGCTCTTAACAGGTGGACAGGCAGTACATCAATTATGCTATTTATTGTATGATTAAAGTCATGAAGCATATTTAAATCGAAGTGATATATTGTATATAAGTCTAAAAGGTTCCAAAAAGATACCATGTTGTTTATACCACTTGCAATGATGTGACTAAATGGGCAGACAATTGCTCTATGAGGCACTTGGTAATACTTTCCACAGGAGATGTATATGAGCATGACAGATATTGAGCTCATATGTGCATAAACAAATTCCATAAAGCTTAGCATTTAGAGACTTTTAGTTCTGCCATCCATAGTCAGAATGACCAGGGAACAAAACCCATTTTTCTCTTTAATCTTTTAAAATTAAATTGTAGGGGCCCTGAGGAAATATTTATGCCTAAAAAAGCTAACTTGTTGTTGGAGCAAATCATTTCTTATTTAATGTGCACACTTAGAAGTGGGATATATATAACTTTAATATGTACTGTGGGTTTTTACATTTCTGTGGTTTTCTCTATGGGTTAGACATGGCTGTTTCCTAGTGGTCAGTTGAACATGGGGATTGACATAAATCAACTTCTTGATTTCAGTGGTGTCCCGGGGGGATGAACCAAGCCCCGGTGTCACGATGGGCCGGGGTGGCAACTGAACACGAAAACAGGCGGGATTTTTGGCTTTGGAGTACTGAGCGGCACGGAAGCGTGTGGTTTCTTAAACAAGGTGGTTTTATTTGACTTACGCTTTTGAGGCGTAGGCAACGATCTTCAGTTACAGTAACAATGAACAAACAGAGGGGTCTGTCGGGTCACGGGGTTCACCAGGAAGCCCTTGCTATCTAGCCGGAGCTAGGGGCAGCTGCCTGTTGGCTAGTCCCAGAGCTGGTCGACAGCTTATGAAAGGATAAACACAAACAATAGGACAAACTGTAACTCGATGAGTCATGACGCCAGTCCCAAAGGACAATTGGATGGTTGAGGTGATTGCCGAGGTCAAAAGCCAGGTAAGTCGTAGTCAGTGTGTTGAGGGTGATCCGAAAACGAAGTCAGAGTCCAAGCCAGAACAGTCCAGTAACCAGAGAATCAATACAGCAAGACCGACGTACGAAAAGCAGCGAGAGCCCACGCTGGAGGAGACCTAACTGAGGGACAGTCCCTAAGAAGTAGCCTCTGTCCTCAGTTGAGCAGATCTCCCCCCGGGGGAGGGGCTCCTTAACCTTATATAACAATTTGGTGGCCAATTAGAATGTGTCCCTCAAAGAACTTTCTAGCCGAATGACATCATGCTCTTAGCTGACTGAGCATGTGTGAGCCTGAGCTCTCCGCTGTTACCAAGCATGCGCAGGGCTGAAAAGTAGGTCAGCCTGACTGACAGCTCTTGGGGTCGCCCAGGGGACACATGCTGGGTGAGCCCAATGGAAAATTCCATGAGCCTGTCTTGCGCATGTCAGTTTTAATTCTCTCTGCATTGGCAGCATTCAATCAAAACTTTACTTCAACAAGTGGGAAGGATGGGTACTCAGCCACTCAAGAAAACATATTTGCTGGACTATTCTGCATCAGGCTGTTGAGTATTATCAATAAATGTCCTTTCATCTTTTTCTAGCTCTATAAATTCATTTAATAAGATGCACAGTATATAAATAAAAAATAACACAGTGATGGAATCTTGGTTATAAAATTGTCCAGTGATGGGGCCTAGTCAGAGAGAATCAGATGTGCAGAGGTAGTAAGTAGGCCTGTGTGAAGTGACTAGTATTTACTTTGGATTTGGCAGAGTTGGGGGACAGTAATGCGATTTGGTGATTTGAATCATTTTTCTGAATCAATTCAGCTGACCCCTGCACACTCTCCCAGCCCCCCTCCCCCATGGCTGTCCCCCCTAGCCCCAGTTCTTGGCCTTTAAAGAAAAAAAAAAAGGCCCAACTCACCGGTTGCTGCCAGGTGGGAGTTGATTCCCGCTGCCCCCCACTGCCTCACACTGCATGGGGGCTCTTCCACAAGTCCCCAGAGGCCCTGAGGCTGCTGCAGCAGCCAGTGAGTTGTTGGGGGGTTTTTTGGTGGTTTTTTAGAGGGCTGGGAGCTGGGGTGGGCAGAGCAGCCATGGGGGGGATGGAAGAGCGGGCAGGGGTCAGGGGGCTTGTGGCAGGGCCTCCCACTTAGCGTGGGGCAGTGGGGGGTAGCAGAGATCGCCCCCTTGCCTGGCAGCAGCTGGTGAGTGGGGGCTTTTTTTTAAACAACTGGGAGCTCAGGGCCGGGCTGTGTGGAGCAGCAGTGGGGGTGCTGGGAGAGTGGGTGGGTGTCTGGGAGCACTCAGGAAGGCTAGGGAAGCAGGCAGGGGGTGGGGCCTGGCAGGAGTCCCCCCATGGTCCCCTTCCTCCTTTTCCACCCTCCCCTCCCCTCCCCTGCCCACTACTTAGCAGCATGGAGTCCAGGTCCAGCTCCCTGCTGTAGTGGGCGGGGACTGCCCAAATCACTGAAACTCTCTGAATCTTTTCTGAATTGATTTGGAGAGCTTCAAATCGATTTGGACCTTTTAATTGGCCCCCTGATTCTATTCAAATTTTGAGATTTGGCCACCAGATTGGGTCAAATCTCCTTCAAATCAAATCAGTACCTGAAGCTTCGCTCAGCCCTAGTAGTCAGCTGCCATAATCAGATCAAGTATCCAGCACCAATATTCAGTTCACATTGTGACAGGAGAATAAATGTTTGGTGCTGAGATTTTTTCTTTTTCAAATGCTACCCAGAAATGTGGTATTAAACACGTTTGGAATTAAGGCCTTTGCTTTGGTGCCTAAATAGGTACTATGTTCTTGTGAAAATCTGGCCTCAGTTGTAAGTGCGAACAACTTCAAAATCTGTTCCTGGGTTCCTTGATAATCTGACTCACAGTCTTTATTATGCTTAACTGGATGAGTTTGTCTCTAATGTTACTGTTAAGCCACTGGCATTATTCTAGATATGAATCCAACCTTTTGTTAATTTTTTGAAAAGTTTGAGCCTCAATGCTATATTTAATTAGATGAGGTGAGATAGGTGAAATTAATTTTGAATATCTGTAACGTATTGTTATGCCTGCAATGTCTTTTGTTGGATCGTTATAATAAACTTCGTGTCTGAAAGCACTTCTCTGCTTTCCGATAGTTTCATGGTATACTCCTAATTGCTTAAATGGACATAAGTGTTAATTAAGGTGAGTGGCATTTTGATTGATGTTATGAAGGGATCAGTGTCACTATTACTACAAAATATTTGGGAAAGTTTAGGATACATTTTCTGCCTGTTTACCTAATGAAAAGTATTCTATGATATCATAGAAGTTAAAATATTACCGGTAAAATCTTGGCTCCATTAAAGGCAATTGCAAAACTCCCAATGACTTATACTTAGAAGATCAGATCAGAAGTTCACTCTAAGGCTGAGTACAGACAGTCAAAAAGCTCAAGGCTGAATCGCTGTGTCTTTGTAGATTAGTCTAAAATGCATAGGTTAAATTGAAGCAGAAGTAAAGAGATGTTTACCCTTGATTCAGGAAATGCAGCCACATGCCTGCAGTGGCTCAGGCCAGAATCCAGGGGGCACTAGAGCATAGCTCGCTGGCTGTGTGTGCCTTTCTTCTTCCTGACGCCCCTGAGGTCTCTGGGATTTGCAGTCCACAATCACAGAAGCAGGACTCTGCAAGGTTGCTCATCACTTCCTCTTCCTGCTTCCAGGTGCCTCTGGGATTTGTAGTCCACAGTTCCAGCCAGCAGTAAGTTTAAGCAGGGGAAGGAGTATTTAACCCTTCTTCTGGGTCCCCGACGAGAGCCAGGATTTGCCTGGAGCGTGGGGCAATCCTCCCGATGTAGACTGGGCTACATCACCATCTGGGCTTGCCCCTCACCCTTGTCAGCCAGCTCTCACTGCTTCAGCTAGAGAGAAGAGGGGTGGGGCCAGCCCTGCTTCTGGATCAGACAGCCCAGCCCAGCCCAGTCCAGTCCAGGGCTGCAAAGCATGCTGGGATGGTGGGGGACTGTGTTTTGACTTTAACCAGGAAGGGGTTTGGGGCAGAAGTTTCATAAACTGGTTTGACCCAAATCAGTCAAGTCTGACTGACTACATTCAGCCAGGTTTATCTTAAACCAGTTTTAGCCATTTTGAAATTGGTTTACGTGCACTGCACTTCTGTTCTATTACAAGTTTAAACCAGTTTCTGATCATTTAAACCGGTTTATGTGTAATTTCTGTCCCTAGCCCAGGTGAATATTCTGTTCACTTGTCTGCTGGAATAATCTATTTAATTTCTCACTCACGTAACCTAGAATTAATTGCCTAATCACTAGACTATCTGAGCATCAAAAATATAGCACAAATAAATGTTCCATCAAAAATAAGGCAGACAACAAACTTTTTTTTTTCTCAGCTACCGTTATGAGAACCAGGCTCTTATTTGTGGTTTAAGTCACATTTGTGTGGTGTACCCTATAGCAGTAGTTCTGAATCATGTCAGATATTTCCTTTGCTTAAAGATATATAAAGTAGCTTTAAAAATATTTCACAATGTGCAATAAGAAATAAAAAATGGCACTGACATACTAAAATTTGTGCTCTAAACATTAGCACCACACATTGTTAATCTTAAAAAGAAACATTTTCTTTTAGGAAAAAATGTAATTACATTATATCCACATCAAAGAACTAATTTGTGGCTTTCTGAAAAGGTTGTGATGAGTACTGGAAGCTGTAATATTTGCTTTAAAGTGCAGCCATGATAAATGGGAGAGGTCCAATCAAAGACACAATCAGAACTGAGAGTTTATATAATTTAATTAGAGTGAAAAAATAGAGGCCCATATTCCCACAGTTAATCACTGGTGGGCTACTGTATGTGAAAGAAAAAATACTATTCTAAAAATATTACCATTGGGCCATACTGTATTTTTTCAACTTAGACCAGAATCTGATTTTAGTTACACTTATAACTAAAATGTATCTCAGAGAATTCTATTAAGCATAGCTGAGATAAGCATCTGGCTGCATTTTCTCAACATAGGCAGTCTGTTGCATAATCTACAACTAGCCACATGGCACTTGGGCTGATGCTAGTAAATGCATTTTAAATGTGCAGTGAACTTGGGCTAACTGAAGAGGCTTTTGCTTATCATAGACACATATACGTACTGTTTCATACACAGGGGAAAATAAAACTGCTCCCCTGAACTTGGACACATGAAATTCATGCTGCTCTATTTGCTATACTGCTGGACAATAACATATCAATGATGACTATATATCATATCACTATACAGTCATCTATCAAAGTGCTTGGGCAGCATACTAACAGATGTGCTTAAATGCATTCAGTGTTCTTGAAGTTTTAGGGGGGAAATTGTTAAGAAAAAAAGGTTGAAAAAAGAACATGCCAAGACCTAGTATGAGATGGAGTGTCAAGCACTTAGCTATTATTAATATGAACCGCAAGTAGTCTATTAAGACCAACAGTTTCATTTAACAATTAGTGCTCGATATCCATTAGGAGCAGGTCATATTTAATAGCAATGAACTAACTCATCTTTCCCCTATAGAACACTTAAATGGTTCCTTGGCAAGCAAACACATTTTTCCCCTGTGCACATGATTGGGAGAAGGGATAAGAGTAGGAGTTTATTTTTGCAGGACTGGGTCCCTTTCCACCCACTCCACTCTGAATCTGAATTTATATCTGCTAAGTCAAAATGAACTTTAATAAATGAGCCCAACTCATTAGCTATGTGTAGCTCATGCTTACAGTCATAATGATTTTAAAATGTGTGGCTGCATCTTGAAGAAGAACAGAGCTTGACATAATTTCAGTTATCAAATACTGGTAATTGACACAGAGACAGGCTGTGCTTTACACTGGGTTATAATTAATCCACTTCAGTGACCTCAAAGGCTGCACTTCTAAGAAATCTACCACTTACATTTTGATTCTTTGTCAACTACTTCAGCAGACATAAATTACAAATGAGGTACTAATGAAGTATTTCATCACCTGTTTACCTTCAGTGATCAGTTTCCTTACTCTAATTTACAGGAGGTAGAATTTTTCTGAAGCTACTGTCAGCTGGAACTGCCTTTTACTCTGAGCAGTTATAAATTAGCACATAACTACTCTTACTCTAATATATTCTTTGTTCTGGTTTTAAAATTCTACATCCTGGGAGGAAACAAGTTTATGTTTATAAGCTAAAAGAAAAGAAAAGAAAAGAAAAATGCTGCTTTATTTTATGCCTTCTCAGAGTTCCTTCCCTTCTGTACTTTGGAGTAAATAAGCAAAACTCCATTAAAATCCACATAGTATATGGACATTTATAAGAAATAATTCAGCTAATAAAAATAATTATAGACATAAACAAAACCCTACTATGTTACTGACCAGTAGGAATGAACCTGCAGTACCTGAAGCAGTGTTTGTTTACAGGTACTGAGGCATAGTCACTGAAATCCTCGTCTTATGATAAAATACCTGCAATGTTTCCAATCCCAGATTCAACATGAAATGCACAGGAGAGTAGGTATGAAACAATATTAGATGGAATCATAATGAGGTTCTGCAGTTCTTGTCATGGAAGAGGTTGCATTGCAAGTCTCTTCCAAAGACATCCTCTTCCCTGAAAAGAACTGCAAAACCTCACTGTGATGCCTCCAGGCTTTTCCAATGTAGTCCTTATGTTAAAGGCCCAGCCTCACTCCCATCATCCAGGACTTTAGCCTTCTCCCCTTGAAATATTAGAATTAGAATATTAGACCCATCCCAATCTCCATGTGGGTGGGAGGCAGCTGCCCAGCAGCCAGGACAACTCTCCCAGCCACATGGAAATTGGGACCTGTCCCAGCTGGGACAGCTCCCCTGCCCCCCACCCCCTAGTCTTAGGGCTAGCCTGATCTACCCCTGGCTAGGATGGAGCAGCCCACTGACCCTGGACAGCTCTCCCCACCCTCCAGAGCTCAAGGCTAAGCCCCCATGTCTCCTGACACCCCAAGGCTGGCACCTGGGGGAGCCTGGAGCTCCCCCCTGGACTGGGCTGCTCCTGTTGGGCTCAATTTGCTTCTGATGGGGACACACATGTAGACATGCACTGGGAAATGCTTTAATAAACCTGAATTTTCTGTATGGAAAATTCAGGTACATTAACTGCTTGTGTAGATGTGTCCAGTGAGTAGGACTGGAAGGGACCTTAGGAGGTCACCTAGTCCAATATCCTGCTACGAACAGGACCATTCCCATCTAAATCCTCCTTTACAAGAATTTATCTAACCTATTCTTAAAAACTTTGGGAACAACCCTTACACCCAATGACCAGGCATACTACCTGAAATATCAAAAACAATTTACTTTGCTCCATCATCTTCTTTCCTATTTTTTGAGCCAGGGGTTGCTAGCTAAACTGTCTGGGCCTTTCTTACTTTAGTGAAGGCTATGTACTGGGTGCATCTACACGTGCATTAATGCACTGTTGCTACTACACATTACATTTAGTACCTCTAATATGAGGTACTACATAAATGTGCATTTGACTGCCCTAATGTACAGTAGCAAAAGTGCATGCCTTTTTAGAGACACTTAATGTGCAGTAGCCCATTTCTGCTACACATTAGCTTATTAGCACTGTTTTTGATGTGATGCTTTAATGTGCAGTAGAATAGGCTACTGTACATTAAAGCACACGTGTAGATGTACCCACTGTCTGTTCTGCCTCCTCTAAGACTCTTGATTTCATCAACTCTGAACCTTTTGGGTGTACAGACTGAACTCAACTGAAAAGGCTTTTCTCTGGATTCTTCCAGTATACCTATAGACATGACTAAGGATTTGCTGTAATTAAAATGCACCACCACTGCCCTGGAGCTGTTTGAAATGTCCTGGAATGGTTAACTTCATGTTTTGTTTAAAACCCCCAAAAGCAGCTGTAGCTATCTGGGGAATCTATGTACAATTATGGATTCTGTTTGATGTTGGGGGTTTTCTGTTTGTATCCATGTCAAAACTGCATTTTGCATGTGTGGCTACCTGCCTTCTCTGTTGTGGTTTTACCTCCTGCTTGGGCTGAAATTTCAAGGAGAGGGGACAAATTTCAAGGACATAGTTCACAGTAATGTTTCTGAGTAAACTGTATATGCTGATAGAAGGGATTTTTCTGCCCAAATAGCTACACCACCTCCCCAAATGATCTAGATTAACTTGACAAATTTCTTTTCACACTCTATCATAGCTCTTCCAAAAAAACTTTGCAATGTAGACCAAGCTGTTGGTGGGGCTCACAACAGAAGGTTATTAACTCTTGATGATCCTGGGTTCATACAAAAAATCTCTTGGACAGAGAGTTGGCTATAGCCCAAGTCAAAGGTTCATCCAAGCCTAGATGATCTATTAGACCAGTGTGGTTAAGGCACACCACTTCCCATAGATAATGGCACACAAAAGAATGTCAATAAGTAGGGTAGATATGCACTTTTATATACTAAGTAAGATATGTATAGTGAGCACAATCTTATATGAACCTAGGTTCAGTTTATCAGATAACCATTTACTCCCCAGACTGAAGGACTTCATACCCATTTACAGCTGGGTTGACTTGCAGTGACTTTTAGTGATAGCCTAGAGGAAGCCTGAAACTCATGTCTCTGAATCTGGAGTGCAACTTTACCACCCTGTCACAATAGTGCCTACTTGAATACAAGAACTTTTAAAGCCTTAATACTTTCAGGGGAAGTAATTTATCAGAAGGTCACATGGAGGAAGATTTGAACACAATGTAGACACAGGTGTCTCCTGACAAAAAGGACTACAGTGAGATCAGAAGAAAATTTTGTGAGACTAACACATTCAT
This sequence comes from Gavialis gangeticus, assembly GCF_001723915.1. NCBI lineage: Eukaryota > Metazoa > Chordata > Crocodylia > Gavialidae > Gavialis > Gavialis gangeticus. The sequence goes on from NW_017729032.1 coordinate 41,591,292, forward strand.
TGGAAGGACAAGCTACATGTAGGAAAACAGAAGAACAGGAAGAATCCCGGACTGGCAACTTTACCAAGGTTTTGTGACATGAGTCTGCATTCATCAAAAAAATCCCCCTAATATTCATTTATCTGAGCCCACTTATCAAACAGACCCTACACTTTGGCCGACTTATAGGATTATCTTCTGAAATCCTATGACAGACACTTCCAACTGGGAACTCTGGGAGTGGGAAGAAAAACTGCAAGAAAACCACCACCCTATTTACAAATTGTTCAGCGCATTACAGAAATTCATTGCCCTATGTAATGCAGGACCTACTTCATAGTCAATTGCTCTTTGACATTTAGTTCATTATTTGTTTGATTTTGATGCTGCTGCCTAGGGATGTGTGAAGCTTCAGTCCCTGATTTGATTCAGTGGAGATTTGGCCCGATTCGGTGGCTGAATCTCCAAATCTGAATTGAATCAAAGAACCCTTTAATCTCTCTGAATAGAATCGGAACCCTCCAAATTGATTCAGAGAGATTCAGAGATTCAGACTGTGGTGGAGCACCTTTGGGGTGTGCTCACCATTTGAAGGGTTTCACAGGCTCTGAGGGGATCCTGCTTTTGATGGAGCAGCATGGGGAACCTCCCCCAGGAATTATTCAAAAGGGGGGAAGGTGTGTGGCAGAGCACCTCTGGTGTCTGCCACTTTCAGAGCCTGAAGAGGCAACTGGCAGGTGTGGCCCAGCTCTGATGACTGGCCATGTTAAGATTCAGGCCAACAGAGCTGGAGGCAGCACTCTGCTGCCTGGCACCAAGGAAACAACATCTCCCAGTGGAGCTGCTACTCTGGTAACACTAGGAGGTAAGGGCAAGAGTGAATGGGGATGGTTAGGAAGCTCTTGGTCCTGATCAAGACCTAAAACTGCACCCTGCTGGGGATGGGTGGCCTGGTGGGGCTATTTGTGGTGTGACAGTCCCCCAGAAATGGCAGGCCAGTTATCACCCTGGTGGAAGGCAAGTAAGGGCACCTAAACCCCAGCCCCTGCCCTCGGGTGGCTCATTTAACTTCGAAGGAAGTTGGGGCCAGGCACAGCTGTGGCCATCTGAGCCCATGTGGTATGCAAGACCCTGGAGAGTGGAGAGTGGGGCCAGGCATGGCTGTGGCCACCTGAGCCCATGTGGGGTGCAAGACCCCAAGGAGTGGGCCAGACACACTGGTGAGTGGCACCTGAGCCTGCAGAGTTTGATCCCAGGGCCCTGCGTAGGGGGCGGAGTATGTGCCTCAGGGGAGGTGGAAGTGTAGAGCAGCATGCAGTGGGGCACCTAATGGCCTGCACCAGAGTGGCAGTTGGGAAGCCTGGAGAGCCTAGCAAAGGGCATGGAGTCTAGCGAAGAGGCAAGGAGACCAGAGGCTCCACTGTGTGTGGGACGAGGAGTCCAGAGTGAGTGAGGGGAATGGAGCCCAATGAGAGAGGCCAGAGTTAGGAGCCAGGATATGCCTACAACATATGAATGCCGAGAGAGGTGGGTAGTGAGGCCCTGCAAACAGGGGGCCTGAGATGAGGCCCTGTGAGGAAAGGGCATGAAGTGGGCCCCAGTGAACAGTGGGCTCGTGGGTAGGCCCTCCTAATGTGGGGGCCGGATTAGGTCTAGGTAAGCCTTTGGGCACCTGAGGCCACAGGTGGGCCAGAGGCCACCTGGGTGGGATGGCGGAGGAAGTGCTGAAAGTAAACAATGAGGCGTGTCAGGAGCCCCTAATTCAGAGCAGCTGGGTAAGCAACCTGGTGAGGGACTAGAGGTGGAGTCACTCCAGTGTTCTGCAAATGGCCCAGCGCTAGCTCAGATGAGGGTTGCGGGAGAGGCCCAAGAGGCCACGCACGTGCTGGCTGGGGAGTGCAGGGAAACAAGCCCCAGGACACTCTGGGTGAGGGCAAGGCGAGTGTGGCTCTGGGAAAATGAGGCCAGTATGAGAGCAGCCCTGTAAAAGGGCGGTATGAGAGAGACCATGTGGGAGGCGGTGGAGTGAGAGGGCCCGTAGTATGAGTGTGGCCTGTAATAGGGCAAAAAGTGAGAGGCCTAACACTGGGGTGAGTTGAGCCTGGCCTCAAGCTGAAGCAGAGCTCAGCTGTTAGGAATATCTGTGAGGCTTGGGATGCAGTATAGGGGTGGCTGGTGCTGCATACATAGGCCCAGGAGAACAGGTCTTACGAAGGGCAGCCTCCTGCCTAATTAAGACCTTAATTTTTGAACAACAAGGCATGGCAGATGAGAAAGGCAAGTGGCATGCCCATAGACAGGTGGCAGACTACCACTGTGGCTGGTTGGGGAGTTCCCACTTTGCCACACAGGCATAGAGGCAGCTTTAAATGTTTTTTCTGCATACCTCTAGGTAACAGGGGCTCATGAGTACTGTGATGCTGGAGCGCATGGAGTGTTCCACAGAAGTGTGGGGGGCTCCCCAGTATGCTTGGCAGAAGACCTGGAAGTAGACCAGAAGCATTTCCGGTCCACTTCCCGGTTGGCTGCTGAGCATGCGGAGGCCCCCCTGCACTCCTGTGGGACACTCCATGCACCCCAGCATTGGAGCAATCACAAACTGCACCTGCTACCTCAGGGTATGTAGAAAAAACTTTTAAAGCTGTGTCTATGTCCTAATCACTGATTCTCTTAATCAGCATTGAATATTCAGATTCCGCCAAATTGAATCAAGGTCAGTGATCCGAATCAACGACTCAAATCACTGTCCCTGATTCAGGCCAAATCCGAATCTGAATTGAACAGGGCCCGCTTCACACACCTCTAATGCTGCCCTCCAAAAGGCTCATAGTGGCTTACAGTAAAAACAACTAAGTCATAAAAACAGATGAAGTATTAAAATAAAATAATAAAGGATAAAACAATCTCCCAAACAATACCCAGAAACTTAACCCCACTTGCTAAAAGCCTGAAAATGTCCAAGCTTGTGCTCTTGACGGGTCTGATGGGGGAAGGAGTTCCAAAGCAGAGAAGCAACCAGAAAGAACAACCTCCTGCATATTTTTGCTAAATAAATTTGATGCAGAACTAGAACTTGCTCTCGGCTGTCCTAATGGATTACAATGAAATATAAGGGTATTTGGGGCCCAGATCACTTGGAACTTTATGACCAGGTACGGACATTTCACTTTTACTGGTATAAGTGATCACAAACCAGTTTATATCCATAACAGAACAAAAGTTTAGCACAAAAAAACAGTCTATACCCATAATAAAACAGAAGATGGGCCTACATATATTGGTTTTAAAATGGTGTAAGCCAGTCTAAGATTTTCTATCCCCTCCCTCTTCCACTCCCTGCAACCAAAGGGCAAATGTGTATTCTGTTTTCCCCCATCTAAACTGTGTCACTTACAGAAAATTATGTAACTCAGATCAATAACACCTCAGGCGTTTTGAATATCTGTACCTAGCCTATGGGTCAAAACCAGTACCTGGAAATGTGTCCATAAAGCTCATGGAAGAAAATACACGTTCTGGAGCAGTGGTGAAAATGGAAAAGTATGATTTTTTTTTTCTTTGTAATTTGTTATTTCCTGCACTTCACTTTTTTTCTCTCAGGCAGGAACATTCATCTCATGTGGTGCTCCAGGTTGACCAAAACTAGGGCATGAAATACATATACCACTGGAAAAACAAAAACCTGAATCCAAACACATTAGAAAGGCCTCTACCTACAAATAATTTCCATTGGTTGTTCCTACCTAATAACTTTGTTATAAAAGGGGGCAGGGGGAGAGTTATTACCATAGCAGCTGTCATAATACATAATATTGAGTATTACAGTAAACAAGCTGTACTTTCTTAAGGAGGCATATATATATATATAGATATATAGATATGTAGATATGTAGATATGTACATGTATATGTATAAAGTACTATTCTTCTGTACTTTTGGGGCTGGTATAAAGTATTTAATTATTTCCAGAGATTGATTTGAACTGTTTTTTGTTCAGGGTTTTTCAGGGGGAAGGAGGGGTATTTTTGTTATTATTTGATTGTTTTGTAATGTTCCTTTTTACAACAGGTTGCAATTTTATTGTATTTTAATTAACAAAAATAGAAGCAAAGAAACTTTAAAATATCAAAATTAGCTATACTGATCTTTTTTTACGAAGAAAGAAGGGAATTCCACCTTTGGAAGTGAACAGGGCAGCATGGATAGGTTCTTGAACCATGATTTTGCTTCTGCTATGGAAGACAGCAATTAAATAAACATTCTAGCAATATTTACAGGGCAATTCCAGTCATACACTCCAGATGTGAGCATAAGGCCACTTTGTCAGCAAGGAGGGCCAGTAATCAGTGATCTTACTTTATACTATTACAAAAATAACTCTTTTTTCCCCTTCATAGTTGTTCCTAAGCAAGGATGTACGAAACAGCTGAAGCTTGCTTGTGGTTATTAGTTCTCTTTAATTCTGCCATCTTGTTGCTGTGTTCCAGAGGCTTAGATAGCAAGAATCAGCACCCAGCATTTTATATGTTCATGTCATTAAATGTGAAATGTAAACTTTTTAATGCCTCTATTTATGCAGTAACAATGTACTTTTGTCATGTAAAACACATTTATATAGTCTTGATGATGCAGAGTTTGTATTGTTTTTATCTACATTCCCTGCTAGCCTTTCAAGGAGAGCCAAGGGAATAAAAATTATGATGTCAGTTACTATTGAGCAGGAGGAATCTGGATTATAATCTGATTTTTTTTTTTTTTTTTAATAGGCCTGGGTGCAAAATGAAACAGAACTAAACCAGTTTGGGTTACTATCTAAAATGATCTTAGTCTTGCCCATCTCAAATAAGGGAATAATTATTATATGAATTCTATGAAAAGGCCCATATACAATTGTTTAAAGTTCCAGTTCGGGGCTGGGGAATGATTGTCCATGCTAAACATTCTGAACGTGCCCAAGTGCTCTGGTGAATTGAAGACACATCGCTTTTCATTTTGTGAGATCCATATATCAGATTCACTTTCACACTGGTAAAAAGATCTAAGAAAAGGCAAGAGAAAAAAGAGGAATATTGTGCAAGTTTTGTTTTAGCTACTCAGGTACACTTAGAAACAATAATTATACAGTTATTGAATCCTGTTCACATAAAATACTGGCTGGCTAGTTTATATAAAGTGATTTTTACTTTGTGTGCATGGACTAGCCAGTCAAATATTTGGCAAATATATATTTATTACAAGGCAAGAATGATCTAAAAGGCAAGTTTAATATTAATTGAACTGATTTACTCTTTTTAAAGGATTTTCAGTTATGTCATTGCTTACCATAATTTACAGCTTGGCTAGAGAATTAGTATTGCACTTTGGCAATTGCTAAAATGATCTGTGTGTGGTCAAGACAGCTGTGTCTCTTGTTGCTGAACGTAATTCTGATTTAAGTAACTGGTATCTATTTTAAGTAGGATTTCAAACTTTTTTGCTTTCTTTTTCTAAAACCATGTTACACAGAAAGAGAAAAGAGAGGCTAGTATTGACCTGTCTGCTCACTGTGCTTCAAACTATTTTCCAGTGCAAATTTGATAGCATGAAAGGATGTGAGTCGTTGCCTTGGATAACTAAAATTTTCAATGATAAATAACAGTGTTACAATTTCAAGATATTATAATTTGGGATTGATATAACTGTTTAATCAAATCCCTAGTGCTAATCCTCAAATCAATTTCTACTTTCTGAAGTGTTCCCATCAAAATCTTGAATTATCTGCATTTACACTTGAAAAATTCAGATATATAGAAGGGGCATGAATTCCACTGCTCTTATTGGAAACTGGAGATAATACCACTGCAATCAGTAGAGTTATGCTGTATTAATCTGGTATGAAAGAAAAATATGGATCAAAGTCCTTCAATTACACATAACAATGAAATATATCAACCATTTTAAAGTTTCAGAAGAGCTAGGGATCACAGAGATATACAAGACTTCAAGAAGACTGTACCAGCTGAGAAATTCACATCTGAATGAGGGTAGGCAGTGATTTCTGCCACTGAAAACAGCCTTTAACTCTAATCAGAATTTTACACAAGAATAGTCAGTGGAGATTTCCTGGAAAACCCACTGAATCGACACATCTCCCAGATAATCTCACCCAGCACTCTTCAGTAGGACCCGCCACCTTCTGTGCTAGACAGCTCTGTGCCTTCTTAACAGAGTATTGCATGTAGGGCTGACTGTACAACCACATCTCACTTCTCCAAAAATACTTTCCACCAACAGAATGAATCAGGCCCATACTTCATATATTATACATGTAAATTACATGGAAAATAAACACGAATTATTAACTGCAGATACACAGTTTCAGTAGAGTTCATGGTTCTCTGGGTTTTTTTTAAATCAGAATTACACCCAGATGGAGTTTGTACAGACTAAAGAAACCAAGATGTATTATTTTTAAAGAATGTACCTACTGATGCTAGGCTAGGGAAACCATGAAAATACTAAGAACTTGAGTGTGGAAATAATGCTGGGGTTTTTCAGGCTTTAGTAATGAAACATTTTGGAATATATTTAATTTTGCATTCGGCATTCACAAACATTTAGCCTTTTTTCAGAGAACATGACTTTTGAGATGTATTCCAAAACATTCCAGAACACCCTTGTAAAATAAGTTTGAGATCAAGTGAACCCATGTCCTACGCAAATGCTTTCTAAAGTAAATAACAAGGGAAAAAAACATATTTCATTCTGAAACCTTTCTAGGTCATGTTGGGATCAAGCCATTTAAATGTGCAGCAAAAGGATAAATAGAAATGTGTGGTTTACTATAAATGGGGTGCATATAGCAAGAGTATCCTCTTATTTTACACAACATGCAAAACTCCAAAACTATCACTTTCAATTATTTTGATTGTGTTTCTATCTATTGTGGCTGAAGCCTTAGAAATATATAGATATATAACATTTTCACTTTAAACTACAAAGGCAGAGAATGCCTTAAATACAACAGATGCTTGTAGCTGATGAATATCTGCACAGCTCTCATAGACTTAATAGAACTACAAAAATGTGCCTCTGAAGAGGATCTCACTTTTAGTCTTTAATCCATTGATTTTTGCTTTGGTACAATATGTTATATAATAGTACGCAGTATTTGACAATCTAGTTGCAATACTTGGGTATACCATGGTAATTCAGACTCAAGGTTCAGTCTGAACTCTGAATTTTTTTTGCTGTCTTGAAGTTCTTTCATAATTAGTTTCATATGAACATAGAGCTCCGTTCTTTCTTAAGTTGTAATTTTGTTAGGGGAGGTTTAAATGTCCCAGGGTTCTCCAAACACAACAATTTAACAAACCCATTAAAAGTTAGCTTAGTTTTGTGCAGAACTTTTAATAAACTGTAATATACCTAACAAATTCAATATCCAACCAATTTTCATTGTTGGATTCTCTCAGCAAGGCACTATTTCCATTAAGAAGAACACTATACAAAAAATATTTTAAATTAACAAAGCCATTTTTAAGGTGCAGGAATACAGAAAGTAAGTAAAAACTGTCTTTTTTTCCTTTCCTGTAATTTAAAAGTTAACATGTTAAATTGAACATTTTTAAAATCTGCAAATAATTGCCCCATGTGAAATATTGGAAACAAAATAGCTGTTCATGTGCTTTCAAAGAAACTATGATTTGAGAGGTGACATCATAATTATTTCATTTTGCATGTCTGAAAAAAAATGCTATTTGACAGAAGCATTGCTACACAATGTGGTAGAGGAAATGAAGAACACCGCTTAATCCATTTTAAAACAGGGACAATTTCAGTAGGCAAAATACAGCTATACATATTTAGTCAAGTAAAGAGCCCCCATGGGGCTCTTTAGCCTGGAAAAGCGCAGGCTCAGGGGTGACCTGATGGCCACCTATAAGTTTATCAGGGGTGACCACCAGTACCTGGGGGAACGTTTGTTCACCAGAGCGCCCCAAGGGATGACGAGATCGAATAGTTATAAACTACTGCAAGACCATTTTAGGTTGGACATAAGGAAGAATTTCTTTACTGTCCAAGCCCCCAAGGTCTGGAACAGCCTGCCATTGGAGGTGGTTCAAGCACCTACATTGAACGCCTTCAAGAGTAAATCGGATGCTTATCTTGCTGGGATCCTATGACCCCAGCTGACTTCCTGCCCTTTGGGCAGGGGCCTGGACTCGATGATCTTCCGAGGTCCCTTCCAGCCCTAATGTCTATGAAATCTATGAAATCTATGAAGTAACTAAGAAGAAATACTCATATACCACTAAGTTTGTGCCACTAAGAAATACTAGCATCAGGTATGAAATTGTCAGCTAGAGAAACAGAGGGTGAAGTAGAATAATAAACAGTTTGGAATATAACATGTTTTTGGGATGATTAGATTAAAATAGTAGTAGTACAACCAGCAGCAGCATATATGTTTAAAGCACCTTTTATCCAAGAATTTTTAAATAATTTTTATACTAGTATTTTGATGAGACAAATATCATTTCAGTTTTATGGGAAGTAGGGGGTGCAGCAAAAAGTGTCAGAGAGGCACAACTTCTTTTAAGGGACACAGCCGGTCAGTGGTAGAGCAGGAAACAAAATTAGCATTGCCAAATTATAGTGTGTTGTTATAACAAGACCATGGTTCTCCTTAGCTAGTTCTTATGTACTCGGGAACACATTTGTCATTTTAATTAGGGAAATTAAGATGCAGCTAAATACCTAATGGGATTTTCTAAAACATGAGGATGTCAAATTCTGATGGAGAACTGATGGGAGTTAGGCACCTAGATACCTTTGAGGATCTAAGCCTTGAACCTTGCAATATTGAACCAAACAATACAAAATCAGGGCCTTAGCTCCAGTATACCAAAGTATTTACACATATGCATTACTTTATCTATAAAATATATGCATTTGAAGTCAGGAGAAATTCTCATGTGCTTAAGGTTATGCACACGCTTAAGGGCTATGCTGGAACAACGCATTATCCAGTGTTTATTTATGGGTTACATTTTCACCTGATATGAAGCATGTTGTTCTATATTATTGTAGATGATCATCATCTGCAGTACCAGGGTCACCGTAGTCTACAATTTGAAGAATTAAGCCCCCTTCAAAGGCATTGCTATTCACTGAATAAAAAATTAGTCGTCATTAAGCATCTGTGTGGAAAGACTTCAGTCAATCTTGGCAGCTCTTACTCAAGCCTTGAAGATTTCCATCGGTGTCGGGACTTTAAAACATAAATACAAAAGCAAAGATTAGGTTTTATAGGGAGTTTACCAGACTAAACATAGTTTTCAGAAGTGTAAAAGGAAAATAGTAAAAAAGAAAAACCGCCAAACCTAGCAGCAACTGTAATGATGAAAACAAGAAAGATTTCTGAACTGTTGTGTACCAGCTCCACCACATGGCAAAGCACAACTCTACAATTTACCTGCTACACATAAAACAGTTGAAAATGATCAGAAAATCTTTCATTTCTATTCTTCAAAAAGATGAATTTCCAGTAGTCTGAACCTAAAAAGTACACCTATGACATAAAGGTGTCTGATCTTCACTAATCTTGAACTCAGAAGGGACTACATAAAGCTACTATCTATGCATATCAAGGCCCAAACCTTTAATCTACAACAGTTATGTCCAGCTAGATGGTTGTGTAGTCCTTTGGGGTAAGAAATAATCTTAAATGATGTGTCTGCACACTACTTAGCAAAACAGGGTCCTAATTCCTGAGTGGAATGGCTACATGCCAAAAGAGTACATATAACTAAAAATAAATAGCTGCTTGAGGTGGGACAGATAGCGGAAGGAATTTTCCATATAGCCAGGCGATGGACCAGCTGTGGAACCACTGCTATCCTAAGGTGGCATTAGCTCTGGGACCTAATGTACCCCATTGTACATGGGGAGCACAGAACACCTTCAGTCCTGGTTTTGCTCTTATCTGTGCACCTGAAGTCCACCCAGTACAAAAGATGAGCTCCTGCCCATCTCCCTACATTTTTGCCTATCTGAGGCACACCAGTTCCACTTCCCCACCAGGTTCTGTAGCAGTGGAGAGAAGGCAGCTGGATCAGTCTTATCAAGAATATTAAGGTGCTGAAAAATCAAAATGCACAGTGTTTTGATTGTCACAAGTTGTGTAACTGGATAAAATGAACTAACCACACATGTTTTCAGTAGACAGAAACTCAGTATATTAAATGGGTACATACTCTGTCTAAACTGTGGCTTGGACAGTGTGACCTATGCAGGAGAATTACAAGGGTAAGACCTCCCCCTGATACCCATGAGCTGGCAAAGCCTTGGATCTAAGCAGACAAGGAGCTTATTTCTCTACTGTGGGAAGTGAGCTGGAAGTAGCAGCAGTAGGCAGACCCATTCCTCTGTCCCCTTCCTTCCATCCAGCTGGCCAGCATAGCATAGGTGTTTCCATATTTTGATGCCAATCTGAATCAGTGCTTTTTCAGAGGTGCTGTTTGTCTGAAGTTTATTTTCGTGCCACAGGATGGATTTAGGTGCCCCACTTTAGGTGGTCAAATTTGGAAAAAATGGCCTTAACCACACTATACCACAGTTTTTGTGTCTGTAAAATGTGTATAACCAATTTTCAGTCTACAGAGAAACCAGCTGCAATGTTTCATTGACTAAAATTCATAAAGCACTTTGGCTGAGTACATACCATCAAAAAACCTGAAGCTGAATCAATTCAATCTTTGCAGGTTAATCAGATTGAATCAATAAGCAAGTGAACAGACTTTCACTTTTGATTCCAGAAATGCAGCCTCATGCCTTCTGTGGCCCAGGCCAGAAGCTGGGGGGCACTAGAGCATGCCACCCTTCTGGGCTGAAGCAGACAGCTTGGGCTAAGGCTATCCTGCCCACTCTGCAAGCAGGGGAGAGAGGGAGGTACAAAGCATCCTGGGATGCTGGGGGACTGTAAGTTAACTTGAACCTGGAGAGGATCAGGGACAGAAATTCAATAAATCAATTTAACCTAAATCAGTTAAATTTGATGCTGCATCCATCCAGGTTTATTTTAAACTGGTTTTGGCCATTTTGAAAGCAGTGTATGTTCAGTGAACGTCTGTTGTGTTACAGACTTGAACAGGTTTCTGATCACATAAACCTGTTTATGTGTAACTGCTGTCCTTAGACTTTGAGATTTACATGAAATGGGCTTTAGAAGCAGAGATGTATTATATTGACATGTTGGTGCCCTGGATGTCAGGGGCAAAGTGAGAGCATTCACTGCCTTGCACAAGAGCCTATACCCACACTGCTGCTGCTGCTGCTTTGTTGCAGGCTCTCAGAATACAGGCTAGTGCAGTGATTGTCTGGGTTCCCTGGGGCCTGCCAGTCTGGTGCTGCCTCTGAATCAACACCCAAAGTTGGTGCCCTTCTCCTTATCAGTACTAGGAACTGGAGTGAACCTACCAGCTCATTTAATATAACACTATACAAACATCCATATGTTAACAGCTTTCAGTTGCAACTGAATTACAAAAGCTTTGGTGAACAACATGTCAACAACAGCTGTAAGCGACAAGGTTTTGTCACCACATTCCCATTGCGGATTTATTTTCTGCATTCATCCAATATTGTTACAGCTGTAATCTATCTTGGCTTCAGAATCTTTACTAGTATAGGTATTTCTGTAAATAAATATTCTGTGATTTCTGTGATATCTTTTATTCTGTGATTCAACTTTTCTGTATATTCAGATGATACTGCATTTTTATTGTGATCCCAGAAAATAGCCTACATATAATTCACAAATCTAGGATAAACTCTATTTGAACCTTATCATAAAATAACATGGACTAGAGGTACCACAAGGTTAGTTTCAGGCATCATCATGAGCCAGGAACAATGGGAAAATCATCACTGCCTAGCCAGTGAAAAAAAATCAGCATTCCTCTACCATGTGCTAGAAATTTAGGTAGCCTGAAGAGGTGCTTACTTGATCTAATAACAAAGATACGTTTTCTAGATGCATCAAATGGAAAGCAGCAAGCATTTGAACTAATCTCTTAATATGAAAAGGGCACATGATTTTATGTATGTTTAAAAGGAGGAGAGCAAGTTAGAGAGGGAAAGCACTTCTAAAGTTTTAGTAGTATGGAGGGTATTTTTGTATAATTGTTGCTACTTTGACTTCTAGATATACTGGACTTTCCTAGCTGCACTTTTTCCATCTTATTCACCAGTCTCTCTGCCTGCTTCATTTAGGTGGTAAGTTTTTTATTTTACTAATCATTCATAAGTAGCTATGACATTAATAGTCTCCTAAACTTTGCTAATATTTATATTAAGACAGTGTTCAGAAATGGAAGTTGAAGCAGAGCTTTGTTCATTAGAAATATAGTGCTTATAGGATATGAACAGTGGTGAAGTACATTTGCATCAGCAGGAAAGACAGTTAAAATAATTTTGGCAAACTTGAAAAATTCATTTTTGCAAAAACAAGAAAATGTTATAAAATCATATCAACTGTGCCAAAAAAACCACCTCTAGAATCACACAGTACAAAAATAAAGAATTTTTATTTTGTTTCACTGTGAGTTTTCTATTTTGTTCCAGAGTCTTTGTTTCACATTCAGATTCTTCAATGAGTTTTGTTTTGCGTTCAGCATTTCATCTGGAGTTTTCCTGTAGTCTGTCACATATTGCTCTGTGTGTGTGCATGTACATGCACGTCCATGTATGTACATGTGTGTGCATGTTGATTGGAGGAATACATGTCACCTCATGATATGTGTCAAAAATGTCAAAAAGAAATATTTCAGTAGTTCCAAAATAAAACTTTTTGAGAATTTCTATTCTCTCAACATAACAAAAAAGTGTCAATGCCAGGTTTAAATTAAATAAAACTTGGAAATTACAAATAATTTCTATCAAAACAGAAATTCTGTAGTTCAGCAGTTACGAAGCTATCAAAATAGGTCATTTCCAAGAAAGGAAATAAAAAAATCTGTCTTTACTGCCTTTCACTGTCAATAAAGAGGAAAAAAAGCTAAAGGAGAATGAGGATGAGAAGGGACAAGGATAAATTATACAACGTTCACAATTTGAAAAGCTTCAGCCAGCTCTAGAGTTGGGGCATATTTCAGGAAATGTTATTTTTCACAATTTTTTTTCATTTTTCAAAATTTAAAAATTAATCGTATTTTTTTTAATAACCATCCCTGGAAAATTAAAGTAAAAGGCAGAATTAAAAGGAGGAAGAAACAAATGATGGAGAGCTTTGCTATAGAATTGCAGATAAGTATCCATGTGTCAAATCAGCATTTCATTCTTGGTTCAGATCTCATCTTCTCATATAGGTAAGAAGAAATTGGGATTTCTGCAGTATCAGTGTTTCACTTACCTCTTGCTGACCATGAAATACCTCATATCACTAAATGGTGAATCCATAGGGCAACTGATGATTTACTTTTAAACTTCCTTGGGCTTTGGACAGAAATAACAGCTATACCAGTACTGAGTGATCATCATTTGATACTGGTATGAGCTCTTTCCATATGACTGTTGTGTTTCCAGGCTACTATAGCTGTATACATGAAATAAATTGCAATAACTCATATAATTGAATAAAATATTATAAAAAATACTACACTTTTGCTCCTGAATTTCAATGTCCCTTTCCCTATTTAAGCAGTTAAAAGTTATAGCTATCCTTAGGCATAGTGGTCATGGGTGGAGGACAGATCCTTCCAGTTGGTAAATATGGTGGTCATTCACAGTCAAGAGTGTACCTGGAGAAAAAAAAATGGGAGTATATACACATTTCTGATATATTAGATCAGGGGTCAGCAAGCTTTGGCATGTGGAGCCATTGGAGTCAACCTGCAGACTTGAGGCTTTGGTGGCATTTGGTGGTAGATAGGCTTCAGCTGTGAGTGTGCTGTCTGTGACATCATGGGGAGAAGTGCCAGCTGTGAGCGCCTTCCTTGTGCCATTCTGGGGAGAAGCACCAGCTGCAGGTGGGTCCTAGTGCTTACCCTTCACTGACCCAAAGTGGGTCATTCTACCGCACAGCAAGAAGAGGTTGCCAACCACTATATTAGATATTTTAAAGGTGTGATCACATATATAGTAATTCATGAAACTTATAATACAAGCTATTGAAAACCAGCACAGAATATTGTACTGTTGTTCTGAATGTAGAATATAGGAATAATAAAAAAAATAAGGTACAGGCTTTGTAGAGGATTGCATCCGAATTCAGATTTTACCGCTCTCCCCGCCTCTACTGAACACTGGCTCTGAAGCAATGCAATATTCTAGTTCTCAGGCACTCACACACAGGTACTCACAAAGCATTATAATGATGGAAAGATTTTTAATTTCCTTGTAAATAGGAAGTGTTATTGCACAACTTGTAGTGTCCTCTGCATAAGTGAAAGAATGAAGAATGCTGCAGCTATTGTTTGGAAAGGAAAAACAAAAATGTTAAGGGTTCTACTAGAAGGCAAAAGAAACCTTTCATGTTATATTTAAACATAAGGAATAAAATTCTATAAAAGTAATATACTATAATAGATATCCTGGAGTCTATAACTATAGTTTACCCATAATAGCTGTGCTTTCCTGCACTGCATTTAGTTCTTTTTCCCACTGGGAAGTGATAGGCTGGCATTTGTAAGGGACCTTTAGAAAATAAAACTGCTATTGCTTGCAACTTTTATGCTCTTGTCTGTTATAAAGAAGACTGGATCATTCTATTATTAATTTCCTGAACCAGTCCATTGTTAGTGCCACGAATGTTTATATTAATCTTGACATTCCTGTGTTATTTTGATTGATTGACAGCATGTTTTAAAAACATAGTGTCTGATCTATTCTGGTCTCTTTGTATTGTTCAGATAGCAGAAAATGACTTTAAACCCCTTACATAAAGTAGGAATGATGCTTGGATGAGGTAGACGATGCTTCCATAGCCCTCCCTACAAGAGGTTTGTCAAAGGCAGGAATGGGCATGACCGGATCGGAGAGGATGAGGCAGCTGAGCACAATGTCACCCAGCTATTTGTGGTTGCTGTATGATCCTTTGGGGGCTATGGCCAATTAGCACAATTTGGACAAGTCCTGATAAGGAAGGAAAACTGCTTATAATGATCAGTTTAAATGGCTTTTATGCAACATCTCTCATGACGTACGAGTTTCATAAACCCAGCTACCTTAGTACAAGAGATACACAAAAATCCCACCTAGATACCCTAGGCATGCAACATCCTTGGCCCTGACAATTTCAACCAAAAATCTACCTACCTACTATTTACTGCACATGTCCACAGGGCTGCTGAGCTGACCATTCAGGTGACTAAAGCTTCTGAGGATTCACAGATTAGGTGTACCTACACTAACACTCCTGAGAAGCACCTTATAGCAAGCATGCTTAGAGCATGCCTAATGGCACTGAGTTCATTAGCCCAACCACTTTTATTCAAAATCATGTCTAACAGTGGTGCTTCTGCCCTCCTTCTATATTATAGCTTAAACTTAGTGTTTTTCTCCATTGCATTTTATTCAATGAATCTTCAGTACAAAATATGTAAACTGTGTTAGGAGCAGGGACTCAGGGTGAATAGTATTTGTAGGATATCACTTTGGTCAAAATAATCTATAATAATTGTGTTAGTATTGGGGTAGATTGTTTTGGTTCACTAAAGGTAAATGCCTTTATAAGTCACTGCTCTGCTCTGATTTGCTGACTATTTATTAATATCTACAGCAAATCTGCATAACAGTCTTTATGAGAAAAAAAATCAAACAGCTTGTATAGGCTATGCTATGAAGAAACCTGTTTCAAAAAAGCACAAAGCTGAATTCTTCTTTAAAACAAAATTTTCCTTTAAAAATATTTAACCATTCTGGGTATACATCTCCACTTGGGCACTGGTTGTTCATTTTAAGATTGCGAATAAAGAGGTTGACATGAGATGGTTCTCAGAGGATCTTAATGTAATTCTGATTTCCTCTATTCCTTCTCACTCAGAGCTCAGTTCTGTGGCACAGATTGATGATCTCCTTGCAATGTATAAAGAACAGGGGTTAAATCTTTGACTTCTGAAGTCACTGGAAATTTTGGCATTGAACTCACTGGGATGAATATTTTCTATCTGTTGTCTATGCTGATATTCTTAGATACATTTTCTGTTTGCTGCCTTTGACTATAAGATGTTCTGGCCCAACCTGTGGTCCCTGATGGGAGAGGAGGTGGCTCTCCCTAGATAGTGCTATTCCTTTTTCTTGGAGACAACCCAAAAGATAATGTTGGATAATTTATTTTTCCCCCTACACCATGATTTTCACCTTAAAGTTCTGCATTGTTCCCTTTTTATTCCAGACAGGATGTAGGCCTGAATCCTTTCTACAAACCTGTTTATAGACCTGCCTTAGCCACCCTGGAGAGTGCAAGTGAGTACCTTAGTGTCTTTATAAGATTGGGTCATGTTTAAGATTGGGCTGTGGGTAAGAATGATCTGTTTGTGAGCACTTGGCAGGCATCAGGTGTTTGTAAACTGACTGGTAACAACTGGTGCAGCAAAGGTTTGGATCTCTGCCATAAAAATATCAATGTTTGATATTGTTGATCAATGTTGATTCTGTTTGGCCTAAAGATGGACTAGGCTAATGCCTAGAACCCCCAGAGTCAGGATGGCTCAAGGCTAATGTGCATTATCTAGCCTTAATCTGCTCTAATTCTTATAAAATCCATTTGTGCCACACTTGAGTATTATCTTCTTCAAGTCAATGGAATAAGATATTACTTAATATGACCTGGAAAGGGCTTGGCCAGGAATAGGGGCATGCTGTAGACCAATACCTGGCTGTGCAGGTGGTGTCACCAGCAGGGATTTGGCTTCTTTGACCATGGGATGTTGTTCCAAAAAGGACTGCTGGGAAGAGATGGGATCCACCTGATGAACAGAGGGAACAGCATCTTTGCTGACAAGTTCACTAACCTAGGGAGGAAGGCTTTAAACTAGGTTTGCCAGGGGATGGAGACCAAAGCCCTAAGGTAAGTGGAAAAGTGGGAGACCTGGAGGAAGAGCAAGGAGGGGGCAACAGGGGAGGTGCTCTCATACTTCCTGAGAAATCAGGGAAATCAACTAGTTAACTCAGGTGTCTGTACATGAATTCACAGAGCCTGGGAAACAAGCAGGAAGAATTGGAAGTCCTTGCACAGTCATGGAACTATGATGTGATAGCAATAACAGAGACTTGGTTGGAGCTCATATGACTGGAGCACTGTTATGGATGGGTGCAAGCTGTTCAGGAAGGACATTTAAAGCTTTGTCTATGACTGAATCATTGAACCTTTCCAAATCTCTCTGAATTGATTTGGAGGGTTCTGATTCGATTTGAACAGATTAAGGGGTATATTGATTCAATTCGGATTTGGAGGTTCGACAGCCAAATCAGGCCAAATTTCCACCGAAATGAATCAGCTACCAAAGATTCACACAGTGCTAGTAAACAGATACTTTTAGATCCAATTACAAAGTATCAAGGAATAAAGCCCTCTGTTTATCCATAAAAGATGTTCAGCACAACAGTGCAAACATCCTCATGCCGTCTTGCCAATGTATCTTATCCCTGGCTGGATCAGTAACCACCAGGGATAAGAGGGGTTAGTCTCAAGGGTCACCAATACCAGCATCTGCTAACATGTGTGCCATCTGTGACAGGAGTTGTGTGGTGTGGACATTCTGTTCTTTAAGAACTCACCTTAGACCAGTATCTCATTTCATGTAAAACAATGCCAGAAGGTAAATGCCTCATGCTGTTGTAGTCATTTAGTTCCACATTATTACCTATTTTCAACCTGACTCACCATTGCCCTGAAATTTATTTTGTTGAACAGGCTTTGGAAATCATTGCAGAGGAAGGGTAGAACACAAACAAATCACCCAGAGTACTGTTGCACATGATGGCACAAAGTAAACACCAATCATAAATTACATTCTTCAGGAGTTCATTACTCCCATGATCAGTTACTCCTACAAGCAGTCCTGTTGGCTTTAGCAGGATTACAATCAGACCTTAGGCCTTTTGTTTCCAAAATAAATTGAAGTGTAAACATAGAAAATAGCTGTGTATACTAATGTATAAGAGTGTGTGTTAGTGTGTGTACTTAAAGAGAATGGATAGATGACAGAGATTCATACATCAACATGGGACATCCTTAGGTTTTCTGTATGTTACCAGATTTGTAGGCAAATCTGCGATTTATTTTCCATATTTTGGATGCAACCAATATGTGTTTTGCAGCTGTGAAAACGTCTTTCAAAGAAGGCTAATCTAAGGAAAGATATTGCAAACATGCAACTTGTGTTCTGTTTTGAAAAATATTTTTCTAATTTCATTGCTTCAGGACAGTGCTTTATGATTAAGCCAGACTCATTGAAAAATGTTGCTGCTTCACTACTGCAGGCAAAATCTGTACAGAATGGGATTTATAATATACACAAACTCTCAGACAGATCCTTTAAACTTACGGAAACTTCCATAATAGAGTTTTACTGAAGTCCAAAATAAGTCCTGGCCAATTTTTTTGCTGAATCTGTTGAATTCCAAAGCAGGTCTGGGTCTCAGCATGATTTTCCTACTGTCTTTTGCCTGAAAACTAACTTATATTCCACCCATGAGCATAAGCCATAAAACAAGTACAATGAGATGTATAGAAATCCATCTCTCCCTGCCTAATGAATTTAATCAAGATCAACAGTTGTGTGAGATCAGTTTTGGCAGAAACCTGTGCAGGTGCAGATTTCTATTGTTGTTCAGTCAAACTGTGGAACAGAAGTTCTCTTGTGGTCTATGCCTGAATAACCTCTGCTTTGCTTTCCAATATTTTAATGAGTGAGCAGCGTGTTTGAGACATAATACTGTATACAGTACTGAGTGTACACACAGATAGGCAAAATAGGAACTTGTTGGGCACTTTCTTTTAAATACTCTGAAATACATTGTATAAGCCTGTCATTGGTATATCACTTGTGTCACCAAAATGTGCTTTCAGCAAAGGATATACAAGAAAAGAACACTATGTATGCCCCCTATTAACAGTCTGTTCCCCTTCTCTGTGTGCATTTGTGTGAGTGTAGGACAGAAGGGGAATTTCCTTATCACTCCCTTAATCTCTTTTCTGTCTACAGTAATTACCCCTGAACAGAGGCACAACATGTCACCTTTACTTTACAGGATACAATGGACACAGATGCCCTGAGAGCATGAGCATTGTTCTGGTACATCCAACATTGTCAGTAGTATATAGGCTCTCTGCCCTTCAATGCAAATGTGACAGGTGGGCGGGACCGGAAGTCCCACCCATTAGTTCCACCTCCTTTCCCCTTGTATGGTGTGTGACATCACCAGTCCCACCCCCGGACCCCAGTCACGTGATGCATGACATCACCAACCCTGCCCCCTGACCCCAGTCATGTGGTATGTGACATCAGCAACTCTGCCCCCACCTCCAGTCACGTGGTGTGTGACATCAGCAACCCTGCCCTAACCCCCAGTCATGTGGTGCGTGACATCAGCAACTCTGCCCCCACCTCCAGTCACGTGGTGTGTGACATCAGCAACCCTGCCCTAACCCCCAGTCATGTGGTGCGTGACATCAGCAACTCTGCCCCACCCCCCAGTCATGCGGTGTGTGACACCAGCACCACATGGTCCATGACATCAGAAGGACAGCCCATGCAGACCCCCAAAGCCCAACCCCTCAGGCTGCAAGAACCTCCCTAGATCACATGGTGTAGTTAGGGTGTGTCAGGTCCCAGACTGATCTAGCCCCCTTTGCCGGAGCACAGGCATGGTCTATGGGGTGGCAGGGTGGTGGTGTGACCCCTCTAACAACCTGCCCCACCACCCCCAACCAATTGGCAGAGGTTTCAGAGGCCTCAGACCTCCCAAAAACGATGCTGAACCAATTGGAATGAGTAGAGGGGGTGGGATTTGGGTGGCAACCCCACCAGGTCTATCTGCTTTCCCAAACAACCACCCTGTTTATCTGAGACTGTGCTAAAGCAAGCAGGGGCAGATATGGATTCTTTCACAATGCCTGTAGATCCACTCACTACAACCCCAAGACAGCTTTATAGAAAGTGTTACCATAGAAATAGTTTTGAGGAGGAGACATGGCCCCTTGCCCAAAGACTCTTTGAGACACTTGACCCTGTTCGGGAAGATCCAGTGAACAGGCAAATGGAGGAGGCCCAGACCCTCAAAGCAAACATTGAGAGTTTGGAAGACGGTATCTTTGTGCCATGTTTTAAACTTGTCCTCAAGCGTTTGAATGCACCACAAGGGTGTTAGCGTGGGGGATGTTGGGGGAAGCGGTTACCAGACATGCCTACACAGGAGGCTATGTTAAAGGAAGTTTATTACTCTCCTGGTGAAGCTGGCAGTTTTGGTGGGGAACACACTTTTCGAAGCCACCAGAAGACAGAATAAGGTTCTGAACAGAAGTGGGGTGGCCACTTGGCTTTCAGCTCAGGATGCTTACACCCTACACAAACCGGCAAGAAGACATTTTAAAAGAAACAAGACAGTTGTTTTAGATATTGATGCGCAATGGCAGGCAGATTTGGTGGATATGCAGCAGTTTTCCAAGAACAATGGTGGGGTTAAGTTCATCTTAACAGCGATAGACATATTATCAAAGTATGCCTGGGCCATGGGTCTAAAAGACAAGTCAGGTGGTGAAATAGCTCGGGCCTTTAAAACCATTTTTACAGAGGGCCATGTACCTCAAAAATTACAGACTGATCGGGGAAAAGAATTTTTAAATAAGTCCTTAAGCAAACTGTTAAAACAGTATAATATTTATCATTTTGTGACGAATAGTGAAGTGAAAGCAGTGATGGTAGAGAGGTTTAACAGAACGTTACAATCAAAGATGTGGAAGTATTTTACAGTTCACAACACCTTTCACTACATTGAGGTGTTACCAGAGTTTATAAAGAGCTACAACCACAGTTGTCACAGAACTATCCGCACCAGGCCTGTTGACGTGAACTTCTCAAACTCTCAAAGGGTGTGGAAAACTGTGTACGGGGACTATTTCAAAATAAAACCAGCAGCCCCCGTGTTTAGAAAAGGAGACCACGTGAGAGTGTCTAGGACCAAAGGGAGGTTTGAAAAAGATTATGAACAAACATTCACCGATGAAATTTTCATAGTGGATGAAGTCCTTAGACGTATACAGATGCCTGTATACCGCCTAAAAGATTACGAAGACGAACCTCTTGAGGGTTCTTTCTACCCTGAAGAACTACAAAAAGTGAACCCCAAACAGGACAGAGGTTACAGGGTTGAAAAAGTTCTAGCAATGAAAGGAAAGGGAAGAAAGAAGCTGTTGTTGGTGAAATGGTTGTGGTGGCCGTCTAAATTTAACAGCTGGGTGGAAGCCAACCAAGTTTGTAACACATAGGGGTACCTCAGACAGAAGACCGAGATGTGTGATGGCGACTTTTACATTACTTTGCCCAGCAACACATGAACCAGCATTTTTCTGCAGAACACCAGCTCAAGCTTTACCATACAACTGGTTAAACC
>NW_017729032.1:41613238-41614768 GCF_001723915.1 Gavialis gangeticus
GCAGCCTCTTTAGAAAAGCCGTTCTGCTTTTGAGAAGGGGCCTGGAGATTATTAAGCCCCACGCTAAAAATGCGGCACAAAACATAGCCAAAGGTGTGATTGGTCATGTCTCCTGAGCTGTCCTAGATAAGGTGGTCAAGCTGGAAAAGCAGAAGGGGTCCGGTCTCATGTATATTCAAAGAAAGAGCCTTAAAAGAAAGAGAGATGTAACAGACTTCAGACGTGCAGGACCTCCTCAACCCCTTAAAAAGAAGAGGGTAAGTCGACAGGGCAGCCAGACATGAAAAACCAAGAAGCAGCTAGGGAGAAAGAAGGGGCGCTCTCCTGGAGGAAACAGAAATATATTTTAGCTGCCATGGCCTTTGTTCACTGCAGGTCTGAAGAATGCGCCAAATCTGAACTGGATGTGTTTCAAATAGCCCCTGCACAGACCTGCATTGAGAAAAGCCTGTATGTTGAGATCCCCCCCCTCTCAGCTATTACCGAGTCCATCCCCCTTCACTTTTTCATAGCTAGGAATGGTGAAGATTACATGGATTTGAACAATACGCTGCTGTACCCTTACTGCAAGATTGTAAAAGGCGATGGAACTGATTTTGATGCTGGGGCAGCGGTGGGTTTGGTGAATTACCCACTAGCCTCTGTCTTCAGTCAGCTGGATGTCACTCTGGGAGACTGTCTGATAAGTCAGAACAACTGTTACCCCTACCGAGCTTTCATCTAATTGGTTCTCAACTACAGCGATTACACCCTCACCACACAATTTTCTACCGACCTGTTTTACAAAGATACCCCCGGCCATCATGAAACGGTTGTGCAGGATGGTGATAATCAGGGGTTTCAGAGATGGGTAAGCCTGACAGACTGGAGTAAAAAGATAGAGCTGCTTGCTCATCTCCATAGCGATTTTTTTTTCAAGAAAAACTGTTGCTGAATGGTGTGGATGTGAAAATTAAGCTGACACACAGCAAAGATGCCTTCTGCTTGATGGGTACCACAGTGGCTGGCCCCTGTAAACTAAAAATCACATCTGCCTCACTTTTTGTGAAAAAAGTGAAGGTAGCACCAGGTGTCCGACTGGGCCACGCGGAGGCCTTGCTTACGGCCAGTGCTAAATACCCCATAGACCGCATGAGTATGAAAGTGTTTAGCATTCCTGCTGGCAGCCGTGTCAACAACCACCAGAATCTGTTTCTGGGGCAGTTGACCAAACTCATCATCATCGGGTTCATGGATAACGATGCCTTTAGCGGGAATTATGCTAAGAACCCCTTTACTTTAAACATTACAATATTAATTTTGTGGCCCTCTACGTTGATGGAGAACAAACCCCGACAAAACCCCTACAACCAGATTTTGAGAACGGTAACTGCGTGAGAGAATACATGCAGCTGGTACAGACAGCTGGTAAACATACAAAAGACCGGACCCTGATATTCAACCATGAGGAGTTTGCTCCGGGGTACACCTTATTTGCCTTTGACCTGTGCCCTGACCAGGAGTGTGCTGATCATTATTCGCTGATTAAAA
>NW_017729032.1:41616765-41618765 GCF_001723915.1 Gavialis gangeticus
CACATTTGCATTGAAGGGCAGAGAGCCTATATACTACTATTGTCTGCACACACCAAAATTAGTAGGGTTAGATTTCCTCTTTAAAAGAAGTTTATTTATCCTAGTTAAGCTTAGCCAAATTGTTTTCCCTTGGATTTTCCATGTAGTAAGGTATTAGTGAGCCCAATTCAATCATTTTTCTCATTGCATCTTCCTTTTAGGGATTAATCATTTTAGGAACTGGATATTGAGGTTTCCTGACTGCAGTGGCAAGCAACCAGTTCTCCACCCATACTGGAAAACACAGAACTGATGCTATCAGATGTAGCCTCTAAATAGCTGGGCTAGGAACAGACATTACACATAAACCAGTTTAAGTGATCAGAAACGGGTTTAAACTTGTAACAGAACAGACGTTCAGTGCACATAAACCAGTTAAAAAATGGATGAAACTGGTTTGAGATAAACCTGGTGCAACTTAGTATCAAACTTAACAAGTTTATACAATATTTGTCCCAGACCCCTTCCTGATTTAACATAAACCAGAGTCCCTCAGCATCCCAGATGCTTTGCAGCCCTGGGTGAGGTTGTCTGCTGCAGAGCAGGGCTGGCCTCATTCCTCTGCCTGGCTTCCCCCTGCACCCCACTTCCCCCCACCCCACACAAGCAGGAATTCCTCTGTCCCCTCTCCCACAGCATGGACAGTAGCCAGTATGTGATATGCTAGCTAATACTGAAAGGTGTCTGTGTAAGGCAGACAGGACAAAGGCAAACAGGACAGTGTCTACTTAGAGCATTTTGGAGCTAATCAACAGGTCAGCTGGTAATGTCCCTCTGTTCCTTCCTTGGAA
Source organism: Gavialis gangeticus (assembly GCF_001723915.1). Lineage (NCBI taxonomy): Eukaryota > Metazoa > Chordata > Crocodylia > Gavialidae > Gavialis > Gavialis gangeticus. Next base: position 41,617,596 of record NW_017729032.1, read on the forward strand.
AAAGTTGTATAAGAAGAGATTGAAAGAATAAGACAGACTTTTGTTTACTTGATGGGGTGCTAAATGCTCTGTTATCAACCCTTTGCTAGATCCCTTGCTGGTCAGAAGCAGCAATGAGGGAGGAGAGTACACTCCTCTAATCAGAGCATCCTGATAGGGTCTGGCTATGTGCCCCCCCCCCCTCAGTTCAGCAGTATAAAAGGGAAGTGAGGGCTGCTCTAGTGCCCCCTGACTTCTAGACTGAGCCACTTCAGGCCAATGCCTTCATTTCTTCAGTCCAGAGGGAACGTCTGTATGGTTGGAAATCAGTTAAGACTAGTCAATCCTCACTGCTTCCCACCACATGGGGGGGCTGTCACAAGCCCCCCAACCCCTGCCCACTTCCCCAGCCCCTGGCCCTTTAAGAAAAAACAAACAAACCCTGGATTTATAGGCACCTGAAGTGGCCTTGGGGCTTTAGGGGGCTTGTGCAGAGCCCCCCATACAGTGTGGAGCAGTGGGGGGCAGCGGGGATCATCCTCCACTGGGCAGCAGATGGGGAGTCTGGGGGTTTTTTTGCTTTTGCTTTTTTTTAAAGGACCGGAGCTGGGATGGGTGGGGCAGCCATGAGGTAGGGGGGACGGGGACTGGAAGAGCAGGCGGGGGTTGTGGGGCTTGTAGCAGAGCCCCCAATCTGGCATGGTGCAGTAGGGGGCAGAGGGGATCGTCCCCATCACCTGGCAGCACCCGGTGAGTCAGGGCTTATTTTTTTGCAAAGACCCAGGAGCTGGGCCGGGTGGGGCTGGGAGAGCAGGCAGGGGATGAGCTCTGTGTGGTTCAGTGATTCGGCTGATTCAGCAGCAACCAAATCTCTGAATCAGATTCGGCCAAATTGATTCAGGACAGTAATTCAAATCACTGAATCAAATCACTGTCTCCCAATGCGGCTATATCCAAATCTGAAGCAAATACTAGCCACTTCACACAGGCCTAACAATTATGTATATATTAGCCTTGATTTGTTTATGTCACACACTATTTGAAAAATATTATTCAGACATGTGAAATTGTAGCACATGTCCAGCTTCATAAAAACTTGAGAGAGAAACAAATCAGAATTTTATTTTCAGCTGCTCACAGGTGGCATCTCCTGTGGCCAAAATCACATAATACAACTTTCATCTAATTTAT
>NW_017729032.1:41623765-41631168 GCF_001723915.1 Gavialis gangeticus
AGACATGTGAAATTGTAGCACATGTCCAGCTTCATAAAAACTTGAGAGAGAAACAAATCAGAATTTTATTTTCAGCTGCTCACAGGTGGCATCTCCTGTGGCCAAAATCACATAATACAACTTTCATCTAATTTATAATAATTTTTAATCCCCTTTTTAGGCTTTGAAGTACATTAAAGTGCCATCCGACAGTTTAAGTTTCAAAAGTAAACATATGTGCTTTTAATTTTTTCCCCAAGTGAAAAGGAAACTTCAGAACCATTAACTTTGGTTACTCCAATAATTTGAACTTTCAGTAGTTGCTGCTATATAAAAACACGCACATATGCATAAGTATATGCTGTACTTTCACTGTCCCAGACAATCATCTGGCCAGTTCCCATCTGCTGACTGTGACCTGAAGCAGTTACTTTTTGCCTCTGTCTCATTAGCATGGGCTCTTGCTGAGTTTCAGTAGCTCACACATGCTGATCTGTCAGTTGTTTTTATTGGCAAACAAATCCATAATTAACAAACAGAAACTATAGCGTTGGCTAATTTAAGTTGAAACCACATCCTGTTGTGTATTAGGTGTTTAGCAGTGTGGGTACTTATAAAAACAATAATTAAGTAAAAGAAAAATATATTGATAATATTAAGGGTATTTCAGGCTCAAAATAGCTCATTTCACTTCTCCTCATCTTTAAGCTAGTATGTACATTTTGCCATAGGGAAAAAATTGTCTAAATCTTTCTGGATAGTTTAATATTGGAAACCTTAGTCAACTTAATGCTTGTCTGTTAAAATCATTTGCATGCCTTTATATGCTGGGTGGGCTGCCTCTGCCAGCATACAAAAAAGATTATGAAGGGCTCTAAAAATATAGCCTTGTGAAGTGTATTTCAGTGGCACATAGTACTTTGCTCCCAGTAGCTGCCTCAAAATCACAAATTAATGAACTTCATTCAGAAATACATCTTGACATGCAATTCCCACAGAGGAAGGGAAACTTGTTTTAAAAGGACAAATTTCTATATCTTAAGTCTTGAAGGTAAATGTATATATAGAGAGTGTTCTCCACTATTTACTGCATTCGGCTTATGTGCCCCAAAATCATGTGGCATGATGTGTCTCCATTATGCCATGTATGCCACTATGATTGTTAAATGTATATTGGCTGGTTGTAAAATTCTACTTGTTATATATAAAACAGAGGTTTTAATGTTGACCTTTTTATGCATCCAGCATTTTGTTTACTTTTTAAACATTTTTACATTATATCATAAAAATGATGTCTATGGTACAAATTATGTTTGATAGTAAGGGAATGCTGAAAGAACTAGGATTCTTTAGTTTGGAGAAGATGCGGGGGGCGGAGGGAAATTTAATAGTCTTCAAATACCTGAAGTGTAGCTATGTAGATATTGAAGATTGGTCCCAGATGACATCAAAGCAAATTTAGGTTGGACATTACGAAAAACTTTCTTACTCTGAGGGTGTTTAATAATTGGAACAGGCTACCCAAATTTCCAGAATCATGTTACACAGAGACTTGACTCAGATGGATTAGTCAGGGAGCAAGGGGTTTGACTAGATGACCGCCCTTTCAACCCTAATGTGCTATGATACAGTGGAACCAGGAAGAACAGTACAGGCATTAAAACTGATGGATTTATGCCAATTTATATCAATGTAGATATCTGATTCAGTGCTTAGCAGGGAGGACACACAACCAAATGCCTGAGTTTAAAGAGTTCTATTAGGTCACTTTTAATCTGGGAATGATAGAGAGATTCATGGTATGCCATACCCCAAAATCACCAAAAACAGTTGTTTAAACCTGGAAAAGGAAGTAAGCAGTTTAGTTATATAATGCTGATAGCAAGCAGAGACTGAATACATTTCTACTGAAGCTGACAGAAAGATTCCCATTGACCAGAGTTCCTATGGATTGGGCCCAGGTTCTGTACCTTTAAACAGACACTAAATATGTTTAAGTCATGCTCTTGGAAATAGATTTAGTGTCTAAACAGAGCCCACAAACAGTATGTGTCTGTTTGCACAATCCTCTCTCCTTATGAAGTCATTCCAGCTCTTCTATCATTAAACTTGTTATAAAGTATTTCGTGCTTAGCCTTCAAAGAAATGTTAACATTCACAGATAAAAGATTCTGTATGCTGTCCATGCTGCGACTGTCACCATAAACCCTAAAATGATGACATGAACAGATGATAAATATCCTTACACAAAAAAACTATTTTTCACAGGAGGCAACAAAATCATAAGTAAACCTTTGTTGCTGTATCTGTGAACTAAAGGTTCTGTCCTCCCATTGAAATGCCTCTTGGTCGACAGACTGGCTACTGCAACTTGCTGACACTATGCGACAGAACAAAGGATTTGTCCAAGTTTTGATCCCACAGCTCAGTGCAGCCAAGTTCAGCATAACTATCTATCAGAGTGCTGGAATGTGCAGTGAGTGAATACCCACATTCTGCCAGGAAAGAAGAAAAGCTGGGTCATTGACTCTTCACAGAAAGAATGGCATTCTCTCACATCAAAAAGGCACCAGCAGCCTTCATACAGGTCTGCACTGTATAATGGGTAGATTTTCAGCAAGGGCTCAAAAGACAAATGAAGCTTTTATCTGCTTCCCAGCCCTCTGCAATAGGAGTTTACGTTAAAGCCACTTAACTGTCTGGAGTGCAGCCCTGTGGATTACCTGTTTGTGTGAATCGAGTATATTACCTGATCACATGGTCTCTGGGGATAACAGTTTTCTATAACTGGCTTCTCTTTGAAGGGATCTTCAACTATTTCAGGACTCTCACAAAGATTTCTATACACTGGTCTCAAGAACTAGGCAGGATTAAAAATAAACAGTTCTTCAAGCTGAGTAATTTGGCTTATGTTTCTGGTTAGTTAGTTTCTTTAGCCTTAGTCACTTTTTTTGTGTTTAGTAACAGAAGGGTGGTATATAAAGCTTTTCAAAGTATATTAACATGCAGCTTATATAACCTTTTCAGCCTCACAGGTTGCATGTCACACAGAAACGCTAGATAACCATACAAAAAGAAGCACCAGACTCTCCTTCCTGATCTGGAACACAAATGACTGGTGGTAATATATATGAAGATTCACAGTCTAGATTTTGGAGTTCAAAATCTTATTTACCAGAGATGAACTTTTCAAAGCAACATAAAAAGAATTACTCTTGCACAGTAACTTAAATTAATCTTAATAACTAAAGATGTGTAGTCTATTTAATAATACTTCAAAAAACATCAAGGCTTATTCAGGTAATTACATTTTTTAGAATAATCATCAGAAAAGTTTGTGAACCCAGGCATTTTGCTGTCCGTGCTACAGCTGTCACCATAAATCATAGACTTCCCTCCTATTTTCTGAACACTTATTTTTTTCTAAGTACAGATTTTCAAAAAACCCAAGGCAGAATCAATCAAAGTTAAGCAGTTTTCTGTAAGCAGCATAGGTTAGATCAGTAGTAAACAGTATACACATTCACTCTTTGGTGGAGGAGGGGCATGCAGGGCAAGCATTGGATAAGGCCTGAAGGTTGGGAGCGCTTCTGCACACTAAGCTCAGCCTAACACCTGTGCCACCCCTGATTGCCTGCCAGGCATGGGCAACCATACCCCCATACCCCGCCACCCTAGTGCTCTGGGATCTTATAGCTGCAAAACGAAAAAACCTTGCAGTACCCCAGGTACCCATGGTCCAGGTATCTGCCAGCAGCAGCCAAGTCATGGAAGGCACACGGTTGCCTCCCCACAAGCCCAATCCCAATCTTTTGCCCCCTGCCACCCTGACCCAACAGAGGCAAGTCACCCACACTGGCCTCTGCTTGGCTGGGGGAGGGAGCAGTCAATGCTGGGTTCAAAGTGACAGGGTGTCTGTCTCTGGCTTCTGAGATGTGGTATGTGGGAGCCAGAGCCAGGTTCTGTGGGGCTATGTCGGAGTACAGATGCATGGTGGTCCCTGGCTGGGGGTGCAGGAGCCAGGCCTGGGCTCTGTGTGGCTATGCCCAAGCACAGGGGCATGGGGTTCCCTGGTTGGGTGTGCAGGAGCCACGGTTGGGTTCCATAGGGTTGTGCCCAAATGTGGGGGTTCTCCTGGTCTCAGTTTCAGGTGTGCATGTACATGGTGGGGTGCTTTGCGACAGGGTGCAGAGAATAGCCTGGAGGTGTGGGTGCCCCTGTCCTGGGGCTCAGGTAGAGGACACAGACTCCTTCCTTCCCCTCTCGTCCTCCCCCCACCCCAGTTGCCTGCCTGCACCTGACAGATGGCTGGAGGTAGGAGGCAAGGATGGGGAGAGGGCTGTGCTGGCTCAGCTCTTGGAGAGTTCGGGGGTCAGGCGTACTAGGTGCTCGCTGGAGCAGCTGTGTGTGGGCCAAGTGCTAGCATGCCTCCCTACAAGGGTGTGAGAGGAGGTGGCAGGGAGCTACAAAGGAACCTGGGATGCCAGAGGACAGTGATCTAACTTGATAGATTGGAAATTGATAGGGATTGATAGGGAATCTTGTACAGAAGTTCAATTCACCAGTCTCACCTAAATCAATTAGATTTTAGTGAATACTGAATCAGGTCTATCTTAGACAAAGTTCTACCATTTTTAGGCCAGTCTATGCGCACCAAACTTCTGTGCAGTTATGAGTTTAGATCAATTTCCAATCACTTAGACTAGTTTATGTGTAATGTCTGTATCTGGCCCACACCACCTCCCCTGACAAAGAATGGTCCAATGACCTATAATCAACCCAGTCCACCTACTCCACTCTAAAGCTGGCTCTTGCCCATACTCCAGATTTCCATTCCCTCAAACTACCTCTTCAAAGGGCAACTTGTTATGGTTTCTACCACTACCCTCCAGTCAAGAAAAAACACTTCAAGGAGGTAGAAATACATCCATAAGAATATGGACATTGCCTCCTTAAGTCTGACTCCAGATATGTCTAGTCCTGTGTTCTGTCTACAAGAGGGGACTGTATCAGATGTTTCAGATGGTAAATAGTAGCCAGATGTTAGGTAATCTTGCTACCCTGACGTAGCTAGAGAGTGGTAGGGAGTTACCTGTTTGCTTATACTGTTATCACACAAAGTTCACATAAATGTCCATACCCCCTCTGGCCTCAACAACAACCCATGCCAGACAGTTTCAGACAAAACTTCTTACCCTCTTCTGAGCAGGCTCACTGAGTGGCTCAGCATCTCTGATGTGGTTGGGAAACAAACACCAAAAAGCCTTGAAAAAATGGCTGTTTTCCCTTAAAACCAGCTTCCACATGCAGCAGCTTTTAGTCACACCCAGACAGTGAGTCAGTTCAGCTCCTATGTGGAACTATTTTAGTAAAGGGGAAGTAATCACTTCCAGACTCTCAACAAGTTTTTCTGGCACTGAGGGAAACAGGTTTCCCTGATATAGCAATGACTACTCCATGTCCCAGGAGATGTGTGGGACTGAGGAGCTAACAGGGAGGACTGCAAGGACCAAGCTACCACACTCAAAATAATACAAAGCCAAGGTGGGCAGGCCCTGAGATCTTCAGGGAATATGGCCTAAGGAAAATATTGAAGTGAAAGTACATTGTTCCTCTTTACAACTCTCATTTTTTAATGACTAGCTGAAGTACCCATTCTTCGTCCAGGTTGTTATTTTTGTAATTGTAGTGTTTGTTTATTTTCAAAGAACTTAGTACAACATATATAGGTCAAAAATATTGTTTATTTTTAAAGAAAATAGTACAACATATTTAACATTTAATATTTACTGTGGGGTGAAAAAAAGGCAAGCCTCAATATAATAATGACAGCTGAGTTGCAAAAAAAGGGCAAGTGTCAATATAATAATAACTGAATTGAATTCACTGCATCCAAAATGGAGTGGTACCAGTTTGTTATCTAAGAATCAAAGTAATCCCAGTCAATGGAAGCCCCAAAAAGGGTCAAGTAAAAAAAAAAACCACCTATACTTTCCTTCGGGTAGTAGTCATTGATTTTTGGAAGGTTTAGAGTAGATAGGACTCATAGATTCATAGATTGTTAGGGGCTGGAAGGGACCTGGCAGATCATCGAGTCCAGCCCCCCTCCGCTCTAGGCAGGAAGGTAACTGGGGTTAAGTGACCCCAGAGAGGTGACTGTCCAGTCTCCTCTTGAAAACCTCCAGGGTAGATGACTGCACCACCCCCAGAGGGAGTTTATTCCACAGTCTGGACACTCTGACTGTGAATGAGTTTTTCCTGGTATTAAGCCTGAAGCAGCCTTCCAGGAGTTTGTATCCATTGGTTGTGGTCTTCCCCAGAGAAGGCCAGCCATTCTCAAGTTATAAGCCAACATGCATACATACATACAGACATACACTTCATTTTATATATATAGATTTACATTTTGGTACCTTGCTCCTTTAAATTTGTAAGTACTCTGCTGCCTGCAGACTCAATTGGCCATTTAGTATATGCTGTGAGCTCCCTCCCTCTCAGAGACATTATGGTTTTTTTCCCTTTATTGTCTTGTTTTTCTAAGAACTAAAAGGCTGCTCTAACTACAAGTCAGTCTTTTTGTACGGAGAAACATAACTTATCACTCATCACAAGTAATAATACACCACCTGAAGACATTCCTTCCTCCGGCCTGCTGGTAATCAGTTTATGCCCTGAAGGGTTTTACTTATAATTTTTAATAATGCAATCTCAGGTGAAATTATCATCCATATATAATTCTATAATCCTCACTTGAAAGTATCTGAAGCACTTGCTTCAGTAACACCCTGTGGCAGTGGAACATCTCACCCTAAAAATAAAATAGTAGCACTTTGTGCCAGAGGAAATCCACTCTGTCAAAGTTAAGAGCACTAAAAAAGAAAAACCAACCCTCTGACTTACAGACAATGCAAATGTAACCCGGGTACTCCCAAAGGTGTGCCCTATCCTCAATTGGATGGGATAGATAAGCAGGAAGGGGTGCTGTGAGAGGAATGTAGGGCAGATCCCTCTTTCCTCTATAGAGTTAGCCCAGGTCCAAAGTTCTTGACTATATACAATTTATTGAGTTGCAAACATTTATATGTAAAACTCCTTAAAATGGATACAGGTACAGGTATAGATCCAAATATACATAAAAGTCCATTAGCATAAGGAAGTCTGTCCCAGGGAGGGCATTCAGGTAAGTACCCATGCCCCAGGCCCAGCAGAGGAGTGGATCCCAGGACAGTCAACTCGGCAGGTCTATACCACTAGTGGGTTAGCCAGTAAAGACACCCTTACAGAGCCCATTATACAGAATTAACATACCCAACTGTATATAGCACATTCATGAACATAACCAAACCAACAATAGCAATAGATACAAAATATGAATTGCAACTGTACCAGATATTAGGTGTACCCTATCTAGGCTCCAACTAGGT
>NW_017729032.1:41636168-41636921 GCF_001723915.1 Gavialis gangeticus
TTTGGATTTGGATTCGGCCAATTTGAGGGACAGTGATTCAATTCAGTGATTCGAATCACTGTCCCAAATTGATTTGGCTGAATCTGATTCAGATATTTGGCAGCAGCCAGGCCAGGCGCATCTCCTGCCCGCTTTTCCAACCCCCACCCCCTATGGCTGTCCTGCCTGCCCCAGCTCCCGGCATTTAGGAAAAAAGCCCTGACTTACCAGGTGCTGCCAGGTGGGGAGGTGATTCCCAGTGCCCCCACACAGTGGGGGGGGCTCTGCACAAGCAGCCTGACCCTTCCCTGCTCTCCCCCCGCCCCCCATGGCTGCTCCGCCTGCTGCGGCTCTGACCCTTTAAGAAAAAAAAATGGGAAAAACCCCGGACTCACCATTCCTGCTCAGTGGGAGACGATCTCTGCTTCCCCCCGCTGTCCCATGCCACGTGGAGGGCTCTGCACGATCCCCCTGAAGCCCCGAGGCTGCTGCAGGAGCAGTGAGTCCCAGGGTTTTTCTCGTGTTTTTTTTTCTTAAAGGGCTGGAGCTGGAGCAGGCGGGGCAGCCATGGTGGGGCCTGGGGGACCGGGGGGGGGAGCTTGTGGCAGAGCCCCCCATGCAGCATGGAGCAGTGGAGGGCAGTGGGGATCACCCCCCTGCCCAGCCACACATGGTGAGTAGGGCTTTTTTTTTAAGCACTGGTAGCTGGGGCAGGCGGGGCAGCCATGGGGGTTGGGGGAGTGGGCAGGGGGCAGGGGGCTGGGGGAGCAGGCA
>NW_017729032.1:41637259-41638345 GCF_001723915.1 Gavialis gangeticus
CAGGGGGCTGGGGGAGCAGGCAGGGTTTGGGGCCTGGCAGAAGTCCCCTCATGGTCCCCTGCCCCCTCCTCCAGTCCCCCCCTCCCCTGCCCCCTACTTACCAGCTCTGAGTCTGGCTGTAGCTCCTTGCTGCAGCCACCAGGAACTGTCCAAATCATCAAAGCTCTTTGTATCTTTTCCAAAGAATCAGAGCACTCTGAATCAATTTGCATCTTTTAATTGGTCCCCTCATTCAATTTGGATTCTGAGATTTGGCCACTGAATCGGGCTGAATCTCCTCCGAATTGAATCACCACCCTAAGGTTCACACAGCCCTAGTTCCAGTCCACTTGGTCCCTCAAGTGGGCTAGGGTCTTCTCCTCCTGTGCTCTTGGGTGTCCCACAGAACCCTCTCCAGTGTGTATTTGGGGTAACCTCCCCTCCTAGTCGGGAGAGCAGAGGGGGTGTGTGTGTGAGGCCTTCCCCCCACCCATTCCTCCCAGGGTCCCTTGCCTGGGAGCCAGACCCTTGCCTTGCAGGACCCGAGTTCCCAGTAACTCACAGTCCTTCTACTAGGGGGCTGTTGATCTGGACTCTGGGTCCCCACATTGTCTCAGGCCTCCTGGAGCCATCAGCCTTGAGCTGAGGCCCTTCCCTCTGGACCCTGTGCCTTGAGCTGGGCACCCAGGGAGCTCCTATGGGAGCCAAGCCCTCACTGGCTCCAGTTCCCCAGCCTCACACCAGGGGTCTTTCCCCTTCCTGGGCCCTGCTCTGGGCACCAGGACTCTTTTAGTTTAATGCTGAGCCACACTGTGGGGCTCCGGCTACCTGGCCTAAAGCCAGGGGCTAACTTGAGGAACCTCGAGCTGCTCTCAGAGTCAGCTCTCTTTGCGTTGACCTGCGCACCATGTGGGGACTGAGCAGCTTTGAGCTGCTCCCAGGGATGGCCCTCCATGTGCGGATTCACACCCCACCCCACACAGCCACTTGCCATTTTTGCAGGCTCAAGCTGCCTCAAGTGGCTCCCAGAGTCTGAATGCCATGTGCCTGTCTGCACACTGTTGAGGCTCAGGCAGGGTCTTGATTATGGTCTTTCAGGAGCTCTTC
>NW_017729032.1:41643345-41644104 GCF_001723915.1 Gavialis gangeticus
ATTTGCTTCAGATTCGGATTCAGCTGATTCGGGTGACAGTGATTCAATTCAGTGATTCGAATCACTGTCCCAAATTGATTTGGCTGAATCTGATTCAGATATTTGGCAGCAGCCAGGCCAGGCGCATCTCCTGCCCGCTTTTCCAACCCCCACCCCCTATGGCTGTCCTGCCTGCCCCAGCTCCCGGCATTTAGGAAAAAAGCCCTGACTTACCAGGTGCTGCCAGGTGGGGAGGTGATTCCCAGTGCCCCCACACAGTGGGGGGGGCTCTGCACAAGCAGCCTGACCCTTCCCTGCTCTCCCCCCGCCCCCCATGGCTGCTCCGCCTGCTGCGGCTCTGACCCTTTAAGAAAAAAAAATGGGAAAAACCCCGGACTCACCATTCCTGCTCAGTGGGAGACGATCTCTGCTTCCCCCCGCTGTCCCATGCCACGTGGAGGGCTCTGCACGATCCCCCTGAAGCCCCGAGGCTGCTGCAGGAGCAGTGAGTCCCAGGGTTTTTCTCGTGTTTTTTTTTCTTAAAGGGCTGGAGCTGGAGCAGGCGGGGCAGCCATGGTGGGGCCTGGGGGACCGGGGGGGGGAGCTTGTGGCAGAGCCCCCCATGCAGCATGGAGCAGTGGAGGGCAGTGGGGATCACCCCCCTGCCCAGCCACACATGGTGAGTAGGGCTTTTTTTTTAAGCACTGGTAGCTGGGGCAGGCGGGGCAGCCATGGGGGTTGGGGGAGTGGGCAGGGGGCAGGGGGCTGGGGGAGCAGGCA
>NW_017729032.1:41644966-41651887 GCF_001723915.1 Gavialis gangeticus
CTGAAATTGGAGGTCCCAATTAGGTCTGGGTGCTCCTCACCCCCTCCCTTAGGGGGAGAGGTGGCACCACCTCCTCCCAACTGTTCCCTGATTGGTGGATGGGCTCCACCAATGAGAATTAAGAATTCTCAGCCCAGGATGCAGTGGGGGCTCGAGCAGGTAAGTCCACCACACAAGCATCCCCTATCACTATATATATTGCAGAAAGTGATACAATGTATTTAAGACATTTAGTAATACATGACTATCTTTTTTCCAGTCTCCCTGTTCTACTATGCACTTTATGATTTAAATGAAAAACATCAAGCCACAGGCCAGGTACAGACAATACATTTTTTCCACTTCAGATGGTCAGAAACTAGTCTGTACCCATAAGAGAACAGAAGTTCAAGCATGTAGATTGGTTAAAAATAGTGGATCCTGGTCTAAGACCTGGATTGATGTGGTATCAGGCCTGTCCTCCCACGCCTGGGCTCCACTTGTCCCCACCCACCTCTGCTCCTGGGTTCTGCACCTCTGTGCCCTGGTGCAGGCAGCTGGTGTTGGCTGTTCCTGGGGCTGCTCCAGCACAGGCTGTGATGAGTGCAGACAAGCAGAGCCCCAGACGGTGCAGGGCACAGGGCACAGCACTCGCCCATGCTGGACTGGCTCTGGGAGCAGCCGATTCCAGCTGCCTGCACCAGGGCATGGCACAGCCCAGGAGCATAGGTGAGTGGAGACAGACAGAGCATGGTGCAACCCAGCAGCTGCAGGCAACTGGTGCCAGCCGCTCCCAGTGCCGCTGCAACCAGGACTGGGGTGAGTGCTGTGCTCTGCACCACCCAGGGCTGCACTTGTCTGCACTCATCCCAGCTCATGCTGGAGTGGCCCCAGGAGCAGCTGACACCAACTGCCTGCACCAGGCCATGGAGCAGCCCAGGAGCAGAGGTGAGTGGGGAAAAGCAGAGCTCATGCATGGGGGGACAGACGAAGCATGGTGCAGCCCAATGACTGCAGGCTGCTTGCACTGGCCGCTCCCAGGGCCACTGCAGCTGGGGCTGGGGTGAGTGCTGCACCCTGTGCAACTCAGGACTCTGCTTTTCTGCACTCACACCAGCCCATGCTGGAGCCAAGACCAGCTGCCCAGGAGCTGGGGTGAGCCCAGGCTGGGGGATGGGACAGGCAGAGCATGGTGCAGCCCAGCAGCTGCAGACAGCTGGCACCAGCCACTCCTGAGGCCACTGCAGCTGGGGCTGGGGTGAGTAGGCCATGACCTTTTCCCCTCTCCCCACAGAGTTACCTGCTTGGGCTGGGGGGGGGGGACGGTGTCTATGCTGATCACATAAAAGAGAATTTAGTTCATATACAATTAATTATGGGTCTAAATATGCTCATCGCAAAAGAGTGAATTCACATATAAAGAACCCCCATAAATTGAGGGAAACCTGTAGTTAAAACCATAGCATTTGGCAGGTTACAATAAACATTGAACAAATATCCAAAGGTTGCTATTTAAATCAAACTGAAGTTTTCTTTGAAATGTTTGCTCCCTTTATGAAGACCATAGAAATCTTTTGAGGTTATATATTTAATGCTTGTATTTAACTCTCAGTTGGACAAAGAGAATGATTACATCTGAAAGCATTTGTTTTATTTTCTTAAGATAGTGTTTAAGAGTTGACCAGGCAATCCACCCTAGCCTGTACAGCACAGCTGTGTTATTTACCTCTGGCCATAAAACAGGTATTATGTCCAAATTCACCAGATAACAAGTTTTTCTAAAACAAATTCACTTTCCCCCCCATTTGAAATCTTAAACATATATGAGCACAGATACAGGATTTGTGTGGGTACATAGCCAGCATGATTCCCATGTAATTTGTACTCAGGTGCCATATGTTAACTACCTGTACAAGAAAAAGTAAATACTGATTTGAGGTCTCATGAAAATCAGATCCTCGATACTGTTGGGGTACACATGTGAAAACTAGAAAATAAAACATAGATTAGAAGTCTAAAAGAAAAACAGTCTGTATCATCATCACATAGTAAATTCAGTCACAGGGCAATGCCTGTTATTCTCAGAGCATGATTAAAGCTGCCTTCTTTTAGACCACACACACGTGGCTTGTCACTGTCCTGGGATAAATGCCCCCTTCTGCCCACAGCCTGTATGAGCTATAGTCAAACTCTCTTTGAAGATTTGAGAATACACAAAGGAGCAACTTGAAGCAATAATGACATTTCCTTAAAATGTGCCCCTTCCCAAGAAAGCCATTTTCTTAGGAATATGCAGGATGAAGTGCCAGTTTACAAACACAATCTTCATTGCCACCAAATTATTATAAAAAGAGCTTTTGAATTTCCAGCATTTCCAAATCTCCATGCTGGCTTAATATACATTCCAATCAATGGAATCTTCTTTGTGAATGATTATTCTGCCCCTGGAGGTCTTATAATCAGAGGTTTAAATTATGGCATTCATGCTGGGAACCTGCTCAGGTTTTAGTCTTAACTTCTCTGCTGTCTATACCAGTGGTACTCAAACTTTTAGCCCCACAGGCCAAATGCATTCTGGTGGGTTGGTTATATGCAGGATCCCATTCATGGGCCTGATCAAGTGTTCAGGACCAGTCTGGTGCATGGTGGCCCCAGCTTCACATGGAACCAGGCCCCAGTCCTGCGTATCATATCACACCTGCAACCACAGCCCCATATGTCAGTTTGGGCCTTGGCCCCATGCACTAGATTGGGCTCCAAGAATACCCTTGGCCTTGCTGCTGCATACTAAATCAGGACCTGGCCCCATGGGTCAGATTAGGGTCTAGCTCTGTACATTGGATTGTATCAACAGCCCTGCAGCCTTGGCTTTGAGAACTGAATTGGTTCCTATGCCAAATCACACACACAGTTCTGGCCCCACACATAGGGCCATGCCACCTGGCTTGCAGGGCTTGAAAATTTTGCAGCAAGGGAGTAGTGGCAGTGTTAATTGCCATCATTCCCCCTCCACCAGATTTCCAGACCTGTGGGGAGGCCTGTGGGCTGAATGACATGGCTCCATAGGCCAGATCTGGTCCTTGGGCTGGAGGTTGAGCATCACTGGTCTACATCAGTGCATTGACCTGGGTGCATAGACTGAATTCTGAGTTCTTTTTTAACTTGACCTGAATCCTCACATTTTGCAGCAAGGATCTAAGCCAGAGATGGGCAAAATCCAGCCCACAGGCTGGATCTGGTCTGCCAGGCCATTCTATCCAGCCCACGGGGTCCCTAAAACATTTGGAAAATTAATATTTATTTACTCCTGGATGACTGTCAAAGTTGACAGAAGCCAGGGGCAGTAGGACCCAGGAGAAGCTGCTGGCAGGATTAAGCAGTGGGAGAAGCATGACTTGGCATCCCCACAACCCTCCCCAGCCACCCACATGCCGCACTCACAATTCCCCACAAACCCCACACCCACACCACATATCCACAAACACACCCACATGCTCCACTACCCCACATAGACACAGCCACACCCACCACAAACCCCACACATACACCCACACTCTCCCATACAACCCACACACCCACAAACATATACCCACCTACCCACACCCCCATGGTATACAGTAAGACTTCATTTTAAGCTATTGTGCTATCCCCTCTATGTACACTACACAAACTCATGTAAATCGGGACAAAAATATTTTTTGAAATCAAATTGATGAATATTGTAGTAAATGTTTGATTTTTAGTATATAATTTGGTATCTTTCTGGTTCTGAGATGGCAAACCCTTGCTGAGAGGAGTACTTCTGGGGGGGGGCAAGAGGAGGGACTTGTGGTTGCAAAGGTCAGGGGCTAGGGGTGGGACTTCCAGTCTCAAGATGGCGACCAGGAAGTGGGGCACCTGTCAAAGGATGGGACTATCCTTGTGGCCCTCAACCGCTTGCCAAAACTTGGTAGGCATCCCTCCACCTGAAATAATTGCCCACCCCTTCTATACTATAACCCTTATCAGGTGTTATAGTCCTACCATGCCCCTTCCATATTTCTCTGGATCTCAGGCACACGTAGTAAGTGCAAAGCAATGAGAGTAGACAAACCAAAGTGCCAGTCATTTAGGTTAGTTGTATAGTGCAAATATGTTATAGATACTGCATAAGACTTGTTTGATGAATTTACAATAAGTTGGCCATTGAAAGATAATTAGGTGCTATTATGAGGGAACATTGGACCCACTCCCTTCCAAAAGCAGGTTGACATGAAATGTTAGTACATGTTGCAGACCCAAGAGCTTTGAGCCAGTTCATATAAGAAGGTACTTAAGGATCCAAAGCTTTTCATATTTTTCTGAACTGATTTTCCTAACCTTATGTCCAACATTTTCCATATTCCAATAATTCTCTAGCTTTCCATGACAACTTGTTTTTTTGATGAAAAAAATATTTTTTCATTTTTTTCCCATGAGGCGTCTGCTCCTCATTGGAAATTTTTATTTGTTTTTTTTTGGTCAAAAAAATCAAATGACCAAAATTTAGAGCATTTTAGGTTTTCACAGAAAACTGAAATTTTTCATTTCTGAAATACTGACAATGTGTCTTATAGGAGTTCTAGTTTCATTGCCTCTTCTGAACAGTTTATGGTGCATCACAATAAAGCATCTTTCCACACCTAGGAGACAGACCATACTCTGTCCAGAGAGCCCATGTCAAAGACGGCACATCTACACTTGGCCATTAGGGCTGTGCGAAGTTTCAGTTCCTGATTCAATCTGGCAGAGATTCTGCCCGATTCAGTGGCTGAATCTCCAGATCCACATAGAATCAGAGGACTCTTTAATCTCTCCAAATTGAATCAGAATGCTCTGAATTGATTCTGAGAGATTTGGAAAGATTTGGACATTGACACAGCTTTAAATGTTTTTTGTACATACCTCTAGGTAGCAGGGGCTCGTGAATGCTTTGAGGCTGGGGCGCATGGAGTGCCCCACAGAAGCACAGGGAGCTCCCCAGCATGCTTGGCAGCAGGCCTGGAAGTGGAGCATATGCACTTCCAGTCTACTTCCAGGTCCACCGGGGAGCGTGCAGGGGGGTTCCCCTGTGGCCAAAAGCCAAGCCACTGGGGGAACAGGAGTGGGGGCCCTGCATGCTCCCCCAAGGACATGAAAATGGACCAAAAGTACTTAAGACCCACTTCTTGGTTCGCCGCCAAGCACATGAGGGCCCCCTGCACTCCTGTGGGATGCTCCATGAGCCCCAGCATCGCAGAGATCATGAGCCACGCCTGCTACCTCAAGGTACGTAGAAAAAACTTTTAAAGCTGTATCTGTGTCTGAATCACTGATTCTCCAAATCAGCATCGAATCAGGGACAGTGATCCAAATCAATGAGTCAAATCACTGTCCCTGATTTGGGCCAAATCTAAATTGAATAGGGCCCACTTCACACACCCATAATGCCCATGCAGTACTTTTGGAAGTACTAAAGCATGGCACAGTAGCAGCCTGTACTGCACCGTACACCAGGCATACGGTTATTTTTAGCTGCTACTTCACTGTAGTTGCGTGCTATAATGAGGGAGCGCACTGCTATGGCAAAGTAACTACTGGTCACGTGTAGATGCATGTGGCCACTATGTCACTGTAGCACATTACTACAAAGATGTAGTATTACATGTAGACACCCCTAGAGAGAAATGGCAGTGTATGACATTACAAATCCCATAATGTTATGCCAAAATTCCAAATTTTCCATGGAAAGCATTCTGGCCAACCCTAACTTACTGTTCCTGATGCCTGATCTTACCTTGGGTTTCAAGGAATCTATCTGAGGATCACCCTTACTAGTGTCCCACTTTAGTTTCAATAGGTGAATCTACACGTGAAGATTACTGCTGAGTAGACTAATTAGCTCTGCAGTAAAGCATCACCATCTACATGTGCACCCGTATTAGGGTGCAGTAAACTAATTTACTCAACTTTAAGATAGTATTAGTGGGGAAATACACATATAGATGGTGGCCAGGTAGGGACCAGACTCCTGCCTGCTGCCTAGCCATATGGCTCCACAGGATTAGCACTCTCATGCCTCAGCCACCTTTTCCACCATCTGCTACTGCCACCCAGGGCCCAGGGCTGACCCCCTATGCCCTCTGCCAACCTAGGGATACTTCACCCCCAGCTCTAATTGCTGCTGCCTTGGGTACACATATAGATGCTGCACCTGGGAGCGGTTTACTCTGTCTCAAACTGCTCTAGAGTTTATTGCTTCACCTTAATTTCATGTGTAGATATGCTTTGACATCTGATGAAAACTGGCCTCCTGAGGATTTTCTCTGCACCAGTGCATATAGTGATGTGCTCTAACTCACCTCCATCTCATGGACTCTGGTTCATTAGAGGCAGGTCCTGTCAGACCAACCTGGTGGCCTTCTATGACCAGATCACCAAATCCTTAGATGCAGGGATAGCAGTGGACATAGTCTTTCTGGACTTTTGGAAGGCCTTCGACACTGTCTCTCACCCCGTTCTCATTAAAAAACTGGGGGACTGTGGTGTCAACACCTACACAGTCAAATGGGTTGCCAACTGGCTGCAGGGCTGCACTCAGAGAGTGGTGGTGGATGGGTCATTTTCGACCTGGAGGGATGTGGGCAGTGGGGTTCCGCAGGGCTCGGTACTCGGACCTGCACTGTTCAACATCTTCATCAGTGACTTGGACGAGGGGGTAAAAAGTACCCTCTTCAAATTTGCTGATGACACTAAGATGTGGGGGGATGTGGGCACATTAGAATGAAGGAATAGGCTTCAATCAGACCTAGACAGGTTACAGGGGTGGGCAGATGAGAATAGGATGGGTTTCAACACTGACAAGTGCAAGGTGATGCACCTGAGGAGGAAGAACCAGCACCACAACTACAGGTTGGGGAACTCCCTTCTCGTCAGTGCAGAGGC
>NW_017729032.1:41656887-41660119 GCF_001723915.1 Gavialis gangeticus
GGATCTGAACCTGTTCAGCCTCCACAAGAGAAGGCTGAGGGGGGATCTAGTGGCCTGTTACAAACTAGTCAGGGGGGATCAGCAGGCACTGGGGAAGTCCCTGTTCCCCCGAGCACTGCCAGGAGTGACCAGGAATAACGGTCATAAGCTGGCAGAGGGCAGATTTAGGCTAGATATCAGGAAGCGATCACTGTCAGGGCAGCTAGGATCTGGAACCAACTTCCAAGCAAAGTGGTGCTGGGTCCTACCCTGGGGGTCTTTAAGACAAGACTTGACAATCACCTTGCTGGGGTCGTTTGACTCCAGTACTCTTTCCTGCCATGGCAGGGGGTCAGACTTGATGATCTGCTCAGGTCCCTTCCGACCCTACTAACTATGAAACCATGGTTGAAAATATTGTGTTTTTTAAATAAAACAGTATTAATGAGGGCTAGAATTTCCTTGAAATGTTTTCCACCTAAATCGGAAAGAAAATAGGTATTGAGATGAATAAGGATTTGACAGAGTAATAAGAACAACAAGAAAAAAAATTAGTGTGGTTATGTTGCCACCATGTGGTAATACAGCGAAAAGTCAAATCTAATTTCATTTCTGTTCTTCTTATGCATTGTAATGTAAATTAATGTACATATAAGTTAACAAATTCATTCTGTTGAGGACATGCCATGAATACTTTCCTTTTGAGTCAGAGACTCCAATCCTCAACGGGCATAAATTAGCATAATTCTTTTAGAGGATCTGGATTTTAATGAGTTCACAAGGAAGAAGATATATTCATTTTGAAAAAGTACCATGCATGTGTACTATGGGAAAATGCTGACTGATCTCATGCCCATCTTCTAAATCATATACAGAAAACAAGGGCATATATTCATAAGCAGAGGCTGTGAAAAGTACAAAGGTGAAGTCAGCCCTTTGTATCAGCTCAATATAGGAAAATGGGAAGATATCTGGTGCCTATGTAGAGTAACAACAAACTGAACCTGAAGTGGCAGTTTCTTCAAACTTATGAATTCACCAGTTTTCCCAGTTAATATATAAAGTACAATTACCAGATGTGCCAAATGTTTTCTTTGAGTACCAATAAAAATATTAAAAGTTGCAAGCAGTGATATATATATTTCAACAAATTGCTAACTTTGTAATTTAGGTTTCCTAATATTATCCTCATAGTTTAAATGATGGGCAATTGGGATGGAGGCAAGCAAGATGTCTAGGGTCATACAGGAATCAGAGCAAGAATTTGAATACAGATATTTGTTCCATCCACTAGACCATGCTACCTTTCTCAGGGTAAGATTACACATTACAATTACCACGTGCTAATTCTAAGGAATATTAGTCAGTTAAAGGTAGCATGTGCTGTCAGCAATCGTGTTAAGTATGTGTTTACATACTATGCAGTAGCGCACATGTAGACGCCTGTCACAAGCAGGGGCCTGTTGCAAGGCTTCATGGAGCAGGATCAATCTGCTGCTAGGAGCAGCAAATCTGCTTCTGTGTCCATGCCAGTGTAGATACGTGTCTGGGAGACTACTTTTGAGTAGTTTACTCAAGAATAAACTGCTTCTGCATTATTTGCATGTACCCAGTGACTACTAAAGTACTCCTAATAGAGAGTCCTAAGACTTATAAAGTCACCATTTTCTCATTTAAAAAAAATTCTCAGGATTGAATTCTTTCAGATTCCCCCTATAAAGGTCTAAGCTTTTTCACTGTCAAACACATACCTATCACCTCCTACAAGTAAGAACTGGACAAAAGTTGTGGGAATTTTGTTTCTTCAAGCCTTGATTTTAGTTCAAAACCAAGAATGTTAAAGATTTCCCAAAAACTAGAAAAGTAAAGAAAAAATCATTTTAGGAACACTAAAGTAGGTGAATTCAATGTCATTTTCACTGATCTATGCAAAACCTGTGTTATGGGCTTCCCCTGGGCCACAGGCCCTGGCAGACAGGGTTCTGGATCTCTGGCTCTAGGGCAGTTTTCTCAGTATGTCTGTTTCAGGAATGGGGACTCAGAGGCTTTGAGGCTTTCTGATGTTGGGGTACTACCAAATCACAGCTCTTAGGCAGTCTGCTACAACTCCAAGGCAGTATAGAAATAGTACCCGTCCTTGGTTTCAGCACAAATTTGTCCATCCTGAGGGGTTTTGAATAAAATATTTCAGACATTGCCATTTTCTGAGGAAACTTTGTTTCATCAGAAAACTTTCAATCAGTTTCAGTCAAGAACAAAATATAAGCATTTCCAGAAGGTGCAACTAATATAAACACATTGCCTTCTTGCTTGGTTCTGAGAAAATGGAAAAGTACATGAACATGTTCCTCATCCCCCTACCCCTTCTATCTACAAATATGAGGATCGTTAGTACACACAGGGTGTGTCTACATGAGATGCTATGGTGCAGTAGCAATGAGCTAATGTGCCGTAGCTTGTTGCTACTGCATAGTAGCATTGCCAGGCACTAATGGTGTAGTGACAATATTGCACCGTAGTAATGAACTACTGTGCAGTAGCTTGTTGCTACTGTGTAGTAGCATTGGAAAAAACCAGTGTGGTGAAGGTACTATGCTATGCTTATGCAAGGACTTATACACTATGGTTATGCAAATACTAAATGACTGCACAGTAACAACTGCAGTGTACTGCTTGGGTAGGTGCAGCCACAGTTAATGACAGGGCAAGGGAAAAATGTTTGTAGAAATCCCTTGTTAAATATTGGCAGATGTGACTGAGAAAAAAAAATCTTTTAAATTAATGCTCAGCTAACATGAACTTGTTCTGCATATATTGATTGAAATAGCATTGCTTTATCAAGGGAAAATACAGCAGATAGCAAGGGGATTACTTTGATGCTTCCCCCACTGCATAGCAGCTCCCTTTATTATGCACTGGTCTGAAGACACAGTTTTGGTGTAGTGTGGGATATCTGTATTTCCTTGTAAGTAGTTGTCACAGATCCCTAATCAGGGTCTTTATTCACCTAGGACAGAATTCTCTTTCACCTATTTCACTGTGAAATTACTCCACTAAAAGATACCCACCCACAGAAACTCTTGCCTCTCATATATTTCCCAGATCATCATGACTTGGGAGTCATGGGAGTCCTAGTAAGGAGTCAGGGGAGGGGCACTCTGAAGTGCTTTGGGTTAGGGTACAAGGCAGTCGAGGGGAAAGGGACTTAACGGTGGGAGTCTACTACAGACCTCCCAACCAGGGAGAGGAGCTT
>NW_017729032.1:41660761-41664812 GCF_001723915.1 Gavialis gangeticus
AGAGGGTCCAGAGGAGGGCCACTCGCATGATCAGGGGACAGCAGGGCAGGCCCTATGAGGAGAGGCTACGGGACCTGAACCTGTTCAGCCTCCACAAGAGAAGGCTGAGGGGGGATCTTGTGGCCTGTTATAAACTAGTCAGGGGGGATCAGCAGGCATTGAGGGAGTCACTGTTCCCCCAAGCACCGCCAGGAGTGACCAGGAATAACAGTCACAAGCTGGCAGAGGGTAGGTTTAGGTTGGACATCAGGAGGCAATATTTCACGGTCAGGGCGGCTAGGGTCTGGAACCAACTTCCAAGAGAGGTGGTGCAGGCTCCTGCCCTGGGGGTTTTTAAGAGGAGGTTAGATGAACACCTTGCTGGGGTCGTTTGACCCCAGTACTCTTTCCTGCCATGGCAGGGGGTCGGACTGGATTATCTGCTAAGGTCCCTTCCGACCCTAGAAACTATGAAACTATGACTTTAACATCACTTCAATACTACTACTAAATTGTAGGAGCAATTCTGTTACCCCTTTTGGGTATGTAAGTGCCCTTGTAAGAGGAAGAGGATCACCCTCTAGAAATACACAGATATTTCTGTGTTCCTATAATGGGGGCACTTATAATAGAGCAATAGACCACTTCTGCACTTCTAGTTGGTAACTCAGGGTGTTTGTAGATGACACACACAGTTTCCCATTTATGCCTCTGCAATTACGTTTGTGTTTGCAAGAATGGGATTTCCCATCCCTTTAAAAGACTTTTCGGTGCATTAAACTAACACTGCTTGGATGTCTTATTTTGTGGCACCCCCTGCTTATGTCACCCTATCTATTAAGGCTGTGCAAAGTTTCAGTTCGCAATTCGATTTGGAGAAGATTCAGCCCAATTCGGAGGATAAACCACCGAATCCAAATCAAATCGCTAGAAGCTTAAAACTTTCCAAATTGGTTCGGAGCCTCTGAATCAATTCAGAAAAGATTCGGAAAAGACTCAGAGATTCGGAGGGCATTTTTTATGGGGAAACAGAAACTTAGAAGAGGGAGGCGGAGCGGGGGGGAGGGGGAGTAGGGAGCAAAGGACTGACATCTCTAGTTGGCCAGTGACTGTGACTTCTCTCTGAGTGCCCTTCCAATCACAGTGTCTGGGGGGAGGGACATAGAAACAACATAAAACCTCTGTGTGCAGGGGTTTTCTGTCCCTTTCCTGAGCTGTTTCTGCCTGAGCAACAGCATCTCAAAGGTACTGTGGCTACTGGCCTGGCTTCCTAGTCAGTGGCCTGGTGCTTTTTGCTGTTATAGCATTTGTCTACTTCCAATTCATTTCTTTCAAGTTATATTTGTTTTTTTTCCCCCCAGTTTTTCTCAAACAAGACACCATAGATAGCTATTATTAATAATCATAACCAGGAGTCAGCATACCAGGCTCCAGTACACACACACACAACAGCACAGAGAGTAGGCAACACACAGAAGAAGTTATACAGTCACACACACCTTTTGCAGCACAGAAAAGATTAATATGAAGCATGCTGGAAAGGCAGGTGCCAGGTCTTCTAGCAGGGGAGGGAGATGGGATAGGGGGAGAACTAGAACTGCAAGTTCCCACTCCCCCCAAACATAGACACATCCTCTTCCCAAACAGCCATGAGGCTTCTGCTGCCAGTGGAAGCAAGGAGGTGGGAGCAGTACCTGTACCTGGCATCCCTGCTTCTGCATCACCTCCCTTAACTTCAGAAATGGGTACCAGCAGCAGAATCACTGTCTCCTGCACCCCAATGTCATCTCCCAGTGTGAGTCTCCCACTGCCAGAAGAGGAGCTGGAGCTGGAACCAGGGGACCTGAACACCCTGGTTCAAGCAATTCTGGGGACTGAGGGAGAATCAGAGTCTGTGCTCCACACCCCTCAAAGTTCCCCTAGACCCAGGTCTCCTTCTCCTGAAAGCAGCACCTTGGAGGAGGTTGAGGTTGTGCAGGCTCAGGAAAGTGGCTCAGCTGAGGCAGCTTCTCCTGCTGTTGTGCCTCAGCCAGCTGAGGAGGGAGATAAGGCAGCATCCTCACCCTCAACCCAGAAGCGGGCAAGTAGCATAGTGTGGGAGCATTTTGAGCTGGCAGGTGATCCCAGGTTTGCTATCTGCCAGAACTGCTGAAGCCGATCAGCTGGGTCAAAGAAGTGAAACACTTCACCATCACGGTAATGCTTCTGCATCTCAGGAAGCAGTACCACCTTGCCCTTCTTCCTGTTCAGCCTGGCAGCAGTGCTAGCATGCCCAAGGGGAAGTCCTCCGCTCTCTCCAAAGCCCCCATTCCCCAAAAGCAGAGGCAGGCCACCCTGGAACAGTGGGGGAAAGGTGGACAGAAAGAGGGGCAAGTTGCAAAGGCAAGCAAGATTACCAAGAGCATTGGGGAGATGCTTGCTCTGGATAGCCAGCCGTTCTCCCTAGTTGAGTGGCCAGGGTTCAGGTAGCTCATGGCGCTTGTGGCCCCATCTTATCAAGTGACCACATGCACTGTATGAGGCATGCTGGGAGTACTTGAGGGAAGAGCCGCACAAGGCAGGCCCACAGGTAGCCTTGCACTTCACCTCGGACATCTGGAGCAGCCAAGGTGGCGATCACACCTACCTCTCCCTCACAGGGCACTGGTGCAATCAGTCAGACCATTGGTGGGCTCTCCTCCAAGCTGAGGTGCTGGATGAGTCCCACAAGGCAAGGGTGATCATGGGGGCCATGAACCACATGGTGCGGGGGTGGCTCGTTGGGCAGGCTGAGCTCACCTGCGTGTTCATGGTCACGGACAATGGGGCCAATATAGTCAAGGCTGTCTGTGATGCCAACTTTGTCGGCATCCGCTGTGTGGCACACAGGTTGTACCTCATATTCAGGGATGCCTTGGAGGGGGACAGGGCAGCCAGTGATGGTGCTGCCACCACTACTGCTACAAGCCAGCTGACTTCAAAGTGCAGGAAGGTGGTGGGCTTCTTCCACTGCAGCATCAAGTGGGGCAAGATGCTCTGGGAGAAACAGTCAGAGCTGAGTATCCCAAAGCACAAAATCATGCAGGAAGTGGAGACTTGGTGGAACTCTACATACCTAATGCTCAAAAGGCTGGTAGAGCAACAGAAGGCCATCCATGAGATGGCCTTGCTTGGGGAGATAGGGATCATTGGCCCCCTTAACAGAGCTGAGTGGGGTGCCATCTCCCAGATCCTCATGGTCCTAAAGCCCTTCCTCAAGGCCACCGAGATCCTTAGCACTGGTGATGCCCTCCTCAGCCAGGTGATCCCCATAGTGAGAGAACTTGAGAACCAAATGGAGATGGAGAACCAGGGATCGATGCTCCTGGATGGGGAAGGCCACTGTCACCAGACATGCAGGCAATGGTGAGGTGCCTGAAGGAGAGCATCAGGAGATAGATAGATCCCTTGCTGTACAGTACAGTCTTGCTGGGGGGAAGGGGAACCCGAGGGTGAGGAGAAGCACGTGCACCAAAACCCTTGATCACTTGACGCAGGTGCTGGTCAATGAAGTCAGGGAGGCTGAAAGCCAGAGGTGAGGGGATGTGGAAGAGCAGGATCCACTTTCCTGTGCCCCCCCCCCCAGCAACAGCCCCAGCCAGTCTCCTCCATGACAGCCACTGCCAATGTGGGCCAAGGGCATGGCTTCAATGCTGGGGTACAAATGCACCGAGCAGGTAGCACTGAGGCTTTGCTGGCTACCTCTCTCTCCAAGGATGTGAAGCCACTGGACTGCGACCCCTTGGCCTAGTAGGCAAGCTGCAGCCAGATGTGTTCACCAACCAGTGTTCCAAGTAAAAGGGTGTTCAGCATTGCTACTCACCATCCTGCAGGTAGTGTAGAGACCTTGGTTTGTAATTTGTTCCCTCTCAGGATCAGACCTGAGAGACTGGAGGCAGAGTGTTTTTTTTGTGAGGAATGTGCCCAAAAAGGTAGTTGGGTTTTGCTGTCTTTGATAGATTCTGGTGTGCAGTTTGTGGGGGTACTGGAGACAGTTGGCAGGTTTTGTGTTTTGAGCTGTAGGAAGTTGGCTTCAGTTCTGGTGATGAGGTTA
>NW_017729032.1:41664982-41673777 GCF_001723915.1 Gavialis gangeticus
CATTTCCATTTTCACTGACTGGCTTTCTTGCCTGCATTGCGGGCCAGGCCATCCTCTGGCTTCTTTACTATTCCTTCCATCCAGCACCAGGAGACACACCAATAGCAGGTACTTCCTCAGCCTGACAAATGGGTTTTCAACCCAAAAGCTTCCTAAGATATAGTTCTCTAACTATTCATTTTTTTTTCATAATAAACATATAAACATAAAAACACAAGATAAGCCACCACACACCACAAGTACCATATATCAAACACAACTTCTTTACTTCTGGCTTTCAATTCCTTTATAAAAAGAAAGGCTCTGTGACAGTTCAGTTTGGCTATCTTAGATGCTGCTGGTGCTACTGGTGCTGACTGCTGAGTCACCTAAATTATTTTTACCTGCTGCCATTTACAGTGGTAGACCAAACTGAGGCTGTAGGGGAGAAGGAGGCCTCACTAGGGCACACTGCCATGTTGTAGAGAAGCCCCAGCACCAGGAAGGGCGCACCTGAACACAAATACACACAGAGTTGCACAGTGAGTGTGCACCTAACAGACATGCACTAGGTGCTCCTACTTGAGAGGAAGGAAGGACCTGACAGTGCAGTTTGGCTACCTTAGATGCTTCAGGTGCTATTGATGCTGAGCCACCTACATTATTTTTACCTGCCGCCGTTTACAGTGGTGGACCAGACCAAGGCTGTAGGAGAGGAGGAGACCTCACAGGAGCACACTGTACAGAGGTCCAAGCACCAGGAAAGGTGCACCTGAACACACAGTGTCACCTACCCATGACCCATGTCACGAGTTTTGCCTGCCTGCAGCCAGAGGCTTAGGGCCCCAGAACCCAGACTCCCCCTGCACCTACCTCCTTGACAGCTGGTAGGCTTCATGACTGCAGCAGGGCTTAGCAGGCCTGTGGTAGTTTTTTTCACCTCCCTGGACCCTAAGAGAGACATGGTTGCACAAGCACTCGTTACGAGTTTTGTCTGTTAGCAGCCAGAGGTGCAGAGCCCCAGAACGCCCCTGCACCTATCTCCTTGACAGCTGGAAGGCTTTGTGGCTGCAGCAGGGCCTTAGCAGGCCATCAGTTTTCACCCCCCTGTGCCTTAACACACACACAATGTCATCTATGTCATGAGTTTTGCTTATGAGCAGTTTGAGGTGCTGTTTCCCAGAAACCTCTGCACCTACCTCCTTGAAACATGGCAGGCTTTGTGGTCTCAGCAGAGGGTACCATCCTGGGAAGTTTTATCTGAATCAGCATAAAAACAACAAAGTTATAGATATTTCATTGATTCCCCATTATGGCTGAATCTCTCCGAATTGGCTCTGAATCTTCCAAAGCCGAGACAGCCAAATCAAATCAGAAAAGCAATTCAGATCTCTGAATTGAATCGCTGGTATCCGAATCAGCCGAATCTAAATCGAATAGTTCCCTATTAGCACAGGCTTACTATAGTCTATGGATTCCTGTCGTTTAAACAATAATCGACTCAAAGAATTGCAATTACTGCCTTTTACCACCAGGTGGCAGTGTGTTCAAATTTTTAAGGTGTGGTAAATTAATCAGAATTAAAAGACTTGTCATCTACAAATGCCCTCAGAATTAGTCTCAAGATGCACTTTGGTCGACCACGAGGTAAAATGAATTTCTGCCCTTAGATTGCAAGTGCCAGCTGGAGAAGAATTGTATTTGCCATGTGACTATTTCTCCTTATGTTTGTTCTTTCAAATTAAGAAGGAAGTTCATGCAGTTTGACACTAAATTTAGCCTCAGTGGACCTCCCCACAAGTGTGCCCATGCATTTCCCTGGGGAAAACTAGCAGCGGCAGATATTTGTGTTATTGATAAGTGTCCCTGTGGAATGCCCCTGCATGCACACTCTGGCACATGGTAAATTGTCCCAGATGGGGTAGGAAAGACCGGGGCCATCACCCAGGCTGCCCAAGCAGCCTTACCTCAGGTCCTGGGGGCCTCCCATGGCTGCAGAGGCAGTGATCTGAGCACATGGAGTCTGGTTGTCAGCTGGAGCATGGATCTGCCTGGCCAAGTTTTGGTTTTGGTTGATGTATGCTGCTGTCATGTGCATCATACAATTTTTTTCTTTGTGCTTTTTTTAGATACCAAGATTTCCTGGTATCTAATCTTGCCACAACACTGCAAATATGCAGTGCAGCAAACCAGTTCATGTGCACTGTGCATTTTGTGGCACCTCAAAAGCCTTTGAGGTACTGCAAAGTGCACTGTTCCTTCTCAGGCGGATGCAGCCAACTGTTCAAGATTCATTTCCCATCTCAGCCATGCTTCCTACTTGAGCATTGGTAAGTCATATCACATAGGTATATGCTTGCTTCCATCTCTGTTCAACCACAAATAAGCTTTCTGAATAGGAATGGAGGTAGACGCACACTTGTGTGCTTTCTTAAATTGGACCTCTGCACCTAAGTTCCACCTCTGTCAAAGGGCAATACTGTGATAGCAGCAATGGTCTAGAGAAGTGGTCTCCAAAGTGGGTGCACCCCAGGGGGTTCGCAAGACGATCCATTGGGGTGTGGGAAGAAAATATTAGAACTTCTATTTCTATTTCTATTTATATAAATAGACATATATTGGGGGTGCGTGCTCAAAAACTTTTCACTGCTAGGGGTGCGCAATCAAAAAAGTTTGGAGACCACTGGTCTAGAGACATGAGAGATCAAAGTCTGTGAAATGAAGTAATACATTTTATTGAATCAGCTTGTGGTGTTGGGAGAGATAAGTGATAACCTTGGGTAGATGTAAATGGAAGATAATACCCCTTTTTCTGTTGTATCTGCATAGAAATTAAACTATTTGAAGGAAAGAGCCCCTCTTTTTTGTTTGTAAAGACCAAAGTGTAAGTCAGGGCACTGATTTGAGTGATTGACTAGTCATTAGGTATTCCCATTATACAACTAATCTAAAACATGTTTTATATATCCCAGTTTGCCCTTATATAATGATAGTCCATCTTCACTTTGCATGTTTCCTATTCAACATGTTAGAGATAATCAACTTAAAGTTAACTGAGTATGAGCATTTCTGATGTAAGCTACATCTAACTCGTCTTACTGGAAGTTTTTATTTTACTACTACTGAGCTCACAGAACAAAAGGTTCCATTCCCCATCAAATCCTGTAGCTTGGGAATAATGCTAGTACTCCAAATATTTTACCTAAGAACTAAAAAATGGTAATAATCAAGTTTGATGTGTACCTAGTTAAATAAAGGATTAGTATGCTTCCCTATAGTAAAACTGGCTGCAATAACTGTAATACTTCTTTATCTGCAAACTCACTCTATATTCTTTTCCATATGTGCTCATGAAACAGTTCATTATTCTTTCTTTTCAATGAGAATAGTTTTTGAAAATCTTGTGAACCCTAAATTATCTTAATGTCTTTTCCCATTTTGTATCTTTTGTTCCTAGAGAATTAAATTTTATTTGCTGTTTTTACATTAATGCTCAATTATATTGACCTTCGCTTGAAATTGTCTAGTATCACTAAGAATCCAATGCATTAAATAATTTGGCATACTCCATACTCTCCAGGGAGCAGTTTACATTCTCACTTTATATCTTGGTTGAATGAGAAACAGAGAGCTAAATTTAACCTAATTATCAATCACTTCTTGCTAATTAATCAATTTTTTGTTATGCCACCACCAGAGTGCACTACTATACTATACTAAATAGATAACATTACCATTTTGTAGCTGACGTTCTCTCACAGTCAGCCCTGGGGAAAATTTTCCTAAAGCTTTAAAATAGACCTCAATCTTGTATTTAAAGTACCTTGCTATAGTTTTGTTGTACACATATTTATAGAACCCTTCAGTTCTCTGATTTAAATTTAATTCACAGCACATGGTTATTATGTATGCATAATTAGTGTATTGTTTTACCTTCCTACAAAATAGAACTTGTATTAGCATGTAGCCACTGCCTGGTATAACAAAATGGAAAATGAGATTTTTCAATTTATACCTTATATACCTTGTAACAATTCTCTGATTATATCCCATCTAATGAATATACCCTGAGGATGTCTCCACTTTTTCATTATTTCACATGCCTCCCAATTCATTCTCCTTTATACTATCCATTTAAAACTATGCATAGTTTAACAGTGATCTCTGCTTCAATAAAAAGACTGTTCTTTGTTGTTTTTTATACCACATACATCGTTATGTTATCTGAGAAACTTCCAACAGTGAAGTAAGCAACTGTGTGGCCACCAGCACACATTACACTTACTATGCACTTAATGTGGTGATTGCATTATAAATAGTAACAGTGCTACACTTTGAGCCATTTTATGGTGCCATAAAGTGGCAAAAAATTCACAAAGATATTCCACCTCTTTCTGGCTCCTTTGTGTGGTGTCATTAACTGAACATGTAATACTTCTCTCTCCCAATGCTGATAAGCAACTGATTGTCAGCATCAGCATTGGGAAAGAGGATGGCACTGGCACCAGAATAGCTGTGGTCCCAATTCTTAAAATGGGTTGTACATATGGTTTTTAAAGGTCCTGGCACACAGAGACCCAAGATCAGGGGAAAAAATCTCGAATCCTGAGGTTGTAGTGCCCCAGGACATCTAAAAGCCACATGTTTTCTTGAACTGCAGGCTGTCTGGGGCCACAGCCAACCATCAGCTGATTGTTGGTCCTAGCCCCAATAGCTCCAGTTCTTGAATGAAACCAGGGGCTGTCTGAGGTCAGGGCTGAGAATCAGCTGATTATCAGCCCTGCATGCAGAGTTGCAGATACCCAGCTTTAAACTTGTCAGTGCAGAGGAACCTGGCAAGCAGAAAAGGCATGATTGGGATTTGATCCCTGAATTATATCTTCTGCTATGCACATGTGATATGGCAGGAGGTGTAATTGTTGGGATTTTAAATCATATCCAATTGTGCTATTAATGGAACATGTGCCAGGGACCTGTATTTTGAGCAAGAGAAACAATTGCAGCCATGTCTTATTTTGATAAAGTGTATGTTAAAACACATATACACACATAAGGTTGTGTGTGTTTGTGATAGAAGAAATGGCCAAATTAATACATCTTGCACTTTGAGCAGAATACTAAGGTTTCTAGACATGGCCACAAGGGCCATAGGCAGAGACAGCCCTGCAATGATCTTCATGCCCAAACAGCCACCAGAGAATCCTTGTGTGCCAGGACCCCCTCACCCACCACAGACCAGGCCCTTGCCATCACAGATAAATAAGTAGCTACTGAACACTCTCAGGGACCTGACAGTATGAAGTGCAGGAGCCAAGGATGCAGCCTGCTTTTGTTTTAAAACTACCAGTTTTCCTACCCCCACCTAGGCTCCTGACCAGCTCACTTCAGGAAGCACTGCCAACCTTGGTTTTCTCTTTGTCTGCCAAGTATCAGTGCGGCTATGCAGTCAGTGATGGAACCTGCCAGGTATCATATTTTATGCCAAAGTGCCTATAATGAATGGGCATAGGTACGTCTCCCACAGCTTAAGGTTATTGGTGGCCCAGATTCTACTAGATTAGCCTTCTACATTAGTTCCTGTTCCCTACCACTCCCATGCCGAAACCCTAAGCAGCTCACAGAGTTGTGCCATTTTAAAACATGAGAGAGCAAACGCCTCAATGTTAGGGCTGTGTGAAGCTTCAGGTGCTGATTCAGTTTGGAGGATATTCAGCCCTGGTGAAGCAGCTGAAGGAGGGCATCAAAAAATGACTGGATCCTTTGAGATCCAGTACAGTCCATGTACTGATCTGCATGTGTGACCTAAGGGTGAATGGGAGCATCTGCAGCAGCAAAACCCTCAATCACTCAATGGAGGAGCTGGTGAACAAGGTCAGGGAGGCAGAAAGGCAGAGGTGGGGGTATGTGGAAGAGGGGAATCCACTGTCCCATGCCAGCACTCCAAGCACCAGCCAATCTCCTCCAGCACAGCCACTGCCAATGTGGGACAAGGGCATGGCTTCAATGTTGGGGTCCAGAGGCACCAGACCACACCATCCAGCAGGTAGTGTGGAGGCCTTGCTGGCTACAAATTTCACCGAGGATGTGGAGCCACTGCAATGCGAGCCCTTGGCCTATCAGGCAACCCACAACCAGATGTGGCAGGATCTGGCTACAGTTGCCCAGGAAAACCTGTCCTGTCCACCGACCAGTGTGCCAACTGAGCGGGTGTTCAGCATGGCGGCGGATGTTGTGACAGCCCAGCACACCTTCTTGGATCCTAGTTTGGTGGAGCACGTGGTGTTCCTGAGGGTGAACCTCCCGCTGCTGGGGTTCCCCAAGCTCCACTTGCAGACGGAGTGAGTGCCACGCCCCTCACTCTGCACTCTGTTCCTTTCTTTAGAGTGGTTTTCTTGTGAGAAATATACCCCACTGGTAATTGGGTGTACTTGTGTTTAATAGATGTCCAGTGTGCATTCATTCTGGTGCACAGTTGTTGTTTGGTCTCTCCTACTTATTTTCTATCAAGGCATTTGGTGCACCAGATGAGATATATGACGTTTCTGGAGGTGCAGCTGTAATATCCAGGAATGGTGATGGTTCTGTTGTGAGGTGTACCCCCTATGGGGGTACTGGAGATACGTTGCTAGGATTTGCATTTCTTGTCATGGTATGGTATGGATCCATTTGGTGTGTTTTGGGCTGTAGAAAGTTTGCTCCTGATGATGAGGTTAGCAAGGTTCAGTGCTTGTTTGAATTTACAAACCACTTTTCACAGATGAGTCTATGAACTTCACCTCATCAACCTCCTGGATACAAAAACTCATGGACTCAATATAGACATTGAATTTATGACACACTACAACCTGCTGGACATCTGACTCCCCAGGTACCGCTCCACTTTTCCCTTCTTCCCCCATTCCCCCACTCTCCCCCCTCTTTCCAGCCTGTTGCTCACCCCCTAATACCTCAATTTACATTTTCACTGACTGGCTTTCTTGCATGCAGACCAGCCTCTGGCTTCTTTATGATTCATTCCATCCAGAAAAAGTACATGCCAACTGCAGATGCTTCCTCACCCTGACAAAGGGTTTTTAAACCAAAAAGCTTGTCAAGATATATTTATCCAACTATTTGGTTGGTCTAATAAAAGATATCACATCTACCTAAAGAACCTTGCCTGCCTGTTCCTTAGACCAACACTGTTACAACCAGAAACTCAGTTAACACACATGAGTGACATGACTTTTGCTTTCAACAGTTTGAGGTGCACTTTCACAGACACCCCTGCACCTATCTCCTTGAAACTTGGCAGGCCTCAATGTAGACCAGCCCTGAACTGCTCATCCAGGCTGCTGGGCCTGATGAGTTTGACACGCCTGCTGTAGGTACTATGTGTAACCAAATGCTACTTAAAAAGATATATGAAGTTTTGGCTGTCCAACATGTTGTTTCACATGTTCTATTTTCAGGAGCCAACAGCACCTGAAGGAGAAATCCTCTTTTTGCCAGAACTAAACCATGGATTTTTGCATTCTTCATTTAATCATTTCACGTGATAAAAGAATGCAGCAATGCCAGGTTACAGTCCTTGTTCAAATTGGTTCCAATGCTCATGTAGATGTCGGTGGCTGTCTCAGTTAATAATCAGATCTTCATTTTTGTTATTGTCACCTTAACATTGTTGCTGTTGTAGCTTTAGCCAAAATCAGCATCGGAGCTCCTTGTGTTCTATTTTAATGAGGCAAATGGTGTAAGGGTCAGTTCTTCAACAAGAAGCTCAAGTCTAGGATAAGATGCACAGCAAGCATAGGGGATGGAACAAAGAGGATCTGAGTAGCTGTGATACTTACCAGGTCTTGGGATTGAGTTTGTTGGGTTAATCAATTTATTTTTGGTCAGGATTCTGCTGCTCTTATTTGAGCAGCATTTTACTCTGCAGTTAACCCCAATGGAATTACAAAGGAAGTAATGTTAATTTTAATGTAGAAGAAAGACATTAAAATCTAGCAGTAAGTTTCAATTCACACTCCACATTGGTTGCATACACATCTTTTTACTTTATGTATTTCCAGTAACATAACCAAGGCGGGGGTGCGGGGGGAGGCATACCCTCCCAGGGAGCTGACTATGAGGGGATGCCAGGATTTCCCTCTCTAGGGGGCACGTCTACATGAGACGCTTACTGTACATTAGCCTAATAACACTGTACAGTAGCGTGTCATAGCAAAAACTGTGCTAATATCCTATTGTGCAGTGTTACTAGGCTAATGCATAGTAAGCATCACGAAATAACCATTTGCCAGTGCTACTGCACAGTAACTTTAGGCACTGTGAATTTAGTTAGTACTCTATTAAGGAAGTGCTAAACTAAATGTGTAGTATCTGAGATGCATTAATGAATGTGTAGATGCACCCTGGGAATCTTTGCTGCAGCAAGAGAAGCTCTGGACTGCCTCTGCCTGGCCACAGGAGCTGGGCAGGGTAGTGCCCTACCAACCAGTGTATCTTGTCGGAGGAACAGAGGTGGAAGGCAGCCAGTGGAGCAATTGGAATGGTGCTGTTCTCCTCTCCCTTCCTCCTCCCCCCCCCGCCCCAAGCCTTTGAATTGGCAGGGAAAAACCCTGTCCTGCTCTTGTCCAGCCACGGGAGCCAAGCAAGGCAGTGCCACATCAAATAATGTATCTGGGCAATGGGAAAAAAATGGGGTGAGCAGATTGGTGCTCCCTCAAGCCTCAGGCACTGCGTGAGCACCATACACCATAGTATATTTTACATGTTTAGTAAACTATTCAATACAAATTAAAACTAGATATGTTTCAAAAAAAAAAAAAAAA
>NW_017729032.1:41673792-41683534 GCF_001723915.1 Gavialis gangeticus
TCCTGGGAAAAGCTAAGTAGATGAGAAAAAAAAAAAAAAAACAAAAAAAACAAAAAAAACCAAACAGGATATACTAAACTGTAATGGTGGGTTAAATTAAATCGTACCATTGGCTTTTAAGCATTTCTTTCCAGTGAAGCCAATAATGAGCTCTGCTTAAACATTGGTGGCACCATCAAAAACTGGTTTGTAATCACCAGAGGTGTAACAAAGAAGCCAGGTGCCCCTGGCAGCAACAACTTCCAGCTAGCTCTGTGCTGCAGCATGACTATGTGGCTGTGGCAGCTGCTGATATTTTTCTGCCCCCCACCTTCCCCACCCTGGTTATATTAAATAGTATTCAGGCCCAGTTACTTAATTATATACAATGAATCCTAGTTAAATAACCTGATCATGTCATGTGGATGTGTACACAGGAATATATGGTAAATACTGGCAGGGTAGGGATGCATGAGACAGTGTAAGTACAGCATCTATACATCCTTCTAGAAATAAAATCTCATGTGAAAGAGACACAGAAGGTTTGTAACCTTTTAATCAAGAAGGTGGTTAGTATGCCTAAATAGTCTCTTAAATCATAAAACAGCAAACAATAAAAATGCTTCCTGATTGTAGTCTAATGAGACAAAGAGCATATTCAAATACAGTGGTTCTTTTGCACGGAAGATTCACTTAAAGCAGCTGTCTCCCAGGTAGTAAGGTGACGATTTACCTCATCTTCACAAATGTAAACCAAGTTCATACATTTATGATCTTGTGCTGACTCAATCAATGGTACAAATATCCCTGGTTAACTATATAGTTTTATCGTAAGTATAAAGTCATTGCTTTCTAGCTCTAGTAAAGGATCTTCTAAGAAGACTGTAACATTTTTTCAAGTTTTTTTTTTTCTAATGATAACAATTACCCAAGAATAATAAATGCAAAAGTCTAGCTTTTGGTCTTGTCACTAAATTAAATTTCAGTTGTAGTTAATAAGCATCCAGTTTTGCTCCTGGGCAGATTCTGTGTTTATAAATCATTACTGTAGGTTTCTTAACTATTTAGTCAGATCCCAAAAGAGTTAAAGGCTATGGAAGATTCACAAAAAGTTTTCAAATTGTTGTGAGATTTTTAACACACAGTCAAATCCAACATTTATTCAGACAAAGGGATAGTGTTAATACTTATTTTATATGTGCACATCCTATGGCTATAAGCTGTGGACAAAAGGGAGTACCTTACTGTCCATTCTTTTTATTTTTTATTTTAAAATCCCACCATTTTATTTCAGTGACATTTAGTGACACAACCCAATCATTCACTGTCTTCCAATTATTGTCCCTTTTGCTTTTGTATGACAAGAAGAGGAAATATAAATTACCTTCTCTGTAGCATTTGTTATTTTGCATATTTGTATCATATTCCTTCTTACTCATTTTCTCTTTAAACTAAACAGACCCGATCTTTTCACTTTCTCTGGTCCAGGAGGAATGATGAATTGGAATCAAAACATCAATTCAATATAAGCATAAAAGTATTTCTTCAGAAGTGTGAAAGTCTCATGTTTGGAGATTCCAGATCAGCCTTGCTTAGGCAGCCCCAGCCAATAGACATGCTGTGTGAGGCAAGACATCATTTTATCTAGCCAAGTATCATTTTATCTACCCAAGTATCCTCCTAGTGGGCGGGTGTTCGTGGCACCAGCGCTTGAGCCACTTCCACCCCCTCTGTCTTTCCTTTCTTTTTATACCATGCCATCTCTTACCTCAAACCATAGATGTTTCAGCACCAGATCATAGAATCATAGAAAGTTAAGTTGGAAGGGACCTCAGGAGGTCATCTAGGTCCAGGCACAGCACTTCTTTGTCCTGCTTAGCTATGCCCTCTGCATATACATGTTGAGATGTTGGTTCTCCCTCTTGTTCTTCCTTGACCAGTCCCTCTCTGATCACCTCCCACAAGTCCACAAACACCTTCATATCACCCTTATCACCTTGTTCCAGAGCTTTGCCCACAAATCCTTCCTCTGGGGTCTCCGGTGACTCCCTTTGCACAGGAGGCTTACCTGTACAATCTCAAGCCTGGTTAATCACCTCTAAAAATAAGGCCAATCTCATCCCAAAAGTATCAAGCATGGTAATGTATGCACAAAGCCAACTACTAACTCCTCAGTCTTTCCCATAATTGTGAGACTTATTCATTGCCATGGATACATATATGAGGCTCCACGCATGCATGTCATGCTTACTTCTTTGTCTTCCTCTTCCATATGTGGCTCCAGTATCACTTCCTTTATCACAGTCTGTGCACAACCTGAATCAACTACCACAGGGATAATCAGAGAGCCCACTTTTACATCTGGTACTGGTTTAGGAATTTGAGTTGGCCCCCTGAGTTGCCCAAAACTGTAATCCGTTTGTTCTTCATGTAAATATTCTGGAGATATTTTTCTTGATGTACCTTATCCCAAGCTGGTCCAAGGTGTTTCGTGGGCACTGTCATGCTATGTGTCCAATGGCTCCACATCAATAACAAATTATCTTGTGCACCCCATGCTTTAACTGCTGTCTTAGCCCATTCTGGTTTCTTGGTCAGCACCTCTGACTGCACCGCAGCTGTGGTTGTGACCTCTGCCTGTTTGGAGGACTTTTCTCTGGCACCCCTCTTTTCAGCTGTTGTAAAGTCCTCAGCCAACTACAGCACTTCCCCCATGCCTTATGGCTGATGTCTTTTCATAAATATATCTAATACCTCGGTCATGGTCTTCTCCCTCACGATCCATCATTTGATCAAATCTCTCAGTCCTTGCACCAGGATTCTTGGCCTATCTTCATGGGGTTTTTTTACCCAGAACTGTGGTAGGTAATACTCTGGAGCAATCCCAAACCTATACAGATTGCCTTTGTCATGATCCGATCTGATAACCATTAGCCTTGCTTCAAGATACTCTGTAAGCAGTTTGCACCTGCCCAATCAACAAGGGGCCTAATTGCATCGTCTCCCAACCCATTCATGTTAAAAAACTAGGTGACTGTGGCATTGATGCCTACACAGTCAGATGGATTGCAAATTGGCTGAAGGGTCATACTCAGAGGGTAGTGGCGGATGGGCCTCTCTCAGCCTGGAGGGAAGTGGGCAGTGGAGTTCCCCAGGGCTCAGTCCTTGGGCCCGCACTGTTCAATTTCTTTATTAGTGACTTGGACAATGGGGTGAAAAGCAGCCTGTTTAAATTTGCTGATGATACCAAGATTTGGGGTGAGGTGGGCACACTAGTAGGGAAGGACAGATTACAGCAGGATGGATTTCAATACTGACACGTATAGGGTGCTGCACTTGGGCAGTAGGAACCAGCAGCACATTTATAACCTGGGAAACTCCATTCTCGAGAGCATGGTGGCAGAAAGAGATCTTGGAGTCATTATTGACTCCAGGATGAACATGGGCTGACAATGCAAGGTCATGGTTGGCAGGGCTAACCGTACCTTGTTGTGCATCCACAGATGTATCTCAAGCAGGGCCAAGGAGGTGATCCTCCCCCTCTATGTGACACTGGTCAGGCCACAGCTGGAGTACTGTGTTCAGTTCTGGGTGCCACACTTCAGGAGGGATGTGGACAGCATTGAGAGAGTCCAGAGGGGGGCCACCCGCATGATCCGGGGACAGCAGGGAAGACCCTATGAAGAGAGGCTACGGGACCTTAACCCGTTCAGCCTTCACAAGAGAAGGCTGAGGGGGGACCTGGTGGCCGTCTATAAACTCACTAGAGGGGACCAGCAAGGTTTGGGAGAGACCTTGGTTTCCCTAGTGCCCCCTGGCGTAACAAGGAATAATGGCCACAAGTTGTTAGAGAGTAGGTTTGTACTAGACATCTGAAGACACTACTTCACAATCAGGGCAGCAAGGATCTGAAACCAACTTCCAAGGGAAGTGGTGATGGCTCCTACCCTGGGGGTCTTTAAGAGGAGGCTTGACGCTTACCTGGTTGGGGTCATTTGAGCCTGGTTTTCTTTCCTGTCCAGGGCAGGGGATCAGACTAGATGATCTACAAGGTCCCTTCTGACCCTACTTCTGTGAATCTACTGAGGTCTTATCTGGCCACTATTCCTGCTCTTTCAAAAGCCTCCAAATAGGCCTCAATATCATCTTCCACTGTCATTTTTGGAATTCTTAAGCTCTCTATGGCTCTGATCACCATGGCATGTTGTGTCTTTACCGCCCCAGTGAAAGGCAGGTAGGGGTGCCTTGCAACCCTAGCCCCCACTCCTCAGTGAGTAATTATGAGTGTGGGGGGCCAGGCCCAACTATAGAGCAGGGCAGGGTGGATGTGGCCTAGTGAGAGGCAGCGTGCATAGAGGCCCCAGTGAGAGGGGGGCTGTATGAGTGAGGCCCAGAACAGAGTAGTATGGGCCGAGTTTGGCCCAGCCTCAGGCCAGAACTGTAATTATAATCTGGATGACATGTGGGGCATGGGACATGATAAGGGAAGGTCAGAATCACATATACACCCCTAGGCATTTGGGTCTTAAATAGGCAGCCTCCTGCATACACCATAACCATTAGCATAAAAACAAGGCACGGCAAGAGAGAACGGGCAGACTGCCCTAGTCAGGCAGGTGGGCCGGTACTGGGATCGGGCCCGGGAGATGGCCCCCTGTCACAACCAGACTATGTGCTTGCTGCCAGTCCTTGGGTCATCTACTGCCATATTTGATGGAGCAGCCTCCATTTTCCTTTGACTCAGAGTCAAGAACAAAGAGTATTCTCAGAGAGATTAAATTGTGAGGATTACTGGCCAATGCACCAATGTGAAGATCTTAAGTTCATAGATGCTAGGGTTGGAAGGGACCACAGCAGTTCATTGAGTCTGACCCCCTGCCTAGGAAAGAGCACTGAGGTCAGATGCCTATCCAGCCTTCTCTTAAAGACCCCCAAGGGAGAAGAGAGCACCACCTCCCTTGGAAGCTCATTCCAAATTTTGGCCACCCTTACCATGAAGAGGCTTTTCCTGATATCTAGCCTAAACCTGCTCTCTGTCAGTTTGTGACCATTGTTCCTTGTTACCCCAAGAGGTGCCCTGGTGAACAGAGCATCTCCAGTCCCTTGCTATGTCCCCCTAATGAATTTGTAGGAGGCCACAAGATCACCTCTCAGCCTTCTCTTGTGGAGGCTGAAGAGGTCCAGGTCCCTCAGTTTCTCCTCATACAGCTTGTCCTGTAAGCCCCTAGCCATATGAGTAGCCCTCCTCTGGACCCTGTCAAGTCTATCAAAATCCTTCTTGAAGTATGGAGCCCAACACTGGATGCAGTATTCCAACTGCAGTCTGATCAATGCCGCAGAGAGGGGAAGTATCACCTCCTTGGATCTATTTGTCATGCATCTGCTGATGCATGATGAAATCATCAGCAAAGCTAACCACAGTTTGTCACACTGACAACTCATGTTCATCTTGGAGTCCACTATGACTCTGAGATCCCTTTCTGCTTCTGTCCTGCTGAGAGGGTTACTTTCCAGCCAGTAGATGTGCAGAGTGCTGCACCTAGGGCACAAAAATATCCAGCACTTATTCTTGTTGTACTGTATCCTATTGTGTACTGCCCACTTTTCTAACCTGTCCAGGTCTGCCTGCAATCATTCCCTACCCTCCAGAGGGTGCACTTCACCCCACAATCTAGTATCATCCACAAACTTGGACAGACTATGCTTCATGCCCACATCCGAGTCACTGATGAAAATATTGAAGAGTACAGGTCCAAGGACCGGACCCTGCAAGACCCCACTACCCACATCCTTCCAGGTCAATATCAGCTCATCTACTACCACTCTCTGGGTGCAAGTGCTAAGCCAATTTGCCACCCACAGTATCGAAGGCCTTACTAAAGTCCAAGAAAATGACATCCACATCTAGTCTTGTGTCTAAGCATTTTGTGACCTTGTCACAAAACAAAACCAGATTGGTCACGCGTGATCTAACTGCTACAAATCCATGCTGGTTTCCTTGGCACATTATTTTTCCCACTGGACTTCATAATCTTTTCAAAGACCTTTCCAAGGATGGAGGTGAGACTGACTGGCTGATTAATTACTTGGCTCCTCCTTCCTCCCCTTCTTGAAAACAGGGACCACATTGGTCCTTTTCCAGTCCTCTGGGACTTGACCCGAGTGCTCCAACAGCCATGCCAGTGGTTCTGCTATGACACCAGCCAATTCCTTCAGTACCCTTGGATGCAGCTCATACAGGCCTACTAATCTGAACACATCCAGTCCATCCAAGTGTCTCTGCACCAAGTCAGCGTCAACAGTTGGTAGGCTGGTGTCCCTCTGATGCCAGTCTGAGAACCCATTAGTAGACTTATCTTGAGCCCTGTTCTGGAACACTGAGGCAAAAAACATTGAATAGCTCACCCTTGCCCCCCCTCCCGTCATTAATTGTTCCTCCTTGTTCAGTAGGAGTCCTATGCTGCCCTGCACCTTCCTTTTACTCCCTATATACCTAAAGAAAGACTTTTTGTTGTCTTTGATTTGTGTTACCACCCTCAGCTCTGTAGTTGCTTTGGCCTCTCTAATAGTCTCCCTGCAAGTGCGGGCCAAATAGGTATACTCCTCCTTAGTAGCTTCCCCCTTCTTCCACCGCTTATATGCCTTCTTTTTTGCCCTTAGGCTCCACTGGATTTCCGTGTTTAGCCAAGGAAATTTTTTTGGCTCCTTTCCCCCTTTTCCCTCATACTGGAATAGTCTCCCTCTGTGCCTGAAGGCTTGCTTCCTTTAGAAATGACCACCCTTCCTGGACTCCCATTTCGCCAATACTCTTATCCTATGGTGCATCATTGACTAGACTCCTAAGCACACTGAAGTTAACCTTCCTAAAGTCAAGCACTTCCACCCTATTAGTTATCTTACCCACCCTACATCGCATGGTGAATTGGATTGATTAGTGGTCACTGTCCCTAAGGTGACCGTGAATCTGCAGCTTCCCTACAAGGTCACCCCCCCTAGCCAACACCAAGTCCACTGAGGCATTCCCCCTAGTGGGACTGTATACCTCTTGCATTAGGTGAAGGTCCTGCATGCAGATTAAGAACCTATGTGAATGGTTGGATTTATCTGACTGCAGATGTCATAGGGGACCTAAACTACCCTGACAACCACGTCCCTAGACTGTACGGCCTCTGAGAGCTGCCTCAATAATTCCAAGTCTAGCTTTTCCTCTTGGTGTGGTGGTCTGTAGAAGGCCCCCACCACCAAGTCCCTTTCCCCAAGTCCCTTTCCCCTCAACGTCCATGTATCCTAACCCACAATGCCTCAACTTTCTCTTCCTCTGATCCCAATTTGTTTAGGGTCCATATATAAATGCTTCTTTACATAGAGAACAACCCCACTTCCTTTCCTCCCTGTTCTGTTCCTTCTGTACAGCCTGTAGCCCTCAATGTGTACTGCCCAGTGATGGATAGGGTCCCACCAGCTTTCCGTTAGCCCCACTAAATCACAGTTATTATCTGCAAACAGAAGTGTGAGTCCTTCCTACTTGTTCCCCATGCTCCTAGCATTAGTATAGAGGCACTTGAGCCGTCCAAATGGTGCTTTTGATGCCCCCCTGTTCTGATGCCCCAAGGACCCCTTGGGACTTACCTGGGGTGTACTGCTGCATGTCTTGCAAGCTCTCCAAACTTGAGCCTACAAACTGCATCAGCCACCACTGGTTTTCCTAGATTAAAATCTTCAATGCTCAGCCACCACACCTGGGATGTAAAAAATTAACATGGAGAAAGAGAGGTAAATAATGGGAAGTGAGATCTTCAATTTGTCTTACTGTTAAGGTAGTGCTGATAAGTCCATTCACAGGGCTCCACTACTCCTACCGCTGTGTCCTTACCACACCACAGCCGATCCAGGCCAGAGATCTCCCTTTTGCCTTATTCTTGCAGTGATCAAGACAAGATGGCTACTAACAGACCATTTGTTCTCAATTTAGGTGTCAGTTGCCATCATATGCACAGTTCTCATATTAGTTCAATCATCATCACAGGGTATTATCCCTTTTTCAGCAAAATAATCCCCCCATCCATTCCAGCCCCACTCAGGGGCAATTAAGTACCGAGCCACACACCTTAATTTGTCAGTGGTCACAGATCATCCCTTCTCAAGTAGATAATTAGGCTTGTCATCCCACAATTCATAAAGCAGCTGACAGTCCCAGTCACTTTATTCTTCCTCTGATTACATTCCTAGTTCCAAGCCTATTATCTGAAAATCCCCAGTGCAGTTACCCTGGTTACTTTTGGCCTCTGGATTGCCTGGCTCACAGGCCAGTGATTTGTGCCCCCACCATCAATCCCCTTCTTGGATCAAGTCCATTCAGGTGATCGCATTAAGTTGCCCAATTTAGAGAGAGCTTTCCTCCTTTAAGACTTTCAGTCCAATGATCCCTCTCCCTCCTCTTGCTCTCTAGAGAGAAAAATCAAAGTAGACTATAGACTGACCATGATCCACTGCGCCCTCACCCAGCTGAGGCTCCCAGCAGTGCTTCTTCACAGAAAGGTAAAGTGTCTTCTCTCATTCAATTGTAGTTCAGGCTCCCAGTTTTCTTGCCAGCTTCTCTAGTTAAGATGCCATGCCTCCACTGGTCCCTGTGCATACCCTCTCCAGGTCACTGACCCTCGGGGATGAACCTGTTTTAACTTCTGGGTACACACTGGAACCAGTCCCACATGTTTCCTCACTGTACCCACAGCATGGGCAATCAGAGACACCTGGGACCCTGGCAGAGTATGCAGCAATGTGTTTTAATCGTTTTCATACATATGGGTGTGTCCCTTCATGGGGTTGGGTGAGGCTCTCTGGGTTGTAACAGGTACCAGGATTGGTGCTCTGTTACAAGAAGTAAAAATCATTTATATTCACAGGGCAGCTCAAGATTGAAAGCCATCTCTCCAAAGCTGCATTCTTGTGAGTAGTTCTAGTTTAAATAACTCCTGCACAAAAAGGTGTTAGCAAGGTATAACCTAGGACTTTCAGCACTGCAATATAGACATCACCATGGAAACTAGAAAAATCACCTTGTTAGCTTGTGCCCAGAACACTGTCCTCTCCAGTGAATCAAACCTTAAAGGTGGATATGACATATTCTGCCATGCTTGGCACTGACTTTCTAGGATGTATACACACAAGTCAGAATGAGGTGTAAGGATTTGTCTGATCAGGCTTTCTGGTCTGGATCTGAAAAAGATGGTTGGATACTGTAAAAGGTTGCCCTTCCCAGTACCATCTCCCTAGTAATCCGTGCCTTGTGTGGGGCGCCCTTGGAGCCTTCCTTGGGGTTCTTATGCCCCACCCTATATTCTCCTGCCACATCTTGATGGAAATTATTATGATGATGTTCTTGCAAGCGGGAGGCTGCCTATTGTATTGTGCATGTTGGGGCCTTTCCCCTATAAGGGCCTGATCTCTGTTTTTCTCTAGCTAGGCCTCCCCATCTAAACCCATTAAACAGGGTTTGACTCCAAGGCTCTAGCCTTTTCTGGTGT
Source organism: Gavialis gangeticus (assembly GCF_001723915.1). NCBI lineage: Eukaryota > Metazoa > Chordata > Crocodylia > Gavialidae > Gavialis > Gavialis gangeticus. Next base: position 41,683,296 of record NW_017729032.1, read on the forward strand.
CTCGAGGCTCATGGCCCCCTTTCCTGCTCCAATCTGGAGCCTGGCTCCCTCTGGCCTAGAGGTCTGGGCACTAGCCCCACGGCCAGGGGGCCACCAGTTCAAAACCAGGGGATGACCCTGAACTCACACCATCTCAGTCCAAAAAGCAAAATAAGATTGTGTGCCAGACCTCCCTGGCTTTAAGGAGGTGCCATGGTCTGTGCCCCCCCCCCAAAGCTGTGCCCCTGCTGGTGCTGGGG
>NW_017729032.1:41684239-41688386 GCF_001723915.1 Gavialis gangeticus
CCCCCCCCCCCAAAGCTGTGCCCTTGCTGGCGCTGGGGTCCCCACTCTGTAGTGGGTCCCCAAAATGAGGCCTCCTCCTTCCCCTAAAAGCCTCACCCAAGCCACTGGTCTTATTCATTAATCAAAGAAGAAAAACATAAATGGTCCCATCCATGGGTAATAATTGCCCCCAGCTAATGTGAAAAAGAAAAAAAAGAACCATCATGTCCGCTTACATTCACAGGGTCCGTGCTTTGGCTCCCACTGTCAGCTTACGTCCTTGCTATGATGTGGTACCTGCTTCCATGGCTCCCGTCTTCCCACCTTTGGGCCACTCCTTCATGGAGCTCTGAGGCACTCCTTCCCCTTCAGCAACTACCTTCCTAACTGCCGCTCAGCCCAGGATTGTTATAGTCCTGCCTCTTCTGGTCAGCTGACTAGCTGGCCAGGCTAAAAAGTGTGTACTGTGCATCAAACATCACTAAAAAAGCATGTGCTTTCACTACTGCACAGTAGAGCAGCTTAATGCACATTTATTTAGTACCTCACATTAGAGGTACTAGAATTTAATGTGCATTAGGAAAAGCACATTAATGAACATATAGACATGCCCAGTGTCTACTTAGATGCTTAACAGGTGGAATAGAATCTGGATATTAATGCTGGTCTTGCATCTAAGCTTGTTTGGGATTCACAAGTTAGAAACATACATACCCATTCCACCCCAACTAAGTCCCTTGAGGGGCCTGATCTGATAGTTGTCCTTGACCCTTGCCTAAGCATGGAGTTGAGGAGCCCAGCCCATTCAAAAACATGGCCAGGTGAGGAGATGTTCACCTTTTATATAATAGCCTAGTGTTGAGAGCACTTGCTCAGGAAGTGGGAGACCAGAATACAATACACTCCTCAGCATAAGGTGGTTTAGAGATAGGTGAGGCTAGCCTAGGGATACTGTTTGCCCCTCAAGATTCATGGCAAGCAGAAACAGATGTGTAACTAATGAGTTTTGTGTCCTGGGCAAAACTGCCTTGTGCTGGGGTAGGTAAATAAAAACTGGGGTGGTGGGGGGAGAGGAGGGTTGTCTTACCTTCCCAGGGTATCATCAGCAGGCAGCTTCTTAGTGCAGAACTGCTCCAGCCTGGCTCCCTGGGCCCAGGCAGTTCAGGTCTGCCACAACAAAAAAGACTGGTGGGGGTGTCCTTCTGTTGTCCTTTTAAGTTACCACCTGTGCCTGGTGCCCCATCTTTTCAGCATTTTCTATTAGTTAATGAGTAGGGATTCTGTGTCCCATTCTTAGCTATCTAAGTCCCATGCATGCTATTATAGGGGATGTCTGTATCACCTGCCCTGACTTGCGTGCTCAATCAGAACAATTACTCTAAAGAGATCAGTCTCCAGCCAGCTTGAAAGTGGCCATGTCAGATAACCCAGGGACCATATCTCCAAGTTTGGTGGTGTGGGCATGTTAGCAGGTGGGCAGGGCGTGCTTGGGAATATCTATGCTATTGTAGCACACAGCCACTGCAGCTGTAGGCACCTACCTCACCATGGGAACCCAGCACCTAAAAGGTTTTGATGAAGACATTTATTCATTATTACCATGTCTAAATCTGGTGATTTGTGTCTCAGTTATTAAATCCTTTAAAACAGCTATGTTGGAGACTGAGATCATTGGAAATTAGAACATGCAATTGATATGTCAAATCAATTATCTCTATCTTTTAAATAATTTAAGGGGGGAGAAGCTTGGTATAACATAAGAATTATACAAATACACATAATGTGTGTCAAAAGATCAATTATTTTCCTTTAAATTAAATTACTCATCATTTTACTTGTTTTTTGGGAAATACATTAGACTAGACATGCTTTTCATTTAGTACAGTTCCTTATAAGTACACTGTATAAGACTCCAAGAAACTCCTGATATTGATAAGTCTTATAAAAATGCATTGTTCTTGTAGACAACTTTTATTCAAGCAGTGGTAAAATTATCACATCTCTGAATTATTGCAGGCTGTTTTCAATACAACTAATCTATAGCATATGACCTGAACAGCCTAAGCAATATCAGGGAAAATTTCAACTCTTCTCTTTTCTAGCTTCAAGAGTTTTTAAAGCTGACAGCAAATTGACAGCACTTTCCCTTCTATCACCATCTGAGATAGCAGGAAACATATCTAATTTGTATTCATTCCTAAATATAAATCTGATCCAAAAACAAGTTGAATATGAATTGGTAGCATGACCTCTGACCTCCTGTGATACCTACATTGGAAAAATAGAGTTCTTGAAAGGGGCAGCCCTGTCCTTTTTCTGACAGAAGTTGAGTTTTGAAATTCTTATCAAGTTACTTTTACTTGCTACACTCTTGGAAAAAAAACATATACACTAGGTAAAGTTAAATATAGAAACAGTGAGAAGTAGAAGGATAAGTATTTCCCTCCAGAGGATAATGTAAGCAGCTCATAGTACTAACATTTATATTGCTTGTTCTACAAGCAACGTAAATTGCTCTCTTGTTTAGATCAAGAGAAGTGATTGAGGGGAAACTGAAGTGGTTATGAAGAAGGAAAAATGCCAAGGTAGGAGCCAAGGTATATGTTATGATGAGTGAAAAAAAGTCTTTTTTTAAGCTGTAACTCATTAATTTGGAGTTAATTTGCTTATGAACAGATGGTCTGATGGGTCAAGGGAGAGAGTTTTTGTTATTAGGGATGAGTCAGTTTATTGAATAATAATTTGAATATATTCAAGCACTTTAAATGAATTGTATTGTGTACATTAACTCTGTTCCTAAACATTTTATTTTTTTAAAAGCTACTATTCAGGAAGGCTTCACCTTACATGAAACAGGTGTGAAATTCTTCAGAAGAGAGGATTTGTTAACAGATTTATTCTTTCAAAGGCTGGCTGGAAAGCTTTTATAAACCTGTCAATTATAAATAAATTTTTACCTCATATAATATGTGATCTATATTTTTTCTTCTCCAGAATCTTGTTCGACAACCCCATGGAGAATCAAGTACCAAATCTCAGTTAAAAGTTTTTCTGACTTCTTTCCCGTGCCTTTTTTTGCCAACTAAGATTTTTTCCCCAGGTGTTCATCTAATATAAATTAGCATCATTCCATTCATATAAGTAGAGTGATACTGTTTTTCAGTGAACAATTTGGTCCTTGAATCACTGCTGTTTTCTCATCCTTGGGCATGTTTACACAAAACACTGAATTACTTTTACTGTTCATTAGCATGTCACAGCAAAAGCCATGCTATTGGGCTAATGTGCAGTATAATTAGTCTATTGCACATTAGTATCACTAAAAAGACATATGACAGTGCTACTGCACAGTAGTGCTGGTCACTGCATTTTATTTCTGCAGTTATTTCTTCACTTATCTAATTACTGAACTGTGAATGTCACCTGTATTCCACATCATTTACACATGTAATCTGGCTACTTGACAAACGATAGCATGTAATATTTCACCCTGAATCTTTATCCCAGTTCACAAGTAATCCTTTTGATTAAAATCTCACAAATTCTCATAGTTCTTAGTTCTAAAGTTAATACTGAACAACAGGAAGCAAGGGAAAGAATACATACTCTGTACCTTTTATAAGCCAATAAACTTAGAAGTTATGTATCCAAAATTACAAAAATAATTAGTAAGCAACATTACTGTACTGCTGTTACCTTTTTCTTTAAGTCCTGGAAATAGGGTGAAGTACCAGAACACTGTGGGGGGGGGGGGGAGGGGGGTTGGATGAATCTTCACAATAGGGAAAAAGGAGTACCTTGAGACTCCATCTACCAAATGTCTATACCATGTAAAATGAGCAAATGGTTTCATCTTGGAAAAATGCAAGGTAATAATAGGCTTGGGGGAAATATAGTCAACAAAAGTGTATACTCACTGGAAAAAGAAAAAAAAAATGTGGAAAGCAATTAGCTATAAAATTACTAATAATAGCAGCCATGAAATTAAACATAAGTTTGTAATGTGACCCAATATAAAAAGCTCCTTTTCAAAATGTTGCATTGCATAATAGGAAAAAAAAGGAGTGGCTAAGTCACTGACATCCTACAAACACCAGAGAACTTTCTAAAAAAGTGACAGATCCCTGCTATCATTTGAATATAACCAAACACAAATGATTGTATGTTC
>NW_017729032.1:41688458-41689740 GCF_001723915.1 Gavialis gangeticus
AAGATTTTTTGTTCAAAAAAAAAAAAAGTGTCTACTTAGGGTATGCTTACAACCTGGTGGCAGTGTACCCTGCTGGGGGCATGCCCAAGCACACCCTCCCTCTCCTCCCCCAGCTTGCACAATCCAAGCCAGACACATGCCAGTAAGGCTGCAGTAAAGTCATCCCTACTGACCATGCCCAAACACACCAGCAGCCCCAAGATATTCCAACACAGGCACAGTGGCACTACACTGTAACTGGATCCTAAGAGATACATTGTGCTGCATTGCATAACCTCAACATTTATATATACAGATTGGTAATTGTTTTTCTATTCAGTTGTGTTCACAGATGCAAGATTTCATAGATGCAGGAAGTTTTGACACATTATTCATGTCCAGGTTTGTTATTTTAGCCAATATCATTAAAAGGCCAAATTCTACATAGATGAGTTGATCTCTTTTTTTCCCCTCCCTGCTATTCTTTTTTTCTACTGTAGACATTTTTCTGAAAAATAATGGTAAAAGGAAAATAAAGCTTAAAAACAAACCATCATGAAGACATCTGAGGTTATAGAAAGGAAATAAACAAAGGGAATCAATACTTAATAAATTGTCTTTAACAACCTTGTAGTAAGAGAAGCTTCACATATTTATTAACTGCCAAGGCAACTTTATCTGCAGAGAGAGCACAAATACTGTACCAAACATAGGTGGTGGAAGGGGGGGGGGCTAACGGGGCTTAGTCCCCCCCCACCAAATGCAGGGCAGTGGTAGGGCGGCAAGAAAGCTCAGCTGAGGGCTTCTGGCAGCTGCAGAAGGAGTGGGGTAGGGGGAGGGGGAGGGGCAGGCACTGCCCAGCCAGGAGTACAGGACTAAAAGTACAAGTGGCCTATCTAAGGGGTACAGCTCCTGCTGCTACATGCAGGACAGGAAGCATGCAGGTCACATGCCCCTGAGCTGCATGGGGCAGGGCAGGCTGCTGCTGTTCCAGGGCCAGGGCAGCACCGGATTCATGGTGGGAGGGTGAGAGGGAGGCTACAGGTGGGAGAGGCTGCAGCCACCCCAAAATTTGCCATAGCCCATCTGACTGCCCTTCCTATGACACCACTGCACACCCCCAGTTTAACACAGCCCCCCACTCTGGGAAGAGCCTGGTGCTGCCCCAGCCCCAGCCTGCAGCAGCTACCCACCCTGCCTTGTGCACATAGAGGGCGTGTGCCCCCAATGTCTCCCAGGACACATGCAGCAGCAGGAGCTGCCACCCCCTCCCCATGCCCCCCAGATAAGCCATGACTCCATT
>NW_017729032.1:41694740-41699212 GCF_001723915.1 Gavialis gangeticus
GAAAGGACCTCTAGATGTCATCTAGTCCAGTGGGGGCCAACTTTTTGGTGGGTATGGCACAAATTGGTCCCATATTTCCTTGAGTGTCATTCCAATGCCATTCTCCGGTCTTATCTGCTGTTCTGTTTTCTGCTCCCTGCCCTGTGCTCCTGACTCAGTCTGCAGCTCTGATTTCTGCTTCCTGCCCTATTTGCCACGGTGCTACTTGTCCCTTCCCCATGCCCCCCAGATAAGCCATGACTCCATTCCACACCACGCTGTGCCCCACCCCAGCTGTTCAGGGCCTCATGGTGCAGGCACAGGGGTCCTGGGGGCCCCATCTCCTCTGGCCCAGCAATGCAGCTGAGTTTGGCCCCACTCTGGCCCTATGATCCAGGCCCTTCTCCCCGCCCCCCAGGCAGTGTGGGGCTGCGGAAGCAAACAGAGCTGGGGCTGGGGCCAGGACTAGGCTGGCGGGTGGTGGGTTTGTTGGTACCAGCATCAGGCAATGATCCTGGGCCTGGGGAAAGGTGTGGCTGTAAAGGCTCAGGAGGCCCCAGCCCTAGCTCTGATCTGAGGCCCGGCTCTGCTCCCACCTGATCCCTGCCTGGTCCCAGCCCCATTCCTTCTCCCTCCCCTTCCCCTGTAGATGCTCCCGCTGGGGGGGGGGGTCGTATGCATGCTCAGCTCCCCTAAAAAAAATTCTCCCCCCGCCTATGCTACCAAATGAATATAGATTAAATCAGAAGTGAATAGTCTAACAATGGGGTTGCAAATAAAGATGAAGGAGAGGGAATCTCCAAATAAAACTAGTGTAGAGAGATGGAGAAGAGAATGGGGAGGAGGGGTGTTCTACCATTTATTCAAGATTGGAGACTCTACCTAGGCAAACTATTGAAACAATAGGCATTTTTCCTTTAACTAAGACACCAGAATTGTGCTTTATTATTTTGTTTGCTATTTAACTGCCTCAACTAGGAATGATGCTACTGCAAGGACATCCATAAGTAACGGTAGTAGACAGGTGTTCATGATGAATACAGTAACAGCTTAGCCAGGCCGACACAAAATCTTTATAACCAAAGTAAAATAACAGTGCATCTTGCACAAAAATGCAAAGTGGCAACTGGAACCATACAAAATAGAGCAACTCCAAGTGGTTTTATTCTCTGTGCTAGATTATGTCAAATCAAGAAAATTGTTAACAAAGAACTTACATGCTTATCACACGTGTATATCTAAGAGAGGCAGTGAAGGCAAGGGAACAACCTGAATGCCAGGAAGCTACAATTGACCTGGCAGCTAAAGAAGAAAGAAGACTAAATACGCATCTCAAGAGAAACCTGTAAAAGGTACAGGAAGCATACCCTGTATGTGACAAATGCACCCTCCTCACATTAACAGGCTCCCTCCTCACATAACCAGTGTCTATGGTGTTACAAATGTCTCAACCATTCAATGCATGTCTGGAGTTCAGTAAACAGAACATCACCAGTACAAACTACTGCAAAATTTGCCCCATTGATGTACAAATATCCCAAAGCAGGTTTAGTGACACCTCTAAACATCCTGTTGGACCACTCAGACCCATTAGCTGAAAATTGATCTATAAATGGCTGCATAAGTCTTCACACCTAGACAAATCCAAAAGCAGGAGCCAAGCAATTTAACAGTTGTGATATGATGGTCACCCTTTCCTCTGTTTGTTCAGATTCTAATCAGCCAACATCAAGGAAGAATGCTTTGAAGCTATACAATTAAACAGTATAAGAACGAAGCAAAATTTCTAGTAAGATACGCACTCCAAGAGAAGCAGAGAGATCACTGCTACATTGCACCCAGCTTAACCAGCAACAGATCACTTGGTGAAAGCTGCAAGCACCCTACTGTACCAGCTTCCTTCACCTGCATTAATGAGAAAACACTACTGCTACTAAATATGTACTAGGACTTTGTGGAGTAGCTCATTTTATTTTGGGAATGAGTATTTTTCTGTCAGTTTTATACCTCCCTTATGGTATTGTTATTAAAGCCTTTCTGCTAGTGTTCAATCAAGTGTTGCGTCAATTCTTGGGGCACTAGGTTTAAAAACCTGCTTTCTAAGTGCAACAACAGGTATTTCAATTCAATGAAGAGACACTTATGTTTGATAGGCATTTACAGGAAGAGATTGTCATGTTCATTCTAGGTTATTTGTCTCATGTCTTAGGATAGGGGAGCTCTTTATTTCTAATTTTTGTACTAGAAGTCTTTGTATGAATGCCTTCATTATTTTTGTTGACTGTGGCACCTCTCACCAAATGAGAAAGAATGCCAGTGTATTTCCATACATCACTCTATTCTTACACCATTGTACAACCCCCATTTGCTTCACTGGGGCTTTATATAATTACCGTCATGCTAAGAAAATTTAAATTGATTGTTGCTAACAATTGTACAGAGATCTGATGTGCTAGGAGATTGAGTATTTGAGTCAGGTAACACCTAATGTTCTGTAAAAGCAGCTAACAAACCTCTTTCTCTACTCCCTACACCTAAATCTCTGAGAAAGGCTGGGGTTTCTTTATTTTGCCAAAGGCTTGAGTTTGGCTTAAATTATGTAGCTTGAAATGCATGTTTTCAGGATAGTGATCAGGAAGCCAAATTTCCATTTCAGAAATCTGGCTTCATATTGAGGTCCATTATGAAGATGTAGTAGCTTCCCCACAGGTATGCATGTGACAAACTATTCTAGCGGGCAGATTTTCACTCAGTCACTAAAAATACATACACAACTTTAACCTCCCCAAATCAGGCTTCCTGAAATATGTACATTCTCATCTCTTAAGAGGAGGAAACATAAGGATTAATCCAACACACAGCAATTAAACAAATTAAAAACTCACCTTTTGAACAATTTGGTTTGGTGGCCATTTGGAAAATGTCTCTGGAGCTCCCTCTCTTGGAGCTCTGTACTGTCCCAAGTCCAGTATTTATTGTACCATAACCTCACTGAAATAATTGGAGTTGTAGAGATGTTAAGGTGATTATGCTTCAGTGTTATGTTTACTTTTGTTTGCTTGCCCATTTTCCAATTACATTTTTAACATAAGATCTCTTCTCACAGTTCCCCCCCGAATTCTTCTTTTTTAGGGAATTGTTATTTTGCTGCTGATGGCTTTAAGGACCCTTCAGCTTACTTTCATGTTGACAGATTTTAGAACCTTCCAGCCAGCCTTATTTAGTACATTTCTTTAAGATCTAACATTTTGCTTTTCTGTAATCTGAAATACTTTTGCTGCATTTTTCTGCAACTTCACTGCATACTGTGCTTAATTCATGTGGCTCATGATCCCCCTTTCTAAGCTTTTATTTTATTCTCACATACTGAAATGAGTGTTGTGAGAGTGGGGGGGTAGGTGAGGAACCACAGATCTGGGATTCTAGAATGGTTTCTCCTCTACTTTCTGGAACATGAGATTGACTTGTACATAATATAGGAACCTGGGGTATGAACAATATAAATCAGTTAAAATTTTGACACAATCACTTTGAGCTGCCCCCAGCCATCAAACAAAGTATCGGGGCACAATCCAGTCCCAACAGTGCTACACTGTTGCTGTTTCTTGCTCTTAGGAATAGGTACCACTAGGAAGCCAGGTGTAGCTGTCATTCTCAGAGGAGTAAAAGCCTTTGTGTAGCTATCTTCTGTATTTAGGGTGAAATGCAAAATGTAATTTAGATGGCAATTCATAGGGAAACAAATAATTCACAAAGATTATTAGAGGAATGTAGTGTGTCTTTCTGTGCGTTAAAAACATAAGATTATCGTGGCCTCCTTGAATGTATTCACTGTAAATATATATTTGTAGAATAAATATGTAAATAGCCTGGTAAATTTTGAGCTTGCTGTTTTAGTCATGACTGGTCACAGAAGTCAGCTGGGAATGTTTCTGTTCTCTAAGAGATGAAGGCACCAGTATTTCTAGCATGACTACTTGCATTTGCAAATTTTAAATTCTGTTTCCATGACTGTTCTCATGGGTATGTCTGAAATCTCCTCTCACAAATGTTTGTGAAACTGAAGCTTTCTAAGACTGATAAACCCCAAAAGGGATTTTAATGGCCAAAGCAAATTCATTTAGCATTTTAAGCAAAAATTCTCAGAAATTGTTTTTGCATTATTCACTTGGCTCTTGTTTCCAATATGCATTGTTGAAACATGTTTAAAACATTTTTTCTTGCTTGCAAATGAACCAAGTGTTGCAAAGCAACATTAATAAAGCCTTTATAAGTATGCTATCTCCTCCTTTGTATGTATAGCCTTTGTATCAGTACTGTATACTAGGGCTGTGTGAAATTTCACCAAGTGTTTTGTTTCAAAGCTGGTTCGAGGCATTTCAAGCTTGAAACAGCCAAATCCAAACAAAACAAAAAGCCTGAGCCTCCTGTCATCCAGGGCACAGATGTGGGGGCCTGCACCCCTGGGAGGGCTGCCAGGCTGTGCTGGACTC
>NW_017729032.1:41699467-41703192 GCF_001723915.1 Gavialis gangeticus
TGCGGGCCTCCTCTGGGGGGTGGGAGCCCCTGGATCTGCACACCAGATGACAGGAAGCTGCCACTGCTGCCTGGGACAGGCAGGAGCAACCATTTCCTCTGGTGCTGGGTGCATCCCACACCCAGCACCGATCCCAAGCAACAGAACAGCCTCCTCTCATCCAGGGCTCAGATCCAGGGACCTGTACCCCCAGGAGGAGCTGGCATAGCCCTGCAGCCCTCCTGGGGGGGCAGGGAGCCCAGATTTGGATGACAGGAGGTTGCCACTGCTGCCTGTTGCCAGCGGCAGCATCTGTTTTCCCTGGCACTGGGTGCAGGCTGTGGCCAGCGCCAGTCCCAGGTGGCAGCAGCAGCCGCCTGTCATCCAGTGCAGATCCAAGGCCCGAACCCCCAGGAGGAGTCTGGCACAGCCCCAGAGCCCTCCTGGGGGTATGAGCCCTCAAATCTGGGTGCTGGATGACAGGAGGCTGCTGCTGCCAGCAAATTTTGCTTTCAAGACTTTGAGGTGCAGTTTCCAAGAGACCTCTGCATTTATCTCCTTGAAACTGGCAGCCTTCATTCCCTCAGAAGGGGTTACCACCCATGCAATTTGCATCTAAATCAGGCAACAAATGATGTCTTAGGCATTTTCATGATTCCCCATTATAGCCTATGGGAAAAATGTCGAAACGAGTCAAAACAGTGAAACAGTTTTGACTAAACAAAATGAGACAGTGCTTTGAAAGAAAAAATGATTAAATGAAACACTGTCCCTTTGAAATGGTGAAACGGACGTTGAAATGAAATGGTGTTTCACACAGCCCTACTGTACACTGATAAATAAGACTGGTTCCTACAAATGAAGCTAGTGAAGCATAAAAGAACTACATAATTACTGGCATCCTATTAATTCAGAACCTTCTGAAAAAAGCAAATCTTTGTGACTCGCTGTAAACTGCTCTTATTTGCATTTTTTTTCTTTAATTATATGAGTGGGCTTCTGTTTGGAAAATGCCTTCTACTTTTCAACAGCAAGTCTATAGGAAGATGGCAATTCTGACTGACTGGAGGTGCTTATACTAGAGTCTAGCTGTAGCCAGGACTGGTTATTGTACTGCACAGCAGGCTATAATTCCTAGTAGTAAATACAGCCACCACCCCCCACTGTCAAAGTGATCTCCTACCCACTATAGCACAGTTTGTACATTCCGAGTAATAGTTCCATCCATTTTTATCATTTCTTTAGTTGTCTCACTAGTAAGGTTTTACATTTTGGGAGGAAAGCATCATTAAAAAATATATATATTATCCATTTCACTTTGTCTATTTTATTGAAAATGCTTTTTCAGCTCAAAGTTTGGCTTCTAGCTCACAGAGAATCTGAGGGAAAAATCCTGAGTATGACCTAGGAAGTTAAAAGAGTGAATATTGAAATTATAGTGCAATGGTGGCCCTCTGGGTTAATGTTTCAGAGATGGACCAATGTCTAAGTCTCCTAAACCTGACCCATAGTATACTATATCTGTTCTATTACTAAGTGGCTAAATCCATGCTATTGATGAATGTAGAGCATCACATATGTGGCATCTTGGGAAACAGAGCAGGGCTGCCCAATGTATGGCACACTTTGTGTGACAGCATATCTGGCAGGGAGTATTCTGGCAGATAGAGCAGACAGAAGAAATCAGATCAATGGATTGGACAGAGAGGAGAGAGCAAAGTAATAGATTGGGCAGTGGAAGGGGATTGGCATGGCAATCAGTTGGGTGGAGCTTAACTTGTGGCATACCTGCTAAAAAATCTGGTCCCCACTGAACTAGAGGATGAAACACTAAAAGAAAATGCTCGGTCTAGAACATTTGAGCATGCAGTCCTCAAATATGACATAGACCTACACCTACCCATAGCCTAATACAAGCACGAAGACCTGCTAGACATAATACAATGCTAGGTAAGAGGTGCTTTATTTTAGATTTTTTTAAACCAAAATAGTTGGATTTGAGAAAAAGTTCTCAGTCTAGTAGAATCTGATCTTGTTACTTAACTGAAGGCAAGATTTTTTGACAGCAGCCCCACACAAACTCTGCAACTACAGCCAGGATCTGAGGTAGTGTTTAAAGTGCCTCTTACTAGGTAGATGGGAAGGGGGGCAACAGGATGAAAGCCTGAAAAAAGAAATAGGGAGGTCCTTATGTGGGCAATGAATGTGAAAGAGCCATGGGAGATTTTCACCGGGTGGGGGAAGGTAAGCTAAGGGGCAGTGGTGAAGCCTATTCCTATATTAGAAAGGAAATCCCCTATAGGAATGGAAAAAGATAGACCTCTACTTCTCCTGTGGGGAAGAAATGCCAATAGGTGGCAGTGGGGGAAAGAGTGTGGTAGGTGTAGCATAATTCTCCACTGCATAGCTGCTGGAGTTCTACATCTTCCTTCCAAGAGATGGCCCCAAATAGCTGCAACTATGCAATAAATGCACATACAGCAGTATTGGGTGTATTTGGGTTCCTGCAGAAGCCATGCTTGTAGGTCAAAGCATGACTCACAGGAATATTACAGTAGTTGAGGCAAACTGTGTACATGAGGTGTGAAAAAGGGCACCCTGCTGAATTCTGACTTTCCCTGTGAAACTTCCATCTACATTTGCTAGCAAAGTGATGGAAGGAGGAACAGGGCTTCCTAGCATAAGGCAAGTGTTTCCCTAGACAAACTGGAGTTCCTGATAGGATGTAACATTTATTTATCTTCTTATTTGCTTTTCACTTTTAAGATATACCAAAATCCTGCCTTGTGTGTTTATTTTAGATACGACTAACAGCCTCAGTTCAGCTGTTGAAGTGGGTTTGTTTCCCCCCTTCTGTCACCCTATGAGGAGATAAAGAAGAGGCTGTCCCTGTCCTTGGAGACCCTTATTCATTTTATATGTAAAAAACTGTAGACTCAAATACCCATCAAAGACTCTGAACTGAAGTTGGTGACATTTGAGGATCCAGAAGAGCTTGTTAGTATGAAGGGCATTTATGGGGAGAGAGAACTTGGGATTATGAATAGATTCAGGTCTGGCATTTGAACATTTGTGCTTTTCCCTATTCCAAGTACCAAGTTCCTCTGGTACTATTTTTGTTACTATTGAGGGTCATACTCATTTTGTGAGTGAAACACTGTACAGTGCACTATAGAGTGGAAATGCCATTCATATGAAAAGACCGCAGTGCAGCAGAGGCACTCAATCCTCATGCAGTCATGGTCCCCTTGTTGAATGAAACCATTAGCCTTTCTGTCATAAGCATTGAGCAGACCACTACTCACCACATAAAAAGCAAGTAGATAATTTATGAGAGTTAGTTAAGGAACCAGGTTCCTTATTCTTTTGAGCCACATTGTAGTAAACAACATACAAGCAAAAGGCATTGTAAAATGTTTCTAAATCAAATGGTAATGTTTTAAAACCACTTTGTCCTGGTGTAAAAGATGACTCAAGGTACAGTCTAATAATGGCTCGCTCATACATGCTAATCTGAACTAGCAAAATATCACCAGTATTGAAACCTGGTCTGAGAAGCCCATAAGATGCAGTCCATCAGCTGTAAGGTAAACCACTTGAACCTGTTCCTTTCTAGGCCTGCCTGGAAATTGATCTGAGCCTTGCATCTGCTAACCCATCTTAGGAGTTAGCAGATGCAACTCCTAAAATGTTAATCTTAGGAGGTGCTTTAAACTAGACTCGCCGGGGGAGGGGGCTGCAGGAAG
>NW_017729032.1:41703203-41726330 GCF_001723915.1 Gavialis gangeticus
CCCTTCCAACCCTAAATCTATGAAATTATGAAACTATGAGTAAGGGACATAGCAATGTACACCTGTAAAATGTAAAGCAGGTTAATTTCAGGATCCTCTTGACAGTAGGAAAAAGTCCTTAAAGACTCTTTTACCACTTTTCTCTAAGGCAGTTAGAGGAACTAATAAATGGAGGAGCTAGTAAAAACTGGACAGTCAATGACAGTAACATTACTGAGGGGGCAGCAGCCCCAGGTGCCACTTTTACTGAGAGGCATAAAGCAGCTGTTGCCACAGTGGCAGCTGATCACACTGCTACAGTTGGCACAACCTAAGCTGCCCTGGACATAGTTTCATAGTTTCTAGGGTCGGAAGGGACCTGAGCAGATCATCTAGTCTGACCCCCTGCCATGGCAGGAAAGAGTACTGGGGTCAAACGACCCCAGTAAGGTGGTCATCCAACCTCCTCTTAAAAACCCCCAGGGTGGGAGCCTGCACCACCTCACATGGAAGCTGGTTCCAGACCCTAGCTGCCCTGACCGTGAAGTAGCGCCTCCTGATGTCCAACTTAAACCTTCCCTCCGCCAGCTTGTGACCATTGTTCCTGGTCACTCCTTGCGGCGCTCGGGGGAACAGGGACTCCCCCAGCGCCTGCTGATCCCCCCTAACCAGTTTATAACAGGCCACAAGATCCCCCCTCAGCCTTCTCTTTTGAAGGCTGAACAGGTTCAGGTCCCGCAACCTTTCCTCATAGGACCTACCCTGCTGTCCCTTGATCATACGAGTGGCCCTCCTCTGGACCCTCTCGATGCTGTCCACATCCCTCTTAAAGTGCGGCGCCCAGAACTGGACGCAGTACTCCAGCTGCGGCCTGACCAGTGCCGCATAGAGGGGGAGGATCACCTCCTTGGACCTGCTCGAGATGCATCTGTGGATGCACGACAAGGTGCAGTTGGCCTTCCTAGCCGCCTCCCCACATTGCCGACTCATGTTCATCTTGGAGTCAATAATGACTCCCAGATCCTTTTCCACCTCCGTGCTGACAAGAGGGGAGTTCCCCAGCCTGTATGTATGGTGCCGATTGTTCCTCCCCAGGTGCATCACCTTACACTTGTCTGTGTTAAACCCCATCCTGTTCTCCTCCGCCCATCCTTGTAACCTGTCTAGGTCCAACTGTAGCCTGTTGCTCCCCTCTATTGTGCCCACATCCCCCCACATCTTAGTGTCATCAGCAAACTTGAACAGGGTGCTTTGCACCCCCTCATCCAAATCACTGATGAAGATGTTGAACAGGGCGGGCCCAAGGACCGAGCCCTGTGGGACCCCACTTCCCACGTCCTTCCAGGTCGAGAAGGACCCATCCACTACCACCCTCTGGGTGCGACTCTCTAACCAGTTGGCGACCCATTGGACTGTATGGGTGTCTACGCCACAGTCCCCCAGCTTCCTAATGAGAATGGGGTGAGAGACAGTATCAAAAGCCTTCCTGAAGTCTAGGAAAACTATATCCACTGCCACCCCTGCATCCAATGATTTAGTGACCTGGTCGTAAAAGGCCACCAGGTTGGTCTGACAGGACCTGCCGCTGATGAACCCGTGCTGGTTGCCCCTGAGCATGCAGTTCCCTGCTGGCCCCTCCTGGATGTGTGCCAGAATAATTTTCTCGAACAGCTTGCCCAGGATCGAGGTAAGACTGACTGGCCTGTAGTTCCCCGGGTCCTCTTTCCTCCCCTTTTGAAGATGGGAACCACGTTGGCCCTCTTCCAGTCCTCCGGCACCTCTCCAGAGCACCACGAGTGTTCATAAAGCCACACCAGGGGACTTGCAATGACCCCAGCCAGTTCCTTGTCCACAGACATGGAGCTATGCTTTTATGTCTCTGGTTGTTTTTGTACCTATATTCTGAATTGAGATGGTAGGAGAGGGTAACATGTCACCCTCCCCAGCGCCATCTTCCCTGGTAATCTGCACCTTACATGTGGTGCCCGTGGAGCCTTCTTTGGAGTTTCTATGTCCTGCCCTATACTCGTCTGCCACCTCTTGATGGAAATGATTATGATGATATTCTTGCAAGCGGGAGATTGCCTATTGCACTGTGTATGTTGGGGCCTTTCACCTATGTGGGCCTGACCCGTTTTTCTCTAGCTAGGCCTCCCCATCTAAACCCACTAAACAGGGTTTGACTCCAAGGCTCTAGCCTTTTACAGTGTCTTGAGGCTCATGGCCCCCTTTCCTGCTCAAATTTGGAGACTGGCCCAGAAGTCCAGGTGCTAGCCCCACAACCAAGGAATTGCAAGTTCAAAACCAGGGGACAACCCCAAATTCACGCCCTCCCAGTCCAAAAAAAACCCCCAAAAAAGTTGCACCCTAGGTGCACCAGACCTCCCTGACCTTTTTAAGATTGCACCTTCAGGCCCCAGGGTCTATACCCCCAAAAGCCACACCCTTGCTGGCACCAGGGTCCCCACTCTGTAGTGGGTCCCCAAAATGAAGCCTCCTCCTTCCCCGAACAGCCTCACCCAAACCACCCATCTTATTCATTAATCAAAAAGAAAGAAAAAAAACAGTCCCATCCATGGGTAATAACTACCACCAGCTAATGTGATAAAGAAAAGCAGCATGTCAGCTTACATTCACAGGGTCCATGCTTCAGCTCCCCGCTGTCGGCTCACATCCTTGCTATGATATAGCTGCCATCTCTCTGGGACTTCTGTGGTTCCCCTCTTCCTGCCTTTGGACTGCTCTTCTATGGAGCTCTCTGAGGCACTCCTTCCCCTTCAGCTGCTTCCCCCCTTCTCACTGCCGCTCTGCCCAGGGTTTTTATAGTCCTGCCCCTTCTGGTCAGCTGACTAGCTGGCCAGGCTCAGCATTTAACCCCTTCTTTCCCAGCACTCCGTGCCCAGAAAGTTCTGGCCTTAAAGGGGCGGACATGCCTTCTGGTGACAGGGCTCGGGTCCCCTGTTACAGAGGGCCATCTCACATACCAGTTTAGGACCATATAAATTAAGCTCTGCATATGAATATTTATCTAAGTCCCCCTGTGGCTTTCATCCAGGCTGTGTGTCAAGCTTGTCTGCTTAAACTGAGGAACATTTGAACATTTTATTTGAAATTCTGTAATAAAGCCGTGTAAATTCACTTAAGATGTCCTGGATTTGCACCAGTGTAACTGATTGTAGGAGCTAGCCCTTTCACTTCCCAGTTTTTACTAGCTCCTCCATTTGAATTTGCCTTGCTTCTCTAGTGGTATTTGTTGTAACTGTGTTGGTCTAAAGACAAGAGCAGACAAGGTTCTTTGGGTAAATCCAATATCTTTTATTAAACCAACTAAAATAATTGGAAAAAAATTCCAACTATTTTCATTGGTCTAATAAAAGGTATTGAATGTACCCAACAGACCTTGTCTACCTTGCTTCTCTAGGCATGAGTAAGGTGACCATATGGGACAATGTGAAATTCAGGACACTGTCCACCCCCTCCCACTTATGCTGCTGCAGGGCACTACTCATATTACCGCACCTAGGGAGTCAGTGGCCTGTTTAGGACCCACTGTTTTCTTCACAAGTGTTAACAATGGTCACCTTAGGCATGATGCCCAGAGCTTGTTTATCTTTAGCTTATCATCAAAAGTGAATGTAACAGGGTTCTCACTGAGACCCTGTTGTTAAGGAAAAGGGGGGCAGCTGGAAATAATTAAACCATGAGGTGGGTGGGCCCCTAGCCCTAAGGAGCCATTGGTGGCTAAACCCCAGAGGATAAAAAGGAGAGGAAGAAGACAGGTGCCTTCGGGCACGAGAGAGAGAGGGAGAGGGATATCTCCATTGAGAGAAGGATCTGAGAAGAGAGACCCGGCGGAGGATCAGAGGGATCTCAGAACCCAGACTTCACCTTATCTTACCTTCACTCCACCGGAGTGGCGGTGAGTGCAGGGAGAAGCGGGGCCATGTTGTGGGCTGGAGCTGTGGCTGGCATTAAGGATTGGGGATGACACACGGAGCCAGAGGGGCAGTGGGAGGGATTACCCCCCACCCAGACCCCTGAAGAGTTGGGGTGACTCCAGGACCCCAAGGGAAAAGGGATACCAAGGGCTGAGCAAGCAAGCCTTGACCGGGAGAGAGCTGCGGAGCCTGCATGCTGAAGCCGCACTACAAAAGAAGACAAGCGGAGTTTGTAACAAGCCACTAATTGGTCAATTAGCAGCGGGAATTGAACAAAAGCAAACCTTTCTTTTTTTTTTCCTCTTTGTACTTTCTTTCAATTATGGGGGAATGGGGAGCGGGCTAGGACCCAGGCAAGACAGAGAAGCCCGGAGACTCCCTTCGCTGGGCAGAGGTTGAAGAAGAGACCCTGTGGACCTTGATTCTTCAATGCCGACACAAGCAAGTAGGCACACTACCGCACTTACTGTCCCAAGTAAGGGGCCAGAGATCCTCTGCTGAGCACAGAGAGTGACCCAGCTGGGATTCAGGATTAACCCTTCAGACTGTGATTCCCCCCCCCCCCTTAAAGGGGAATTTCCTGTTAAACTTGCAAGCCACTGAATAAAATCCAAAAGGAGAAAACCAAGTTATTCCAGCGTGGTGCTTCCTGCCGGTACTTCCTCTGGTAACAATCACTTCCTCCCTATTTTATTTCTTTAAGATCCAAGTCGTGGCAGGTGGGAAGCATGAGGATAGAGGGGGTACTCCACAGACACGCTAACAGTGAATATGAAGCTCCAGAGAGTGCACTGAGATAAACACTGTCTAAATCAATCTGTGAAAGAATAAGAAAGATGACAATATTAAAAGGCACTAGGTTGTCTAGAAGCATTTTAAAAACACAAGTTTCTATTTTTTTGCCTATAAATACTTCAATAAATGGATACAATGCTTAAATTTGAATTTTCAATCTCCCTTAGCATTTTATGTCCTGTAAAAGTGTCTAATGGTCTCTTGAATACAGAAGTAATTTTGAGTCCATTATTTTAATAGTCAGGAATTAAGAGAAGAAACAAAGAGATCGTTAACCATGAAAGTTAAGCACATCTGATCATATTCAATCATTAAAACACTAAATATTTCATCAATGAGACTATACAGATCCTAATACAGGAAGAATCAGTAATATTACATTAGATGAATAGGAGGTTCTGTCAAATCCACGTTCTTGTCAGATGGGCTTCTTATAGTTGCTTTGGTGTCAGTTGCCAAGCAAAGGTTTCCAGTTCTGAACATAATTTTTCAAAGGGAATATAGAGAGAGACTAAATGGTGATACTGTACTACACATACAGAATCCTAAAGAAGTAGGGCTGGAAGGGAATTCAAGAGGTTAGATGGTTCAAAACAACCTACTTTACCACAGATTTACCACAGAATTCGAAACAAAATGTGGAAATAGTCCCTAGTTCAAGCAGAGAGGTTTGCACGTAGCCTGGAAGAAAGCCACAGAAGGATTTTGACAAGTGGTTTGTCAGACTTGTTCCTGAAAACTTTAGGAACACACACACACACACACACACACACACACACACACACACACACACACACACACACAGAGCTACCAGGCATCCCCTGTAAAAACTTTAGGAACACACACACACACACACACACAGCTACCAGGCATCCCCTGTAGCATAGGTTAGACACAGGCAGGGATATTGGTGTACCTTTTCATTTTGTTTCAAATGTTGTAGAGAAGGTAAAAAAGGAACAGAGAGAATAACATTTACAAAAATAGTAGGAATAATATTTCTTGCTTTTTTCAGATTTGTAGGTACTTTTCAATTGTAGCAAGTGCTTTTCAAACTTCCAAGAACACAGTACAAACACAAAATCTGCTTATTACACTATTGTTGAAATCAGAGGTTGGCAATGCTTTTGGCCAAAGTGCCATAAACACCCCAACTTTGACTTGTAAGATGTTGGCGTGCCAGGTGCAAGCAGCAGGGGACCCCAAAGGGCCCCAATCTTTGTTGTGATAGCATGGACCTGGCCCTGATCCCAGCCCCTTCACCGCCATGGAGGCATGCTGGGCTGGGGCTCCACAGACCTTAGTGAAGCAGGTTGCAGCCTCCTGGCTACCTGCCATTGCCAGCTCAGGCTCAAAACCCAGGCTGCTCACAGCAGGCAGTGGGGAGACTGCAAGCAGCTGCACTGAACTCTGCAGAGCCCTAGCCTGGCTCACAGCAGGTGCACATGTGCCTCTGGGCAGATGGCACGGGAATGGCGAGGGCCCCAATCCTTCTTGTGGCACTGCAGCCTCAGCCCCTTCCTCACTGTCTACCCCATGGTGCGCACGCCAAATAAAATGCCTTCATCTGCCTTGCTTTGGCACGCGGGCCAGGGGTTGCTTACCCCTGGTTTAAATAATTCTGTCTTCATCGCTTTGTATCTGACAGTCCATACCCTTCTGTCCAGCCCAGTTGCAAATGCAGTTCTCACACACCAAATTGGGAAAACAAGGTCCAAAATGGGAGACTTTCTATCACTCTCTTGCTGAAAAACTATCTATGCATTGGTTCCTTTCTTAGACCAAATGGTACTTGCCTCCTTTGTAAAGTGCTTGGAGCTATATGGATCAGTAGCACTGTATTAGAGCTACGTATTTATTAATCATGGAGAATGCTCAGTCACTCTTGTTAGATACAGTGATGAGCATTAGAAAGGCCTATAAAAATCAATAGAATATCATAATTAAAACTCATTATAACTGCTGTGGTATTTCACAGGGAGAGAGTAAGCCTGTCAAGTAAACAAGTCCTTAAAAAATGATGAGAAAAGGATTTAAAATGCTCCAGATGAATTTAAAAGCTTTCCCAGATTTGAAATTGATCACTGTAGGAGGGTGAAAACTTTCTCAGAATTTTCCTCTCATTCTTCATTCCTGCACTCCATTGTTCCCATGTGGTTTCAATGCAGAAATGCTAAATTATTGCAGCCAGTGTTTAGTCTTGTGGTGGTAGTTCATCTGTGAG
The DNA here is from genome assembly GCF_001723915.1 of Gavialis gangeticus. NCBI lineage: Eukaryota > Metazoa > Chordata > Crocodylia > Gavialidae > Gavialis > Gavialis gangeticus. The sequence continues at coordinate 41,710,140 of NW_017729032.1, forward strand.
GTTTCAATATTCTCCTATCTTTGGTCCAAAATAGCATGAAAGTGGTAACATTCTGGTTATGCTACAGAAGATTTCAGTTTTATAGTGTTGTGGAGAAAATACATTGGTTTGCTCCTCAGAATAATAGAATATAAAGGGGTTTCCGTGAGCATCTGTCTAGCTGAGTTCTTCTTGAATCGATTGTTTGCTGAAGTTTAATTGTATTGTTAATGCTGTTAGCTTGATGCCTGCAGCCTTTATTATGTTCCTTTTTAGTAATTTATATCAAAATAAACATATATCACTTAACTTCATCACAGCAGCCAAAAGAGATATTATCAGTGGCATGTTTGTATTCTATATTACAATTGAGTTGATAACAGTGTGGGTTCTCAGAGTACTTTGCTAAGCAGAAAAATTAGTTGGCTTCAGAATTTCTGTCCTTTTTATTTTGTCCCAGTCTCAGGTGGCAATTTATCACCACAGACAACATCCTTCAGATGATGATGCTTTCGCTCATTCAAATACTGGCATGTCCTTGGGCACATTGTCCTAAATTTGGACTTCACTCAACTAATCCAAGGCTAAAGACAGACTCCCCTTGGAAATTGTTAAACTTTACCCATCCATCACTGTGCAAATGTTTTTTGGAATGAAATAAAAGGCATAATTTAAATGCAGGATGCTTAACAGGACATTGTGCGTCTCTCTAAATGAACATTACATAGCAATAATATGGGCAATAAAATTATAATTACTAGCTAATTTCTTAATGTCAACTATCCTTTGGAAAACCAAATGAGGAATTTAATTGTTAAGGACTAACTTAGACAAAACTTTAAGAAGAGTCTAAATGGGTTGTAAGATTTGAACTTCACAAAAAATTAATTATGTAACCTGTTTAAATACAGTTAAAAATAATGACCAGGCAGATGGCAAAACATCTCACATTTATTCTGAGACATAGGTTAACCTACTTCACTGAAGCTTGAACCTTGCCCAGACAAAATGGAATTCAAGAGAGGGATGTAATGTTTTACAGAATTCTGTTTTGAAATTATTTTTTTCCACCTGCTAGATTTGTTCCCTTTCTTTCCCACACATCTTCACTTCTCAGAGCTCATCATAAGTAATTCATATTAGTAATTTCTTCCAGAATTCTTATTTTCATAAGGGAACAATTCCTTCTCTTAAACAACGAGCTTCAGCCAGTTAATCCAAGACGTCACTGGTTTATGTGTGCCTGGCCCTGGAAACAGAACCCTAGTACTTTTTGTTTTTGTTTTTTTATTAGGTTTATAAATAATTGATTAAAAATTACAAAGTTACTGTGCCATATACTTTGCGAGTTTCAGATGAGATCTAAAAACCAAGATGGCAGACCTTTATCTATCTTAGAAGTTGATTAAACTGCATCAAGGCACGTTAAGAAATGTTCTGCTTTTTTCCCCCAAAATGTTTAACATGCCAGTGACACTATATATCAGACCTAATCTGAAATTCCCGAAGTACATAACATCTGGGGCAGATCCCATAGGGAGGGGGTGTCATTGGCACACTTGCCCCCCACTAGGATTCCTGCTCCACCCAATGTTTAAAACCAAGTACCTGGCAGTGGCAGCGACATTTATAGTCAGGCAGTTCTGAGGGAGGCAATTGAGTTCACGGGTCATTATAATCTACCCAATCCCTTCTAAACTCTTTATTCTACAGGTGTTAATAACCCTCTCTTCTTTTTAATGGTCTTGATGGTCTACCAATCAAGCTATCCCTTGTTCTGCATTTCTCCTATTAGGTGCTCCTGCTATGAAGATCCTATTTCTCAGCCCTGCATATTGTTTTTAACTCATTCCAATGAAGTTGCATTTGTTTTTCCTTCAATCTTAAACTGAATGATCCATTCCTAGGCCCCTAGTCTATTAGTAAAGCTTCTAGTTTACTTTCATCTGGAGAAATATATATTGCTTTAAATGTAATGATGGACCTTACCATCTGCACCCCTCTTTTCAGAATTCTAGATCAGCCCATAATAGCATTGTGGTTTTCTAATTTTTAATTGGTGTAATTATAATGGATTTTTATTCTTATGAAGAGTTTGCAAACTGTTGGTCTAATACATGACTGAAATATTGTGGCTTCTAAAAAAGTTCTGATCTATTTTAAATGTGGGTGAAAAAGAAGAAAATATTTTTTTCCATGTCAGGACATTTCCCCCTCTAAGATTTAATTAACTCCCACTGATCTATGGCTAGAGAGGCATGGTCAAGGGTCCACCCAGGCCAAGAAATCCACTGGCAATCATAGTTAAAGGCATACTAATGTCTACAGTGAAGGCTGCATAAGGGAGCAACATGTCCAGCACTGTGTCCAGAAACCTTTGACTCCCCAATGCCTGTGATCAAACACTCATTTTACAGCTAAATCAATTAACATCAGCCTTTAACATGAGTAAAATTGAGAATCAAACTTACTTCTGGAGCCATAGAGGGATATCTTTAGAGATTTGGCACCACATTTCTTCTGGGAAAAAAACAGCTGCTAAATATTGTACAGTACCATATTAGAAATTTGTGAGGTTTCTTCTTGTTTGAAATTATTACTCAAATGCATGCATGAGGAGTGCAGAAAGCAGGATGATTAACCTATACAAGTTTATGCTAACAACTTCTTTTGAAATACTTGTTCCCTTTTATGATATGCTCTGTAAACCTTTGCCAAACCAAATATATTGATTTTGTACAACTCATAAAGGAACATAGACATCATGTAAATAGTTTTGGTGGAAAAATTAGGTGGAAAAACTCATTTTACAATAGAAAGAATAAAATGGTATGACTTACCACTCAGTGGAGTTAAAATTCATTGAGCTTTAGAGGTGTCTTCACGTTTCCCAGGGCTGCTTGATACAATAAAGTATGAAGTAATACATCTTGGCAGTAAGCTCCAAGTCACAGTTTCATTCCTTGTGGCAGGCAGGGTGGAGGTTAAAACAGTCTAATATAGACTCTGATCTGAGTTAATTGTGTGTGAATGACAGAAGAACCTCACTGCAGTTATTTTAGGTCTGCATAGCCTATTATTTGCTCCTTTCTGAGGCAGTTTCCATTGAAATAACGTTTATGTCTAAATAAAAATAATTAGAAACTATGTTAATTCTTTTGGCCTGTGATGAATATTTGTAAGAAATAACTGTAAATTAAAATGGATCTTAATTATGTACTTCACCAAGAGGGCCCAATAAAAATGTTTCAAAATGAACAGTGGCCTTTCTATTGACTTTAATGAGTATTAGACTTGTCTCTGAGATTAAATACTATTCATATTTACTATTGATAATGCAATTCCAGGGAAAACCATTTAAGAGTAACTACCTAGTATCACACATTTGATCAGGAACTACTAAAACTGAAAGCAATAGTAAGCTGCTAAAACTGAAAGCAAAAGTGTAAGTGTTTGCTCAAAGTATGAGCAGAGCTACTTTTGAAGAGATGGCTCTTCCTAACCATTTTATTTTGCAACTTATTCCAGTCAGTTTCAGTAGAGGAGTATCTACAAGGATTGCCAACTATCTATAAATTTATAGACACTCTGTAAAAAAAACCACCCTAAAAAACTTCTCCTTAAAATCCATAAAACATTTTTCCTTCCATAAAAACATGGAGCCACTAGGGCTAGGGACAGACATTAGAGATAAACCAGTTTAAGTGATCAGAAACTAGTTGAAACCTGTAACAGAATAGGCATTCAGTGCACATAAACCAGTTTGGAAATGGCTGAAACCAGTTTGAGATAAGATTCAACCAATTTCAAACCTGGTTGAATATAGTATCAAACTTAATTGATATAGGTCAAACCAGTTTATGCAACATCTGTCCCGGATCCCTTCCTGGTTTAACTTAAAACACGGTACCCCAGTATCCCAGATGCTTTCCAGTCCTTGGCGGGGCTCTCTGTTCCAGAGAGCTGGGCTGCCCCTCCCTTCTGCCCCCGGGCTGGAGCTCTGGCAGAGACTGCAGGCACAGAAGTGTTTGCCTGGCTTCCTCCTGCCCTTTCCCCCCACCCCAGTCCCTGATCCAGCAGAGATTCCTCCTCCCCCTCTGACAACCTGGACCATAGCCAGCATGCAGTATGGTAGCTAATCTTGAAAGGTGCCTGTGTAAGGTAGACAGGACAAAGGCAGACAAGACAGTGTCCACTTAGGGCTTTTTGTAGCTAATCAACAGGTCAGCTGGTTCCTCCATTCCTTTCTTGGAAAAAGAAGAGCTTGAACTAATGAGAGAGGCTTTTGTGTTGATGGGGTGCTAAATGCTCTGTTATCAACTCCCTGCTGGGCTGGTCAGGAGCAGCGAGGTGGAGGGCCCCCTCCCTAATCAGGGCATTCTGCCAGGGCCTGGCCACACCCTGCCTCAGTTCAGCACTGTTCAAGGCAAGGAAGGACTGCTCTAGCACACCGTGGCTTCTAGCCTGAGCCACTGCAGGCATGTGTCTGCATTTCTTCAGTCCAGAGGAGATGTCTGTGCAATTACAAGCCTGTTCATCCTAGCTAGGTTAAACTAACCTGCAAAGATTGAATCAATTCAGGTTCAGGCTTTTTGAATGTCTGTCTCTAGCCTACAGCTTTATGCTCCTTTGTAGCAAAAGGCTGGAGGCAGCACTGAAATAGAGGAAGAGCACAGTAACACCATCTTCTGTCTGGAGAGGAGTGCAGCACTCTGCTTAAAGATCTATCAGACCAGAGCCTATGTAGACTTCTCCCCGCTGCCTAGCTATGTGCTGTTTCTGGGTCCCTATTCCTGTCTCCTGCCTTTAACAGCTGCTCACCCTAAAGTTACAGGGAGGAACATGGTACAGCTGGGACAGAGCTGTAGGCCAGGAGGGGGAGAAGCAGTGTGTAGACATCCATGCCGTGACAGGGGGAGCAGGGGATGGGCATTGTGGTACAGGGTATAGTAGTGGATGCCAGGGTGTGGGATGACTAGGGTGTAAAACTCCTGCTGCAATCACACACAGTTGCCAACCCAAGAATTTCTTTTACTGACAATAAAATCACGCCATTAAAAAAAGTTTTTTTGTCAGTAAAACATTTTCAGTTTTTCAGTAAAAAAAAATTATTGGGTGTTCCTCACTCCTGACCCACTACCTCCAGCATACAGCCCCCCAGTGTATAGGGCAGGAGGTAGATGTGTGGGGCGGGGGAATGGGGGGGGGCAAGCAGCCCCTTGAAGGCTGGAAGTCTGCTGGCCTGCAAGGGAATAGCCATGGTTTTCCATCTTTTTTCTTTAAAGAAGAATCTATTTTCAAAGTTTGTTGATCCTTTTTTAAAAGTTTGTCCACAACCTTTTCATATATTCTTGTGACCCACTTTTGAGTCACGACCCATAGGTTAAGAAAAGCTGCTGTAGATCTTGCATTTTAAGAGAGAGAACAAGGAGAACCCATTATTCTCCCCCCCATTGATGTAAAGACTATACCAGGAAACTGAAGTGTGTCCCATTTTCCATTTTAAAATAGAATCATAGCAAATTGATTTTGAATTGTTAAAGGAAACTGATAACATCAGCTTAATCACAGTGAAAACAACTCTTTACAGTAACTTCATGCAACATAATTCCATGGGGAGTTACTTGAAATCACTCCAAAAACAAAAGTCATTTGATATGGGAATCAACAGATGACAGTTGAACAGATAAAGCCATTGCTGGTTTAAAAAAAGGGCATGTTCCTGGAAAGAAGCAGAGGAAAACAGAAGGAACAAAATATAAAAGATTAAAACAAGATGCCTACTGATTGGTGTCATCGCAGATGCATACTACTGTTTATATTAATAAATGCTGTGAAATAGAACTCCAAGAAAAAAATAAAACACTTAAAGTAGCCTGATATTTAGTTCTCTATGGAAAGAAGCTAGTCATAATGAGGAGTATGACATAATGCAGGTAATAGCCTAAGTTACTTGATGTTTTCACAATGGCAACAATGTTTCAGGGAATTTTTATCCAAAATTATTAAAAACAGAAGTATCTTAAATACTGTGTGCTCTACTCTAAGGGCCTGACTCTGAAACCCTTACTTATGTGTATAGTTCCATCAGCTTCGTTTTAAGTAAGGGTTGTAGTATTCATCATTTAGTGATTTACTTTTAAAAATATTGTTAATGTATGGCAAATAATTTTTCTTCCATTCACTAGATGGATTAATTTTCATGGTACATTCTATACTTATAATAGTACTCTTGTATTGTAGAATAATTAGATTTAATTATGTTTCTATTTCTAATTAAGTTACCTGTTTCTTCACACCAGAGAATTAACACAAACAGGCAATATAATTGCAGTGGGAAAATAATGCATAAATTAAACCTGTATAATTTTAAAACCATCAAAATTCAAAATGCAACAAAAAATTTAAAAAAGCAAAGTTAATTTCTTCCTCCCTGACTCACACTGAATAGACCCTAACTGCTCTTGTTGTCTCTTCAGTAACCAAAACTCATCAGGAGTTAAAGGCAAGATCAAGTCATGAATTAATACTTATAGAAAAGGTACAAAAAAGAAAAGGAAAAAAGCTAAAACAAAATTGGAAAATGCAGTTGACCCAAATTAGCTCCTTAAGAACCTGATTTATAGTATGTGTGGTGTTCTGTGTTATATAATTCCTTTCCCACAAATGTTATTATATTACTTGTTACTAATCATTTCCAAAAGCTCCTAAAATCTACTTATTTACCTTATGTCTCTGGTTCTTGATCATACAAGTGCAATAACTAACTTACTTAGTTAGAGATGGGTTAGAGTTTGATTTTGTTAGGAAGAAAACATTTACCTATTTTAAATTTTAAAATCAAACAGTTAAGTGAACTTGGCAAAATAATTAGTGTGTAATAGAAGTAAATGTCAGATCAGGTCAGTCTCCTAACCTTGCAGTGTGCAGCATTTGTATAATGTGTTCCATTTATTTTGGGGGAAAGAGTTTAAGTGCTAGTTCATCTGACCTACATTTGCACATAGTTTGCTTAGTAAAAAGGAGATGAAGAGGTGGGTCTCACAAGTAGTGGTGGAAAATCAAACTATGAATTATTGTTGGAAACACAAGATGTCCAGCCACTGAAAAATGTTTGTGAAATTTGCCAAGACTTTAGAATTAGTCAAAATGAAAGATGTCATGTACTTGTAATATTGCCCATCAGTGAATTATTTGTTGAAGAAAGGGGTGTAAGTTGTAGCCGTGTTGTCTAAGGACATAGGCAGACAAGCTTCTTTGGGTGAATCTGATATCTTTTATTAGACAAGCTTTCAGGTTTAAAAACCCTTCATCAGGCTGAGGAAGTTTCTGTAGTTGGTGCTCTTCCTGGCTGTAATGAAAAGTAAAGAAGCCAGAGGCTGGGTTGGTGTGCATACAAGAGGAAGAAAGTCCTTGTTGAAGAAAGGACTTAAGCAGCTGAATGGAGAACAGAGGCAAAGTTCATCTTCATATGAATTTATTTTCAATTACTCATTTAGCCTGACATCAGTAGAAGTACACCAGAATCTGGCCCCAAGTTTTTGTGTACATCCTGGAGGGAGATGAAATTAAATAAATGAATTTTGACAATAGTTAAATGATTGTTAATTTTACACAGAAAATTCATGAGTTCAGATTGCATCCCATTAACTTACACAGGAAATCTCACTCTAGTCAGTGATTTTTCCACCACGTCTTGTGAGACTCACCTGTTCATCTCTTTTTTACTAAGCAAACTATGTGCAAATGCAGAGTCTTTTCTTTAGAGTAACTACTCATCCATGTGGAGTAGGGATTCATGATCTGGCTTTAGATCTTGGGTACTTCTAAAGTCTTGTGGGTGCCTATAAACATGCTCCAACACATTCTAATTAGAATGTGTCAGAGTGGACTCAACTAATCAAGTCTGATGGAGCATTCTATTTAAAATGCTTCAGCATGCTGCAGCATCATGTTTTCAGCATCCCACATTTCAAAATGGTGACAGGGGTGCTTTAAAGGAAACTTGTTGAAAAAGCTTTAGCTAAAGTGTCCCCACAGCCATTTTAAAATGTAGGACATTCAATACAAGTGATATTGCGGCAATTTAATTAAAGCAGCTGTCCAGGAGCTGCTCTAATTAAAATGCCTTCTCAATTCTGGAGCACATGTATAAACACCCTCCATGTTTAATATTCATTCTCATGCTTTCATCATTTTTATAGGAAAAGATAGTTTGGTGGTTTTCTATTACATGTGAGCTAATAGAAGTCAATGAAGTTACATACATTTAGAGTATTTATTACGCAACGTCTCTTTCCATGTTAATAGTCACAGAATAAATATTCTTGAGAGAGAGCAAATTCAGAGTTCTACTTGATGTCAAGGCCCTGATCTAAGGGTGAAGTTACATGTTACACTTAGAACATACTAAGGACACTTAAAACACAAGGGTTTCTGTAAATGTGCTGCAAAGCTACTCTGATGCACTGTAATTTCTGTGCATTGGAGCAGACTTGATTAATCAATTAATCAAATCTGCTGGAGTGTGGTAATTACTATACTCCAAACAGCCTCCACATCTCATGTATCAGCATCCTCGTGCTTCAAAATGGCCGCAGGGGTGCTTAAACTAAAGCTTGTCGAACGAGCTTTAAGTCAACCACCCCCACAGCCATTTTGAAGCACAGGGATGCAGAAACATGAAACGCTGCAGTGCTTTAATTAGAGCGGCCCTCAGACCCACTCTAATTAAAGCACCCCCACCCCTGGAGCATGTGTAAAAGTGCATGAAGTGTCTGCACAGTAAAGATCATTAACTCATGCTAAGTGTCTTCTGAGCAACTGTAGGCTATGCTTCCCAGTTCATGTTAGGGTAACTAGGCTGTTTCACAGAGATAAAACAAGCACCTTGCAATCCTCTAGCATCCCAGGATGCATCACTCCAAATCCTCTTCCCCTCCTCTCCCCACCTCCAATCCAGGGATAGAGCTCAGGTGTCTTGGCTCCTAGCCACACCCTGGCGCACCACTATCTAGTGCAGGCAAGAAATGGCATTAAGCCTTAATGTGCAACTGCTCACCACACATTCTACTTTAACACTGCTTAGCATTCCACAGATTTAGTATGGTCTGAATGTAACATGCAACCTCACCTTAAAGCACCCTAGGGATGTGTGTAATTTAACAAATAATACTTCCCATCAGAGTCTTTGGAAGTTGGATCTCCCACATTTATCAACTAAATTAGTTGCTTCCAGTGTCCCCAACACTAATGCATGGAGACATACCGTCCTCAGCCCATTTCCATGGGAACTGTAGAATCATGGACAAATATGGCTACAGGGGACCTCAGAGGCCATTTAATTCAACCTCTTGCTCAAGACAAGATGCCCTCTCTAAGACTAACTCCACAAGTGTTTGTCTAATCCACGCTTTAAAACTTGCAAATCAGGAGACGCCACAAGTCCTCTAGGAAATCTGTTCCAGTTCTTAATCACCCTGTTACTAGAAAGTTTTTTCCTAATATTCAACCTTGTTGCAATTTGTTTATCACTTTTCCTATCCCTGTGGGCAGAGAGACCACATGATCACCATCAGTTCACTTTTTTTTAAGACTGTTATCAAATTCCAATCCTCCCCCTTAAGTCTTCTCTTCCCCAGCCTAAATAGCCCCAATTCTTCCAGCTTCTCTGGGTAGCATGTTTTCTAGATCTCTAATCATTTGTGTTGCTCTCCCCTAGACTGTTTCCTATTGTCCAAATCTTTCTTGAACACTGGAAATTCTTCATGAAACCTCACCGGTGCTGAATAGAGGAGAATAATTTCTGTGACTTGTATGCAGTACTCCTTCTAAGACATTCCAGCCAGCTTTTTCTTTTTATTGCTCTTATATACTGACTCATATTCAGCTTGTGGGCTGCTATAACCTCCAGGTCCTTTTCAGCAGTGCTGCAGCCTAGCCAGTTTCCCTCAGTTTTGTATGTGTACATTTGATTGTTCAGTACTAAGAAAAGTACTTTGCACACTTGTCCTTAATGCATTCCATGAGATTAATTTCAGACCATTTTCCCCCTTTAACAGAGTCATTTTGAATCTTAATTCTGTCCTTTACACTGCCTACTATTCCATCCAGGTCAGTGTAATTGGTACATTCTAAAGTGTACATTCAGTTCCATCCTCCAAGCAACTCATGAAGATATTAACACTTCCAGGCCCAGGACAAAGCCCTGGGAAACCTCATTCGGTACCATCTCCTAGGTAGGCACTGATATGGTGACACATACCTTTTGAGCAAATTATCTGTGTCATTTTCACTGCATTTCTTTATCTTATTCTTTATGAGAATGTGGGGGAGAAAGTGTCAAAAACTTTACTAAATTTGAGGTAAATTGCATACACTTCTTCCACCACATCTACAAAGCCCATCATCCTCTTACAGAAGGAAATCATTTTGATTAAATATGCCTTGCTCTAAACAGAAAGGTATTGGCTGGACTTTATCACCTTATTATCATTTAGATGCTTAGAAATTGATTTTTTAATTATATGTTCCAGTATCAATCCTAGTATTGAAGTTAAGCAGACTAGTCTAATTTCCCAGATTCTTCCTTTTTTTCCCCCTTCAAACTGCCCTGTGGGCCTGATCCAGTGGGATTCTGAGCACCCACTGAAATCAGGAGGAGATGAGGGGAAAATCACCATTTTACAACATCTGGCCCACTGTAAAATAAAAAAATATTTGGATTAGGTTAGTTTCTAAAGGTGTTTGGATAGTACCTAGAGATAATTAGGTAAAACTAAGATTAAAATACTATGCCTGTCTTCAAATTCTGTCCCCAGGGATGGTGCCTAATGCTTGTTAAATTCAATCATTACTTTTTAGCTTTCTTCCCTGTCAGAGTTTCAGATTTCTAATTAGAAATGTTCAACTGCAATTCCTTTACATCACTTTCTCAGAGGGTAAAATTTGACACCCTCTGAGGATTTAAAAAGCTTGCACCACCATTTGTCAAGGTCACAGCAAGAAAGGTTTTTCATTAATTTTAGATTGGCAAAGAATAAGGGATATTGTAATTGCTGCACTTAGCCATTCAGTATACCAGTTTGCTTTCTACTTCACAGATAGCCAATTAGGGACTTTATTTAAAATGGGTGAACTGCATGACTGTCATTAAAGCTAAGATTTTTGAAGAATTTATTTGCTGATTGCTTTAAAAGAAGAAAAGCATGGAATTATTACAGAAAAGGCAGGCATTTTCAGAACAATGACTTGATCTCTGAAAGTGGTAAATAAAAATGGCACTCCATTGATTTGGCCAGAGGTAGAATCGCCACAAGAGCCAATTCTGGCAGTGCTCAGATTGGCAAGGGGTTGATGACCCACGGTGCCTGGGGTGCTCACACTGCTTTTAGAATTCCAGCAAAACTGACCACTGGCCTCTTCCGTCTTACATGAGGATGAAGAAAGATCCTGAGGAACATTCATTTACTTTTTCCCCCACACATTATCTTAGAAACATAAATATCAAATACTCTTAATTTGTCAAAAACCACGTAGCCATTTTAGTGAAGTGGTTGGCTAGTCAAACTCAATGGAGGCAGACCGTGACAAAGAGAACTCCCGGCTCCAAATATTTGTATTTTAATTCTGGCCAAATATGGAGAGATTTTGATTAAACTTTGTGACGGGGAAAGTCACAAGGCTGATCCCAAATGTCTAGGGCAGTCTGCCCTGATTCACCTACCACGTCTTGATGTATAAATAAGTGATGTAAAATACAGAAGGCTGCCCATTTTATGTCCTCGTGCCAAAGGCATTATACATGGCTCCGAACCTTCCCTTATACCTTGTAACCATACCTTGCAAATGGCATCTAAAATAAAAGTTCTGCCTCAGATGTCCTCATGAGTGCCTGGACCTCCTGCCCCCTCACTAGGGCCTCCAACTTCTGCCCTTATACGGAGGTTACAGCACTGAACTGTTGAGGCCGGCCTCTGTGTCCTTCAGGCCACACAGACCCTACTCTATGTGCTCCTATGCAGCCCTTCAGGTCACACAGGCCCTACTCTGCACTGTCATACACAGCCCTTCAGGCCAGCCCTGCAAACCATACTCTGCGTGGTCTGTTACTCAATCTACATCCCCTCACTAGGGCCACTATCCCACCCCTTTTCTTGGACCACTACTCGGTTCCCCTTCACTGGCGCCACAGGGTCTTACACCCCATGGAACTCAGGTGTCTGTAGATACACATGGGCCCTTAACCTGTCTCTGCTATGGAGGTACACACCAGGTTGCGGGAGCAGGACTTATAAAGTGCCCCATACTCACCTTTCAGTAGGAAGGCAACTGGTGTGGCATTTCCTGAGGACCACCCCACTACATGCAGCTCCACCATACCATCCTACCCTAGTTTTACATCATTCCCCAGGACAAGGAACCTCCTCCATCCCAATAGTTCCTGCCCTGTACCTCCAAAGATGTTATGTGAGCAGCATCTCCAGCCGGGCAATTGGCTGCTTGCAGCAACTGCTGGCCTTACTCAGGGCCTGCTCTTATATCAGGCAGCTGGTCTCACTTTTCAGTGACTCCTGATTGGGAGTGTAGCCACCTGCAGGCTGCTATGATGCCTGTTTTGGCCCTTAAAGTGGCAGGCACCAAAGGTGTCCTGACACAAACTTCCTTCCTTTTTCACATTTTTGTAACAAGGTATTTACCAGAATTCACAGATTTGTTGGGACTTGACAGATCTGTACCATGAGTAGTTCTGCTGTGACCTCAAACTTGCAATCTCTGGGCTGTCAACCATGTGCCTTAGTGCCTGCACCACCGCAGTTCCCTGTGATTAAACTGAAATGAAATCATGATCATTATAAATAAAGTACTGTATCTCTACATGAACTGAAACTTAGAAGTATCTATTTTAGAATGTTGTAGTACTGGGTGTCAAATGCAACAGGGCCAGTGAGCCAGATGAGTAGCATGGGGCTGGTTCATGGGCCAGATCAGGCCCAAAGACCATCCATCCCTGCCCCTGCAGGACTGGTCCAGTCTGGGCACCACAGGAGCCCATACTAGCCCTGTGTGTTGCGTGCCATGTACACACCAGAACTTGTCCCATATGCCACATGGAGCACATGCTGGTTCCAGCCCCATGCGCTTTATCCAATGCACACCAGATCTGATCCCATATGCAATATGCAGTGTACATGGCGGGTCTAGCATGTGCTACATGAGACATGCAGGTCCAGTCCAAGACCCAAGGGCAGCAGGGAAGCTAGATGATAGGCCTCCACAGAACAAATCCAGCCTGTAAGCTATATCTTTGACACCTCTTTTTACATTATGTTTGTATTTGCTTATTTTGCCACCAGAGGATGAAATTACTGTATTTTAGAATTACTCATTTACAATGAGGTCATGAAGGCCTGCAGGATAACATCACATATTATGCCAGCATTTTCATCACTATGCTTCATCAGTTCATAGTAGCATATTTCACTATTAAGTAGTCCTGATCCACCAGACCTCAGTATATCCATATGATATACTGAAGCCAACAAGGAATTTCCCTGCATAATGACTGTAGGACAGTGCTCAGAAGCATGTCTTAGTTTTAGTAGGGGACCCTTGCTTTTTACATGATGTCTCACTATCCCAAAAATTTAACTCAGGGCACCTGAAACTATTTCATTGTTTAATCTCCTTAATCAAAATATTCTGTGTGGTGTGGGTTTCATTGTGTTTTGTTTTGGGGCTTGTTTTTTTTTTTTATTTTGGCAATTACACATGTTTATTCCAAATATATTGGGATTGTAATATAATTGTTACATCCTTCTCTATTCTTCATGTAGTGAATGTGTTTCCTGCCTACTTTATCTATAGTGTGAGCATTCAGAATAAGAGAGCTAAGCATGAGCGACTGGTGCCTCCTGACTCTGGCGGGGGGCACCAGCAGCCGATCGCCGACCGGGGGGAGAGAGGGCCCCCAGTGGCCAATCACTGATTCAGTGAACTTTAGTTAAAGCACACCTACCACCATTTTTAAACATGGAGATGCTGATACACAAGATACTGGGAGTCTGCTGGAGTGGGGTAATTATTATGCTCCAGCAGATTCAATTTTATGCTGTAATTAAAATGCATCAGAGCAGCTTACTACTTGCATATAAGTGCTGTCTTGCCATAGTTGTTTTCTGTTACTTCCTCTTCCCATTCTTCCATCAATTTTAGCTGTCTTCATACTGTTCAACTGCCCTTGCTTTGATGCATACTATTGTAAACAGTGCATATTAAATCTTTTAGCTTCTTACAAACACAAACTTGCATAAGAGATTCATTTTTTAAATTTCCTTAGAAGTAAAAATATATGTGTTGCCCCCTCCCAGGTTTATACTTCAGTCCTGGATTGTTCCTTTATTTCCACTAATTCCTCTCTGAAGTTTTAAGAAGGGTGTGACAGGGGCACAAACTTACTACACCCTCAGCCTGCAGCTGCATCGTCAGCCCAGCCTCTTTTCCAGGGCAGCCACCCTGTGTTGTCTGCCACACCTTGACGTTACCAAATTGTTGTTGATATGTGGGAGGCTGCCCATTTATTGCCCTGATGTCAAAGGCCCAAATACATAGCTCTGGACCTCTTCTAATACTGTGTCCCATGCTTCACAGGTGGCATCCGAAATCTCCTACAACTTTCCCAGACCCCTTAATGTGCTGTACTTGTGGGCCTGGCCTCCTGGCCCCTTCTCTGAGTCACTCTTCCAACCCACATTGGGCTCACACTTCCATCCCACACTGGGCCACTACTTTGTCCCACACTGGACTCATTCAGTTCCTAGGTCATTTCAGTCTCAGGTGCCTTGGCAGGGTACCCTGGCCCCATTCCTGGCTTCAGGCCCACTTTGGCCTCAGGTACCTCACAACATGCATGAACCTACTCCCAGCTGTAGGCTCACTCTGCTTCACTGGCCTTCTGAGTCATTATAGGCCATCTCTGCTCACGGGACTTCTCCGTGCTGACAGGCGCTCAGCCCACACGGGCCTACCACTATCACCCAGGCCTATTCAACTCACCCAAGCCTACTGTGATCTTGCTCCATGCCTGTCCCCTCTAAAGGGGTAACCCACCAGGTTGTGGGGGCTGAGGCTTTCAGAAACCCCATCCCCACCTTTCAGTGGGGAGGCACAGATGCAGCATTTCCTGGAGACTGTCCTGCCATGAGCAGCCCCACCACACCATCCAGTCCCCACAGGGTGTAGTTTTAGGTTATGCCCAGGACCAATGGGCCCTCACAGTCCTGTTCTGGAGCCTACCTACTTTCTATTTGCTTTAGCTTGATGACACACCAGGGGCAACCCCCATCTGTTCTGCATCTTCCAGTGCCTAGTAATATGTCTCACTGTGGTTTCTAGGAGTCATCTGGGACTCCCTTCATATGGACCTTTGGTGTCCAGACCCTCCCCCCTCATGTGTGCTTCCTAGGATGATCCCCATTAGTTTCCTCAGACAGCCCATGTGAATGAGTGTGGTCAGACCTGACCCAAGCAATGTTCAGGGTCCAGGGCAAATCAGCCCATGGGGGGCCCCACCCCCACTCCAATTCCATGTGCCATGGACCCAAAGAAGCTGCCACTGCCATTGGCAGCACTGATGTCAGTGGCAGATGGGGGTTAGCAAGTGGCTGGACACAGAGCCACCACTCCACCCAGCTCCATGCGCCCCCCCCCAAACTGTGGGGCCCAGGGCGGTCACCCTGATTTGCCCCCCCCACACACACCAAGGATGGCCCTGATTGTGGTTCAGCTTCATAGCATGGTGTCTGTACACTGTCAAGGTTTCACATGCATACATTAGGATTGGCAACACAATGGCTTTGTAGACCTTCAGTTTTGTTTGCTGACTGATGCTTCTGTGCTTCCATACACTTGCACAGTCTGCCGAAGGCAGATACATGCAAATTAAAAAAAAAATAAGTGCAAGTAACAAATATTAAGGTATGTCAAGCCCACTCTCTTATATACACCTTGATAATAATAATAATAATAAAAAAATCAAGGTGTATACAGGGAGGTACCCCATGCCTCTTGGTATAGAGTCAAAGTGAAGTTGGTGGATGGAGAATCTAGGCAAAGAGGTTTTAGAGGGAAATGTTAAAGGCAAGCAAAACACAGCCAACTCAGACTGAAATTTATATTTTTATTCTTTACTTGCCTCTAAATCTAAATCCCTAA
>NW_017729032.1:41726469-41728714 GCF_001723915.1 Gavialis gangeticus
GGGGGGGGGGGGGGGGGTTGAAATCAAGCACAGATACAAAGAGATGTGATCCAGTATTAATATGTAAAATGTATAGTAATTTAGATTACTGCAACATATATTTAAAAGGCTACCATATCAATGCAATGGTGAACCAGAAGTGAGAAAACAGTTTGCAATCTATCTATTGGTTTGAGGGTAGGGCTACAAACTATTCATAGCCATATATGCTGTTATTACATTTAGCTTAAGCTTCTTTTGCTCATGCTGTGCATAAGTTATTTCATTCTGCTCCCTTCTGTGCTGTGTAACAGAGAGGAACTTATTGCTAAAAGAAAAAAGAAAAAATGAGATCTGGGAATAGGGCAGAGGCACAGAAAAACAAAAACTAACCAGACACATTATGAGAGATGGATAAAGAAAGTAAGAGGAAATACAGAGAATCAAAAAGTTCTAGTAGAGGGAGAGAAAATGCAACAAACCTGAATCCAAGAAATAAGAGAAACGTGAAGGAAGAGAAGGAAATGGAGGAAGAATTAAAAAATCAGAATATTTGAGCGGAATTAAAACCTCAAGGTCAGCAGGAAGAGAAGAAAACTAACTGTTAAAGAAGAGGCATTAGACGAACACATGCAGAGGAGAAAGGAATTGATGCAGGGAGAGTAGTAGGGGAAAACAAAAACCAGAAATAAACAAATATTTAGGGGCCAGGAGGATTATTTTTTTAAATCATGGAATACATCTTGAAAATGGAATCTAAAGTGAATAGATGCCTTTCGTTACTATAGTTGCAAAAGCAAATATCTCTAAAAATGTAATTGAACAGAATAAACTAATCAAAGAAAATGACCAGAGCTGGACTAGCATACTGGAGACAAAGTGAAGATAAGTGGGAAACTGAGGGCCTGCAAACATCCCCTGGTAATGATGCTTGAAGCCTCAGGTAGGGAAAAGCCTTCTGAAACTGGTCAGATGAGAAGTCTAAAGGTGTGTATGCCCACTGTATTGAACTTGACATAGCAGTACAGGCCAGTGAGTGGCAGGCTTCTGCCTGATAGACCTAAGTAGAGGCTGATCCTACGCAGGATCTACCAATTTTTTGAACAATGTAGACGAATCCCAGCTGGTCACCTGGGCAGTTGACTGAACTGTTAGATAATTGATAAGTAAAATGCAGATGGACTTTATAGCCTGGCTTTCATGGGATGCATTCCCTGAGAAGCTAATGGCCCTAATGTGAATTGATTTGATTAATAAAAATGGGGTGGGGTTATTGATTAATTAATGTAGTTTGAGAGAGAAAGGTGCTGCTGTTCCGAAGGTTTCCAATTAGAGGTGTGAGTCCTCAAGTGACTGCAGTAAAGAGTAAGCCAGGTACCCACTAAGAAGATGGCTGGTCAATGACCTAGTGTTAATATCACCCCCATGGGAGAATGAGGCCCAGAGCAGGCCACAGGTCAATACCTCGCTGGATGTGGTATGGGCAGGGTGTAGAGGAGGAGGAGCCCTGTAAAGGAAGATGGCAAGTCACTATTCACTACGGGTCATGCACATCTCACCTTCCCTTATTCTCCTTCTTCAGTTCATCAGGGTGTGATGGGAGAAAAATAATGGAGGTAATCAGGGGTAAAAAGGAGTGACAGTGAATCTGTCACCATCAAGTACTAGACTCCCACTGTATCCCTTGATCAATGGCAGGATATGCTGTTCATAGGAGAGTTGCTAACCAAAACAAGTTAATGTGACAATAAAGAGAATTTTAAATGTGCTTTTACTTGGTTTATACTTTCTATACCAGTATTGGTTTTGCATCCTTATATGCAAATCCTCAGAAGACAGAGAAACAGTATTTTGTAGCTACATGTATCAGGTATTACCGGAGACAGAGAAACAGAGCTCCCATTTATGATAGTTCTTATCAACGTATTGGACAGATCAAGCTGTCTTTCTTTGGATGTTCCTGTTTTATCACTTCCCTTGTGAACTAGCCATTCATGATTATGGTTTTGTCATATCATTTCAAACAGATGATCCCCCTTTTAAAGCTATGGACAAAATTTTACTGGCAATATAAATTGTCCTTTATGTTGCAAAGCAAAACTAAAAATTGATAGGGACAATGCAAGAACAGAGGGATAAAAAGAAGCAATTTCTTTCAATTTATTTAGTTTTATAGTTTCATAGTTTTTAGGGTCGGAAGGGACCTGAGTAGATCATCTAGTCCGACCCCCTACCATGGCAGGAAAGATTACTGGGGTCAAACAAC
>NW_017729032.1:41728963-41734731 GCF_001723915.1 Gavialis gangeticus
CCTTCCGAAAGTCCAGGAAGACTATGTCCACTGCTACCCCTGCATCTAAGGGTTTGGTGATCTGATTATAGAAGGCCACCAGGTTGGTCTGACAGGACCTGCCGCTAATGAACCCGTGTTGGTTGCCCCTAAGCATGACCTCCCCTGCTGGCCCCTCGTGGATATGTGCCAGAATAATTTTCTCAAACAGCTTGCCTAGGATCGAGGTAAGACTAAATGGCCTATAGTTTCCCAGGTCCTCCTTCTTCCCCTTTTTGAAGATGGGAACTACGTTGGCCCTCTTCCAGTCCTCTGGCACCACACCAGAGCACCACGAGTGCTCATAAAGCCATGCCAGGGGTCCTGCAATGACCTCAGCCAATTCCTTTAGTACTCTAGGGTGGAGATCGTCTGGACTGGCTGACTTGAATACATCCAGTCCCTCCAGCAGTTCCCTAACTAGTTCCTCACTAACCCTTGGTCTAGGTGTGCTTCCCCTGGGGCCTGAGGAGGGCCTAGCGGGGGCATGACTGTTCCGGTCCCTGCTTAGGAAAATGGAGGCAAAGAAATCATTAAACATGTTGGCTTGTGTGTTGTTCCTTGGCAATCTCTGATTTCACCT
Source organism: Gavialis gangeticus (assembly GCF_001723915.1). Classification (NCBI taxonomy): domain Eukaryota; kingdom Metazoa; phylum Chordata; order Crocodylia; family Gavialidae; genus Gavialis; species Gavialis gangeticus. The sequence continues at coordinate 41,729,565 of NW_017729032.1, forward strand.
TCTGAGCCTGGCAACCCTTCTTTGAATTGTTCACTTGGACTGTAGGCTGCAAGTTGTTCCAAAGTCTGAATGATGCTTTTATATTGACTTCAGTGATACTTGGATCAAGCCCTGTTTTCTAATAAGCATTTAAAAGGGTGATTTACAGTACAATATTGTATGTTGCACCATAAATTCCAGTGGGAAAGAGGCACTTTACACGTATGGCTATGAACCTAAGGTAGCTAGAAAGTGGAAAATAGGTAATGTGCAATTAATTGCTTACTATTAATTCTTACTTTTATTTGAGGGAGATAAGCAATGACTTTAGATTACATAGCTTTAAATAGTTTTATATGTTTTATCACTAAAGGGTAATACACCTCTCTCTCTCTGTAGATAGATAGATATATCACAGGGTTGAATAAATCATTTATAGCTAGTTATAAAAAAAGCTTACTTTATTTTGCAAACTTGTCAAGTATTGAAGAAAATTTTCCTGAGCTCCCTTTTTAAAGGAATAAAAAATGACTCTTCGTTGAAAAAAAAAATTACCCTCCGTCCCACCCAATAAACAAAACCCAAAAAACTACTTATGAGAGAATCAAATACTGTCATCTGCAAGCAGAACATCTGTTATGGAGTACACATAGTAATGATCATAAATCATATATAATTAGCTTAGAATAAAAGATACAGAGATCTGTGTATAAGTGTAAATTGCAAGCTTTTAAAAATATATATGCTTTCCCTCTATTACCAAATTAATTAAAAGTTGATGATGAGCCTCCTCTGTCTTTGGACAGCCTTATATCAATAGTATGTGGGGTTTGTGAAGATGTTTCACACCTTTTTTCAATAGAAAAGTAAAAGTTTATCTTTTCATGAGAAAACCAGTACAGGGTATATTATCGATGTTCTGACATCATAAAGAAACACCTTCAAATGTCATGTAGGTATATTATATAAAAATTACTTTTCTACAGTATTAATCTACACTCACAGCAGTATCAAATGAAATGTGAAAAAGTATAACCTCTCATGAGGGAAAATCCTTAATGATAATATCATGGAAGATCATAATTCAATTACACATATTAAAAGCCTGAAACAGTACTGCATTTAATGGAAAATACAAACAATTTTAGGAAGGTCATAGTTTCTAGGGTTGGAAGGGACCTGAACAGATCATCAACTCTGACCCCCTGCCCTGGGCAAGAACAAGTGCTGGGATCATAATTCCCCAGCCAGATCTCTAACCAACCTCCTCTTGAAGACCCCCAAGGTAGGGGAGAGCACCAACTCCCTTGGGAGCCCATTCCAGAGCTGGCAGCCCTAACCATAAAGTAATGCCTCCTGATACAAAGCCTGAGCCTACTCTCAATCAATTTGTGGTTGTTATTCCTTCTTATCTCAGGTAGTGCCCAGGAGAATAGAACCTCACCTATTTTCCACTGGTCCCCCCTGGTGAATTTATAGATAGCCACCAGATCCCCTCTCAGTCTTCTCTTATGGAGATTGAATAGATTCAGGCCCTTTAGTCTATCTTTGTACGGCCTGGCCTGCTGCCCCCTGACCATGTGAGTAGCCCTCCTCTGGACCTCAAGGTTAGCTACATCCCTCTTTAAGTGCGGCACCCAGAACTGGACACAGTACTCCAACTGCAGCACTGCATAGAGGGGAACAATCACCTCCCTGGACCTGCTTGTGATGCATCTGTAGATGCACAACAAGTTGCGGTTAGCCTTACTGACCGTTTCCTCACATTGGCGGCTCATATCCATCCTGGGATCCTTTTCTACCACTGTGTTGTTGAGAAGGGAGTTCCCCAACCTATAGGTGTGTTGCAGGTTCCTTCTCCCTAGATGCAGCACCCTGTACTTGTCTTCATTGAATTCCATTCTATTCGTATCCGCCAACCCCTGTAACCTGTCTAGATCTAGTTGGATTCTATCCCTCCCCTCTAGTGTGCCTGCTTCTCCCCACATCTGTGTGTCATCAGCAAATTTGGACAGTGTGCTTTTCACGCCCACATCCAAGTCGCTGACAAAGATGTTGAATAGCACAGGCCCAAGGGCCAAGCCCTGGAGAACTCCACTGCCCACATTCCTCCAGGTCAAAAACAACCTGTCCACCACCACTCTCTGGGTGCGACCATCGAGCCAATTTGCCACCCATCTGATGGTGTAGGCATCAATGCCTCAGTCACTTAGTTTTTTTTATGAGAATGGGGTGAGAAACAGTGTCAAAGGCCTTCTTGAAGTCCAGATAGACAACACCCACCTCAATGCCCACATCCAAGGACTTTGTGACCTGGTCTTAAAAGGAAACAAAGTTAGTTAGCAGGATCTGCCTGCAATGAATCTGTGTTGGTTGTCCTTGAGCATTACCTCCCCTGCTGGGCCCTTGCAGATGTGTTTATTGATACTTTTCTCAAAGGTCTTCCCAAGCACCGAGGTGAGACTAACTGGCCTATAGTTACCTGGGTCCTCCTTTTTCCCCTTCTTGTAAATGGGGACCATACTGGCTCTTTTCCAGTCCTCTGGGACCTGGCCAAAGCACCCCAAATGCTCATACAGCCATGCCAGGGACCCTGCTATGACCTCCACCAATTCCCTCAGTACCCTTGGATGAAGAACATCCGGACCTCCTGATTTATACACATCCAGCCCCTCCAAGAGTTCCCTAACTAGATCGTCCCTGACCCTACACGTGGCATTGTGTCCCCTTAGCCTGTCCGTAATCCTAGCAGGGGAGTTGTCCTGGTCCCTGCTCAGAAATATGGAGGCAAAGAACTCGTTGAAGAGATCAGTTTTTTCCTTTGCTGCAATCACCAGATTTCCAAGCCTGTCCTGTAGGGGCCCCACATTGCCTGGTGCCTTCTTCTTACTCCCTATGTATATGAAAAAGTATTTTTTATTATCCTTCATTCTGGTCACCAGGCTAGTTCCATCTCTGCCTTGGTCTTCCTAACCACCTCCCTGTAATCATGAAACATTTCAAGGACTCCCTCAAATCATCCTTCAAACATTTCAACAGTAACCTGAAGTCTTGGGAAGATCTCACTCATGATTTTTCCACCTAGTGAAGCCTCATCCATACTGGAGCTACAGTCTATGAGTGGAAGAGAACTGCTGAGGCAGAGCAGAAGTACAAACAGTGTAAATCTTGCAACAGCAACACATCCACTGTTGATCAGACAACCCAAAGCAGTATCTCTTGCTCAATGTGCCACAGAGAGTTCAATGTGTAAACTGGCCTGATCAGCCATTCACGTGCTTGCAGAAACCAAACTGTAACAGGGGGACTTCCTTGGGCCGGTGCACCATTGGCCAGCTCACCTGTTTCTGGGCTAACCACCTGCCTCACTCTCCTGTCACACTTTGTTTCTTAATTGGTTCTAATTAGTCGAGAGGCTGTCCATTCTTGCCCCAATGCCAGGGTGCACTATCTGCGGCTCCATTCCTCCCCTACACTGCAGCCCAAGCCTCGCAAATGGCATCCAGGTGACACCATCCTCCCGGCCTACAGCTGGAACAAATTTAGCCCTCATTGTAAGCCTCAGATACACACACATTTATATCACCCCCATCTCACTAGGGCCTCTCATGCTCCACCCCCTCACAGAGTCTCTTTCATGCATCGACAACTTATACCGCCTTGCTCCATCTTAGAGCAGGCCCCTTCAGCCATAGGCTTTATCTACCACACACCTTGGCTAGTCATGGGAAAAGGAAAAAAGGACTACTGTCTAAACCAGGTCTGCTCCACACTGAGCCCACAGACCACATCCAGCCCCCAGTGCAATGTAATCTAGCCCATGGGGCTCCCCATGGATCTTCTGGGAAGCCCCTTGCCATGGCCCTGAGCACTAGATTAGGTATGCAGGGCAGTGTGGGCCCTGATCCTGAGAGGCAAGGTCCAGGTGCAGGCAGTGTGGGGGCCATGGATCTCAACCCCAGCCAAACAGAGGTGGCATGGTACCCCTGGTATGCAATCCTTGCCACGTGGGGATGGCACAGAGCCCCATGCCACCTCCCACTGGCTGGAGTTTGGCTCCAGGGCCCCACTCCACCCCTGCCCAGTCCCTGCATGCCAGGATTACCAAGCGGATAAAGCATAGGGCCCCAGGGCCCTATCTGGCCCATGGACCAAGCCCACATCATTCATCTAGCCTGCAGGGCCAGAACTGAGCTAAAACTCTAGCAAATGGAACAGGGGGAAGGTTAGTCCATATAGAGTGGCAGAAGTGCAGCACAGAGTGAAAGAAAAGATTTGGGCCTGGGAATCAAGACTTAATGATGAAAGGCTAAAATAATTAGGGTTGCTTAGTCTGGAGAACAGAAGACTGAGGGGGAATTTGATAAATACTGCACAAGTCTTCAAGTACCTGAAGAGCAATTACAGAGAGGATGGGATTTTCTCTGTGGCCATAGGGTACAGGCCTTAGATCAATAAACTCAAACTGCAGCAGAGGACATTTAGATTGGAGATTAGGAGGAAATTCCTGACTATGAGGGTGGTCAAGCACTGGAACAGGCTACCTAGAGAACCTAGAATCCATCCCTGGAAATTTTCAAGAGAGGGTTAGATAGACATCTGGCTGGAATGGTTTAGTCAGGGACAATTTTTCCTTGAGTAGGGGGCTGGACTATATGACTTCATGAAGTCCTTTCCAGCCTATAATCCAGTAAGAGTGCTCTTCAGCTTTTTTTTTTATCTTATGATGATAGAATGATTATAAAGCAAAGAAAAACATATTCACAATATTATGTCCAAATTTTGGAGCCCGCTGATTGCCTCAGGTGCAATATTGTGCAAATGCAGTAGAATTCCATTAAATGCATGGAGAGGGCATTCAGAGGTGATGTGGTTCAAAGTTTGAAAAGGGGCTCTACAGCCACAGTTCAGAGAGATACTACAGCCCCACTGATGTAACAGTAATCCACATCTGCCGTGTCCTGTCCTGATTTGGTTTAGAGGAGTTCAAAGGTGTCAAGGCAGGTGAAAATCAGCTGCTCTAATGGTGGGATTTGTAATAATGATTTCTGTATTGGGGGGGTGAATTGAGCCACTCTTGCATCCAGGTGTCTTAGATGTTAAATGAGTCTTGCTCAAATTGAATTGCTATTCTCCAGCTGGGATATTTCATAGATGTCATAGATTTCATAGACATTAGGGCTGGAAG
>NW_017729032.1:41737368-41738643 GCF_001723915.1 Gavialis gangeticus
TTGCTCAGCAGACCAGCAGTGGCAGTAGTCCCCCCATCCTTCAGTGGGCTTAGCTTAAAACCCGGTGGAGCAGGTCAGCCAGTCTGGCTGAGAAAACCTCCTCCCCAGGGGATACAGGTGGAGGCCATCTCTTCCCAGCAGCTTACTGCCTCTCTCGCCAAAGAGCGGGCTGTGGTCAGGGAAGCCATATCTAGATTTTAATCTCAGACACAGTGGATTTAACAGATCGGCATGTATAGGCACCTGCCTATTTTTAATTTTTTAGTTGATTTGATTTTTTACTTTAATCCATAATTGAGTTGAGGCATTTTTACTTCTTAATGGAGGAGGATGTATGTTACTAAGAGCAGTAAGCCCTTGAAGAGGGGTGGATCAGATTGTTCCTGTTATGTTTTGCATTGCTTGGTTGACTTGTATGTCAACCACATTCCAGCAAAAAAATAGACTAACACTAAAGCCATTGTTTTTAGTGCATCAGCATCATCTCCCCAAGAAATCCCAGGGAGTTTCTGGAGCAAATTATTATGGGTTTTTAAACTTGGCTGCTGTCATAATTAACTGATTTTTATAGGATGATTCCTAAATATTTAGGAGTACTGTTATAATATAGGAGATAGTTTCTGAAAACAATGAGTTAATAATTAGCTTGCTTATCATTCAAGTAAAATGTAGACACCTCCATTTTCCTCAGGGTTTAGGTGCAGATGTATTTGTTTAGGTATCTAAAATATTCAGATCAGATGCGAATATTATTTCTGCTTTGGAGAAACAATATTGTTGTGTAACCAGGGCTATGTCATCAGCATATATGAATTTTCTTGAGAAGGTCATGAATATAAAAGTTCAACAGCAGAGGAACAAGGACTGATCCCTGTGGTGTCCATTGTTCAATTTATGTGGTCTACTCTTAACGTTCTCAGAAAAAATCTGGAACCATCTATTGCTGAGCATGTTGTCTAACAAATTAGCAATTTTATGACAAGGTATGATGTCCAAAAACTGAAGATCAGTCCTTGTTTCCAGACTGTCATAGTTTCATAGTTTCTAGGGTCAGAAGGGACCTAAGCAGATCATCAAGTCCAATCCCCTGCCATGGCAGAAAAGAGTACTGGGGTCAAACGACCCCAGCAAGGTGATTGTCAAGCCTTGTCTTAAAGATCCCCAGGGTAGAAGCCAGCACCATTTCGCTTGGAAGTTGGTTCCAGATCCCAGCTACCCTGACAGGGAAGTAGCACCTCCTGATGTCTAGTCTGAATCTACCCTCTGCCAGCTTGT
>NW_017729032.1:41743643-41748250 GCF_001723915.1 Gavialis gangeticus
GCCCTTCTCTGGACCCTCTCCATGTTGTCCACATCCCTCTTGAAGTGCAGTGCCCAGAACTGGATGGAGTACTCCAACTGGGGCCTGAACAATGTTGCATGGAGGGGGAGGATCACCTCCTTGGACCTGCTCGAGCATCTGTGGATGCATTACAAGGTGTGGTTGGCCTTCCTGACTGCATCCCCACACTGCCAGGCCATGTTCATCTTGGTATCAATGATGACTCCAAGATCCTTTTCTGCCTCTGCACTGACGAGAAGGGAGTTCCCCAGCCTGTAGGTATGGTGCTGGTTCTTCCTCCCCCGAGTCATCACCTTGCACTTGTCAGTGTTGAAACCCATCCTGTTCTCACCCACCCACCCCTGTAACCTGTCTAGGTCCAATTGCAGCCTATTCCTCCCTTCTAGCATGTCCACATCCCTCCACATCTTAGTGTTGTCAGCAAATTTGAACAGGGTGCTAATTAAGCTGGTGAAACATCAATTATGGAAGCGAGGGAAAAAAATCTAATCGCAGCTGCAGCAATTGGGATTTGTGGACTGAGTGGGAAGAGGAGGGACAGCAGCCACTAAAACCCCTGGCACTTTGGGGAAAAGTGAGCAAGCAGACACTTCGGGTCTTTATATGGTTTTTTTGTTGTTGTTGCAAGAAGGGGGGGTTGGGGTTTTTTTCTTTTCTTGTGCCTGTCCTTGCATTTGACAGGCAACAGTCAGTACTGGGTTGGGGAAGTACTCATTCCTCCCTAATTTAATTTATTCATCAAGTTGTGGAAGCCAAGAACTGATAGGAGCACTGACCTAATTGACTGACTAGTATCTGTCCAGCATAGGACCAGGAAGTGAATGTCAACAGGATGCAGAGGTCTGCGTCCATATACAGTGATATCCTGACATACCTACAGTCATCACAATCACACCAACTGTTCATGTTCATACCATGGTCTATTATTACCCCTAGGTTCCTTTCAGTCATGGTGTTAGTCAGTATGGCACCACCAAGCCTGTATGTTGGGGAGTGTTCATCCCCAGGTGGAGCACTTTACACTTCCACATTGAACTTCATCTGGTTCTGATCTGCCAAGTTTGCCAGCCTGTCTACGTCCACCTGTATCTTCAACCTATTTTCAAGTGTGACCACACTACCCTATAATTTGGTATCATCCACAAACTTGGCTAGTGAGCTTTTCACCCCCACATCCAAATCATTGATAAAGATGTTCAAAAGCACTGGACCAAGAAACTGACACCTAAGGGACACCACTGGCCACTTCTCACCAGGACAATGTAGATCCATTCATTAGAACTCTTTGGGTCCTACCCAGCAGCCAGCTTCCTACCCACCTAACTGTCAATCAGTTAAGCCCACAATCCTCCAGTTTTCGCATGAAAACATCATGGGATACCAGATCAAAGACCTTTTGAAAGCCTAGGTATACAATATTGACCTCCTCTGTCTTATCCAGGTGGCATGTTACCTGGTTGCAGGAGGAGATGAGAGATTGGTAAGACAAGATCTGCCTACAACAAAGCCATGCTGGCTGTCATTCAGAATCCTACCTTCTGCAAGCGTATCACACACAGACTCCTTGATGAATTTTTCCAGGATTTTCCCTGGGACAGAAGTTAGCCTAATTGACCTATAGTTGCTTGGGCCCTCTCTCCTCCCGTTCTTGAAGACGGACCCAACATTGGCCACCTTCCAGTCTTCAGAGACCTCCCTCAAACACCACAAGTTTTGTTAGAGTTTTACCAGAGGTCCCCCAATGATTTTTGCCAGCTCCTTCAGCACTCTTGGATGAAGTTCATCTGCCCATGGTGACTTATAAATGTCTAACTTTTCTAAGTGATCATGCACCAGCTCAATATCAACAGTAGGAAGCCGATCATTCCTACCGTGCCCCTTCTGAACCTTATCTAGTATGATTTTCCCCTTAGTCTGGTGAAATACTGAAACAAAGTAGTCATTCAGGAGTTCAGTTTTCCCCTGAGTGTTGGTAACCAGCTGACTTAACTTGTTAAGCAATGGCCCAATGATTCCATTTGTTTTCCTTCTGTTTCCTATATACCTAAAGAAGGACTTATTGTCTTTGATTTCTGTTGCTAGTTGTAGATGCTGATGGGGTTGGCTGAGGCAGGGGGTGCTTCAATGAAGAGGTTGCCTGCCAGCAGCCAGCCCCACCACAGTATGTTGAGCTGGGGAGAGCACCCTCGTTGTCAGGCTGCCCCCTTCTGCCAGCCAGGGCTGCTCTAACCCATTTTAACATCCTGAAGTCCCAGGTGCATGTTCAAACGTGGCACCTGGGAGCAATAAACTCTGTCACAATATGTGCCTGAGTTTATTACTTTGCATTAATTGCACATATACATGCACCCACAGAGAGGCTATTTAATTAATTATGTACCAAAACCAATAGTGTATTTTAAAGGATAAATACATAATTCTTACATATTTGTTAGACATCAGCCAACTTAATATGCCTTTAGCAGGGCACTAAGGTGCCTGCTACCTGTGGAGCAGCAAATAAGGAGCCCAGCTGCGGGTTGCCAGGGTAACTGGTGGGAGTCAGCTGACCTGAAGGGGCAGGGCCTGGCTCCCATTTAAACCCAGGCTGGGGCCAGGCAGGCAGTTTCCTGCTAGCAGCCATAGAGGAAGGAGCTTTGCTAGATTGAACAAAGAGGAGAGGCTAGACTGCAGGTACTGCTTTGAGACTGGGGGAAGTATAGAGCACCCATGATATGGCGGGACTAATGTTATAACCAAGCAGCTTGAATTTATGTTCTGCCTAGGGGCTTGAGCTTTCTATTTACTGTTTACAACTGGTGGTTTGGGTGAGGCTATTAGGGGTTGGAGGAGGCCTCATAGGAGACCCGTGGTAGGTGTGGGGACCCTGGCACCAGAGAGGGTGCAGCATTTGGGGGTGCACAGACCCCAGCCTGGGAGCAAAGGGGCCAGGCATGGCTACAGCCACCTGAGCCCATCTGCAGGGGTTTGAGACCCTGAGGAGGAGAGTTGAGGGCCAGGTATGGCTACAGCCACCTGAGCGAGCAGCCCCAGAGCAAAAGGGGCAGCAACTGATGAGTGTCTGTGGGGTGTGGTTGTGAGACAAGGGGCTGCAGAGAGCCCAACTACCAGATGGCACAGAGAGTGAAACAGACCAAACAATGTCCGGTACATTACCAAGGCTTGAGGCATGGTACAGGGGTGGTTGGAGCCATGCATAGCCCATAAAGCTGGGGTGCCTGGATCCCCATTATCAGAACAAGACTCAGGGTAGCAGGGAGACCCATGACCAAGGGAACAAAAAGACAGCGTCTTAATTTATACAAGATCAAGATGTGGCGGGCGAGAACGAGGGTGCTTTAATGCAAACTTGGCATGGTAGGGGGCGCTAGCGGAGATCACAGCTGCCCCTAGGACCCTGCCCCATGACAGTGCCCTTGATATTTAATTAGGTATTTAATGTTTCTATGCAGTTAAATTTACCTTTTTATATTAAAACCAAATTGTTGCATTCTAGAAATGTAATAATCACATGGTACATAAATAACATAATTACTGTTTTCAAAGCTGAGCTATGGGGCAGATCCTAAGAAATACAAGGAGACCTAATGTCCAACCTAGGTGGAATTTTGGTCCCTAGGTCCAAATGATTGATCCACAAAAACTCTATTTAGGCACCTACAGAGTCTCAGATCCCTATTTTTTTTAACCAAAAAACTAAGTCAGCAACCGTGAATACCCAAAACTGCAATTGTTGAGTCTGAGTTAAGCATCATGGTACCTGTTCCCCACCTAAAACCATTCACAAACTTGATATCCCTCTCCTTATGTCCCCAAAGGGTCAAATCCAGTAAATATAGTCAGCCTGTACCTGATATACCTATTGCATTAATTTCTGCACAAAGTCCATTTGCCATGGGGATTTTCTTTCAAAACATGTTTTTAAGGCAGTGTCTGTTTTTGCATAATAGCCTTAGAAAATAGAGGTTCTTGGTCCTCCTCAGGCAGAAAGTGTTCTCATATCTAAACCTAGGGAAAAAAAAAATCACCCAGCTACACTAGAATGAGAGGCAGCATTCTGTACTCCTCCTGTTAAAGATGAGCCACTGGACAGAAGCAGAAAGTTTCTGGGGCTAGACAGAGTAAGCAAGGAGGAACATGAATCTGTAGCCTAGTGAGCATGGGGATTTATAAATAGTCTTCATATACCTGAAGGTCCCTTGCTTTCCCTGTTTCTCTGTGGCCCTAACTTAAGGAACTAACATCCAGTTCTGCTCCTGAGAGGGACTTCACCGTCTCTTGGGGTGACCCAGTGCAACTCAGTTCCAAGCAACACAGCAGACAGTTTCTTCATTAGGAGGCATTTAGGGCAGACAGAAAACTCACACTTTTCACTGTATCTGGCCACAGAAAGTGGTCTATACCCATGAACAAACAAGCAGACAGCTGCAGACAGCTTTAAAATGGCTGATTAGGTGACAATCTGAGCTTTATTGCCTGAGGAGTCAGATGAATACATTTCAAAACAGAGCATCCTCTGTAACTTTTATATGTGCTGCCTGCCAGCCTGTTTCTGTTTTCAGAATTGGAGAGGGAGCAGAGGGAGT
>NW_017729032.1:41748462-41752885 GCF_001723915.1 Gavialis gangeticus
CCCCCCCCCCCCCCCCCCCAGAGGGTGGGGCAGGTGTACTAGGGCCTTCCCAAGGTGGGGGTGTCCAGTTCATCCACCTCATCCTTCAGTGCTGGCAGGGAAACCCCTATAATGAGCTCCCTCTCCTCCTCATACATATATACACATACACACCATAGTTTTATGTTTCTTCTAGAAAGGAAGAATTGAAAGGGCTAGGATGGAAGCAGAGGCCACTGAAATTTCAGATCTTTAATTATGCAAACCATTTGACAACTCCCCACCAAATGGGAATGCTCTGTAACCCACCAGGGCTGCAGCAGTCATGTTTGCTTCTGTTGCATACTGCAAGGAAACAAGGGTTCCTTCTTTCCATATCCTGTAAGAGCATAATACCAAGCTCTCTCAGAGGGTCTGGCCTTAACACTCAAGTTTTCCCAAAACTAAACCAGAAATAAAACTTAAGATAACTGATTTATTCTGTACCTGCTCACTTTTGTTTCTAAGAACAAACAAGTCAATTACAGAATCCAAAGCTACCCAGCTGCCCAAAATTGCTTCATATCAGAGGAGGCCTACACAGTAAGTAGTACAGCCATATGTTCCTTGAGCTTTAGTCCTTATTTACCCGGTCAGATCAAACAGGATAAACTCTAGGGGCTTCTGCTGCCCTAGGCAAACTGCCCAGCTCTACTAGCCTGTTGTTCTGAAAGTCAAATCAACCTTAACAGCTTGAAGTCACCCACACAAACAATTTTGCTGTCCCTAGAATTTTGCTGTTGTAGGCAACCACCTGTTCTTGCTTTTATGGAAGAGCCAGACCTGAGTGCAAAAGTAATTTGGAAACATTGCAAAACTCTTCTACCTCTCTGAATGTCTTTTCCCCAAAAATAATCTCTAGACTTGTTAAACATTTTACATATGATAGTCACTACAACCAAAAGACAAGAAGGCAATTGTCTCATAGCTTGTTTGTCCTAAGAAATGTTCAGAGAAAAATAATATACCACCTGTAGCTAAAACATCAAGGCAGATCCTTAACTGTACTAATTATATGACAGAATGTGGAAAGGATTAGTGCTACAAAACACATCCTGCTGGGAAAAGATGAGCAAAGAGAACATTTTTTTTATCTAAGCTGAAAAATCTACTTGGGATAATTAGTCTAATTTAAAAAAAAAAAAAACAAAACATTCTGACACCCACTACAATGCTGAGAATTAGCTTTTGTAGTCTTAAGTTAGAAAGGGACTTTCTGCACAGTCCACAATATATTTAATTAGCTCTTGGTATCCTATGCTGCCATTAACTTGTTTCATACTCTTGATACTGCCATTTGAATATAGTTTCTTGTTCATTTAAAAGTTCTTTCAGTGCTACAATTGTAAGTTAGTGCTACTTGGCAGACTCTCTCATTCAACCCAATTAGATGCTGTTGTCCTACAAATTATTTTAGATATGTTTCAAACTATCAAATTATACTAAATGTACTCCACAGTGAAATAAAAAAAAAGTCATAGCTATAGCATGTACTATACTATTCATGGATAAAATTATCTATAGGGCAAATTGCAGTTGAATTGTAGCTACTTAAAGGCAAATTCACAATAAAAATTGTCATTTCTTCCAAAAACTGTGGAAGCCTGCACTAAGCAGCAGGATCCTTTTAAAAAAAAAAAAAAAAAATCAGCTTTCCTTGTGTAGACCCAACTCTGAAATATCCAACGGATTTTTAACGGTTCCCTAAACAAGCTTTAAAACATTCCTATATGGATTTATGATTGCTCAACATAGCTATTAATTTAGGTTAGATTCATAGCCCGTTTTGGTAACACTTTCATGGTTTGGTATAATACTGTCATCTTCCACTGTTTCTCTTATGTCTTCTTGTAGTCACTCACTATCATCTCAAAGTGTTGAGAATTGAGCCTGCAATTAAAACTAGTTGGAAAACACCAAATAAAATATTTGGTTTTTGTTTTTGACAAATTGGGAGATTTCAACAAAACATTTTGTAAATATGGTTCAGTTTCAGTAATGGTCTGACAGAACACAGGCAAGGTTCTTTGAGCAATCTGCTGATATCCTGCTAGTTCTACCACCTAGCTCCTCACCCCTTAAATACACAGTGTTTTGGAGCTGGAGACCCAAGAGATTTTTTACCTTCTACAAGCTAGATACAAAAATATTGCTTCTCTTCAATCTGTAAAAAATTTTGTCGACAAAATGTTTTTTCTGAGCAGGTATTTTCCCCCCTCATGCTTCTTTGGCTCCCATTTGTACCAGATATGAATTTAGTGCTCCTAACTCAACTTTCAAGGTGATGGCATCACCTACTCCTAGACTTCATAGCTTTCCTCATCTCTTAAAGCTCTCACAAGCTACATCTGACTTACCAATGAAGACAGCTTTAAACACTCCCTTTGCATTCTTATCTTACCTTTCGTGTTGCCCGTCAGGCAAAGAAGGCCCTAAACACCATCCTTAATTATGGTAATCACCCATTTTTATGGTAATCACACATTAAGATGGGTGCCATGATTTGCGATACTTTGAATGATGCCACAAGTTGTAAGGAGATAAATGAGGTGCGACTAGATAAGCAGCTAGGGGCAAACTCAAGTTTGTCTATCCCTGCCTGGCCAATCCTAACCCCACACTGCCTTGCCCCTCTGCAAGGAGGTAAGCATGGTAATTTGAAAGTTAGTTTTTGAAATTGGGTGCCTTTCAATTCACAAAAGCTATGGAGGGGTGCCCTAAGTCCAAAAAGGTTGGTAACTGGCATAGATTATAGCCAAGTAATTTATACTGCCTCCTCCTTCTGGGACCATTCCAACCAGCGATCTTGTCTGCATTAGAAAACTTTCCCCAGGCTTCTCAGTTTTGCCACCAATCCAGCCCCACAGATGGTAGAAGGAGTGAATGTGCTGGTGCAGATGGGACTCCAAGTGAGCTCTGATATTTGAAGAACCATATCATCTAAAGTTGGTTATAGCTGGTCTGGCCAAACACTCTTTAAAAGTAGATTAGGGCAGGAAATGGCTTTCCCTACCATGGACATTAAAAAAAATAAATAAATAAATAAATTATCCATCCTAAATGTAGACAAAAAGTTGAAATTACACTTTTTATAAAAAGAAGTAGTCTAAAAATTAATTGGGACAATACAATTCATCAATATCCACCTTTCCCTGAAGGGGGTCAACTACAACAAGGAGCCATTCTGAAAAAAAAAAATAGTTCTATCAAAAAAAATTCACACCACCTTTGTTTAAAGTGTTAGTACTAACTATTGGCATACTTTCTATGCCAGAAGTCAAATTTGTATTAGTGATGGTGGTTAATATTAAAGGGAAAAAAAATCTTCTAACGTAAACCAACCCATTTAGATTTATATTAGTCACAAATCATACTGGATCACTGACATGTTCATATTTCATTGCAAGTTCATTTCCAATTATTCTAGTAAAAGCTGGGCTAGTCATTGTCACAGATGTTTCCAGATTAAGATGTCATGAACTTGGTTCCAAGCCAACATTCACTCTGAAGCGCAGCTGGTATAAAGCCATCTCTCTCTAAAGGACCAACACCTGTTCCAGGCAGCACAAGTTCCAGCTTGTTAAAAGTGAACATAAATATTCACATAAACAGAATGTTATGAGACATATTGCAAGGCACATACTGGACTCTTTCACAGAGGGGCAGAGCATCCATAATCCCCGAGGTTTCTCACAAGCAGCGTGTTTGCCTCTGGCAGTGTGCCTGGGAACTCTTTCTGCAGCACTTGGTCCCCACATACTTCACAGTAGAAGTCACTTGTTTTAAAGCCACAGTGTAGCCTTTACTATTATTACTTGGAATCATCTGTACCAATACTTTAGAAGTTTGAAATTAGAAGTTTCCCATTAAAGATATTTGTCAATTTGACAAGAATTGATTTGGATCAGCTCAGTAGAATTAAACTGACCATTCAGTATACATTGGTGTTTCCACTTGGAGTGATAGCTGGCCACTCAGGCTAGGGACAGAAATTACCCATAAACTGGTATAAATGATTGGAAACTAGCTCAAATCTGTAACACAACAGAATTTCACTGCACATAAACTGCTTTCAAGGTGGTCAAAACTGGTTAAAAAATAAACCTGGATGGATGCATAATCAAACCTATCTGATTTAGGTTAAATTGGCTTATTGAAATTCTGTCCCAGATCCCCTGCAGATTCAAGTTTCATAGATTTCCTAATGGATTCCAGCCCTAACCCATAGATTAGGGCTGGAAGGGACCTCATAAGATAATCAAGCCTAGTCCCCTGCCTGAAGGGCAGGAAGTCATCTGGGGTCATAGGATCCCAGCAAGATAAGCATCCAATTTGCTCTTGAAAGTGTTCAATGTAGGTGCTTGAACCACCGCCGATGGCAGGCTATTCCAGACCTTGGGGACTC
>NW_017729032.1:41757885-41763009 GCF_001723915.1 Gavialis gangeticus
AAGCCTGTCCAGGTCAGACTGGATCACCCTCCTGTCTTCTGGTGTGGATGCTTTGACCCAAAGTTTGGCGTCATCAGCGAACTTGGCCAGTCTGCTTCTGACTCCAATGTCCACATCATTAATGAAGATGTTGAACAGTATGGGTCCAAAGACAGGGCACCATGATGAGTGACTGCCATCAATTACTACCCTCTGGGTCCAACCACAGAGCCAATTTCCCAGCCAGCAGATCATGGTGGACCCAAGGCCACAATTGGCCAGTTTTGCCCAGAGGTGATCATGGGATACCAGATTGAAGGCTTTTTTGAAGTCAAGATATATTACATCAATCTCTTCTCCCTTGTCCAAGTGATATGTCACCTGGTCGTAGAAGGAAATGAGAGTGGTCAAGCAAGACCTACCCACAACAAACCCGTGCTGGCTATCCTTCAGGATGTTGGTGTCAGCCAGTCCATTAGGGATGGCCTCTTTAATAAACTTTTCTAAGATCTTCCCCAGGATAGAGGTGAGGCTGATGGGCCTGTAGTTTGCCGGATCCACTTTCCTCCCTTTCTTGAAGATCGGCACCACATTGGCCTTCTTCCAGTCTTCGGGCACTACACCAGAGCACCAGAAGTTTTCAAAGAACCATGCCAGAGACTGGGCTATGATGCTCGCCAGTTTCTTGAGTACTCTGGGGTGTAGATTGTCAGGGCTGTCTGACTTGAAGGTATCCAGCCTCTCAAGCTGTTCCTTCACAAGGTCAGCAGTGATGAAGGGCAGGGGATCTCCCTCACCTGAAGTTCCCTCAAGTTCTCACAGTCCCCCAGCATCCCAGGATGATTTGCACCTCTCCCACAAACCCTGCTCCACACTTCACAGGGTGGGCAGGCTGGCTTTGGCCCAGGCTGTCTGTTCCAGCCAAGTAGGGAGGAGCAAGGGAGCTCTAGTGCCTTCTGGCCTGGGTCACTGCAGATATGTGGCTGCAATTCCAGAATCAAAAGCAAATATCAGTTTGCTTCCTTATCAGTTCAAACTATGCAGCTTAGACCAGACTGTGAAGGTTAAAAAATCAATTCAGCTTAGGGCTTTTTCACTTTTTGTACTGAGCCTTAAGATAAAAACAAATATCACATTTCTCCCAGGAGACCTTTTGATCTTGAAGTCCTACAGACAAACTAGCCCATTGGCCAACTTTAAGTCCCTGTGAAATAAAATATGCTAACACTTTTTCCCTGAAACAATCATACCTCATTTGGAGTTAATTGTCATTTATTCTAGGGACAAGCTTCATGTGTAAATGTAGGTTGTAACCATTCTCTTTCCCAGGTTGACTCAATCATTCTGAACTACCTCAAATGCAACAAGCAGGAGTCAGTCCCCTGCTTGATCATAGTACTAAGGGCAGCATTACTCAATGTTCTCAGGTCACTGGCACCTTTTTCAAAGTCCAAAAATTTGGCTCTCCAGTTACCTTTTTTAATCTCACTGGTAAATTTATTCCAAATAATAATCATGTAATAATCATACCTACTATTTGTATGAGGTTTCCCCGCCCAGAAATTGACAGAAAATATTTGATCTGAAGGAGTGAAGGTGATGTGAGGGTTTTTTTGGTTTAGATTTCAAACATTCCAGATGGCCATTTTTAGCCTCCCCACACACTAGGGATCATGGATAGAAAGTTGGCTAGATTGTTGGGCTCAGTGGGTAGTAATCAATGGCTCAGTATCTAGCTGGCAGCCAGTATCAAGTAGAGCTCCCCGGGTGTTGGTCCTGGGGCCAGTTTTGTTCAGTATCTTCATTAATAATCTGGAAGCTGGGATGGATTGCACCCTCAAAATTCAGATTACACCAATCTGGGGGATGTGGTAGATGCGCTGGAAGGTAGGGCTAGGATTCAGAGTGACCTAGACAAATTGGAGGATTGAGTCAAAAGGAACCTCATGAGGTTCAACAAGGACAAGTGCAAAGTCCTGCATTTAGGATGGAACAATCCCATGCACCAGTACAGCTTGACAGAAGAATCCCATGCAGAAGAGGACCTGGGGATTACAATGGACAATAAGATGGATATAAGTCAGCAGTGTGCCCTTGTTGCCAAAAAAGCTAACAGTATACTGGACTGCATTAGTAGGATTGTTGCCAGCAGATCAAGGTAAGTGATTATCCTGCTGTATTCTGCACTGCTGAAGCCCCATCTGGAGTACTGGGTCCAGTTTTGGGCCCCTATTATAGAATGGATGTGGACAAGTTGGAGAGAGTCCAGTGCCCCAGCTATATGACTTATGAGGAGAGGCTGTAGGAACTGGATTTATTTCTTCTGAGGAGAAGACTGAGAGGGTATTGAACAAACAGCCTCCAGATACCTGAAGGGAGGTGGGGGTTCAAAGAAAATGGAGTTAGACAGTTCCCAGTGGTGACAGAAAAAGGAGCAATGATCTCAAGTTGCAGCAAGGGAGGTTGAAATTGGATATAAGGGAAAATTCTCACTAGAAGAGTGGTGAAGAACGGGAACAGGTTACCCAGAGAGGTGGTAGAATCTCCATCCTTGGAAGTTTTTAAAGCCTGGCTTGACAAAAGCCCTGGACAGGATGATCTAGTTGGGGCTGGTCCTGCTTTAAGCAGGGTGTTAGACTAGATTACCTCCTGAGGTCCCTTCCAACTCTAATTTTCTATGATTCCATAATTCTATTATCCAAAGATAGAGACATTACAAGAACAATGTTTCCAAATAGCCCTTGCTAATGGTTCCTGGAGCACTGGTTGTCTCCAGTGCTAGGTCTTCCCCTTGTTTCTACTACAAATCACGTTAACAAAAACCACTTAGTCTGGTAGAAATAGAAGACCCTCACATTTGTTTTTGAGAGTCGAGATACTGATCCATAATTATAAACCCCATGACATAATTCAGGTGCTTACCTAAGTCAAGATATATGATTGAATGTCATATATTTTGACTTCAAAAAAGCCTTCGATCTGGTATCCCATTATCACCTCTTGGCGAAACTGGCCAATCGTAGCCTTGGGTCCACCACAATCCACTGGCTGGAAAACTGGCTCCGTGGTCGGATCCAGAGGGTAGTAATTGACGGAAGTCAATTGTCATGATGCCCTGTGACCAGTGGGGTCCCCCAAGGCTCTGTTCTTGGACCCATATTGTTCAACATCTTCATTAATGATGTGGACACTGGAGTCAGAAGCAGACTGGCCAAGTTTGCTGATGACACCAAACTGTGGGGCAAAGCATCCACGCCAGAAGATAGGCAGGTGATCCAGGCTGACCCGGACAGGCTCAGCAAATAGGTGGATGAGAACTTGATGGTGTTTAACACTGAAAAAGGCAAGGTTCTCCACCTTGGGAAGAAAAACCTGCAGCATCTTTATAGGTTCGGCAGTGCTACGCTAGCTAGCACTACAGAAGAAAGAGACTTGGGGGTCCTCGTTGACCACAAGATGAACATGAGCCTACAATGCGATGCTGTGGCTAGTAAAGCAACCAGAACACTGGCTTGCATCCATAGATGCTTCTCAAGCAAATCCCAGGACATCATTCTCCCCTTGTACTTGGCCTTGGTGACGCCACAGCTGCAGTACTGCGTCCAGTTTTGGACTCCACAATTCAAAAAGGATGTGGAGAAGCTTGAGAGAGTCCAGAGAAGAGCCATGTGCATGATCAGAGGTCAGGAAAACAGACCTTACAATAGCAGGCTGAGAGCCATGGGGCTCTTTAGCCTGGAAAAGGGCAGACTCAGGGGTGATCTGATGGCCACCTATAAGTTTATCAGGGGTGACCAGCAGTATCTGGGGGAAAGTTTGTTCACCAGAGCGCCCCAAGGGTGACAAGGTCAAATGGCCATAAACTACTACAGGACCTTTTCAGGCTGGACATAAGGAAGAATTTCTTTACTGTCTGAGCCCCCAAGGTCTGGAACAGCCTGCCATCAGAGGTGGTTCAAGCACCTACATTGAACACCTTCACGAGGAAATTGGATGCTTATCTTGCTAGTATCCTATGACCCCAGCTGACTTCCTGCCTTTTGGGCGGGGGCCTGGACTCGATGATCTTCCGAGGTCCCTTCCAGCCCTAATTTCTATGAAAATATTACCCTGTAACAAGAAATATAGGATAAATGGAAAGTAGGTCTGGATGGCCCTCATAAGGTTATCTAGCCAAGCCTGCTACTCAAGGCAGGATCATTCTGGACTAAACCACTAAATCAGAATGGGTTCAAAGGGAGGTCCTGCCTGACCAACCTGATTGTGTTTTGTGACCAAGTAACTAAATCCTTGGATGATGGTGTCATCGTGGACGTAGTCTTTCTAGACTTTAAGAAGGCCTTTGACACAGTCTCTCACCCCATTCTCAGTAATAAATTAAGTGGCTGTGGCATTGATGCCTGCACAGTTGGATGGATAAAAAAATATTGGCTGGTGGGGCGCAGCCAGGGAGTAGTGGTGGATGGGTTGTACTCAACCTGGCAAGATGTGAGCAGTGGGGTACCCCAGGGCTCTATCCTTGGGCCCGCACTGTTTAACATCTTCATCAACAACTTAGATGAGGGGGTGGAAAGCACACTGTCCAAGTTTGCTGATGACACTAAGATGTGGGGTGAGGTGGACACACTTGAAGGGAGAGAGAGGCTGCAAATAGATTTAGACAGACTACAAAAGTGGGCAGATAAGACTGGGATGGGGTTCAACATAGACAAATGCAGGGTGCTGCATCTTGGGAGAAGGAATCCACAGCATACATACAGGAAGGATAGTTCCCTTCTTGAAAGCAGAGTGGTGAAAAGGGAACTTGGAGTCATTATTGACTCCAAGATGAACATGAGCTGCCAAAGCCAGACCGCAGCCAGCAAGGCCAGCCATACCTTGTCATGTATTCAAAGGTGCATCTCAAGCCAGTCCAGAGAGGTGATACTCCCCCTCTATGCAACACTGGTCAGGCCGCAGTTGGAGTACTGCATCTAGTACTGGGCACCGCACTTCAAAAGGGATGTGGCCAGCCTGAAGAGGGTTCAGAGGAGGGCCACCCGCTTGGTGCGAGAGCAGCAGGTCAGGCCCTACGAGGAGAGACTGAGGGACCTGAACCTGTTCAGCCTCAGCAAGAGAAGGCTGAGGGGAGACCTGGTGGCTGCC
>NW_017729032.1:41768009-41775133 GCF_001723915.1 Gavialis gangeticus
CAAGATGAACATGAGCTGCCAAAGCCAGACCGCAGCCAGCAAGGCCAGCCATACCTTGTCATGTATTCAAAGGTGCATCTCAAGCCAGTCCAGAGAGGTGATACTCCCCCTCTATGCAACACTGGTCAGGCCGCAGTTGGAGTACTGCATCTAGTACTGGGCACCGCACTTCAAAAGGGATGTGGCCAGCCTGAAGAGGGTTCAGAGGAGGGCCACCCGCTTGGTGCGAGAGCAGCAGGTCAGGCCCTACGAGGAGAGACTGAGGGACCTGAACCTGTTCAGCCTCAGCAAGAGAAGGCTGAGGGGGGACCTGGTGGCTGCCTACAAACTCATCAGGGGAGATCAACAGCAAATAGGTAGAGCCCTTTTCTCCCCAGCACCACCTGAGGTGACAAGGAACAATGGTAATAAGTTGATGGGGAACAGGTTTAGGTTAGAGATCAGAAGGCAATGTTTTAGAGTTAGGGTGGCCAAAATCTGGAACCAACTTCCCAGGGAAGTGTTCCTCGCCCCTACCTTGGGCAAATTCAAGAGGCGGTTGAATGATCACCTGTCTTGGGTCTTGTGAACCCAGCATTCATTTGTGCCTGTGACAGGGAGTCAGGCTAGATGATCTGTTCGGGTCCCTCCTGACCCTAGCTACTATGGAATATGCCAGTAGGGTGTGTGGTGGAGGAAAGTGCACTGGATGGGCCTGCTGCCATTACTGAGGGCCATCCAGGTAAGCAGAAGAGATGCTGCATTATTGATATGGGTGATCCCCTTCTGAGAGGAACAGAGGGACCCATCTGTCATCTGGATCCTATGGTGTGCAAGGTCTGCTACCTTCCCGGAAACAGGATCAGGCATGTCTCACCAAGAATTCCTGACCTCATCCAGCCCTCTGACAATTATCCCATGGTCCTCATCCATGTGGGAACAAATGATGTGGCCAGGAGTAATCCAGACTGTATCATGAGTGACTACAGGGCTCTGGGGACCAGGCTTAGGAAGACAGGGGTGCAGGTGGTCTTCTTGTCAATCCTCCCAGTGAGCAGTCACAGTAGGCATCACATCACCTGTGTCAGAGAAGTTGAGTAATGGCTCCGGAGTTGGTGCTATCATGTTCATTTTGGCTTCCTGGACCATGATCCATAATTCCAGGCTTCCTGGGACATGATGGGCTTCATCTCTCTGCAAAAAAGATAAGAGTCTCTTTTGTTACAGGTTGGCTGACCTCATAGTTTCATAGATTAAGGGTCAGAAGGGACCTCGTAGATCTTCTAGCCTGACCCCCCGCCAGGGCGGGAGAACAACAAAACCCCAAAACAAGAAACGGGACTCAAATGAGTCCAGCCAGGTAGGCATCCAGCCTCTTCTTAAAGACCCGCAGGGTAGGGGCCAGCACCACTTCCCTTGGAAGTTGGTTCCAGCTCCTAGCCGCCCTAACTGACCTCCTACATCAGGCTTTAAACTAAGTACAATGGGGAACAGGGAGGCAGGAGATGGTGAGAGTCTAGAACCTATGAACTGTGAGACATGCAGCAGTACACCAAGGGGCCTTTTGGTTATCAAAATGGGGGCAGGCACCAAAGGCACCATTCGGAGGGCTCAAGTGCCTCCATACTAATGCTAGGAGCATGGGGAACAAGCAGGAACACCTCACATGTCTGCTTGAGTTATTATCTGCAATTTAGTGGAGCTAAGGAAGGGGGAAAGGAGTAAGAAAGAAAAAAAAAAATTACTTGGCTAAACAGGTAAATCCAGGGGAGCCTAAGGGCAAAAAAGGCATATAGGTGGTGGAAGCAGGGGGAAAGCTACCAAGGAGGAGTATACCTATTTGGCCTGCACTTGCAGGGAGGCAGTTAGAAAAGCCAAAGCAACTATAGAGCTGAGGCTGGCAACACAAATTAAAGACAACAAAAAGGGTTTTTTGGGTTTAAGGTATGTAGGGAGTAAAAGGAAGGCGCAGAGCAGCATTGGGCCCCTACTGAACAAGAAGGAGCAATTAGTGACAGACAGGGGGCACAAGGCTGAGCTATTCAATGAGGTTTTTGCCTCATTTTGCCCCCTGTTCAGGAACACTAAGTTTTCTAATGGGTTCTTAGGTGGGCAGAGGGACACCAGCCACCGACTATCGATGCTGACTTGGTGTAGAGTCACTTGGATGGACTGGATGTGTTCGAGTCAGAAGGCTTGGATGAGCTGCAATCAAGAGTACTGAAGGAACTGACTGGTGTCATAGCAGAACTGCTGGCACGGCTGTTTGAGTGCTCAGGTCAGGACCCTGAGGACTGGAAAAGGGCCAATGTGGTCCCTATTTTCAAGGGGTGGGGTGGGGAAGGAGGCTCTGAGTAATTAAATCAGCCAGTCAGTCTCACCTCCATCCTTGGAAAGGTCTTTGAAAAGATTGTGAAGGATAATTTGTGGGAGTCTAGTGGGAAAAATAATGCAGCAGGGAAACCAGCTTGGATTTGTAGCAGGTACATTATGTCCAACCAATCTGTTTTCATTTTATGGCAGGGTCACAAAATACTTTGACCCAGGAGTAAAGGTGGATGTCTTTTTCTTGGATTTTAGCAAGGCCTTTGATACAGTATCTCATCCCATTCTCATAATGAAATTAAGAAGCTGTGACATAGATGTTTACATGGTCCAGTGGGTGGCAAATTGGCTTAGTAGTTGCACCCAGAGAGTTGTAGTAGACAGGTCGATATCAACTTGGAAGGATGTGGGTAGTGGGGTCCTTGGACCTATACTCTTTAATATCTTCATCAGTGATTTGGATGTGGGCGTGAAGTGTAGTCTGTCCAAGTTTGCTGATGATACTAAATTGGGTGAAGTGCACACTCTGGAGGGTAGGGAACGATTGCAGGCAGACCCGGACAGGTTAGAAAAGTGGGTAGTACACAGTAGGATGCAGTACATCAAGGACAAGTGCAGAGTGCTGCACCTAGGGTGCAAAAATATCCTGCACATCTACTGGCTGCAAAGTGACCTCCTCAGCAGCACAGAAGCAGAAAGGGATCTCGGAGTCATAGTGGACTCCAAGATGAACATGAGTCATCAGTATGATGAAATCAAAGCTAACCACACTTAATCATGCATCAGCAGATGCATCACAAATGGAACCAAGGAGGTGATACTTCCCCTCGATGTGGTATTGGTCAGACCTCAGTTGGAGTACTGCATCCAGTTTTGGGTACCGTACTTCAAGAAGGATGTTGATAGACTCAAGAGGGTCCAGAGGAGGGCCACCCAAATGGTTAGGGGCTTACAGGGCAGTCCCTATGGAGGAGAAACTGAGGGACCTGGACCTCTTCAGCCTCTGCAAGAGAAATCTGAGTGGTGATCTTGTGGCTGCCTACCAATTCATTAGGGGGACACAGGAAGGGATCCAAAATGCTCTGTTCACCAGGGGCATCTTGGGGTGAAAAGGAACAAAGTGACAGAGAGCAGATTTAGGCTAGATATCAGGAAAAACTTCTGTGTGATAAGGGTGGCCAAAATTTGGAATGGGCTTCCAGGGAGGTGGTGCTCTCCCCTACCTTGGGGGTCTTGAAGAGAAGGCTGGATAGGCATCTGGCTGGGATCATCTGATCCCAGCACTCATTCCTGCCTAGGCAGGCAGTTGGACTCAATGATGTGTTGAGGTCCCTTCCAACCCTAGCATCTCCGAATCTATGCCAGCCTACATGTCTATCTAACTTGCTACTGAAAACTTCCAAAAATGGAGACTCCACTGTTTCTCTAGGTAAGCTGTTCTACTAATAATTGACTATCCTCATAGTCAGAAAGTTCCTCCTAATTTCCAACTTAAGTATCCTCTTTTGAGGCCCAAGGCCATAGGTTCTATTCCTGTCCCCTTTTCTCCCCTTCTGGTTACATGACCTTTTAAATGGGCACAGGGATTTCCCCTTAGCCTAAATCACTCAGCCACTCTTTAATCAGGGTCACTGCAGTTTCCAGTTTCTACCTGCCTGGAGCTCTGTCCCTTGTTGCTTATTGCAAGACAGCTTGGTCTAAGACATTTACCTGAAGCTTTATAGCTCCTGGCCTTATCTTCCCTTGGCTGCTTACTTTCCTGCAGCTGGCATGAACCCAGCTTTCTGCAACAGTTGGCAGCCGTATAAAGCTGCCCTTCTACTCTTAAAAGGGGTTGGAGGTTCAGGTTCTATAGTTGAGACAGCACAGAGCCTGTAAAGCACTCTGATTCAGTTCCCTTTCAATAGTGCCTTCCTTCCTATTGCGTGTGTACTAGTGTTTTGTATGCATGTAGTTTTTAATCTAAGGAGATTTTTAAAATCTCAAAGGAAAGGGACCAATGTGGGCAAATGCTATGGCTGGAAGGTGAGCTGCACTCTGCCTTTCAGGACTTGAGCCCTGAGCTTCAATAGACCCACAAGCCAATTCTAGTGTCAACTAGCCTCACAATTCTAATATACGCTTTCATACACTCTACCTTTTAAGCATTTTAACTAAATAAAATATATTGAGGCCAAAAATTCTCATACTTTTTCTCCTTGGCTCTTAGAATTTATCCTTTCCATTTGGCTGTTTGAGGTTGGTTAAAATAGAGAGTGGAGGAGAAGGATTTCTTAGCAATTCTGGGCAAATCCACCCAGGTAACTCTCACAGAGGTTACTCTCTTTATGGGGCAGGGTTGTAATCCCTTAGGTGGAGAATGAATCCACCTCAAATTGGAAAGGAAACTGGCCAATTGCATAATTAAATCTATAAGAATGTAAAGTTCAGCTAAGTAAAGACATTTAAAAGAAGAATGCAGCAGAAAAGATGGATCTGAGGACACAGTGGATAAATCATGTAGGAAACAGCAAGGGAGGTTTCGAAATAGAAATCAAGCTATGTTCAGGCATACATTTATGGATACTGCATAATTAGAAATGAGAGGTATTTGCCACACATGCCATCAAACAGCTAGAGAGCTGCAGCATCTTAAAGTTATTTGATGTCAGTGGCTCTTCCTTTGGAAATAACATCTAGTTAATATCATTAAAAAAGCTGGAAGAACTCAATAATTAGGAAGGGCAAGCAATGATAAGCATAAATAGGTCATCGAATTCTGCAGATACTTTGTTTCCACCAAAAAAGTGGACATAATAGTTGCTAAACATAACTTTTCATATTGAAGATCACTTGAAGGATAATTTATGTTGTTAATGGGGATTATAACAAAACAGCAGGTTCAATTTATTCTTCCAATCAAACAGTTTAAAGGATTTCTTTAAAAGCGTTTCAATGCTTCAGAAATGTTTTATTTGGAGAAAGCTTCAATTTGCACTAGTTATTTATGAAGGTAGATCTGATAAAGGAACATTCCATCTTGTGATAGCAAGAATTCATTCATTCCTCGGACCTCTCATTACTGCTGATTACTCCATGCTGCTCATCCATGTGGGCACCAATGATCCTGCCAGGGGTGAGCAGATCAAAAGTGAGCAGATCAAAAGTGACTACAGAGGTCTGGGTGCAAAGGTGAAGGGGACAGGGGCTCAGGTGGCATATTCTTTGATCCTTCCAGTCAATGGGAAGGGCCCAGGCAGGAGCAGAAACATCCAGCAGATCAATGGATGACTGCACAGGTGATGTCAGCAGGACTTTGGCTTCTTCAATCATGGGATGTTGTTCCAAGCAGAAGGAGTACTAGGAAGAGATGGGATTCACCTAAGGGAAGAGTGCTCTTGCAGACAGGCTCACTAACCTAGTGAGGAGGGCTTTAAACTAGATTTGCCAGGGGATGGAGATTAAAGCCCTGGGATAAGTGGGGAAGTGGGTGACCTGAAAGAAGTGAAAGCAGGAAGGGGCAACAGGGGATTCTCATTCTTCCTAAGAAAGTAGGGCAATCAGCTAGTTACCTCAGGCTTCTTTACACAAATGCACAGAGCCTAGGAAACAAGCAGGAAGAATTGGAAGCCCTTAAACAATCTCAGAACTATGATATGATTGGAGTTACAGAGACTTGGTGGGATAGCTCACATGACTGGAGTCCTGTCATGGATGGGTACAAACTGTTCAGGAAAGACAGGCACGGGAGAAGAGGAGGAGGAGTTGCTGTATAATTGCTCAGAGCTCCAGTATGAAACTGGAAACAGGCCTGTCGGAAGTCTCTGGATTAGGGCCAGAGAAGAGAGCAACAAGGGTGATGTCTGCTATGAACCATCAGACCAGGAAGATGAGGTGGATGAAGCTTTCTTCAAACAGCTAGTGGAAGTTTCCCCAATTACAGAGCCTAGTTTCTATGGGAGACTTCAACCACCCTGACATCTGCTGCAATACAGCAATGCACAGTCAATCCAGGGAGTTTTTAGAGTGTTTGGGACAATTTCCTAGTGCAAGTGTTGGAGAAGCCAACACTAAGGGCTATGCTGTTCTTGATCTGCTGCTCACAAGCAGGGAAGAATTGGTGGGTATTGTAGAAGTGGATGGCAACTTGGGCAGCAGCAACCCTGAGATGGTTGAGTTCAGGATCCTGAGGAAAGGAAGGGAGGAGAGAAGCAAAGTGAGGACCCTGGACTTCAGAAAAGCAGACTTCAACTCCCTCAAGGAACTGATGGAGAGGACCCCTGGCAGGCCAGTCTGAAAGGGAAAGGCGTCCAGGACAACTGGTTCTATTGTAAAGAAACCTTACTGAGGGTGCAGGAATGGACAATCCCAATACACAGGAAGACTAGCAACTATGGCAGAAGACCAGCTTGGTTTAGCAGGGAACTCTTCAGTGGCCTAAAACACAAGAGGGAAGGTTACAAATAGTGGAAATTTGGACAAGCAACTAGGGACGCGTATAAAAGTATTGCTCAGGCATGCAGGGATGAAATCAGGAAAGCCAAAGCACAATTGGAGTTTCAGCTAGCAAGGATTGTAAAGGGAAACAAGAAGGGCTTCTACAAGTTTCATAGTTTCATAGATTTAGGGTCGGAAGGGACCTAGTAGATCTTCTAGCCCGATCCCCACCAGGGCGGGAGAACAACAAACCCCAAAACAAGAAACGGGACTCAAATGAGTCCAGCCAGGTAGGCATCCAGCCTCTTCTTAAAGACCCCCAGGGTAGGGGCCAGCACCACTTCCCTTGGAAGTTGGTTCCAGCTCCTAGCCGCCCTAACTGTGAAGTAGTTCTTGCGGATGTC
>NW_017729032.1:41775829-41794117 GCF_001723915.1 Gavialis gangeticus
CGTCGCCTGCGGCCAGGACCAGGTCCAACAGGGCACCTCCTCTGGTGGGACTGTGCACCTCCTGAATCAAGTGGAGGTCCTGCATCTCAGCCAGAAACCTCCTGGAGCGGTCCGTCCCGGCTGACTGCTCCTCCCAGCAGATGTCTGGGTAATTAAAATCGCCCATGACCACTACATCTCTTGCTTTTAGTGCCTCTGCAAGCTGGCCTGAAAATTCCCTGTCCAGCTCCTCCTCTTGGTTGGGGGGTCTGCGTCAGCAACAAGAGGAAGATTAGGGAAAGTTTGGGCCCCTCTCTAAGTGGGAGAGGCAACCTAGTAGCAGATGATGCAGAAAAGGCAGAAGTACACAATGGCCTTTTTCATAGACATTAGGGCTGGAAGGGACCCAACAATATCACTGGGTCCAGCCCCCTGCCCAAGGGGCACGAAGTCAGCTGGGGTCAGATCACCCCAGCAAGATAAGCATCCAAGCATTTCTTAAAGGTATCCAGGGTAGGTGCTTGTACCACTTCTGGGGGAGTCTATTCCAGACTATGGAGACTTGGATGGTAAAGAAGTTTTTCCTTATGTCCAATCTAAAACAGTCTTCCAGAAGTTTGTGACTGTTAGACCTTGTCTCCCTGTAACAGGTTGTCCTCCCCAGCAGCATCTTTTTTTTGCGCTCACTATCTGCAGCCTATGAGGGGCACCCTTGAAGTCCCTTAATGTTTCTCATATCCCACTTTTACTCTCCTGTCATGTCTTGATGGAAATATTATACAGATGTTCTTGTAAGCGGGAGACTGCCTATTGTATTTCTATGTTGGCTTCCCAATCTAAACCCACCTGATAGGGTTGGACTCCAAGGCTCTAGATCTTGGCCCTCCTTTTTACCTCTAGTATGGAGCCCAGGCTCTCTGGCCCAGAGGCCCACCCACTGGCCCCCACAGGCAGGGGGCCACAAGTTCAAAGCTGGGCAGTGGTCTCAAGCCCCCACTGGCTCAGTCCAGAAGAACATGAACTGCACACCTAGTGCACCAGACCACCTTGGCCTTTTATGACTGTGGCCAAGGTGCTAATGAGGCTGCCTCCACCCCTACAACCTCATCCACAAACCAACAGTTTATCAATCAACCAAAAAAGTATGTGTATGTGTGTGTATATATATATGCACAAACACACACACATATAGTCAGTTAGTGGGTTCTAAGCACAACAAAAAAATAGAAATTGAAGAAGACAGCTATGCCAGCTTACATTTTCTTTGTGGTTTGTTGCTTTTGCTTCCCTGCTACCTGTGACACTCCTCCCAGTGGCACTGCTGCCACTTCTCTGAGGAGCAGCAACAGTTCCCTTCTTGCAGCAGTCAGACCAGCAACCAAACCTCTCTGTGGAACTCCCACACACCACTTCTTTCCCCTTTGGCCACTGCTGCCAAGCCCAGGGTTTTTATAGTTCTGGCCTGCCCCCTTCCAGTCACCTGACTAGCTGGCCAGACTCAGCTTTTAACCCCTTCTCTGCCAGCAGGCTGTGGCCGGAAAGTTCTGGTCATAAAGGGACCAACCTGCCTTTGGGTAACAGGGATAGGGTTCCCTGTTACACTCCTCTTTGGGTGCCCTGGTGAACAGATGTTTTCCCACTTCCTGATGCACACCCCGTATATGCTTATAGGCTGCCACCAAGTCACCTCTGAACCTTCACTTCTCCAGGCTGAAGAGTCCCATGCCTCTCAGCTTCTCCTCATAAAGCCTGTTCTCTTGACCTCTAATCTTATGTGTGGCTCTCTTTTGGACTCTCTCAAGCTTCTCCACATCCTTTCTAAAGTATGAAGCCCAGAATTGGATGCGGTAGTCCAAATGCACCTTCACCAAAGCCAAGTAAAGTGGGAGGATGACTAGTTGGGATGCATCGGTAGATGCAAGCCAGAGTTTTATCTGCTTTCCTGGCTGCAGCATCGCATTGGTGGCTCATGTTCTTCTTGTGGTTGATCATGACCCCCACGTCTCTTTTGGTCTTGGTGCTAGTGAGTGTAGCATTGCCAAGCCTATAAGTATGATGTGGGTTTTCTCCTGAGGCAGAGCACCTTGCATTTCTCCATGTTGAATGTTATCAGGTTTTGATCTGCCCATCTTGCGAGCCTGTCCAGGTCGGCCTGAATTGCTAGCCTGTCCCCTAGCCTGACCACACTTCCCCATAATTTGGTGTTGTCTGCAAACTTAGCCAGTCCTCTTGTGACACCTGAATCCAAATCATTAATGAATATATTAAAGAGTAATGGTCTGAGTACTGAGCTCTGAGGGACACCACTGATCACCAGTTCCCCAGCCATCAGACTGTAAAGTTGTCAAGGCCACAGTTCCCCAATTTTACCATGAGTACATCATGGGAGACCAAGTCAAAGTCTTTTTTGAAATCTAAATATATGATATCAACCTCTTCACCTTTGTCCAGGTGATGCATCACCTGGTCATAGAAGGAAATGAGGTTGGTCAGGCAAGACCAACCACAACTAAGCCATGTTGGCTATCTCTCAGAATATTGCCTTCCATTAGCCTGTTGTTGATGGTTTATTTGATGATTTTTTCCAAGATCTTTCCAGGGATTGAGGTCAAACTAATTGGCCTGTAGTTCCCTGGATCTTCCTTCCTTCCTCTCTTGAAGATAGGCATCACATTGGCCCTCTTCCAATCTTTAGGAACCTCTCCTGAGTTCCACGTGTTCTCAAATATCCTTACCATTAGTCATGCTATGATGTCAGCCAACTCTTTTAGCACTCTTGGGTAGATTCAATCCGGGACAGCTGACTTGTGGATGTCCAACTTCTCAAGCTGTTCCCTCAGAAGATCTTCACCAATTATAGGTGTATGATCATTTTTACCCTGGTAGTCTGCATCCTGTCAGGCAAAGTGATCTCCTTTAGCTGGTGGAAAACTGATGCAAAATAATTATTGAGGAGATTAGCTTTTTCCTAGCTGTCAGTTGTCAGCTGCCCCATTTCATTTAGCAAGAATCTGATGTTGCCCTTGTTATTTTTCCAACTTTCCATGTATTTGAAGGACTTTTTATTGTTCTTGTTTCCCACAGCCAGTTTGAGTTTGGTTTTGGCCTTGGCTTTTCTGGTCCACTCCCTACAGGTGCAGGCCAGTGCTGCATAATCCTCCTTAGTGGTAGTTACTGACTTCCATCACTTATAAGCTTCTCTTTTCAGATTCAGGAGGTCCATGAGTTCCCTATTAAGCCAAGGGGGTCAATTTTTGCTACCTTTTTCTACCTTTCCTACAGGCTGGAATGGACTTCCCTTGTGTTTTTAGGATCATATCCTTAAGGAGTGACCATTCATCATGGACTCTCCTTCCTGTCAGATAAGGGTATCCCAGAGCTTCAACAACCAACCTCCTGAGCTTGTGAAAGTCATCTTTCCTAAAGTTGAGGATTTCTGCATTGCTGACTGATTTGCCAGCTTTGCAATGGATAGAGAAAATGATCAATTCATGATCACTGTCACCAAGCTTCCTTCCGATCCTCAAGTCACTGACTAGATCATCCCCTTTGGCCAGTAGCAGATCCAGAAGCACCTTATCTCTCTTGTGATCTGGTAGACTTCTTGAGTCAGAGTTAACCAATGCAAGTGAGGAAGCTTTGTGACTGATCTTTGTAGCTTCAACTTGGGACTAAAGTTAGTCCCAAGTGGTGGCAGCTGGCTCTGGGTTCAACTTGGGACTAACTGGCAGCCATGTAGCCAGAGGCTGGACCTTTCCCAAGTGGCCATGGGAGCACATGGCAGGCTGCTCTTATCTGGGACTAAATTTAGTCCCAGGTCACCTGCACTTAATAGCCAGCCTATTCCCACTTACTGAACAGTAATTTATTGCACAATAAATTTAAGCCAGTGCAAATGCACCTGTAGACATGCCCAATGGGTAGTAATCAGTGGCTCAATATCTAGCTGGCAGGCAGTATCAAGTGAAGTGCCCCAGGGGTCAGTCCTGGGGCTGGTTTTATTTAATATCTTCATCAATGACCTGGAAGATGGGATGGATTGCACCCTCAGCAAGTTTGCAGATGACAGCAAGCTGGGAGGAGCCGTAGATATGCTGAAGAGTAGGGCTAGGATTCAGAAAGTCCTAGACAAATTGGAGGATTGGATCAAAAGAAATCTCATGAGGTTCAATAAGGAAAAGTACTAAGTCTTACACTTAGGACAGAACAATCCCATGCACCAGAACAGGCTGCAACCAATTGGCTAACCAGCAACTCTGCAGGAATGCACCTGGGGGTTACAGTGGACAATAAGCTGAATATGAGTCAACAGTGTGGCATTGTTGCCAAGAAGGCTAATAGCATATTGAGCTGCACTGCTGCGAGTATTGCCAGCAGATCAAGAGAAGTGATTCTTCCCCTCTCTTTGGCACTGGAAAAGCCAAATCTGGAGTACTGTGTTCAGTTTTCAGCCCCTGGCTCTAATGGTCCTCTAATGGTCTCAAATGCTCTTGTTTTTGTTCTCTCTTCTCAGCCTTGGTGAAACAACAGAACTGAGTTTGAGAAGTCAGTTTGGTATGGCTATAAACTTGGCTGCTGAGTGTTTGTTGGAATGTTCCTAGCTCTTGTCTGAGAGTGTTAGCTGGAATGTCCCTCATTTCAGCTCTTGTTTTAGTCTTCCTGTTTGCTTTCCTACAGCAAATGTATGATCTAATCATAAACACACAGAGTTTTGTACCACATCTATCAAAATGAAGCAGCTTGCCTCAGTTTATCATGCAAGTATTAGGAAAAAAAGATTAATCTATTCAACTCCCATACAGTCACTAATAGTGTGGAGAAACGTGAGGCAAATTATCTGCTGGTGTAAATAAATAAAAGGCAAGATGACCATATTTCCTGAGTCTCAAAGAAGGACAACCTGAAAAGTGTTGCTGGAGAAATCACCTAAGTGCTTTCTTTCTACTTGCATCCCACAGCACTCCATTCAGTAGTAGTAGTAGTAGGTAGGGTCAGAACATCAAGTCCAACACCCTGCCATGGACAGGAAAGAATGCTGGGGTCAAATGACTCCAGCTAGGTGATTATCTAGCCTCCTTTTGAAGACCCCCAGGGTAGGAGCAAGCACCACTTCCCTTGGAAGTTGGTTCCAGATCCCAGCCACCCTGACTGTGAAGTAGTGCCTCCTAATATCCAGCCTGAATCTGTTCTCTGTCAGCTTATGGCCATTGTTCCTTGTTACTCCCAGTAGTGCTCAGAGGAATAGGGACTCTCCCATTCCCTGATGGTCTCCCTTGGGCAGTTTATAGAAAGCCACCAGATCCCCACTCAGCCTCCTCTTGTGGAGGCTGTACAGGTTCAGGTCCCATAGCCTATCTTCATAGGACCTGCCCTGCTGCCCCCTGATCATGCAAGTGGCCCTCCTCTGGACCCTCTGGATGTTGTCCACATTCCTTCTGAAGTGCAAAGCCCAGACCTGGACGCAGTACTTCAACTGCAGCCTGACCAGTGTCACATAGAGGAGGAGGATCACTTCCTTGGACCTGCTTGTGATGCATCTGTGGATGCATAATAAGGTGTGGTTGGCCTTTCTGACTGTGTCCCCACATTGGCAGCCCATGTTCATTTTGAAATTAATAATGATGCCATGATCCTTTTCTGCCTCTGTGCTGACTAGAAGGAAGTTCCTTAACCTGTAGGTATGCTGCTGGTTCTTCCTTCCCACGTGCAGTACCTTGCAATGTCAGTATTGAATCCCATTCTGTTCTTATCCACCCACCCCTGTAACCTGTCTAAATCTAGTTGCAGCCTGTCCCTCTCCTCCAGTGTGCCCACTTCTCTGCACATTTTAGTGTCATCTGCCAATTTGAGCAAGGTGCTTTTCACCCCCTTGTCCAAGTCGCTGATGAAGATGTTGAACAGTGTGGGCCTGAGGACCGAGCCCTGAGGGACCATACTGCCCACATCCCTCCAGGTCAAAAAAGACCCATTTACCACCACTCTCTGGGTGCAGCTCTCCAGCCAATTTGTGACCCATCTGACTGTGTAGGCATCAACGCCAGAGGCACCTACTTTTTTAATGAGAATGGGGTGAGAGACAGTGTCGGAGGCCTTCCTAAAGTCCAGAAAGACTACGTCCACTGTGACACCTGCATCTAAGAATTTTGTGACCTGGTCTTAGAAGGCCACCAGGTTGATCTGACAGGACCTGCCTCAGATGAACCCATATTGGTTGCCCCCTGCTGGTCCCTCACAAATTTGCTCCTGGATAATTTTCTCAAAGAGCTTCCTGAGGACTGAGATAAGACTAATGGGCCTGTAGTTTCTTCAGTCCTCCTTCTTCCCTTTTTTGAAAATGGGGACCACACTGGCCCTTTTCCAGTCCTCCGGCATCTCACCAGTGCACCATGAGTGCTCGTAAAGCTGTTCCAGGAGTCCCGCAATGATCTCTGCTAATTCCCTTAGCACTCTGGGGTGATGATCATCAGGACCTGCAGACTTGAATATGTTTAGACTCACCAGAAGTTCTCTGGCTTGGTCCTCACTGACCCTGGGCCTGGCAGCACCTCCCCTGGGTCCATCAGGGATCCCAGTGGGGGGGATGCCCCAGTCCCTGCTCAAGAAGATGGAGGCAAAGAAATTGTTAAAGAAGTTAGCTTTGTCATCTGGTGTGACCACCGGATTTCCTAGCACATCCTGCAGAAGCCCTACATTACCCAGTACCTTCTTTTTACCCACTATGTATTTAAAAAAGGACTTCTTATTGTCCTTGATCCAGGTCGCTAGTCCCAGTTCCATCTCCACCTTAGGCATCCTAACAGCCCCCCTACAGTCTCGGGCAATGGAGGTATAATCCTCTTTGGTGCTGGCCCCTCCCTTCTATTGGGTGCATACCTCCTTTTTAGCTTTGAGATGTATGTGGATGCTTTTGGTGTGCCATGGGGGCTTTTCAGCTCTCTTGGCCCTTTGATCCCTGTTGGAATTGTCACCCTTTGGGCTTGGGGGATCATCTCCTTAAGGAATGACCACTCTTCTTGGACTTCCAACTCCCCTCCCTTCCAGGACCTCAGATCTTCCCCAACTAGTCTCCTTACGTCATTGAAATCTGCCCTCCTGAAGTCCAGGGCTGCTGCCTTGCTGAAGACCTTTGACACCCTGCGCTGCATGGTGAATTCCAGTAAGCAATGATCGCTATTGCCCAGGTGGTAGAGCACCCGCAGTCCCCTCACAAGGTCATCACCCGTGGCCAGGACCAGGTCCAACAAGGCAGTTCCCCTGGTGGGCCTGTGCACCTCCTGGGTTAGATAGAGGTCCTGTAACTCAGCTAGGAACCTATGTGAGTGGTCAGACCTGGCTAACTTCTCTTCCCAGCAGATGTCTGGATAGTTTATGTCATTCATGATGACCATGTCCCTTGACTTAACTGCCCCTGCAAGCTGACCTGAGAATTCCTGGTCCAGCTTTTCCCCCTGGTTGGGTGGCCTGTAGTAAACCCCCCCCCCCCATTCCCTTTCCCCGTGACCCCCTTGTATATGGACCCAGAGCACTTCAGTCTGCCCCTCCTCTGACCCAGTGCTGTTTGTTGAGGATGTGTATTGCTCATTGACTCCCTTGCTCCCCCTCCCCCCACCCCACTGCCCTCTACAGTACACTCAATTGTCTCCAGTTTTGAACAAAGATAAAATGAAAAACATCTGAAAATACTATTGATCATTGTCACATTTAATTTTCTGAGAGAGAGCCAGAGGAACAGGTATAAAGTTCTGGTCTCTTGTTGTATTTTAATAGGAGCATATTCAGGACAGTGGTTAGTGCTTCTTTTGTGACAGAATTGTGCCAATATTCCATGCATGTATTGTAAGAGCTGTAATGTCCATTGCAGCCAAGGTTATTGTAACTTTTCCAGACAAAAAGTATACCTGATGAATAATACATCAGAATTAAACTAGACTTCTGTAAGATATTGTGTGATTCATGTGATGTAGAACAGAAAATCATCACATAGTTAACATTTCTCACTTTTGTATATTTTACTGTAGCTGACTTTTCAAAGTTCATAGATGAAGACGTAGGAATTTATTTTCTTGCTTATCTTTGTGTATAGACGGTTATACATGTTTTTCACTGCTCTGTCCCTGATGTTCCAAAATTTTTTTAACTAATTCAAGAAGTGTATGACTGTTTGTGTCACCAGATTGACACAAAGCACCTGGGGACCACAGGTTTTCTTGTTCCTCAAGATGTACCATTGTATTGTTTGGCCTGATGCCACTGACAAAAATGGCAAATCCCAGCTATTTCATGGGAAGCAGACTGAAGTTGTCAAAGGCTTGGTTTTTCATAGTGCTATGTATTTCTGCCTTGGTTCAGCAAAATATTTAAGCACATGCTTTACTTTTGGCTGACTCATTAAACTGTGTTACATGGAGGCTAGCAGGCAGGAGTGGGCAAGCAGCTGCCTTGGGACTGGGGAAATTCCATCCACTAACTCTGGGGTGCTCAACCTCTGGCCCACAGGCCCATACAGCCTGTGGTGCCATGTGATCCAGCCTGCAAGGCTCCCCATGGGTCCAGAAATTTGGTAGTGGGAAAGTGGTGGCACCACTCCCCTACTACCAAATCTCCAGAACCAATGGGAGCCCTGGCCCTTGTATTCTAGATCCGGTGCCCAATCCCAATGTGCACAACTGGGCAGGGGCAGTGCCAGGCCCCAGGTTCCAGTCCCATTTTGGGGGTGGGAGGGGATGGTACTGAACCCCAGGACCTAGTCCCAGTGCACAGGACAGGAAGGGGGTGGTGTCAGGCTTCAGGGCCCAATACAGCATCCAGATGCACCCTGCACCACTTGTTTTGCCTGTCTGGCCAAAAGGTTGAGGAGAATGCACTAACCTATTACCAATTATTGCCAGTTATTGTAAGGAAGAGAGAGAGTGTGTGTGTCTATATATACTCTGTAACTGTGTTTTCCTAAGTTTATGACTTCTCAAATGGCATTTCCTTAGTTATCCTTATGTTGAGTGCCTGTAAGTAGGTATGTTCTGCTGATTAAAGGAAACCAGGAAGGGTACACTTAGTTTTCCCAGGTTCTTGGGTGGGAGCCTAAACTGATTAAGCAGTTTTGTCAGGAAGCATCTTCAGTACATTGAACCAGCACTTTTGACTGCTGTTAACCACTTGGCAGAAAGGTTGCAACTATAAGAAACAGTCATGGCCTAAGGTTGAATGGAATAGATTACCTAATGGATCTTTCATCTGTAACATCAATCATTCCCTGTTTTACATCTTTAT
Source organism: Gavialis gangeticus (assembly GCF_001723915.1). NCBI lineage: Eukaryota > Metazoa > Chordata > Crocodylia > Gavialidae > Gavialis > Gavialis gangeticus. The sequence goes on from NW_017729032.1 coordinate 41,785,076, forward strand.
GGTGCATTAAAGCATGAGTTACTAAAAGGTATGACTTTTAGTAACTCTGACTGCTTAGTGGCTCTCAATAAATTGAGTGATTGCTTAACTGTATTCTGTCTCTGTAAATATTTACATTGTAGGGTAAGTTTTATGTAGTGCTATTTATATTACATATATATTCATAAAAGTAATATAAATCACATAAGCATGGGGACAGGAACCCTCAGAAATAAGCTTCCCCAGGATTCTTAGAGGAAAAGAATGGTCCTTCCTTGTGTTGCCACTCTTGCACTCTGAGAGTACTTCATCTTCTCCACCACACTGGGCTGGATTACCTTTCTTCAAAGTAATATCCAATAGTAACTCCATGAAAATCTTGTTACTGAATTTCTCTGAGATGTTCTTTTGGAGTTCAAGGTTTTCACCCCCACAGAAATATGCTGGGCTCATTCCACATCCTGCAAAGCCTCTGGGATTTGTTTTAGCCTTATAGCTGCCCTTCTACCCTGGCTCTCTACCTGTGTTTCCTAGATTATTTGGAGAAGGGTTTCCAACTCAAGTTTTGGGTTGTTGTTTTTTTTTTTACTGATATATATACTAAATAAGGAAACATAACCCTTTTACCAAGTCCTGGGCAGCATTACAAGGGCCATATTCAAATGTATGGGTTTAACACCAACTTTTAACATTCTTGACTATAGCAAAGGTTTTACATCATGCTTCCCCTACCCCAAGGATCCCTTATTCACCCCCACACTCTTATACCCCTGACTGCACCATGCACTGTGCTGCTCCCACACCAGCTCATCCATCAGACTTACCCCAGATGGCTCTCCTCACCTTGTCCTGGCATGGACCCCTATATGCTGCCTCTTCCCCCTCCCAGTCCCACAGCTCCATCCTGGCTGCACTTTCCCCACTTCACTTTTCTGCTCAGTGCCTCTGTCTGGCACCACACAACCCTGCTTACCATTGATATTAGCAGCTATTACAGGCAGGCAATGGCCAGTAGAGGCAGAACATGGCTGGGGGGTGAGGGGGCTAAGAGGCTGCCATGAACAATAAAGTCCTGGTGTAGAGCTTCCTGCAAAGTGCTGCAATACCACTCACATGCAAAGTGGCATTGCTCTGTTCCATCTTTCTCATCCAGCTTCATTCCAACAATGGATCTACAATCTGGCTCAGGTAGGGGAAATACTCCATATTCTCCAAGGATTGCCCTCTAATTATTATATGTGGAGGAGCAGCTGATTGGTTTAGGGTTGGTTTGTAATGTATCTTCATATTTGTGAAGTTGACAGTGGGTGTGTCTACATGTGTGCTTTAATGAGCATTAAATTATTTTAATGTGCATTAAAGCATCCTAAAAAATACACACTTTTGCTAACGCACATTAAAATAGGGTAATGGCCCTTTTTCTAGTGCTTCACAATGTAGGTAGTAAATTTAATGTACATTAGTAAAAGTGCATTAATGAGTGTGTAGATAAGCCCAATGAGTACAAGCATGTTATACTTATAGCAGCACTAAGAGTGACCTATAGGTCCTCAGTTGGGTATGCACACACAGCACAATCATCAGCATACTGAATATCTGTAATAGAAATGCTGGTTATCTTGGATTTGGAATGTAACTGATTGATGTTAAAAGATTACTATCCATGTGATAACTCCAGATGGAAGTCTGTCAGCAATGAGATAAAGAATAGTTACTACATAGATAGTAAAGAGTTTTCGTGTAATCACACATCCTTGCTTGACTCCAGTTTTGATACTCCTCAATTTGCATCTTCACTGACCTGCTTTCTTGCATGCATACCAGACCCTGGCTTCTTTTCTATTCATTCCATCCAGGAAGAGCACACACCAACTGCATATGTTTCCTCAGCCTGATGAAGGGTATTTATACCTGAAAGCTTGCCAAGAACAATTTTTCCAACTATTTGAGTTAGTTTAATAAAAGATATCAGATTTACCCAAACAACTTTGTTTACCTTCTGGATCTCAGCTCTAATGAAGTGTTAAGTGTTCTGCCTCTGCAGTTGATGTCATTCTTCTAAGTTTTCCCTTTTTCTGTCCATGAGAGCTTGAGTTTCCCTATCATTTTTATTGAACCAATCCTGATGTTTCTTTGTGGAGAAGGCTAGAGATTCTTTGCATGCCTCATGAATGCCTTTCCTGAGGCCCTCCCAATGATCAATAGCTTTGAGACCATCAGGAAAGTTAGAGAATTTCTTACTGAGGCACTGCTGGAAATGATTGCTTTTAGCAGGCTCTTTCAAGTACTCAATATTGAACTCCTTCCTTATTTACTTTTTTGTCTGTATCATTTTGGGGCAATATGAATGGACAGGATGGAATGTATTAAACAAAGATTTGTCCAGCAGTCATCTGCACTGGTCATAACTCTGGTGATATAGATGTTGTGATTGGCTACATGACAGTATATGCCCAGGACAGTCAGGTACCTGTGTTTTGACCAGGGGTGTGTTACATCTCCATGGTGCTAAAGGATTACCAAAGAATAATTCACCTGGATTTTAATGCAAAATACACCTCACACAATTCAATTTAACTAAAATCTAACTTCATTAACACATTAAATGCATTAATATTTTCTATAGAGAGAGAGAGAGAAAAATACTTATTTCAGTAGTCTCACCCAATCCCAGCTATTACTCTACTTCACAGAAGAGGTGGCCAATCAGTTCCTGAAAGTAGACAGTGTTTATCTATGGGTAATGGCTGTTTTTTAAGTCCAAATGTTGTTGAATGACAACACACATCCAACTTCCTTCTTGCCTCCCTTTTGTGCTTTTTCTTCTGATGACACTTCATTTCTGGGTACTGTTGATTGGTTTCCCTGTGATCATCATACTGTTCATGTTCTTATCTTGTCAGCATATTCCTTTGTTCCAACAAAGCCATGATATTCACACATCTTAATTTGGTCATTTGCCTGTGTCTTAATTTGGGTATGCCCTGGACTCCTAATTTGGTCTGTCCATCAAAACTAGAAATTCCAAGGTCTTTGCAATTGGGCACTGTCCAATTGGTCCCCTTTTATTAACACATCCAGTTGTCATCCCTCTGATTTAGTAGGTTAGTGCCAAGTTCAGTTAATTTGAGCTAGTAACAAGGCTTACATTATACATGCCTATGTATAAGCTGCTTCTCACAGTGATAAGAAAAGAGTGAAACAATGTGAAAGTGAGCTCAAGCAATCTCAGAATGCAGAAGAAAAGTTCAAATAATAATAAGCTATAAAAAACTAAAGCAATAGTTAAACGAGGCTGAATATAAAAGAAAAGTTTAAATAATATTATAATTCACCACTCAAGGAGGTACAACAAAGCTAACTATGACAAGCTAACCTAACAGGTGCATCATATGGTGTTTATTAGACTGAATTTACCACTTATAAAAGGTACTAGTTAGATTTCAAACCCACAGTGGATGAAGAAGCCTTCTTTGCAATCCTAATTAAAGTGAATAAACTTTGGAAGAAGCAAGACTTCAAAAACATCTCTGCACTTAATCTTTCCTATTATGCAGCTTTAGATGTTTCTGCTTTTAGTGAATGGATTTTTCAATGGTCTTCTGAGACCCCTTACTTTCCCTAATGATTTTATAGGGAGCATAAGGCACATATTTTGGATTCCAGCTGGAGGCCAAGCATTGCAGCCCCTTGCTTGTAAGTGTTTAGGTCCTTTTTTGGATCTGGACCTTAGCTTCCAATTCAGAAAACACTTAATAAATTTCATATATTTCATATATTTCTAGGGCTGGAAGGGACCTATTAGTCATCAAGTCCAACCCCCTGCTCTGGGCAGGAACGAGCACTGGGGTCAAGTGACCCCAGCCAGGTGCTTGTCTAAACTCCTTTTAAACACCTCCAAGGTAAGGAAAAGCACCACCTCCCTCAGAGGCCCATTCCATATTTTGGCAACCCTCACTGTAAAGAATTTCTTCCTAATGTCCAATCTAAATTTGCTCTCCTTCAGTTTATGGCTGTTGTTTCTAGTAACCCCAAGGGGGCCCTGGCAAACAGAGTATTCCCTATTCCCTGATGACCCCCCCCACCCCCGATGAGTTTGTAGACAGCCACAACATCACCTCTCAGCCTTCTCTTACAGAGGCTGAAGAGATTCAGGTCCCTCAATCAGTCTTCATAGGATCTTATCTGCAGGCCCTCAACCATACAAGTAGCCCTCCTCTGAACCCTTTCCAGGTTATCCACATCCCTCTTGAAGTGCAGCACCCAAAACTGGATGCAGTACTCCAGCTGCGGTCTCACCCATGCTGCATAGAGGGGGAGTATAACCTCCCTAGACCTGTTCATGATGCACCTACTAATGCAAGAAACAGTGCAGTTACACTTACTTATTACCTCATCACATGCACATGTTTAAACATGTAATTTCATGAATAGCTATTCATCCAGGTATTTACCACATGCTTGAGGGCTGTAAGGAAGACTTTTACATCCACCAGGGTCCTACAGTCCTCTCCTAAGGGTAGGTGTGTACAAGTAGTCTTTGAAAGATCTCAGCAGAACTCACTCTTTTTACCACACAGTTGTCAGAAGAAGAAGTGATAGTGGTGTCTGGTTCTATATAATACCCTTCTCATTAGAGTGCTCACTTAAGACATGGAAATCTGAGGACTCTAGACCCTTGTCAGCTTAAAGAGGTTGAAACCCACATCTCCCACTTCCCAGAAGAGGGCCGTAACCACCAGCCCAGAGGCTAAACTGAGTGGGGATTTAACTTTTTTCACCTGTCTTTAGTAGCTGTGCCATTGCGTAAGAAAGAATGCAAGGTATGGGTGTAAAAGGAGAGCAAGCTAAAAGGAATATGACTCTGTAGGTCAGTGATTAGGTCCCACAGTTGGGGGAGAGAGTCCTGGGAATCCAGTCCTCACTTTCAGCATTATTTATATTTTTTATCCAATTATTGTCTTTGGCACACGGACTGGAAAACACATGAAGAAGCTGATTCACATAAGTTTTGGAAGTGTACTTTTAAATTATTTTTATATCATTGAAAATACATATTTTGGATGTGTATTTCTCTCAGTCATTACTCCAATGATTTTGTCAAAAAAAATATGGAGCAAATATTCAAGGACTGTCTCGGGGAAAACTGAAAATATAGGCCAATTTTTTAAGCCTCCATGTTGTACCCCCTAGAAAGTTTTTCAAGACAAACAGGACACAAATTATACAATTTAAGCATGTTATGTTTTTTTATTTGTGGGCAGAGGAAAGTCATTGTACCCCAAACCATACAATTTATATATACAAGTTATAAATAGAATGATTAGCACCTTAAATTGTTTGCTCCCAAAATATTTGGTGGACATCCAATTAAGATCAGGCTGTGTCCTTTTGAAAATTAGTTTATAAAATCAAAAGTCTTATGACAGTTTATGTTTCTTTCTGAGTCTCTATTTGAAATTCAGGATAAAGTGTTCTTTGTTGGCAGATAAAGTACATTTACAAAGAGATTTGATTTAGGATTCTCTCTCCAGCAAAGGAAAACAAACCTTTTGAAGTTTATTCAGCTCATAACTTTGCTTCAGTAAGTTCTAAGAAATCATTAGTTGAAAGTGGAATTTGTCCCCAAGATTTTTGCAAAATAAATTGAGATGGAACAAATATGGACAAATTGATAATTTTGTTAGAAATAAAAAGTAAAATTATAAATATTTTATCTCTTGGACTTTTTGATAAAGTTTAGCTGAATAAATTTCACTCTTGAATAAAGATTTTATTTTTAATTTTTATCGAGGTTGCTGGCATTTTTAAATTCCCCATGGCAGAAGCTGTGGCTGATGTCATCAGCTGGCTGCCACCAAACTTAATTGAGAGTTGCTCGAAAAGCCAGTGCAGTGCCAGCTCGTGCAACCCTCCCAACAACCCAGCCTTCCTCTCCGGTAAGTGTTCAGGGCCAGGGTCCCCAAGTCTATCCCCGGAGCATCAGGGATTGCCCCCAGTGCTTCCAGTTCTCAGAAGCAGCTCCCACCACCACACCTGGGCATGCCTATTCAGCAGAATGAGAGAATAACCTTTACAGAAACTCTGAATGTATCCCTGAGAGCAGCAGAGCCAGCCTTAGGGGTGGGAGATATGGCCAATCACCCAAGGTATCGTGGACAGGAGAGTGCCAAGCCTACACGCATGCATATCTACTAGGGCTATGCAAAACTTTGGTCACTGATTTGATTTGGTGGAGATGCGGCCTGATTCAGCAGCTGAATCTCCGAATCCAAATTGAATCAGTTGACCCTTTAATCTCTCCAAATCAAATCAGAACCCTCCAAATCAATCTGGAGAGTGTAGCAGGGCACTAGGGTGCCTGCTACTGGCAGTAGTAAAATGGGCTGCGCTGCCAATCACTGGGGCAGCAGGTGAGAGTTGCCATGGTAGCTGAGTGGGTCAGCTGACTGCCAGGGGGCAGGGCCGGGCCTTTATAAACAGCCCAGGCTGGAGCCTAGGTGGCAGTTACCATCTAGCAGCCTGAGAAGTAGGAGCTCTGCAGAGGGACAGAGCAGGATAGTTACTATCTAGCAGCCTGAGAAGCAGGAGCTCTGCTGAGGAACAGAGCAGGGTGGTTACCATCTAGCAGCCAGAGAAGCAACCGCTCTGCTATACAGCTGAGCAGAGCAGACCAGCATCATTGCTTGACCACCTGAGTGCCAGCAGAATGGCCTGGGAAGGAGAGGCCTCTGACAGGGCGGCCTGAAGGAGAGCCAGGGCGGCGTGGAGTGTTATAGCTGGTAGGCTCATTTTGGGGTACAGCCAGGTTGGCTTGAGGCTTATGTTAGAGCTGAGAGGTTTTGTGTGGTGTTGTTGATTTGAGAAGTTATTGTAGCCCCGCAGGGGGAGGTGTTGGTTTTGCTGTTATACCACGGGAGGACCGGGTGAGGCTGTAGGGGTGTGAGGAGGCCTCACGGGAGCTCCCCAGTAGTCTGGGGGTTCCTGGGTGCCGTGTTTGGGCACAGAGCAGTGCCTGGGAGGCACGGCTGTTTGGCACCAGTGTGGTGCGGTGTGTGGGGGTTGAGACCCCAGCCCAAGGGTGGTATTCGGTCCAGTCAGATGAAGGACCCCGAGAAGGGCCAGGGGGCCAGGCACAGCTGTGTGCCACCTGAGCCCCAGCGCGAGAAGCGTGGACATAGGCCCCAGAGAAGGGCAAGGGCGCGAGAAGCGTGGACATAGGCCCCAGAGAAGGGCAAGGGCTAGTGAACACAGGGGCGCTAGAGCAAGGGGCATCGGTTGCGTGACAAGCCCAGGGGCGCCCAAGGAAGGATGTGGGTTGCGTGACAAGCCCAAGGTGCCAGGCAAGGCACAAGTGACCAGACAACATCCAGAACAGCTGCGAGGCTTGGGGCGTGCTAAAAGGGAGGTAGGAGGCACTCATAGCCCATAAAGCTGGGGTGCACCAGGTCACCCATAGAGAGTAGAAGCCCGGACAACTATAACACCCAGGACTAGGAGATCAAAGGCAGCCTCCCATATTAAATTATATGTCATCAAAGATGTGTTGGGCGAGAATCAGAGGGTGGTGGATCTCCTAGTTTGGCACGGCAGGGGGCGCTGGCAGGATCACGGCCGCTCCTAGGGCCCACTCCGTGACAGAGAGATTCGATGATTAGGATATAGACACAGTTTTAAACTTTTTTTCTACGTACTTCAAGGTACCAGGTGGTTCATGAATGCTGAGATGGTGGGGCAGATGGAGCATCCCATGGGAGCATGGGAGGCCCCCCAGTGTGCTCAGTAATGGACCCAGAAGTGGACCAGAAGTACTTCTACTCCACTTCCGTGTCTACCGTGGAATGCACAGGGGACCCTTCCCCCACTTCCCACCCCCCAGCTGAGTGACTGATGCCTCCTGGGTCTGGGGGGGCACCTGGGGTCTCCCCATATCTGATTGTCAAACTGGGAGGGGTGCAAGGGGGTCCCCCAAGTGCTCAGCAGCAAACCAGGAAGTGGACTGGAAGTATTCTGGTCCACTTCTGGGTCTGCTGTCAAACACGCAGGGGGCTCCCCCACGCTCCTGTGGGACACTCCATCTGCCCCACCATCTCAGCATTCACAAGCTGTGCCTGGTACCTCGAGGTATGTAGAAAAACCTTTTAAAGCTATGTCTATGGCTGAATCTCTGGTTCTCTGAATCAGCATCAAATCTTCAGATTTCGATTTAGCCAAATCAAATCAGGACAGTCATCTGAATCAACTAATCAAATCGCTATTCCCCAAATTGGGCCAAATCCAAATTTGAATCGAATATGGCCCGCTTTGCACACCCCTAACATACACATGTGAGCAGCCCGCGTGCCCCCCACAGTCCCAAGCTGCCCCGCCTCATCAGGCCTCACCCCAGGGAGGAGGAGCAGTGCCCATCCTGCCCCCCACCTCCAGCCACTCCTCAAGAGGAGCCAAGCCAGGCACATGTGGGTGGGGTGGTGCCTGCTCCAGTCCACTTGCCTTGCTCCTGCATACCTGCCTGCCTGGCACACCATGCTGCTCTGCCTCCTTGCCAGACTGTGCCCCATGCCCCTGCCCCTGCCCCTGCCTTTAACAATGCCACTGACTTGTGGTGGGGAGGGGAGCACAAAAATACAAGTTCTTCCAGGGTGTTATTTTCCATAAGGCCAACTCTGCCGGAGATCGACTCTGCCTGACACCCCAGGATTTTGTCCCAAAGGTATCTTTATATGATATTCATATTTATCTCTAAAGTTTCAAAAGTTTTGAGAATACTTTAAAATGAATATAGTGGCCATAATATCACCAAAATATAGATGGTTGGTTCATTTGCCAAAGTGCAAACTTTGGTCTTCAGGGCGTAATCATTTGTTTTGCTAAGCTGGATATTAAGGGGGACATTATTTTATTTTGTCTAAGCATCTACAGAATACTACAGTTTTGGAGGCATTCAAATGAGGAAGGACACACACTAGCACTCAACTGTCTCCACCAAAAAGTTTTCATAACTGGAACTAATACAGGCTGTGAACACCCCCCCCCCCCCACCCCCCCCCCCACACCCCCCCC
>NW_017729032.1:41794315-41806788 GCF_001723915.1 Gavialis gangeticus
CCCCCCCCCCCCCCCCCCCCCAAGAGACTGAACAGACCCTGGCAGCCTTACAGGCACTTGAATCCCTTACATGTACTCGAGTCCCAGAGAGACAATAAAATCCTGAACAGGCAACAGGATTTCATTTCAAGATTATATTTCAAGTGTTCTCAGATTTTTAGAGGAAATCAGGTACTGACATTCCAATGTGGGGCTTACATTGCATTAATGTGATAATACTGTGCTGTGGTTATCTTTCTTAGTTTTGGAAAACATATATTCCACATTTTGGGAAATATACATTTTAACATCTAAAACTCTTTTTTTTTTTTGATGTGGACATTACTCTCTGTATAACTGTGAAACCACTTAGTGCTTATCCATACAGGTCAGACAGAACAAATACTTAATGAATGTTTGAAATCTGAGAACTTAAACCACCTGATTCAGAATCTACTAATATCAACAGAAATATATCCCATTAATTTTCAATAAGCTTAGATGACCATTAGCTTTAAATGAGTCCTGAGACCTAGAAATGAACTTTTATCTCAAGTAAATAATATGGCGAATGCAATAACAACAACAGCAATTTGCACCAATGTATCATTTGTCATATTTACACCTACTAAAAACATTAATTAAGCTATGGATAGGAGATACTGAAATGGAAAAGCTTTTACATTTTCCCTAACTAATAGTGCATTTTACCTGCTGCTTCTTACAACATTTGTAACATTTATACCTTCTAACATTTATACCATCTCCACCACAAGCTGTCTTATAAATACTTGGTTTATAGATGTTTCTAGGGAAACAATCCATGTTATTTAAAATAATCACTAAATGTATTTTGAACAAGCATTTCTAATGAGTGGATTGGCAGATACTAAGATGTTCTTCTACATTTTCAAAGAACTATGGACATCTTTAGATAGATGAATCCTGTTGATTTTTAATGGGTAGTCACCCAGATAAAAACTTGAGCAAATGTTGAAAATGTTAGGATTTGTACAATTGTAATCTTACTTTGCAACCAGTGTTGCCAATCCAAGAATTTTTTGCTGACAGTCTGCACACTTTTTACTGACACATGTTTTTACTAACATATGTTGTAAATTATGTAAATTTAACCCTTCTGTTAGACTCTGGATGGCAGTAACAAAGGCTGCACCCGCAGCCCACTCCCCAGTCTTACCCATGCCAGCCCCACATGCTGCCCCAGAATGGATACCCAACCTTCTACATCCTCCTCCTCACTGCACAACCTTTCCCAGCTGAACCATATCCTCCCTGTCCTGACCCATGCCTCCTACCTGTGAGGTAAGCAATGTTACAGGCAGGTGATGAGAGACAACAGCAGCACATGGCTTGGGGGGATGGAGCTACAGAGGCTCCTGTGGGCCACAAAGCCATGACAGAATGCTTCCTGCAGGGTGATGCACTCCTGTTAAGATGCCAGGTAGTGCTGCTCTACTCTGTCCTTCAACAGGTTTATCCAGGCTTCAGACTACAAAGCTTCATTAAAGCTCCTGGTTGCTTAGGTTTTTTTATGGACATCTCCATTTTATTTGCAGACTTTTCTTTGCAGGCATTTTTAGCCTGTTTTTAGATTGTCTGTAAATTTATATACAGTTGGCAACTCTGATTACAACATTGTTTAATTTTTCATTATATATGTGTGTAATCCTTTAATTATTTAATTAACCAGAACTGGAAAGAAAGACACAGGAAATATGCTTCCCTGTAGAAAAAGTGTCAGATATAATACTTCTCTCTTCATCCTGCTCTGTAGTTTTTTAGGCAGGCTGCCAAATCTTGTCTTCAAATGAATAAAGTCCTGAAAATACTTCACAGTCTGAATAATTATTTTCATACAAGTTTGGTTTATTTAATCTCTTTTGAAATGTTATCCTCTACATTAACAATAGCACACTCCTTGGTAAATCTACTAAGCATTCTAAAAGCTGACATTAAAAAAATCAGTGACATTATAATTTACATATCAAAATTATGGCTTATATCTAACAATTGCATCTTTGGTTAATGATTTAACTGACTCTGAGATGCCTATGCTGTATGGCTGGTCAAGACCTGTAGCACTACTGGAAAAGTAGCATCTGTCTTTGTCTGGCTGAAAACCTTGGGTGCTTATACATGAGTGTGGGGCTGCTCCTACATGCTGTAAGTACCAAAGATCTGGTTTTCTCTGATAAAAGAAATCGCCATTTTTTTAATTAAAAAAGTAACCCAAAATCCACATTTTTCCATGATCAAAATGAAATACCAGTGCTGTTCCATTTTAATCATGGGAAAATGTGGGTTTTGGGTTACTTTTTTAATCTGAAAACTGGGGACCTTCTTTTTCTTAGAGAAAACCAGGATCCCTGGCAATTACATAATTTGAGTCTCCTCAGCCATAGTAATTACTGTGCTCCAGTCAGCCTCTGGTTCTCATGCATCAGTGTCCCCTTTCTTCAAAATGGCAGCAGGGACACTTGAACTAAAGCTCATTGAACAAGCTTAATTCAAACACCCCCACCGCCATTTTGAAACATGGGGATGCTGATTCTGGAGACACTGCCACTTTAATTAAAACAGCTTTTGGAGCCGCTCTAATTAAAGCACTGCCCCTCACATCCACCCATCCCTGGAGCCTGTGTAAAAGAGCCCTTTCTGTCTATCTCTTGTTAGAAACTTTGAATGTATTGGTTTTATATGAAGGAGAATATATTTTTACTTGACCATGTTCAAAAGATGGTGCCTTTCATGTGTGGCCTTTTAGATCTGTAGTTCTTTCCTAAATTGTTATTTAGGCAATGCAGTTATTATTTCCAGCCTTTTGTATGAATAACTTCCTTTTCTTTTTGGCCATATGACTGAGGAAATTACTAGCAGTCCTCTTGCTACATTGGTTTCAGTCTATTGACAGCAAGTTGGTTAACCTATTGAAATATGAAATTATATTGGAGCAGAAGCCTGAGAGCATTTATACATGTGCTCCAGGAGACTGGGTGTGTGGGGGGGAAGAGGGCAAGTTAATTAAAGTGGCTCTGAGAGATGCTCTAATTAAAGCACTACATCATCTCATGTATCAGTGTCCCTGTCCTTCAAAATGGCAGTGGGAATGATTTATCTAAAGCTCATCAAATGAGGGTTAGATTAGTGGTTCCCAACATTTTTTTGCTGTGACCATAAATTGGCCACCAACAGGACCTCCTGACCTGGCACCATGGGGGCTGCTGGGAGCAGAATGGGGCGGTGGTGGCAGCCCAGGAATGGAAGCCAGGGAGGCACCATTGCCCGCTTGGTGCACAGCAGCCCTGCCCTGCCCACCCACTGCTCCTGGGCTGTGTGTGTGTGTGGGGGGGCCCTTTGAGACCCCACTAAGGACCCCCTGTGACCCTGATTTGGGTCGTGCCATGAGGTTGGGCACAACTGGTTTAGATAAAGTTCCCTGCCACCATTTTGAAGCACGGCAAGGTGGACACACAAGATGGAGGAGGCTGCTGGTGCATGGTAATTACCATGCTCCAGCAGACTCAGTCGAGTCTGCTCTGACACATTGAAATTACAGCACATCAGAACAGTCTTCCTGCTCATGTGTAGGCATCCTGAGTATCTAAAGCTTGGTTGATATGTTTAGCTCTTGTACAGATAGAACACTTGTAATCATACATGTACTGCAGGGGACAGGCAGTGATAATAAAGGTCCTGCCATCACTTTTTCATCCCCTTTCACCATCTAAGAATGAAAAGGAATGAAACCAGGGAACTGCTTAGGAAGTATTTACTTCAGAATTAACTTGTTTCAGTTTAATTCCATGAACTCGTGATCTTTTGTCCTCCTTTAATTTTAATTGCTTTATAAAAGCTGTTCTAAGGCGATAATGTCACTTGTAAAATCTGTCTTCAGTTCTGAAAAAATATCTGCCTATGTTCTCCTGTCAATGTGCATTCTCCTCAATAATACAATATTATAATAAACTATAAAATAAATTATACGGAAATATAAAAATATGATTCAACATTGAATAATGTGTTTCAACAGCACAATAGAATATATATTTTAAACTACTATAATTGTATAAAATTGTTTTGATTGATGAGAAGATCAGCACTTGATTCTTACTTAATGTCAGGGCTGAAAGACATTTCTCATTAAAAATTAAATAAAACTGACATGTTAATTAATAAATGTATTGAAAAAATATTAATTAATTTGACTTTAAATCACAGAACATAAGGAGAAAAGGAATGTTTAAATAGTAAAGATCTTTTGTTTATTGCAAAAGGTTCCATTAATGTCAAACAAGACATGTCACTTGGTGATTCATTTACCTGATTACATAGCAAAGTGATCTGAATAACAGGCAGAGAGATAACAAACTTTTCAAACCTGACTTACCAAAAATTGGTCTCCTAAATTCATATTTTGGCCAACTAAATAGAAGATTTCCTGTTTGTTTATATACCCAGGATTGAAAACATTACCTTTAATTATTCACTTAATAAATCAAAATAATTCTTGAAATTATTTATAGCAATTATGTCTGGAATTGATATGAATATTTAATTAAATACTTTAAATTCCAACTTCCTTGAACTTTAGGTAGAAAAAACTTCATTTATTTTGAATGCTAAAAAATACTTCTGACCGTATCTGTAAATGATTTTTTTAATCCATACAAATTAAATGTTTTAAAGCCTATTATAGGATTTTCCTCCATTTAAACTGAATTTCCATGTCAAGGGTTTGAATAGAGACTCATAAAGGGTACTTAAGTATATTTTAATGAACTGAAATACCAAAAATGTATGGACCACTGCAACAGTGTGGTCTGGCCCTTTAGGGAAGGCAGACAGCCCTGGGATAGAAGTCCAGCTGTGGGTGATTAGCTGGCAGTTTGAAAGCCCAAGGAGAGATGAGCAAGGGAGCTCAAACCAGGAAAGGAGCAGTTATAGCCAGGAGGCCGATTGAACCCAGAGGAGCACACTTCTAGGAAGGGCCAGAGCTAAAGGGCCCTCTCCTGTCACCTGGAAAAAGGTGAAAGATTTTTACTTCTCTTATTTGTTTGGTTTCTTGGGCAAGGGGCCTTGTTTGTGGTATGGACTATTGTTTGGACTGGCTACAGAGCCCCCAAGGGGCCAAAGCCTATCTGTGTGGAAGAAGGCACAACCTGCTTTCACACCAAAGGATTCCAAAACATTGAACAACTCATACAGGATTTGGGTGGCTGCCTCTCAAGGGAAGGAAGCAGGTAGGAAGAGGAGACTCAGCAAGTTAGTAGTACAGATAAAGGCAAAAAAATTGACCAAGGGCCAAAGAATAAGCCCTTGTTCTTCCAAAAAGCATCATGGGTTCTTTAATATCCAGAAAGAGAAGACAGGCAGGATTTCATCTTTAAAGTCTCATTTGAAAGACCAGACAGTTAAGTGAATACAATTCAATTTATCCACTTCAGTACAGTAGTGATCACCAAATTCAGTACATACAGGCATACAGAGAATTAGAAAAACTAAACAACAAACAAATTGTATAGCAGTAGGCTCTCTCTAACTTGACTGAGGGAGGGGCCATCTCCCAGTTCCCAATTCCTGTATTCTTTTAAATCATGGAGTGTCTCTAAACTATAATTCCTATCACTGCATTTTCCCTCTTAACAATGACTACAAAATCAATTAATAACCATCTACAAAGGAGAAGTTACTAGCACATCACACTGAGGTGAGTCTTTACCACTCACTTTCCTATTCCCCCTTTTCTGCAACTCCTCTAGCAAGATGTGTATCCACACATGCAGGCACATGCACTTGCAGCAGCTCAAATAGGAGTGGCACAAAGTTGTGCCACGGATTTTTGACTCAGCTCATGTGCCTGGACATGCACTTTGCTGTGGGGCAAGTTGTGCCACTTGGGGCAAAATGACCCTGTCTACCTCCTCCTGGATCTGCAGCCAAGGGGAGCTAGAGCTAGGGCCAGTACCTGTGCTAGCCCCAGCAGTATAAAAAGCCTCCCTGGGAAGCAGCTCAGGTCTACTTGCTCTCAGGAGCTTCTGGGGAGAAGTTGGCCATGCCCCTTCCTGCCCCTGCTGCTGCTCCTGCTGTTGCCACCCTATGCACATGGGGGAAGGAAGGGTCCTCTGCCATGCCACATGCCGCACACTGTACGCCGCTGCTGCAGCAGAGGGAACCACATCCCTAGTGAGCTGCACTGCACCCTAGCACTGTACCCCAGCTTCTGCACTCCTGTTCTGGCCACCACGCCACAGCCAAGAGACAGCCTCCGGAGGGGGCCTACACTGTCAGAAGGCCCCTCCCCCACCACTACTGCTGGCACCTAAAGGAGCCTCTCCTGCCCCAGCTGCCTCAACTTCATCTTCACCTGAAATACATCTTGGGTGGCTCCCCTGGGCAGCTGCTACCACCCCAGTCAGCACCCCCCACCATCAGGGACCCAGGGCAAAGACAATGGGAAGGGCTCCTCAGCCTCAGTCTCTCTCAGCTGTCCACAAAGTTTCCTTTTGCACAAAATACAAAATCACAACTTGATGCTACCACAGGTACTGCATGAGTACCAGTATCTTGAGTCAAAGATTCCTAGTAAGGCAAAAGTTCTGCTAGTCTTTGGATGCTGAAATACACCTGAATCAAACAAGGAACTTTTTGTCCTGTAATATGTAGACTGAAGACAGCAGAGAGAAGAGAAACATATTCCTTTAGGGTTACTTCAGATCACATGTACATATTTTCTGTTGCCTTCTCTCTACCTTTCCTAGGTCAGGAATTACTGGGTAAGGGTTTCTGAGCCTAAAGATGCTAGGTAGAAGGGAGACATTTTCTATGGCTGGAATTTTTGGAATCTGTACCACCCTCGTTGCAGCTTTACTGGCAATGTAATTTTTATCATAAATGAGTGAGTTATTATGTCAGTCAAGTTTTTTTTCCCATTTTTCCATGTTTCCTTTTCTAGAGATGGGTCCTTTTTTTCTGTATCATCCCTGACATTTTTGGTACTGTAACAGATAACATCACTTCAGACTGTTTTGAACTGTCAATGAATGACATAATTGATAATTCTTCTTTTTAATTATTGTCTTCATTTATTTATAGGCTTCATTACCTCTGTGCCATCCCTTTGACTGATGATACAAAGCATATGGAATAATCCAAATAGCACAAAATAATTTATAGGAATTGTGAATAGAAAGAATAACATTTGAGTTATTCTGCTGAGAATAAAACTATGTGAATACACACAGTTGACCTCCTGTGGACCAAAGCAATCTATCTTGAGTGGCAGGAGATGAAGTGTGCCCTCAGATCTCCACAGGGCAGGGCACACAGCACCTCCCACCCATGCCCTCCCAGATGAGTGGAGGAAGCAGTGGTGGGAGCTGCCAGGTGAGTGAACTAGTGCTGGACCTACGGCTCCTGGATGAGCAGCATGCAGCGATGGGAGCTGCCCCCACCTCCCCGTGGCCCCTGGACGAGCTGCTTCTCCATCCCACACCTACCCTGCCCCAGCTGGGCAACACTTGCCTCAGTCCCTGCCCCAGCTCCAACCCCACTCCTCCCTCAGCACAGGGGCCTTGATCTGCCCCCCTACACCCTTTCGCCAGGGGTCAGACTCAATAAGCTGTTGAGGTCACTTTCAACCCTAACATCTATGAATCCCTCCCCACTCCCCTTCCACCACACCAGACTTACAAGTTGCTGAGCTGTGCTCCTCACTACCTACATGCTGCACTGCGGCTGCATGTATGCACAGGCATTTGTCAGCCAAATTATCAGCCACATCAGGCTGACTTCCGATATGATCAATTTTCTTTATATCAACACTGATCTGATATTGGATCAATGTATCAGTACACCTCTAGTTATTTCCATGTATTTCTAACAGATGTTTTTCAATCTTGTATAACACAAAATATATACTTTGTAGGATTATGGGATTGTAATCCTAGTTAAACCACCAACTCACTGTGTGGCCTTGGCAATTTTTGTTGCTCTGCAAGCACTCTTGAAAAACTAAATAAGTAGAATCATCCTGAAAACCATATTCTGCAAGAATCATGGTTTCTTAGTTAAGTATATTTAAAAATGCATCATTTCAATCTTAGTGAATTATGAACCTGATTCAGATTCATGTAGGTCTCAATTTATTTGGGATAAAAAAGCCTGGTTGTTCTTCATGTTCTTAAGTCATTCTAGGTGATGAAGATACAGTTGTACTTGTAAGTCATCAGATGTGGACAAGTGAAGTTAAGAATATTATTTTGATTGGCATATTGGGTATGAAGGTGTTGAATATCAGAAGACATCCAAACAAACTTTAAGTGAGGTGGTGGGGAAGCTTCATGTTCATGATTCATGTTATATATTAGTACTGGTCATGAATACAGAAATAGTTGTTCCATAGTTTCAATCACAGCAGTCTGAGACCCTTTTCCAACCTTCAAATATAGATCCAGACAGATATGTGGAAAGCCCTAATTCTCAATGCATAGATGAGAAGCTTAAATAAAAAGTAATTGGTCCTTCAGGCATGGTGTTTTCTTATCACCCCCCTAAGACAGCAATTCCTATATCACTAACATGTCTCACCTCAGCCCTCATCACAAGCCTGTTGCTGAAAGCCTCATTAAAGTCCCTATCTAACATGCATACAGATCCTCTGCTATACAAAATTGTAAGGACTGCATAGGAACAGTAAGGACAAATTACCCTATAGACCTGTTCCCCTTTGAATTAAGCCTTATGGAAGGATGGTTGTTGTTCTTGAAAGGGATTAATTATATTTTGCTTTCCAACATCCCAATTTCTGGAGTTGTTTGTTAACATGCACAACTCTGTAGGTCCCAAAATAGATGAAAATGCATTACATCTTAAAATGTAATATGACCATACTGAACATACCTGTAGTTAATAAAAGAGAAAGTTGTTGTGATGGTTTCAGAATCAAGTATCTTTGTTGCTCCACAGAACAGGATTGAATACCTTCCTTGAGAAAATCTAGCCTGAGACCACTTATGACTATTTATGTTCATATTATAATTCACTGCTCCTGGAAACAAACACCGTTAAGTTATCACTCAGAGTCAGTGTGAAATTTTCTGAACAGAATGTCCAAAAGAAGTGTGTGTTCTATTGCTACTTATATTTTATCTCATCATACTTTCTTTAGAGTACAAATATAAATATGCAGCTTCTTTGAGTAATGCAAAGTGAATAAAACTGTAAACTTCAGTTGAGAGTCTAGGAGGTTCTGAGAAAAAGGCACAATGATATCAGAAGATAACAGAATAAAGAACTGAAGTTGATTTGAATCAAATTAACATACTCTTTCAAATGTCAGATGCCCCATCTGAAAAAAAAAAAGAGTAAATAAAAACCTACTTACAATGATACAACTTCCTGGTACATATATCCTTAAATAAGTAATTTATTGTAAGATGTATACCTTTTCTTCATAGGATTATGGTAAGTATCTAAATTTTTTAACTGTAGATCTCAAAATAAAGAATACTCCCAATAGGTATTACACATATACACATCAATCTGTTACTTAGAGAACCATCATTCATGTTTCCAGAAGAAATGTTAAGAAGAATATTTAAAATTATATCAAGAGAAACTTTGTGGCACTAATGCTTCAAACTCTGATACAGTAGGTGTGTCTACAAGTGAAATCAACACACCTGAAAATAACTCCAACACAGTTTGCAATGGAGTTTATTGCTTATAGGCACAGCATTTACATGTGCATGTGGAACCACCGTACACTGAGCTGGGTCAGAGCAGCTCCAGCTGATGGGGATTGGGGTCAGCCTGCCAGCCTGGGGCTGCTCTAGCCTGGCTCAATGTGCTGTAGAGGGGCTGGCCATGGCACAAGGGTGCTTCAGTGCAGGGCTAGCCAGCAGGCAGCCCCCATACTAAAGCACACTTGTGCCTCAGCCAGCCCTGTCAGTGTTTACATGTGCAGCACAGTGCACTAAATAATGCCACCTCAGGATAGTACTTTTGTTAACAAGTACTGTCCTATGGTGGTGTTCATTGGTTTACTGTGGCCTAATGGGCATGTAGACACTGAGACTTTACTGTGGAACTAATTAGTCAGCTTCACAGCAAACATATTGTACAGATGTGCCCAGCATGTAGCAGGAAGCTTAGACTTGAATTCCAATGCAAGTGGGGTGAAGACTACTCCTGAAAAAGTTGTAAGCACTGAGGTTTAGCGTCTCAGCCATATAACTCACCAGAGCTCCAGTCAGTTCATTGTGGTCAATGATAATTGCAGCCTCTGCTCCCAAGTGAACTTGTTTGAACACCCAATCTCTCTTTCTTAAGAGTGGAGGGTACCAAAGGATTGAAATGTGAACAAAAATAGTGTCTAATCTAGGAAAATGTTGGCTTAAGGGCAGATTTGGCACTCTTATATGCAGACTCTCTTTTTCAGCCATACTCCAGTCACAAAGGTAGATGCAACTTGACAGCCATGTAACAATTTATAATGCTAAAACCAATAGCTTTGAACATCTTGTGGGCACATCTACACAAGATGCTTACTGCGCAGTAGCCTAATAACACTATGGAATAGTGGATTAGCATGGTTTTTGACCAGCATGCTACTGTTCAGTGTAAACATAAAAAAACCCACAAAACCATGTACTAGCACTACTGCACAGTAGCGTGAGTTACTGCACATTGAGTTAGTACTTGGTTAACCAGGTACTTAACTTAATGCACAGTAAGTAGGGTGCATTAATGAACATGTAGACATGTCTTATGTAGCTCTTCATTTTTCACATAATACCTATAGATCCACCAGACCTGTAGTGGGTGGGATTAAACTTTAAATTAGCACTTAACAAAAAAAGATTTTACTTAAACATTTACAGGGGAATACTTATGCAAATATAGAGTTATGCTGGAACCAGTGGATGCATTTACACAAGATGTTTACTGCACAATTGACTACTTAGTTATACAATAAATGTCTCAGCATGTACACATGCTCCCCTATTAGGCTGGAGTAAACCAATGTGACAGCTGAAAATGATGTCTGTGTGATAAAGGTGCTTGCTGAAGGCTCTATGAAGATTAGACCAAGTGTTTTTCTGTATTTGCTTAGATTTTAAGCTATATGTTGTTGCTAAGAGCCTTATTAAAGTTTAAGATGTAGTAAGGCCTTGTATAACGTAAGGTCTAGTAAATTTAGCAAAGCCTTGAAGTAGTAAGGCCCTGTGGCATAGTTAAAATTAACCTTATCAAAGGAATGCAAGGCTTGTGCTGCTATTGGTCAGTCTACAAACAGTTGAAGTAAAAGGAATCTGAGTGGCTGCGTGTTATCAGTACCGTTCGGAAGATATAAATTGGCTAAAACATCCAGAAATCATTCTGAAGGAAGATACAGCTCTGTGAAAAGGATTAGTTAGCTGTTGACCTGGATCAGTGGGCACGTGGATCTCAAGGAGCCCAAGGACTGAATACAAGGGTCCTTCCCAGTACCTCTTGCACAGCGCTGATCAGGGATGCCTTACTTCACTGAGCTTTGTGGAAAAAGAAACTTGTTGTACATCAGGCATCAGAGGGGACTCCCAATAAGTTGCCGATGCAAATTATTTTTGTCTGTCATTATTTGTCTTGTTACAACACGTAGTTGTGCTTTTGTTAAGTCAATAAAACTTTCTTACCTTTCTACCCCCGACCATACTCTCAATCCCACTTGGAAACATTAGAACGGAGGGAAGGAAAAATTATAATTAAAATTATAATCGCACGTGTGGCTGCTTACCTCCAGAAGAGGGTGCAGTTAGTACAGGCTGTGGAGCCATCCTTCCACAAGTGTCTGTATAGAGATAAGACAGAAGTTGAGCTCTTGGAAAATCAAAGGGAGGAGATTGATGGAGAGGAGGAGATTGATGACGAGCCTAGTGCTGAAACACCCCTGTATGTTCCTGCCCAGAGGTAGGAACTTAGCCAGGCTTTCCCCATCTGGAGGGAGAAACTCAGTCAAGTTTTTCCCATGGTGATAACTCATTCAAGGCCTCAAGGAGAGAATCCCCGAACAGAGCTGCATTCCTTTACCCATGCTGAGATTACAAATATTCAAAAGCAGCAGAAGTCCAAGCTGGGAGAGCCAGTAACAGACCACCTAGTTCAAATGTTTAGCAAAAAGGCCTTTGTTATATCTGTGAGTAGAGCACAAATTGTTCTTCACCCTGAGCTCCAATTAAATCAGTTTTCAGGAACTGATGAAAATGTTACTTTGTTTTCTGCTGCACTCCAAGCGACTGCAGCCAGTTATAGTAATATGGAAAAAGAGCTTAACCCTGCCCCTCAGGCATGGGCCAATTTAGAAGTTGTCCGCTGCTTGTATCAGTTAGTGCTAACTGAAATAATTCATGCAGCAGTTTGGACTCAAACACCAGATGCAGAATTTGTGACAGCACTGTTGTGGAGGAGGTTTTGCTGACGAGCACCAACAGAGT
>NW_017729032.1:41811788-41812030 GCF_001723915.1 Gavialis gangeticus
GAGGATAACGTTCACCTGCACCTCAGTGAGAGCTACAGCCCAGGACACTTGTGCAGCACTAGAAACTCTGCTAGCTGTGTACCCACCACCTATAAAACTACAGAGCAATAATGGCCTTCACTTCACAATCATCTTGTGTATGACTGGACTGTGAAACATGGCACGTTATGAATATATCACATCCCATACCATCCACAGTCTAACGGATTGGTAGAGCAAGCCAATGGCATCCTCAAATGCAA
>NW_017729032.1:41817030-41835171 GCF_001723915.1 Gavialis gangeticus
TTGCCATGGCCATGGCAGTGGCCTCAGTGAAAGATAAGCCCTCTGATCCCCCCAAATTGTTGGAAAAAGCTGGAGCCCAAGGCTCCGTGAGCAAAAATGTGGAAAGACTTGTTAGCTGCCTGTTTCAATAAGGTGCAAATTGATAGATTACCCGCCAATGTCTTGCAAGGGCTGTGGGCTAAACACTGTACCAAGAGGGCAAGCCCAAAAGCAGAGCCTTCTATGCCACCAACAGTGTCACCAGAGAGATTCTCTGCCCTGAGGGCAAAGCTGTCAACATTTTCCCAGGCACATGTAGGGCCGCCAGACTTTACCCCACTTGATCACATGGCCTAGGGAGTCCGGCCAGCCCAACCCCCAAAGAAAAGAGCCACAATGGGGGTAATAGCAAGCCGAAGACCGGTATCTAAAGTTAATATTAGCCCCTTAATTCAGATACCTGTACAGATACAATTAAGTAAAAGTGAAAAGTCAATTGATATGCTATTAAACATGGGTGCCCAGATTCGCATTTTAGATTCTGCAGATTAGAAGGGGGAGAAAGGAACACCTTATCAAGTAATTACAGTCGGAGGCACCAGATGACCAAAACATCTGGTCTGAGCAAACTTTGCGTTTGCTAATGGCTCTATGGTAATGGTGGCAGCAGTAATACTTAAAGAGAGAACAAACTTACTGGGACTTAATGTACTAAGAGGACAGCGGTTGCCCTTCAACAAGAGAATTTGCAGTTTGGGTGCGCAGTGCCTCACCGAGAACCAGGAGAAACAGCTATAACAGCTGTAACTTGATGTAGCATGATCCCACTAACCCTGCCTCCCATGAAAGGAGTACAGAAACCTCAGTATCAAACTCCTCCCAAGGCCACCCAACCTATCCAGTGTATTATAAGCCAGCAGTTAGAAAATGGGACTATTATCCGAACCCACTCTCCGTATAACAATCCAGTGTAGCCAGTGAACAACCCAAATAGAGCGTGGCAGCTGACTATTGACTTTCGAGCTTTGAATGCTAATACTGACCCCTTGGCAGCTGCCGTACCATCACTACCAGCCTTGACAGAAAGCATCCAGTGTTATAAGCCTGCATGGATAGAATCCATTAATATCAACAACATGTTGCAACAGTACATGTTTGTAGCCATAGAAGTTATCACGAGGATAACGTTCACCTGCACCTCAGTGAGAGCTACAGCCCAGGACACTTGTGCAGCACTAGAAACTCTGCTAGCTGTGTACCCACCACCTATAAAACTACAGAGCAATAATGGCCTTCACTTCACAATCATCTTGTGTATGACTGGACTGTGAAACATGGCACGTTATGAATATATCACATCCCATACCATCCACAGTCTAACGGATTGGTAGAGCAAGCCAATGGCATCCTCAAATGCAATTTGCGGTTGGCCTGGCTCTTAAAGATTGAGACTTGCACCTGGATCAAGCTATCAATTCGGCCAATAACCGACCCCATCTGGGAGGCAGCCCTAGGCAGCAGGTCTTCGGAAAAGCTCCAGGCAGGAGATCGGGTAGTAGTAAAGCATCCTCAGGGAGATAAATGGGAGGGGACACTATTAGCAAAAGGTATGCATAATACATGGTGGGTATTTAAGTCAAATTCATCTAATGGGAGCCAAGCTCCTTGTTGTCTTGTTTCTACAGATTGAATCTGTCCACAAGTGCAGCCATAACCATTCCTAATTGAGCCTGCCTATATTAGCTGACACCATGAAATGGTGGACTGTTATAACTGTGCTCTTTTTATTAATGCCTTATTGTGTTTCCTGGGTAGGGTGTGTCTACTATCCTTCTTATTACCCAGATATTAATAAATTTGCTCCTGAAGACCTCAAGGAGTGGCCTGACCCTGAAGAGCATCCCCCGGAAACACGTTTAGATGAACTTCATGTGGTCCAGCTGCAGTATCCATACTGGAAGAAACCCGCCACCCTGGAGCAAGTGAAGTCCTGGTCTCCAAGTAGAAGAAACAGAATAGTTGACTGGCAAGGTGGTAACTGTCAGTGCACCTGTGGTACCAGTTATTATCTTGGGTTCATTCCCTACCTGAAAGTTGGAATGGCTAACTGTGGGAGGGGAGGTAATTGTTGTAGCTCTGCTCGTTTATGGGTTTGTTGTTACATACTTCCTGAGGGAAACCCCATTGAGCTCAATGCCCCTGAGTCTGTGCCCCCAATTGTGCATTCTGCATCTGTTCAGCCTCTCAAGCCACTGTGTTTATGGGAGAATCTGCCCCCTCCCACTCCTATGGCTGACAGCACTCTCCAGCAATGGTGTGAGGCCCACCAGGTGGGAGAGCGCATTACAGGTTGGAAAAAAGTTATTACATGTGTACCCGCCTGGTTTTGAACCCCTGGTCACGTGCTAGGCGTCCCTGGATGTTAGGAGTTGTCCGCCCATCTGTCCCTGTGATCTCAGCAAGTTGATGTTGTTGACCTGAATCGTCTCTCCCCAATCTTGCCCACCATGACTTTGATCTTATCACAGTGGTGGGGTTTGACTATCGATGCTCCTCGTGCCAGGAACCATGGGACGACTATCTTCTGCAAGGCTTCACCTCCCCTCTACCTCACCCTTACACCTCGCCTTGATGGATATCGATGGTCTTTGGCCACGTCCCTCCAATAGTTGGGGCTTGGTGCCCTCTTCTCAGTAGGCTATAGGAATCCGGCTAAATGCTTCCCCCCTTCTCCCTTTTTCTCCTACCAGCTGCCTGTTCTGGCCCAGGCTACACCCTGTCTGTGCTCTATACCTCACATCCTCTCCAACAGTGCGTAACAAAAAAGTAAAACACAAAGTATATCACTGGCAGAAAACATCAGTGACCAAGAGCTGCACTTCGCCCCCTTATATGCCTGCTCCTGCCGCCTGCTCTATTGCCACCAGCCTCAGTCTCTAAGGCCCTCAACCAGCCTAGACTCAGTCTGGGGTCAGCCTACTGTATTCTTGGTGGATCCCCTCAGCGCATCTCCCCCATGGTTCCTCTTTGGGGCAGTCCACGCCCTCTGTGATCCCAGCTGATCCGGTGATCTGGCTTCTGCTGCCTCTTCTCATCCTTTGTGGGCTCCTCCAGGTCTCAATGTTCTCCAGCCCTCTTCTGCCTCCGCACCTCGGGTCTGCCTCCTCGCCCCCTGCCTCATTGCCGGCAGTGACCTCCTCCTGCAGGGTCTTGCTCTCTCCACCAGGGCTGCAGGCTGCAAGCCCCCGTGCTCCTCCACTCCAGGGGGACTCAGATAGTGCTTCCCCCACCAGCACTCCTGCTGCTCTCTCCCCTTCCTTCTTGCATGCAGCTCCTTTTAACTCCCCCGACCATCTCCTGCAGCTGCAGCCATCAGCTGGCTGCAACTTTATAAAAACACGGCTAACGAGCTGCTCAGGTCCTGCCACCACTTCCAGTTTCATTGCAGTTCTATCTAAAGGTAAGAACCTTTCTATTTGCTTTTCTTTTCTTTCTCTTCTTTCTCCACCCCGTTCCTGCTCCCCAGGTTCCTCCTGGGCTCCCTGGGGTTTTCCCCTTGGCTGCTCTGTGGGACAACATGGTTTGTGAATCATACCTATACAGAGGTGTGGTATAATGGTACCCACTTTAATACAACCAGAAGGAGGCAGTATCCACAAGTCTCCACCACTTATCTGCATCCATTTATACCAGTAGAGTTCCTAAAGCAAATTAGTGCTATGAAGGATAAATGTAATCTGTGAGAGAATGGGGTTTTCACTATTATCTCTAGCCATTCCCCCATGGGAGGCCCCAACACTGCCCATGTATAACTCCACACCCTGGTGGAGGTCACAGGTTAAGATCCCTCCCCATTCTCTGATGTAGTGCATGTGGTTTTAGCATCTTAAGTGTAGCTTTCATAGTGCTTCAGCAAGCAAAGGGTGGAGTGTGACAGCTGAAAATTATGTCTGTGTGATAAAGGCGCTTGCTGAAGGCTCTATGAAGATTAGACCAAGTGTTTTTCTGTATTTGTTTAGATTTTAAGCTATATGTTGTTGCTAAAAGCCTAATTAAAGTTTAAGAAGTAGTAAGGCCTTATATAAAGTAAAGCCTAGTAAATTGAGCAAAGCCTTGAAGTAGTAAGGCCCTATGGCGTAGTTAAAATTAACCTTATCAAAGGAATGCAAGGCTTGAACTTCTATTGGGCAGTCTAAAGACAATTGAAGTAAAAGGAATCTGAGTGGCTGTACATTATCAGTACCGTTCAGAAGCTATAAATTGGCTAAAACATCTGGAAATCAGTCTGAAGGAATATACAACTCTATGAAAAGAATTAATTAGTTCTTGACCTGGATCAGTGAGCCCGTGGATCTCAAGGAGCCCAAGGACTGAATACCAGAGTCCTTCTCGGTACCTCTTGGACAACGCTGATCAGGGACACCTAACTTCGCTGAACTTTATGGAAAAAGAAACTTGTTGTACATCAGGCATCGGAGGGGACTGCCGATAAGTTGCCAACATGAATTATTTTTGTCTGTCATTGTTTGTCTTGTTACGACCTGTAGTTGTGCTTTTGTTAAGTCAATAAACCTTTCTTACCTTTCTACCCCCGACCATACTCTCAATCCCGAACCCTCCACAGGCAACTGAGACAAACCAACATTACTAATAGTAATATATAGTACTTGTACATACCTGTACTATCCTGCTGTGGAGTAAAAAGCTCTATAGCAGCACATGCAGGTGTTGCCTGATCAGACCTATCATAATGGTGGCACTTTGTCCTTTATGTGCACCATCTAGTTATGTAAGTGTTGGCTTGGTTTCATGTAACTCGAGAATACACAAAATTTTGTTTTTAAATATTTACTTTTATTCTTTTATTAATATTGTGGTGTTTTAGGAAAGAAATCAGCTAATGTTTATTCAGCTGTCAAAAGTGTCAAAGTATGTATATTACAAAAGAATCTCCATCAGGCCTCATTTAAAACACTAATCTCTAGGACAATGCCAGTGTTTATATATGAATCATAAGTAAGAAATCCCACTGTATTAAAAAGTGATTACATTTGCACTTGGCCCCTTTGTAATAGTTTAGTATGTAAAATTTTGGTATAATCGCTCTTTCAAAATGCCTCAAGCTAATGTAAGGAGACTACATTATGATTAGTAGTACAAGACTGAAGGGACCGAGTGAGAATTCATGACTTTAAGTTCCCAGTACAAAATACAATAATTTTTCAAAATACTTATCAAATGACAGCTTTTGGATAAAGCAGCTAGAGAGAATACTAAGTGTTGAAGAGTTATTGTTTTCTATATGAATTCAAAGCAGTAGTACGAAATGGCAAATTAGAAATATATGCAGTATAGTGAAAAATATTTAATAGTAGATAGAGAAAATTGTTTCTGGGAAACAAGATTCCTTCTGTATTTTTCTGTACAGTATTTATCTGCCAAAAGAGCAGTACTCCAACTTACCCAAAAATTAACTGTACTCCAATAGGTTCAGATAATGTGGGACTAACTGTCCTTAGGCACTGCCTATATATTTCAAAGGTATCCGAGTGACTTATTTGAAATTCAGTGAGATTTAAGCTCCTAAATCATGTAGGCAGTTTTGAAAATATTATCCTTGTCCCAGGGGCACAGGACCAGAAAAGGGAGAAGCCTCATTCAGAGGCAGACCCCAGACCAAGGTAAAAAGAGAAAAAAAATTACCTGTTGCAGCGGCCTGGAGGAGCAAGGAAGCACATGGCAGGAAACCACCCACACGGTTTGTCAGCTGTGCTCATATCCAGCTGGGCCTGGGTGACATCATGAGGAGACGCCACCCGGTGGAGTTAAAAAGCAGCCTCAAAAGCACCAAAGGCAGGACACCGAGGAGCACAAGAACAGCGGGAGACTGCAGGGTGGAGAGGCTGGCAGAGGCTGAGGTGGCAGAACCTGTGAAGGATCTCGGTGCGGGAGAAGTCAGCGGTGACTAGCGATAGCCAGCATAGTAGCCCTCTTCAAAGGCAATGGGTGTTGTGGCTCCAGGGCGGAGGTGGATCCTGGAGGGAAAGGGAGAGAAACCCCATCTGGGGTGAAGGCACGAATCGGGACCCAGAGAGCGTGCCAGCCTAGGGGCATTAAGGGCCAGAAGGATATGGGACTCTCCCCAGGGGTGCTCCTCTTCCTGTTTCTTCCCCTTTTGCCGCACTCCCCCGGCAGCCACATTGTTAGTTTCCTTATTTTGTTTTGTGTCTGGTCACCTTAGGGTGAGGGGTTTGTGGTGAGGGTAGTGATTGTGTTCCCCTTTTAGGGTTTATCTATTTTAGTTCCCTGGTAAGAACAGATTAGCAGGAGCTCTTAGCACCAGACCAGGATAGCCAGGACTTTGTCCATAAGTGAGGAAGGAACCGCGTGAGAAGGCAGTGAGGGCCAACAGCTTCAGACTTAGACGGCTCAGGTCATCAAAGAAGACAAGCCCAAAGGCAGAGAGTCACCGACCCTCTAGGTCCAGCAAGGACCCAGGGTACTCATCGGCAGCAGAAGTCACGGGGACCAGGGAAGGTATCAGCAGGGGATAGCTGCAAAAGGATTTGAAGGGCTGTCTCAAAGGGTGGCACATGGTCGGGTTGTAGGGAAGGTTGGAGCCCCATGAACAACCACCATGACATGTGACAGCTCTGGAGGCATCTTCAAGGGGACCTCCTCCACTGCAGGAACATTCAAAGTCGTGGCAGATAAGTTTGGGGATCACCCTGAAGGTAACTGAGGCACCCTCTGGGGTCTGCACGAAGGTCCTTGGTGAGCAGGGTCAGTGGCTCGGGCAAAGGCGGCACGAGAGTGAACCACTGAGAGGAGGCCAGCACAGTCCTGTATAATTAAAGTTGTGAGCCAAATATTTTAAGAAAGTGGCATTCACAATTGGCACAAGATGTTCAGAAGAGGTTAACAGTTAACATCTGTGGAGGCACCAGAATAGAAAAGGCACATTTTCAAGTTCAGAAACATATTAAATCAAGCCAAATTAGATTCTGCAAAGGATATTATAATAAAATGCAAAATATTCTTCAGATTTATACATGCTAAAAAAACAAGAAAACAGGAGAGGGTGCTATGCAATGAGGACAAATTAACATTTAAAGAGGTTAGATATGACCCAAATAATAAATGAACATTTTACCTTAGTGTTCAGTAAAACTGGAAAAAGGCAGGTTGGCTAACAGGAATTGCAACATGGAAAATAAAATCTATACAATTGTAACATGTCTGGCATGGGGTGACACAGTCACCCCCTAGTGGCCACCTGAATCCTACCTTGCTTGCCCCCACTAGCCTCTCAAGGTCCCACCCTGTTGTCTCATCTGCCATGCCTTGGTATTAAAATTGGACAGGAAGGCTGCCCTTAGAGGACAGGGATATTTTTGGTCCAGCTGCAGCCTTACCCTAACCATGATCTTGATGCGAATCTTTCTTGGCTGCCATGAAATCTTCAGACAATTTTACTGTTTCTGCCATGGTTTGGGGATGAAGTCCCCTCACCCAGTCCCTAACCCAATTCCAGATGCTATATAAACTGCTCCAGGACTGTCTCTCCCAGGACATCTTCAGACAACCTTTTCATGGGGTGGAGCCATTTGGTTACCTCATCCCAAAGGGGTTGACCCAGTTTCAAAGGGCTGAGCGTCCCTGCCCTTTTCTTCACCTAAACCCATTTCTTGTGTATCTCCTCAGAAACTTCTAACCTTTTTCTCATGGCCTCCTTTATCTTTTCATAGTCCACGGCCTCTGCCATATGTAGAGTCCAATATGCATCTTGGGTTTTCCTTAGTAGAAACCTTCCTAGTCAAGGGGCCCATGCTTCCTTCTCCCACTAGGTGCCTGTGGCAGACCTCTCAAATGCCTCCATGAATGCCTTGGAGTCATCCTCCTTTGTCATTCGCTCCACAGAATATGCTGTAGCCCTACCTCCCAGACTTAGGTACTATAGGTGAGCATTTTTGCTACCACTTGCTGGTTTTCTACAACCAACATTTGCAGGGTTTTGGCCAGTCAAAACTGCAAATGCATCATGTCTTCTATCTCTGCTTCCTGCTTTTGGGCCTGCTTGTTAGCAATAGCCTGTTGCAGATCCAACAATCATATCAGCTGCTCCATCCCCATGCTCCTAACAAGCCCAGCAGGTCACACTTGGCCCAAGGGTCCTTCATAATTGGTGAGGTAAATAGTGTCACTCACCAATGAAGCAAATTTCCCAGCCAGTGCACCAGTGTGATGGGTCTCACTGGAGTGCCAAGCTCACACCATTGCAGTCACCTGGGTCCCACCTTGCTCACTTCTACTAAGCTCACTGGGTTCCACCCTGTTGTCTCACCTGCCACACCATGGTATTATAATTGTACAGGGAAGTTGCCCCTAGAGGGCGTGGGGGGTTACTTCAAGTCTTAGATCCTTTTCTGGGCTGAGGTCACCTGGCCTTGCTCCACTTTGCTCTGGCTGGGCCCTCCTGCCTGAGGTTCACTGTCCCCAATCCCTAAGCTCCCAAGCCCCAGCTTCAGCTTCTCCCTTTTTGGAGTCTCAGCCCCTTGGCCCCAGTTTTACCCTCTGCAGACTCTGGGCCCCTCAGTCTCAGTCTCATCCTTCATGGGCTCTGGGCTTGTGTCATCAGTCTTCTCTGTCTCATATCCTTTCACTGACAGCAGTGCTCCACCCCCTTTGAAGGGTTTAAGACCTGGAATGCCCCTGGCACTCTTCTTGGTGGTCTCCTGATCCCCTACAGCCACAATCCATTCCTCCAATTCAACTTTAACATGAACAAAAATACAAGCATCCTCTCCCAAACAAAAAGGTTCCCTTATCAAAGAATCCATTATTGATAGGTTAACTGAAGGCAGTATTCTAAACAACAGCCAACATGGTTTTGTTGCAGGCAGGTCATGCCTGATGAACCTCATTTCCTTGTACAATCAGCTAACTTGCCATCTGGATAAGGGAAAAGAGGCTGATGTCATATACTTCCATTTCAAAAAGGCCTTTGGCTTAGTATCTCACAATGTCCTCATAGTAAAGTTGGGAAAATGCAGCCTCAACTACTTTATGGTCCAGTAGCTAGGTAATTGGCTTCAAGGTAGGACCCAGAGAGTTTTAATAGATAAAACTGAGTCAACACGGCAGAAGGTGACCAGTGGAGTCCTTCAGGGTTCAATACGCAGACCAGTGCTTTTCAACCTATTCATCAATTATTTGGATTCAGGTGTTAAAAGTGTACTGGCAAAGTTCAAGGACAACATCAAATTATGGGGGAGTATGGCCATGCTTGAGGACAGGCTGGGGATATAGGCTGACCTGGCCAGGCTTGCAAGGTAGGCAGATCAGAACCTGATGATGCTGAACACAGATAAATGGAAAGTACTCCATCTGGGGAGAAATAATCCACAACACACTTACAGGCTCAGTGGTGCTACACTTGCCAGCACCACAAATGAAGGAGACATGGGGGTCATGATTAACCACAGAATGAACATGAGCCACCAATGTGGTGCCATAGCTGGCAGAGTGAACAAAACCCTGGCATGCATCTATTGATACATCTCAAGCAAGACTAAAATGTCATCCTCCTGCTCTACTCAGCCTTCATGAGACCGTAGCTGGAGTAGTGATCCAGTTCTGGTTGCCACATTTCAGGAAGGATGTGGAGAAGCTTGAGAGAGTCCAAAGGAGGGTTGCATGCATGATTAGAGGTCTGGAGAGGAGGCCATATGAGGAGAAAGACGTGGGACTGTTCAGTCTGGAGAAAGGAAGACTTAGAGGGTATTTGGGAGCAGCCTATAAGTATATAAGGGGTGTACATCAGGGCCTGGGGGAGCATCTGTTCATCAACGTACCCCAAGGGAAGACAAGAACAAATGGACACAAACTGCTTGACAATCTCTTCATATTGGACATAAGGAGAAACTTCTTTACAATTTGAGTGCCTAGGGTCTGGAAAAAACTCCCTCCAGAGGTGGTACAATCACCTACCCTGGAGACTTTTAAAAAACAGCTTGATGCACTTTTTGCTGGGGTCATCTGACCCCAGCTATCTTTCATGCCCAGGTGTCTGCAGGCTGGACCCAATGATCCTTGTGAGGTCCCTTAAAGCCCCTAACATCTATGAATCTATGAATCTAACACTGGGTCAACACCCCCCCATGGCAATGAGTTGCAACACAAGGCTAAAATACTTATTTCTGCTGCCTTGTGGTGCAGGGGCTTCCTTGCAACTCCGTGCTATCTGGAGTTCTTCCTCCTTATCCTGTAAAGCCTCTCTATTCCCCAAAGCTCCACTTCTTGTAGCATGTAGGGCTAGACTTCCTACCTTGCCTCAGGGCCTGGGCTTATGTGCCTTTAACCCCCTCTCTAAGTCACCCAACCCACTATTTCTTCCCCAGGCCTGTCAATCACTGGCTTTGCTATGCTGGATCCACCTGGGGAGCCCTTTTATCAAAGGGCCCTGTGTCCTTATCAGTTCCTTCAAGTGGCAAAGCTGGAGATTAGCTGAAAATTATAATGTGGATAAGGAACTGACTAAAGAAAAGATTACAATAGTTGGTGCTGAAAGGGTAACTATCAGGGTCAGAAAAGGCCAACTCCTGTCTTTTGTTCCCCGAACTGAGCTGTTATGAAAATCTTCAGAAACTGCCACATTGCGAGTTGCCTAGTGCTAAAATATTTTGAAAATATGGGCCCAAGCTGGATGCTGAACACTTGAAATCTGACCTATAATGTCAAGATAAAAAAACTATACCTACCTGGCCATTCAGTCAGCATCAGGCAACAATGTATATAGAGGATAAAATCCAAAACACATTCTAAAGCTCTTTCTGGATTGATTGTACCAACAGCCACAGAGCCTCCCACCAACCCCCAGCACAGCCAGAGATAAGTGGGGCCTGTGGTGGGAGGAGGTTAACCCCAGGTAGCAGAGGGGAGGCAGCTGAGGAGGCCAAGGAGGGTCTCGCCCAGTCCTGCCTCCTACTTGGCCCAGCCCTTCAGGGAGAGAGTAGGTGAAGAGGAGAGGGTACCTAACAGTCCCCCTCTGGTAGAGCAGGGTACCCTAAATCCTGGGTAGGGTCCCCCTTAGCCTAGGACCAATGTAGTTCTGACAGCAGGCCCACTGTGCATGTGTGCAGTTTAAAAGGGCCCGCCAAAGCAAAAAAAAAACCTCAGACAGGCTCCAGGAGTGATGAGAGACACGTGGGTGCAAGCCGGCTGCACCTCCACTCCCCAAAGCCTGCCCCCCAGCAACCCCCAGAAGTCGCAGAGCATCCTGCTGACCCCGAGCACAGCCAGAGGTAAGCGCGGCCAGTGGTGGGAGGGGGTTAACCCCAGGCAGTGGAGAGGAGGCGGCTGAGTGAGGCTGAAGAGGGTCTCACCTCACCCCAGCTCCTACTTGGCCCAACACCCCAGGGAGCCATGCAACTGAAGCCTCATGAACAGGCCATGCAAACAGGTGCACTTGCCTGCCCAGTGCGTGAGTTAGCATGGATTTTGCACAAGAGGGCCAGCAGGAGGGCCTGAGGCTCTGCCTGTGCACCCTAGGGAAGGCAGTCCCAGCTGCAGCCAGCCTCCCAGAAGCACCATGCGCATGGGCATGAGCCACAACCTGAGGGTCCCCTCAGGGTCTGCAGCCCTGCCCTCTGGCTCCTCAGAGGCCTCCACCCAGATGGAGCCCATGGTTCCAGGCTCCATGCAGACAGAGCCTCTGGCTCTCAGCTGTGGGGACTGCCTGTCACTTTTTCAGGCTCTGGGGCCCGGGAGCATGGCCACCTCCCCTTGTGAAGTCTGCTCCCTTTTCAGGTCTCTGATGCACCAGCTGGAGGAGCTCCAGGCTGCAGTCCAGAGACTGCGTGCCATCAGGGATGGTGAGTGGGAGATAGACTCTTACTGCCAGGTCCTTCTCCCCCAGGAGGTGAAGGGTAGACCAAGGTCTCATTCCAGGACAAGGGAGCACTCGGAGACCTCCCATTCTGTCCAGCCAAGGAAATGGACCAATGTAGTCAAGGTCCCCAATGCCTGCCGCACCAAGGTCCCCACCCGCTGAAGCTTTGCAACAGGGATGAACCTCTTGCAGCTCCAGCAGAGCCTGCCAAGCTGCCAGTTCCTGCAGACAACACAGGCTCAACTGTAGCTACTGCCGCTGCTCTCCCTAAGACAAAATGCAAAGTGTTTGTCATGGGAGACTCCATCCTGAGGGGCACTGAGGGGGCAATCTGCCACCCTGACCCCTTAGCCTGAGAAGTCTGCTGGGACATTGCGGAGAGGGTCCCTGAGCTCCTCCAGCCCACTGACCACTACCCTATGCTCCTTATCCATGTGGGCACAAATGACATGGCTCGGAGCCCTCCCAGCCAGGTTATGAAGCTCTACAGGGATTTGGGAGCAGAGCTAAATGGTCTGGGGGTGCAGGTGGTGTTTTCTTCAATCCTCCCAGTCTCAGGCTATGGGCTAAGGAGGTAGAGGAGGATCAAGGTAGTGAACCAAAGACTGCGGTACTGGTGTCATTAGGAAGGCTTTGTCTTTCATGACCACAGTCCGCTTTTTGGTGAGAGAGGCAGTAAGCTGCTGGGAAGGGATGGCCTCCACCTCTCCGCTGGGGAGGAGGCTTTTCTCAGCCAGACTGGCTGACCTGCTCCACCCAGCTTTAAACTAAGCCCATTGGGGGATGGGGGGACTACAGCCACTGCTGGCCCACCAAGCAACCCTTGCAAAGCCAGCAGGCCAAGTCACTTAAGGGACCCCACCCCTGCCCCAGCCCTGGTACAATCTGTGGGCAAGGCAAGGGCCCCCAAGGGGACACTTGCATACCTGTACACAAGTGCCAGGAGCTAGGGGAATAAACAGGAGGAACTTGTCCTCCTGCTTAACACAAATAATTACAACATCATAGGGATAATAGAGACCTGGTGGGACTCCACCCATGACTGGACCACAGGTATAGATGGCTATATCCTGTATAGGAGAGCTTGAGTGGACAAAAGGGGTGGGGGTGTAGCTCTCTATGTCAAGAAGAGCTACGCATCCTTGCAAGTCAAGATTGGCACCCAGGGTGGACGATTGGAGACCTCCTGGGTTAAAATCCATGGGGAACATAGCACAGGGGACACTGTTCTAATACAAGCCACTGTGCCTCCTTATCCCTGGGGTTTCAGGCCGCAATTTTGATGACGTTGCCTGCCATGTGTTTTTATAGAGGGGGAGAAGTATGTAGCAGGTAAAAGTGGAGTGGTACCTTGGGAGTCAGCTGTCAGGCTGGTTATAGTGTGTCATAAATCCAATGCCTATATTGAGACCATGAGTTTTTATATCCAGTAGATTTATGAACTGAAGTTTGAGGATCAGGACTGAGAGACTGGGGAGAGAGTGGTTTTCTTGTGAGAAATGTGCCCCCACTTGTAATTGGGTGTTCTTGTCTTTAATAGATGTCTGATGTGCATTTATTCTGGTAGGCAGTTGTTGTCTGGTCTCTCCTACATATTTTCCATCAGGACATTTAGTACACTGGATGAGATATGTAATGCTTCTGGTGGTGCAGGTATAGGATCCAGCAATGGTGATGGATCTGTTATGGTGTGTAGTAATTGTGGGGGATTCAGTTCATGAACTCAATATAGACATTGGATTTATGACACACTATAACCTTCCTGACATCTGACACCCAAGTTACTTCTCCATTATTACATGGTACATCCCTCCCCCTGCCCCCCCAGCCTGTCTCTCACTCCCTGATGTCTCAATTTACATGCTCACTGACTGGATTTCTTGCCTGCAGCCCAGCCTCTGGCTTCTTTACTATTCATTCCATCCAAGAAGAGCACACACACCAAGTGCAGGTGCTTCCTCAGCCTGACAAAGGGTTTTTAAACCTGAAAGCTTGCCAAGATATATTTCTCTCACTATTTAGTTGGTCTAATAAAAGATATCAGATTGACCTAAAAAAACTTGCCTGCCTTGTGTGTGTTAAGAAATGAATGCAGCAGGGATGGTAGCCTGTAACAGGGGGCCTTCCCGGTGCTGGTTAGATCTAGGCTGGCTCACCTGTTTCTGGGTCAACCACCTTCCCCTCTTTCACCTTGATGGAAAACTGATTCAGATGTTCCCCAGGCAAGAGGCTTCCCATTTAGGCCCCTGATGTCTAGGGGTGACATCCATTCCACAGCTCCATACCTTCCCTACTCTGTGGCCCATGCCTTGCAGCTTGAATCCTTCACCCCCTCCAGCTGTGGTCCCCTGTCTGGTACCTTTGCCTCCCCCTTAGGCCCTGTCTCTGCCTTCAGGCCAATCAGAATCCTGAGCCTCTTGGTCTGGGCATTCCTCGCAGTGGGCCCCTAGCCCTTCGACCCCCCCTCCCCTTTGGGTCCTGGCCCCAGCACGGGCCAGTTAAGGGTACCCCAGGTCAGATCTGAGCCACCTGCCTCTTCTCACCCTCATAACTCCACTGCAACCAGTAAGCCTCAGGCCTCTCAAAGATCTTACAGATCTGGGCTTTCCCCAGGACTGTGCATGCATGCAGTGGCTGGAGGTTATCAGGCACCCCTTACCCACCTTTCACCAGGGAGGTTAGCAGTCCTGGCATTTCTTGGGGCTGCTGTTCTACTGGCAGTCCCATCAGTCCTCCCGATCCTGGCAGGGTGCATTTTTAGATCATGCCCAGGACCTGAGGCCTCCTTCTTCCCCATAGCCCCATCCAATACTTCCAAATTCATCCTGGCCTGGGAACTCAGCAGGGAGATGTTCTTCTCCTGCTGGCTGGTGATAAATTAAACTGCCACCTTCCTGCATTTTGAACTGAGCTGGCTGGTGGTAGTGGTAGTGATGGCACCATCACTGGGAGCCCTGTCCCCCTCCAAGGCATCTCTGATTATGAGGTGGAAATTGTGTGCCACACAGCACATGCCAACAAACTTGACATCACACACTGCCTTCACCATATTGGCCCCATTGTCAGTGACCGTGAACCCATAGGTAAGTTCACCCTGCCCAACGAGCCACCCCTGCACTATGTGGTTCATGGCCACTATGATCTCCCTTGCCACTTGAAGGAGAGCCCACTGACATCCTGGCTGATCACACCAGTGCCCTGTGAGGGATAGGTAGGCATGACCTCCACCCCAGATGCTCCAGATGTCTGACATGAATTGCAAAACTACTTGTGCCTTCCACAGATCCTCAACTACTCCCTGCATGCCGCCTCATACAGGGAGGTCACCACCGTCCTGCTAAAGGTGGTTCATGTGGGCACTTGGTAGGATGGGGCCATGAGCAGCATGAGCTGCCTGAACCCTGGATGTTCAACAAAGAAGAAGGGCTGGCCATCCAGAGCAAGCATCTCCCCAGTGCTCTGGGTGACTTCACTTGCCTTGGGAACTCTCCCCTCTTTATCTCCACCTTTCACCCATTGGTCCAGGGTGGCCTGCCTCTGCTTCTTGGGGGCAGGGGTTTTGGACCAAGAGGAAGACTTCTTTTTGGGCACTCTCCCACTTGTGCCAAGCTGAGGAGGAACAAGGGCAAGGGGGTGCTGCCTCCTGAGATGCAGCAACATTGCTGTGGTGGTGAGATGTTTCTCATCCTTGGCCCAGCTGATCTGCTTTTGGCAGTGCTGGCAAGTAGCATACTTGGAATCATCTGCCACCTCAAAACACTACACTACTCCCCTGCTTCTGGGTTGCAGGTCAGGATCCTGCCTTATCGCCTTCCTTACCAGGCAGAGGCAAAACAACAGAAGGAGCTGAGCTACCTGCCCCCACAACCTCCTCCAAAGTGCCTTCTTGAAGAGACCTGACTGTAGGGGAACTTTGAGGGGTGTAGAGTACAAACTTAGATTCCCCCTCCTTCCCCTGAATCTACTTTGCTATAGCACTCAGCTCTTCTGCATCCAGATCCAGCTCCTCTTCTGGAAGTGGAAGGCTCAGCCTGGGAACTGAAATTGGGGTGGAGACTGTCATGCTGGTGCTGGTGGTTATTGCTGGTGTTAGTGAAAGTGGTGGTGGTGGTGAAGGTGGTGCAAGTTCAGACACCTCCTTGCTCCCACTAGCAGCAGAAGACTCAGCACTGGTAGGAAAGAGGGTGAGTCTATGTTTGGTGGGGGGGAACTTGCAGATCTCCCTCTGCCCGATCTCCCTCCCATGCCAGAAGACCTGGCACCTACCTTTCCAGCATGCTTCATAATGCTTGGTGTGCTGCAAAATGTTTATGTCTCAGTAATATATGTTCTGCTTTCCTGCAGTGCACAGTGATGACATAATGTCAGAAAAAACACAGAAGAAGAGAGCACTCCAGCAGTTCACTGGAGGATGTGCATTTTCTGCCAGAAACAGTCTAATGAATGGGCCACAGGTATAGATGGCTATACTTTGTACAGGAGAGATTATGTGGACAAAAGGGGCGGGGGGGTGGAGCTCTCTATGTCAAGGAAGCTACACATCCCTGCAAGCCAACATTGCCACCCAGGGTGGATGACTGGAGACCCTCTGGGTTAAAATCCATGGTGAACATGGCACAGGGGGCACAACGGTGGGAGTCTACTACAGACCTCCCTCCCAGAATCAAGAGCTTGACCAGGAGTTCACCAGGGAATTGACTGAGACTGCATGCTCCCAGTGCATGGTTTTCATGGCAGACTTCAACTACCCAGACATCTCGTGGGAAGAGCACTAGGCCACATCCGAACAGTCGCAAAGCTTCCTCATGTGCGTGAATGAACTCTATCTGACTCAAGAAGTCTACAGACCGATAAAAGGCAAAGCACTGCTCGACCTGGCACTGGCAACAGAGGATGACTTAATCAGCGATCTAACAATCAAAAGGAAGTTGGAAGACAGCAACCATGGGCTGACCACCTTCACCATCTGCCGTAAAGCAGTCAAACAGTCACAAACTCCTCCAAGACCATTTCAGGTTGGACATAAGGAAGAACTTCATTAACTGTCTGAGCCCCCAAGGCCTGGAATGGACTGCCACCAGAGGTGGTGAAAGCACCTACTCTGGACTCCTTTAAGAGGCATTTGGACTTTTGTCTTGCTGGGATCCTTTGACCCCAGCTGACTTCCTGCCCCTGAAGCGGAAGACTGGACTCAGTGATCTTCCAAGGTCCCTTCCAGCCCTAATGTCTATGAAATCTAATAAGTAGAGACCGAGTCATTTGAATTAGCCAATGCAATATGCAAGCTGGCAGAGAAGAATGAAGTGTTGCAATGCTGAATTGGTGTTGAAGATCTAATAGCTGCTGAGGCACATTACCATCCTGAATGCAGGCAGGAGGAACAATGGAGGGAACAAGCCTCTCATTCCCATTCACACATGGAGATTGTATAAGAAGATATTCTTCTTTCACTTGAAGCAAGAGCATGGCATCAAGTGACTGATGAACTAGATGCTGGTTTAACACAGAAAAGTGTGTACAATCTGAAAGATATACTTGAAAGATATTGTGATTTAGTAGAAGATGAATATGTTGAATGTTCTCTGACCACACTGAAGACTTACCTAGACATTCTGAATGCATGTGAAAAAGGAACACCATTATTTAGAAACATCTTACTGTAGATGCTATCAAGAGCTTCTTTGAAAACATACCCAAATCAAAACTGAAAACCTTCAAGGATGTACAGTCAACCACGGGACAGTGCAGCAAAATGAAACAGATCCAGAATGCAAAGCAGATCCAGCAAAGGCTACTTGCAGCAGCTGCAGCAGGTAGAAGGTTCGACGTGCACTGTCTCCTACAGCACAAATGGTCTGGATACTCTTCATCACTTTTTAAACCTGACAAATCACTCAGCATGGTCAACAAAGCAGCCTTGTCACAGATCTTGATTGGACATAAAACAGAAACTGTTCTGCCAGATGCTACTTCCAAGAAATCAGCTCTTATCACTGGCATATCTCTTGTACAGAGAATAGGAAAGGTGAAAACTATGTGAGCATTTGGAGATTTCATAGTTTCATAGTTTCATAGTTCCTAGGGTCGGAAGGGACCTGAGCAGATCATCTAGTCCGACCCCCTGCCATGGCAGGAAGAGCACTGGGGTCAAATGACCCCAGTAAGGGGGTCATC
Source organism: Gavialis gangeticus (assembly GCF_001723915.1). Taxonomy (NCBI): domain Eukaryota; kingdom Metazoa; phylum Chordata; order Crocodylia; family Gavialidae; genus Gavialis; species Gavialis gangeticus. The sequence goes on from NW_017729032.1 coordinate 41,835,074, forward strand.
CAACCTCCTCTTAAAAACCCCCAGGGTGGGAGCCTGCACCACCTTACTTGGAAGCTGGTTCCAGACTCTAGCCGCCCTGACCATGAAGTAGCGCCTCC
>NW_017729032.1:41836155-41837097 GCF_001723915.1 Gavialis gangeticus
AGATGGGAACCACGTTGGCCCTCTTCCAGTCCTCCGGCACCTCTCCAGAGCACCACGAGTGTTCATAAAGCCGTGCCAGGGGACTTGCAATGACCCCAGCGAGTTCCTTCAGGACTCTAGGGTGAAGATCATCCGGGCCGGCTGACTTAAAAATGTCCAGCCCCTCCAGAAGCTCCCTAACTAAATCCTCACTCACTCTAGGCCCAGGTGAGCCTCCCCTGGGGCCCAAAGGGGGCTCAGCAGGGAGGTGGCAGTTCTGGTCCTTACTGAGGAACTTATTTGGCTGGTTGGTTCTTTTGTGCAACAAGTATATGTCAACTATTCCAACACGGGCAATAGAATCGATGTTGTCTTTGATCAATACATATTACCATCTAGAAAGGCTGGCACAAGAATATTAAGGACTCAAACTACTAGGCCGATCCAGAGAATCATTAAGAGCAGATCTCTTATGTAACCAGCATTATGGAATACTTTCATATCCTTACCAGTACACAAAGAAAATCAAGTTAGTTTTCAAAGTCAGAAGCTTCTTAAGGAATCATGCCAGTGTTTCTGAAGTGAATGAGTGTTCTATATTGGTAATTTTGCCAATGGAAAAGCAGAACACTCCAAGTTGTGACATTTAGCAACTGCATTTGCAGCAAGAAGAGACAGACACAAGAATGCTCTTACAATGCAAGCATGCAGTTGGTCAGGGATACTCCTTTCTAGTATTCTCCTGCTATGACACAGACATACTGGTCCTTCTTCTATGGCATTATCTTGCACCTAAGGTTTGGATGAAGAGAAGCAACCCAGTAAAATTCATTCTAGTTCATGATATTGGGTCAGAATTGCATGAGACAGTCCATGCATCTCTAATTGAATTCCACAGGGTCACTGGTCGTGACACCAATTTAATGGTCATGATAATAAAACTGCTTGGAAAGTGTTCATTCA
>NW_017729032.1:41842097-41844706 GCF_001723915.1 Gavialis gangeticus
GTTGGTCAGGGATACTCCTTTCTAGTATTCTCCTGCTATGACACAGACATACTGGTCCTTCTTCTATGGCATTATCTTGCACCTAAGGTTTGGATGAAGAGAAGCAACCCAGTAAAATTCATTCTAGTTCATGATATTGGGTCAGAATTGCATGAGACAGTCCATGCATCTCTAATTGAATTCCACAGGGTCACTGGTCGTGACACCAATTTAATGGTCATGATAATAAAACTGCTTGGAAAGTGTTCATTCAGAATCCATATCTATTGGCAAGTCTAAGAAGTAGGCCTGATATTGATAGGAATTTGTACAGTTGTGTAGAAAAGTTTTTGTGTTGCTGTATCAGCCATCAACATCTTTGATGACCTTTCTGGATGTTACGGTGAAATTATTCCATCAAGGAAAAGCTCTGGATTAACTTCTGCTTACAGACAACTCCCTGGTGTACCATGTAAGTAGAGCCAAGCTGAAAATTATGGTTATGTTCTTATCATCAGCATCAGGTATCCCTCAATACAAGGATGATGTGTGTTGTGGGGGGAGGGGGCATGATATTCCTGGTGAGTTTTAAGGTGGCTGAGGAGCCTAATCCATGCTTTGCAAGTTTTTCCACAGATATGACTAGTGGTGCCTTGGAGGACAGCCCAGCTGTTGGCCAGGATGTTATGCGCTTTTCTTCCTCCTCTACCATTTCTCAGCTTCCCGAGCAAGATGGTTTTAATAGAAGTGGGCTGTGGCTTGATGTTTGGTGCAGCACCATTGAGACCTGTTACCAGCCAGCACTTCTCAATTTGTAGGGTTGATATCACCCTTCTTAGTATGCTTTCAGGGTGTCCTTGTAGTGCTTCCTCTGTCCTCCATGAGTCCTCTTACCATAACTAAGTTGAGAGAAGAGGTCTTGCTTGGGAGACAAGTGTCTGCCATCCACACACAGTGGCCAGCCCAGGGGAGTTAATGTTTCATTATCTTTGCCCCAGTGCTGGTTAGGTTAGCTGCTGACAGGATACTGGCATTGCTGCAGTGGTCTTCCCATATAATGAAGAGTATCTTCCTGAGGCAACACTGTTGGAATCATTCCAGGCACTTAAGATGGCTTTGATATGTCACCCACATCTCACACCCATAGAAGATCTTGGGGATAACCACTGCATTGTAGACCAGAATCTTAGTTTCCATCTGCAGATCTCAGTCAGCAAAGACACAGTGAAACCACTTTCTGAAGGATACACTGGCACAGCAAATCCTATGTTCAATTTCTACATTGAGGCTAACTAACTGGAAGAGGTGACTGCCAAGGTATGGGAAAAGCTCAACGTTTTCTAGGTGTTCTCCACCAATGGTAATTTATGGGAAGAGGAGGGTAGCTTGTGCTGTGAAGGCTGATAGACCACCTTGATCTTCCAAATGTTAAGGGAGAGTCCCAGGCCATGATGGGCATCTGAGAAAAAGTCAAGGTCAGGTTGCAGATTGGTCTCAGTGTGCATGAGGATAACACAGTTGTCATCATACATCATACTGAAGGTCAGTGATGCTAGTATTGGTAATTTACATTTTGGTGTGAAGGCACCACGGGTTGAAGAGCTGACCAGCCATTCGATACTCAACCCCAATTTCAGGAGGAAGGCAGTCACAATTAGAATCAAAATTACAACAAGATAGATGGAAAAAAGGGTTAAGGTAATGGCATAGCCCTGCCTGACACCAGTACAGATGATAAATGTGTCTGTCTCTGATCCATTGCAAAGGACTGTTGTGGTCATCCTATTACAGAGTAGCCTGAGGACACTCGTGAACTTCAGTGGATTTCTTGAACTTCAGCTGACGCTTGAACTATTACTGGCAGAATACTTTTCAATATAACTTGAACAAGTAGGCTAGACTGAGATATAATGTTTTCAGTACAGTAGGCCTGCTGTGAAATTTGTAGCAATAGAATTTGTGAGGTTTTAGTATGAATTATTGTTTACTAGGTTTTCTTAATTACGAGTCAATACATACATGGTAATGTATCAGCCATCTTGGAATCCAATACTGCTACCACAGTGGAACTATAAAGATTGATCTCCTTGGGTCATACTAAGATTCTAGATTCTGTTTGTTAGGTGTTGAAATGATGTAGTTCTGAACCTAGTCTAGTCACCATTGCATCATTCTTGCTGTCATATGTTTGGAAAAAAAACACCATAATCTTGACTCCTTTCTCTGCTCACAGCCTCAGAAGACAGTCTGAGCACAGTACTTCACAACTGACAAATTGTAAATTTTCTACTTAGCCCCCGTATTCCATGTCCCTTCTTAATTCTAACATTTCACATTTACCCATACAATCATCATATTCTCTAGTCCCCTTTCTAATGGGCTATATATATTTTTGCCCTGGGAAAGCAATATTACATCAGCTTTTGTGAGGCAGCAGTGACAACAGGATTATCAAAAGAAACTTGAGAATATGATGATTGTATGGGTAAATGTGAAATGTTAGAATTAAGAAGGGACATGGAATACGGGGGCTAAGTAGAAAATTTACAATTTGTCAGTTGTGAAGTACTGTGCTCAGACTGTCTTCTGAGGCTGTGAGCAGAGAAAGGAGTCAAGATTATGGTGTTTTT
>NW_017729032.1:41849706-41857928 GCF_001723915.1 Gavialis gangeticus
TTGAGAGATGATGTCAAGATCCATAGGCACCAATAAATTATTGTTGTTCTTATCTCTACTTATACAGGAAATGTACTAGAAAATGTACATTAGAGTTAAAATTAAATTGCTTTCTTTTAATTATTGAAGTTGAAGTATAAAGGGAAATGTCTTTGTTTATTTATTCACACAAGCACAAGAAAGTTTTTCTCTTTATCCATGATCAGTCAGTACTGCCAGAATTATTTTGAAAAACTGTGGTATGAGAAAAATTGTCATGGTATTAGAAACAGCAGATGGCTAGTGGACTGCAGACTATTATGCTAAAGCCATTTTACTGAGTAAAAATATTTTACAACAGCTTTTACAACTATTATAAGCTGAAAATTATGGTTATGTTCCTATCATCAACAGCAGGTGCTTATAATAGTTCTTAGTAAATACAAAACAGAAAAAAAATAACATATTCATCATTCTGCTTTAAACTTTCATTTTAAAAAGTGGGAAGAATTTTGAAATATTTATAACATACGTTGCAAACTGTCTATTAAACTGTGTTTAATATCATTTATCATCTCCCAGTGGTTGAGCATGCCCAGCATAAACAAGATGCTGGACGAACAAGAGATAGATGAAGTAAATGGTAACTTTTTCTTACTAAAATAGTGCATACTATGGAAAAAGAAGCAAGAAAATTGGCAGGGTGACAAGGAGGCAGAACACTCTGTATACAATGGAATATTTGGAATATAAACTCCACAGAATGAAACAGGTTGCCAACTACCCATTTCAAGACAGCAAAAGCATTTGTCAATACAAGACAAAGTTCTACCTGTTCCATGTGTAATAAACTATGAAATACATGTATTCTTTTCCATGAATATTGTACATGTCTGTGTAAGTGACTTTTTACATGACAGGTCATATCTATGGAATTAAATCAAAAGGTACCTGTCAGGATGTGTACTTTTGGTCTCAGTACAATTTCTGTGTCCACTTCACCAGAAAGAGTTCTCCAGTGACTCACTTCTCACTTTCTGGTGTTTATAGCCTTGTTCACCCATTCTCTTGATGGGTTATGTTTAACCAGCCAGGATTTTGGCTACCCAAACAGACACATAGCCCCCATAGGACTTTCAGACCATCCTGGCTGTCACCTTTAATTAGGTTTGATTTTCTCCCCCGGCCACAGATAGCCAAGGATGCATGGCTTTTTAATCCATGGTTTATCTGGCTACTGAGGCCAAAAAATGTTATACCATGCACACAAATTTATGAGTTCAGTCAAACACAGCCTTTGGTGTCTTGAAGATGTAATAGCTGTGCTTCTAGCCATCCAGTGGCACAGTAAAGTTATTGGAAGGTGCAGATATTCTGCACAATATAGCAATGTGTGTGTAATACCTCTGCCTGAGAGACTGAACGCTGATGATTAGGAGGGTGGAATGAAGAGTCCAAGGCATTCAAGGCTGAAGTGGCTGCTACAGTAGATGCTAACAAATAGGATGAAGCTGCCTCAAGTAAGAGAACCCTACTGATGACCATGGCCATAACCCAAGCAGAATGCAGTCTCATCTTATGCACAAGATATATGATTAACTGTATATACCTGTAGAAGATCTGGTGGGTAGGTCCAGCTTCAACAAATGCATGTATAGTCAAGCAGGTTCTTAATTTATGCTTGGAATAACTTTCTGGCATAGGTGATAGGGAAATAAAGAAAAGGTTCTTCTTCATTTGCTTCTTACTTATAGAGAGGAATTTGTTGAGCATGTTAAGGAGAAAGGCAATATGAAATGATAGAGATGATGATCCTAAGGAAATACAGGAAATAACAACAGATTATAAACAATGGACTTCAGAGAAGTAGTGTTAAACTCAGAGAACTGGTAGTCAGGATCCCGTGCGAGGCGCAAGATTGGAGAATATGTAATCAGCTTAATATAGGAAAAATAATTAGACATTACATAGATAAACTAAATGTTTTCAACTCATCAGGGCCTGCTGATGTCTTCAGCTCATCAGGGCCTGCTGAGTTCTAGAATCCTCAAATGGCTAAAGTAATGGCAGAGCCATTGGCTATTATCAAAGAGGTCAGGCAAAGTCCCAAAAGACTAGAAAATGGCAAATATAATTCCCATCCTTTAAAAAGTGAAAAAAAGTTCTCATGGAATTACCAATCAATCTAACTTCCATAGAATCAGAGGAAAGTATAACAGCAGGGACCTCAAGAGGTCATATAGTCCAACCCCCTCCTCAAGGCAGGATCATCCCTATATAAACTGTAGTATAGGAGTATTTGTTTAACTATTTCTTAAAACTACATTAAAAAACATTGTCAACTAACAAGCATATTGCCTAAATCCACCAAGAACACCCTAACCTGCCAGAGGTAAAGCAGGGGGATGAGGGTGCTGTTAATATACTGCCTGAACAGGAAGTGGTTTCTAAAATACACCTGAGAGATCTAAGGAAGTGATCCATTCCCCCAGCTACAGAGGAAAGCTAAAATCCCTATAGTCCATGCTGATCTAAATGTGGTAATTGGTCTGAGCCTGAGGAGAGGGGGCAAAAAACTCTAACCAAGAAACTGGATTTTTTTAGTCTTAGGAGAAGTATTGACACACCCCCAAATCCCCAGCCTTGGCATCAGCCAACACCAATGCTTCTGACAAAAGTGAAAAAAAAAACTCTAATACCTGTAGCAACAGAAGGGGAAAAAAATCCATCCTGGCCCCATATAGCAACTAGCAAAGCCCACAAGCATGGGAAAACCCAAACACCCTCCACTTCGCTCTGCAACATGAGCGTTTCAATTACAACTCCACATATTGCACCATGAGCAACTGGTGTCATCTTAGTCACAGGTATGCGACCAGTCATCAACCGTGGGGGGTCCTCTTGTGGCCTATCTTACCAACAGTGGAGGGGGTCTGCTCCCTGGCTGGCACTTGCAGGGAGGGCACCAGCATTCCTGCCTACCCCCACCCACCCGCCTGTCACCTAAGCGGCAAGTGTGGCCAGTCAGGGGGTGCACCAGCCTTCTCAGGGGGTGCATATGCACCCCCATAACCCCCCTATGCATCGCCACTGTATTGCACACTTAACTGGATCCTATCCCCTCCATAAACTTATCTCAGTTCCTTTTGTAACTAAGACAATTTTGAAGCTCTGCTTCATTCTCTTACTGCTGAGCATGCATTTCCTCTGGACTCTAGAGCTCTTCTCATGCATGTTGGGGGAGGGGAGAGTGGGGCTGAGCTTCCAATCCTTGCTCTTCACAGCATACTCCAGGCATGCTTGCTCCTAAATCCTCTCTGCTTCTCCAACCTCTTCTTGAAAATGTCCAGTGCAGAAGATTCCACAACTTCCCTATGCAGTCTATTCCATTGCTCCACTGTTCTAACAATGAAGAAAACAATTGATATGTATGAATCTATAAGATAACAAAGGTATAAGCAACAGCCAACATTGATATGATAAAAGCAGAGCCTGTAAGGCAGAGCTAAAATGCTACCCAGTGCATCCACAGGTGGCGGATAGTGGAATAGCTTTCAGGGAAGGCTAGCTGTGAAATAAGCAGGGGTAACTGATGAATAAGCAGTCACAGAAGAATCAGCAGGAGCACTACCAGGATGTGTTGAGGACAGCAGATGGCAATTATTTCCCTCCTGAAAAGCCATATATATCCTTTGACAGTGCTGTAACATGGTGAATACAGGTCTCTGTACAGGCAAATGAAGGTTGCAGTGGAATGAGATCCCCAGTTGCCTTGTTCTCCTTGCCATTGGATCAAGGTCCTGTTCTGCCAAGAGCCATGTGGAAATTAATGTGCAGCACCTTCTCCATGATAAAAGAAGTCATGCACAGGTGTCTTCCATGAAAACAGCTTTTCCAGCACATTCCTCAAGCCCTTTGGCAACCAGCTAATGGTGAGGGGAGCAGGATTATGAAATCTGGAAGCTCCTAGTCATGAACTGGTATGAAGGTGGCTGTTATAAGAAGGTTGTCCTGCACTTGGCTGAGACAGGAGTGCAATTCAGCAGCTGTAACTGTGACTTAGCAGCCCTCTTCAGTATCTGCTCTGCTCACCACATATGAGGAGGGGATGGGAACAGGTGTCCTAAACATAGCCTGTCTGATACATTATTCTGTATTTCATCCTGATTGGATAACCGCATCCAATGGGATCACTTTTACTGTGATCAAAAATACCAATGAAGACGCACCATTATTTTTGGGACCAGGAATATTAGAACCCTAATGAACAACCCTAATAATGAATGCCTAGAGTGCCACACTGCAATTGTGAACTGACAACTCAGGCAACACAACATTCATGTAGCTGCACTGAGTGAGACACAGTGAGCAGGAGATGCATAGCTCACAGAACACAGAGGCACAGACTTTCTTCTGGAAGGGTAAACAGGAAGAAGAATGCTGACTTCACAGAGTTGGTTTTGCCTTAAAGAAATGTAATATATATAAACTATAACTGTTTTGATTGCTTATATTGCTTGATTGCTTATATTATTTTTTTTCTTTTTATATATTGAAATGATATTATTAGTGTTCTGAAATTAACCATCTATTTTAAATTTCTTATTGCTTAGCACAAATATATTTGATATATTAGTCTCATGATTCTAGACATATTTGACCTATTGGTCTCATGACTTTAGAACTTAAATTTAGTATATGGAAAATGCTTGTGTAAGGGTTTGCGCTATGTCTGGTGTATGTGGAAAGAGGTAATGAAAAAGTGAATGATGTATGTATGTGACAACATGAAGGAAGAAAGTCCTCTTGCAGAAGGTGAAAATAGCCTTTTGTGGTTTAACGGTTAAAGGCTGCAGTGACGTCGAGTCAGTAGTTAAAGATGACCAAATGCGAGATCATGCTTCACCCTGATGGCTGAAGACTGCAAGCAACGACCACCAAAGAGTGCAGACTACAAAGCCAGAAGATCATGTCCTACCAATCCCAGCCTGCCAATAGGACAAGGAGGATGACCTTTGCGTCTGACTCAGTGGAATCCATAGGCTTGTATGGACAGCAATCACTATAAAGAATGAACACGGCCATGGACATAGTCCTTCTAGACTTTAAGAAGGCCTTTGACACTGTTTCACACCCCATCCTCATCAATCAATTAAGCGACTGTGGCATTGATGCCTACACAGTTGGATGGGTAAAAAATTGGCTGATGGGGCGCACCCAGAGAGTAGTGGTGGACAGGTTGTACTCAACCTGGCGAGATGTGAGCAGTGGGGTACCTCAGGGCTCGGTCCTCGGGCCTGCACTGTTTAACATCTTCATCAGTGACTTGGACAAGGGGGTGGAAAGCACATTGTCCAAGTTTGCTGATGACACTAAGATGTGGGGCAAGGTGGACACACTTGAAGGGAGAGAGAGGCTGTAATTAGATTTAGACAGACTACAAACATGGGCCGATGAGAATAGGATGGAGTTTAACATAGATAAATGCAAGGTGCTGTACCTTGGGAGAAGGAATCCACAGCATACATACAGGCTGAGGAGTTCTCCTCTTGAAAGCACAGAGGCAGAATGGGATCTTGGAGTCATTATTGACTCCAAGATGAACATGAGCTGCCAATGCGAGACCCCAGCCAGCAAGGCCAGCCATACCTTGTCATGCATCCAAAGATGCATCTCAAGCCAGTCCAGAGAGGTGATTCTCCCCCTCTATGTGACTTTGTCAGGCTGCAATTGGAGTACTGCATCCATTACTGGGTGCCGCACTTTAAAAAGGATGTGGCCAGCCTGGAGAGGGTTCAGAGGAGGGCCACCCACTTGGTGAGAGGGCAACAGAACAGGCCCTATGAGGAGAGACTGAGGGACCTGAACCTGTTCAGCCTCAGCAAGAGGAGGCTGAGGGGAGACCTGGTGGCTGCCTACAAACTCATCAGGGGAGATCAACAGCAAATAGGTAGACTCCTTTTCTCCCCAGAACCACCTGGGATGATGAGGAACAATGATAATAAGCTGATGGAGAATAGATTTAGGTTAGAGATCAGAAGGCAATTGATTACAGTTAGGGTGGCCAAAATCTGGAACCAGCTTCCCAGGGAAGTGGTCCTCACCCCTACCTTGGGTAAATTCAAGAAGAGGTTGGATGATCACCTGTCTGGGGTCTTGTAAATCCAGCATTCATTTGTGCCTGTGACAGGGGGTCAGGCTAGATGATCTGGTCAGGTCCCTCCTGACCCTAGCTACTATGAAACTATGAAAGACAAAGACAAGGCTTTGGGTCTTTTTCACCTGCAATAAGGAGTTTTGGGCACATCCACCAAGTCCTAACTCCATTTCTCATGGTCAGTCTGGCCAGCAACCAGACTGACCTGAGCAACTTTAGAACTTGTTAACACCTTAACCTTTGCAGGACTGTTTAACCATCTGTGTGTGCATCCTTGTCTCTTTTGTATGAATTAATGAATGAATGAGTATGCATGGTAATGAGTGAAGCAGACTACCTTACTGTTCTTTATTATTTTCATGTTGCATGTTTTATGTCTTATGCTCCAATAAATGCGGTGCTGTGCCTTATCCCTGGATAAGATTCCTGCTTGTTTTTAATTTACACTGTACACCTATGTGCGCAACAGAATGAACTCATAAATCAACTCAATGAGTTTCCTATCAGAATTAATGAGCACCTCATGACTGTATCTTAAACTGGTGGAGAGCCAATATGCCATGTCATCAGCACATATGCCTTAACTCTTGATACCACTAATGAAACCAAGGGGGATTTCTACACCAAACTTGACCAACTCCTTTTTGACATTCTGGAGGGAGACAGACCTATTCTTCTTGGTGATTTCAGTGCCAGAGTCGGAAGGGACTCTAACCTCTGGAATGGAACTATGGCAAGGAAGGAATAGGAAAGGCCAACTCCAGTGGCATCCTTCCCTTGACCAAATGCACAGAACATGGACTTACCATCACCAAAACCCTGTTCCACCAGAAAAAATAGGCACAATACATCATTGCAACACCCACGACTTAAGCATTGACACCTGATGAAGTATGTTATAATCTGTGTCCAGGATTGTAAAGATGTTTGCATCACCCAAGGTATGCTAGGAGCTAATGATTGCTGGCCTGATCACCGACTCATCAACTTGGTTATGTCACTCAAACTGGCTCACAAATGATGGCTGCAGCAGAAGCAATGCCAGTGGAAGATCAATGTTGAAGGACTGGAGGACCCAAGTAAGTGAGACCTCCTCCACCAGTGCCTCAACAAAAAAATGGTGAATTCCAATCAACAACAGTGGGAGAATGTCACCAGCATGTGTCGTGCCCTCAAAACCACCATCATTGGTGCCTGTGAAGAGACAAATGGATTCTCTACCAGGAAACATCAAAAATGATTTGATGAGGGCTCACATCCCAGGAGCCACTCATAGTGCAGCCTTGGCTCCCCACCACTGGGCTGTGCTCTGAGCCTTTTGTTTCATTTTGATTTTGCTGTTTCTAGCTTGAAATGCATCAAAACAGCTTTGAAACAAAACACTAGTTGAAATTTCACACAGCCCTAAAACACCTCCAAGCTGGAGTCTGTTGATCCCAGATAAGCCTCACAACCATCTTTAGACACTCAGATGAGATAATCATAGAAGGCAATCATCCTCAACTGAAAGGGATGGTACACAGAAACAGATGTGGTTCTTGTGAGCTAGGCTGGGCTTTCCATGGATACAATGGGAAAATTAGGGGCTTTAGAGATGTAATTGGGACATACATAAGTCTGAGATAGGTGACAAGGTAAGTCAGAGGTACGTTGGAGGTCCTGAAAGTTGTACATTGATTTCATTTTCTGCTTTTTCAGCCAGAAAACATGAGTAGCTACAAAAATGACATAAGCACCACTTTATTCTGAGAAGTTTGAGAAAAGTTGCCTAAGTGATGGCAGACACAACCCATGGAGGTGGGCAGGCAGGCACGACTTGTTGGGGGAGGGGAACAGACAGGATCCATGGTGGGGCAGGCATGAGCTGCAAGGAGTGGAGGGGTAGGCATGACCCATGGGTGGGGTGGATGGGGCTAGCACAATCTGTAAGTGGAGGAAGGGCAAGCATGATACAAAAGGGGTCGAAAAGGGGAAGCAAGTATGACCTATGGGTGGGGAGCAGGCAGGACCCATGGGATGGGTGGGGGAACAGGTGCAACCTGTGTGGGGGTGGGGAGACAGGCATGACCTGAGGGTGGGGTGGTTG
>NW_017729032.1:41857939-41861078 GCF_001723915.1 Gavialis gangeticus
GCTGGCAACGTCACACACCATACATGGGGAAAGGGGGTGGGGCCAAGGGGGCAGGACTTCCGGTCCCGCCCACCTGTCACATTTGCATTCAAGGGTGGAGAGCCTATATACTACTCATGAGCTTTCACCAATAACAACTTACTTCATCAAATGCTATGAATCAGAAGACAGAGCACTTAAATATATATTGAAAGATCATTTCTATATTTGAATTTGTATTGGACCAAAGACAGCATGGATGACAATACTGACTAAGACAGAGGAACTCTTAATATGAATTACCAAAGCTGTGGGGAAAGCATACCTTTGAAAGCTAGTTAGCTATGCTACTCTGAAGTCAAAAATAAGGCAGAGTAGGGTTGGATCTTAAACAGTAAGTTGATAAGTCTTTAAGATGTCCCTCTGCCCTTCTTTATACCCTTGAAAGAAAGGGGAGAGAGAACAAATTGTGAGAGTGGCTACAGATCCAAGTAGTAAGGTAATAAAAATAATTTAAAGTTCTAAACAAAACAGTACTTTCAACTGGAAAAGAAATGGAATTTTGAAAATATTTAAATGGGGATATTTCAACTTTTCTCCTACAATTTTTTAAAACCAAAAATTGTATCACCCTTCCTTGTGAACACATTTGATTTTGAAAAGTAAACATTTCCTGATTAAAAAATACTTCTAATAAAAAAACCCTAACCAGCAATATGATTACTATTAGCCTTGATATCTATTCCAGAGTATCAAAAGCTACATTATCTAAGACCATACACTATTCACTTCCACAGGCGGTTCTGAAAAATCTGCTTGAAACAGGTAAAGAATACTTACAAGATTTTTAGCTGAGGGAATGTATGTGGACATGTTTCTTGCATGGACTTGAACTCATGGAAATAGAGCTTTCAAAAGGCAGGGAAGAATGAAATAGTAGAGATGAATGGGGAACAGAGATGGAGCTGTTGCTTGTGCATTTATATGTCTTTTATAACTAATTAGTCCTACTTTGTTTGGAAAGGCTTTGAAGTTTCTGACTCTTTTTCTTGCCCAGATGGCAATCTTGTGGTCTTTTTTAAATAGCAGCTCATCAGCTTTTAAGAATAAAGAAATATATACTTCCCTTGATTATATGAAATTGTAATCTTAGTTACACAAATTCATTTGATATTCAGAGAGTTTAATTACTTTATTGATTGCCATCTGGATAGATGTTCTGAGCTGCCAGTACTCTGTGGAATCTATTTTTTCCAATTTTCAACTTTAGAGTATACTTTGAATGCCCTGTCATCTTATTCCATATACAAATTATAATAAACATTTCAGTATATAGAATGTTTTACTTCTTCAATTTTTACTTAGATTTACTTCGGCAAAAATTCCACTGGCAACACTTTTGCCCGATTAGCTGGTTAGTAATATTCATGCCTCTCTTAGGATCATTCAAAAGCTGAAGCTAGCACAAAATGCTGCAAATTGCTCATAAAATTGAATATGTTAGACCAGTGGTCTGTTATCTGCAGATTTTTTATTAAGCTTGTAGGTAGAATTTAAGTTTTTAGTAGGGGTATCTGCACATGTGCTTTAATGCACAGCAGGCTATTTTACTGCATATTAAAGTGTCATGTAAAAAATTGTCATCATTGACCACAAGAACATAATGACCCTCAAGTCTCTTCCTTCCATAGTGCTAGCTAGCATAGCACTGCCAAACCTATAACGATGCTGCAGGTTTTTCTTCCCAAGGTGGAGAACCTTGTATTTTTCGGTGTTAAACACCATCAGGTTCTTGTCCGCCCATTTGCTGAGCCTATCCAGATCAGGCTGGATCACCCGCCTGTCTTCTGGTGTGGATGCTTTGCCCAAAGTTTGGTGCCATCGGCGAACTTGGCCAGTCTGCTTCTGACTCCAATGTCCACATCATTAATGAAGATGTTGAACAATATGGGTCCAAAGACAGAGCCTTGGGGGACCCCACTGGTCACAGGACACCATGATGATTGACTTCCATCAATTACTACCCTCTGGGTCTGACCACGGAGCCAATTCCCCGTCCACGATCAAGGCATGGCAGGTGAGAAGGCAGGTGGTTGGCCCATAACAGGAGGGCTGAGCCACTGATAGACAGACTCTAGTAGAGGTGCATAGGCAATTTTTATAAGTAGTTAAGATATATCTTTTTATCATTTCAGTTTAATGTTGCCTTTTCAAGCAGGGGTCACCTTTTAATTTTGAGTGAATGTGTGCCATTTCAGACATTCAAAATGAGGCTGTGTTATGTTGTTCACTCCCCATTTTGAATCTGAAACCATGAAATACGAATCCTCAGCTTTTGGAAACCTTGGCTGATTAAAATTTAAATACATGAATAAGTCTTTACATAATGAGGGCAATTAATGAGATAAGATGCTCAATAACTCATCAAGGACTCACAAGTTTCTTATCAATGATCTGGTAGAAAATATACTATTATTGCTGGTAAAGACAGAAGTCAATAGAAAAAGAGGTGAAAAGGTACTTAATTATAAGGGACCCTGGTTATCTCAGTTTTAAAATCCCAAATTATCTGACTAAAAATCATATATTATCAGATTAAAAAACTAAAATTCTGTGTTTTTCTGTGATTAAAATGAAACACAATGTTTTATTGATATATTTACAATTTTGAAGTAATTTGGAAGCCTACAAGTGCCTCAATCATTATAATAAAATACATAATAACTACCTATATATTTTGGTGTTTACTTTTGGTTTTTTAACGTGGAAAATTGGAGGTCTCCCTGTCCCTTTCACTCACCAGGACACAGTTGCAGCTGCAGCAGTCCCCCACCCCAGCTGCTTTGTGGTGCTGAGCAGCCCTGATTTGCCAGTGCCCTGCCTTTGCCCCTACCATTGCCCTTCACTCCCAAGCCACAGTCCCCACTCCCCCCCAGTGTTGCCAGTGCTCCTCACTCCTGATCCATGCCATTCCCCTCATACCCAAACCACAGCTTCTCCAGTGCCCTTCACTCCTGCCCTGCCCCCTGGCCCTGCTATTGCCCCATACTCCTGATCTGCTGCAACCCTACCCCCAGGCCTCAGCCCCCAAGTATGTGAAGGAGGGATCAAGTGTGTGGGGAAGTGGGGATGTGTGCACAGGCAATGCATCATGAGGGTG
>NW_017729032.1:41866078-41866698 GCF_001723915.1 Gavialis gangeticus
GTGCCCTGCCTTTGCCCCTACCATTGCCCTTCCCTCCCAAGCCACAGTCCCCACTCCCCCCCAGTGTTGCCAGTGCTCCTCACTCCTGATCCATGCCATTCCCCTCATACCCAAACCACAGCTTCTCCAGTGCCCTTCACTCCTGCCCTGCCCCCTGGCCCTGCTATTGCCCCATACTCCTGATCTGCTGCAACCCTACCCCCAGGCCTCAGCCCCCAAGTATGTGAAGGAGGGATCAAGTGTGTGGGGAAGTGGGGATGTGTGCACAGGCAATGCATCATGAGGGTGGGGTTGGACAAGTGACACAGCTTGGGGTTGGGGGCATGTGCAGTTACAGTGGGGCATGAGGTACAGGTCTGCAGCGGGGCTGAACCAACATCAGGCAGAAGCCACCTCCATGGTTCAGCCAGTGGGACCTGGCACAGGAGGGAGCTGCAGGACCATGCCCTGCTGTGAGTGCAGAAATCTGAGGGGGACACCTGCCCCATTGCTGTATCTCCTGTGCCCCTTCCCCATTGACTTACCTGGAGGGAGCTGCAGGAACTGCTTTCCATCACACTGCCTGACTGCCACATGCCTGTGTGCATGCACACATGCACATGGCACACCCCACCCCTGCG
>NW_017729032.1:41871698-41876752 GCF_001723915.1 Gavialis gangeticus
GCCCCATTGCTGTATCTCCTGTGCCCCTTCCCCATTGACTTACCTGGAGGGAGCTGCAGGAACTGCTTTCCATCACACTGCCTGACTGCCACATGCCTGTGTGCATGCACACATGCACATGGCACACCCCACCCCTGCGTCCTGCTTCCCACCAGCCCCAAGCAGCCCCTTGCAGGCTAAAACTCTACCAGCCTGCAAAAGGAGACCCGTGGTTTCTTGGATTTTTCCCTTTTAAAGGAGAACATCCATGTTTTTTCACATTTTTTCATGGTCAATGGCAAACCTGGCTCCCTGATTATAAGGCATTGTTCAGGTGGACAGAGTAATCTGGATCAATAAATAAGCTGGGTTCATTTTATAAATGAGCTTTAATATATCAAAGTTCAAGGTCATACTTCTATTAATAAAGAATATAGGCTTGCATCTTGGAATATAATGACTCTGAGTAGGCCATGTTGATTAGTGGCCATGTTGAATCACCAGCTAAACATGAGATTTCAATGCAATCTGGTTCCTAACAGCCAAATATTGAATAGGGGTAGGAAGGTGGCATATGGAATTTATGAAACAATTTCTTTTCAACAGTATGTCCAATTGACATTATTTTAAAATGTTAAGAAATGGCCAAGATTTAGGGCCTTTCACACATTCACTTGCAACAATTGCAATCACTGGAATATTATGCTGTATTAAAGTTGGTACATGTTAGGGTGGTGTCACACATTAATTTGCAACAGTTTCAAATCTTTGGAATGTAGTGACCTATTAAAGTTAGTAGGTGTTAGAAGATAACCCTCACCTGGAGATAACCCACAGCTTTGTAGTCCAGGAGAGCACTTAATAGGTACTAGACTGTTTGAAGGTGAATCTGCTTGTGTTTTAACTGCACTTTTCAAGTGTTAAATTGAATATGTATCACCACTTGTCACCTCTGACACCACCTTTAGGCAAGAGTCACAAGAGTGATCCACAGACTGGCAAACTGCTTTCACCAAGAGACTAAGGAGTTAAATCAATATTTTGGCTGTCAAAGACAAAGTTTTGAAATAACTATAATAGTTGATAAATACCAACCTGTTTGGCAAAATTTCTGTTGCCAAACTGCTCCTTATGCAAGCAGCCAAAGCCATAACATGAGCTAGTGCCTGAAATCTGAAGCTAGACAAATTCAGACTAGAAATACACTGACTGTAATTACCAGGGATTCTGGTTTTCTCTGATTTAAAAAAAATCCGCAATTTTTGGATGTATAAAAGTAACCCAAAATCCACATTTTTCCATAAGCAAGACGAAACATAATTTTGATCATGGAAAAATATAAGATATAGATATATACATAGTGGTGTTTCATTTTGATTATGAAAAAATGTGGAGTTTGAGTTACATTTTAAATCTGAAAATTGGGGATTTTTTAATAAGAGAAAACAAGGATCCCTGGTAATTAGTTAGATGCAGGGGATTATTTTAGTTGATCCTGCATCAGCTGAAATCTTTAAATCAAGCCTGGCAATCCATCTACAAGCTGTGTTATGTTGAACAGAAGTTATGTGTTTGGGTCTTTAAATCAAGATTGAAAACCATCTAAAAATGTGTTAAATTGAACAGAAGCTATGCATTTGGCCATGGGCTCATGTAACAACTGAACTATTCAAAAATGTTACCGATTGAGAACCAGTACACCATTGTGCAGCATGGTACATATACACATGACAAATGAACTGTTCCCAAAAGTCATTGAATGGGTACTAGTTCATAATTATGCATGAACTAGTGTAGCTCCAACACCAGGGATGAAAATGAGCTCCCAGCCCAGCATGCTTCATGGTGCATGAAAGGGAGGGAGCACTTGCATTAATGCTGGGGAGCCCAGGATGGGCAGTACTTGAACCCACAGTTTGGGATTCCCATGAACCAGGGAGGGGCATGAGGAGGAGCTGTGGTGAAGTAGGGAGTAAGGACACAGCTGGTTGTTAGAAAAAGAGCTTTTATTGACGAATCACAGCAAGTGAGCTCATTGATAAAAAGAGCCAAAAAAGGGGTGTGTCTAGACGAGCACAGTCATGCAGTATGTGGTGCCACAGACACATCTGTGGCACTACATACCGCATATTCAGCTGTACTCCATGCTGCAAGGGAGCAGCACAGAGGGGGTGGGGTTGATCCCTGAATATCCAAGGTGTGCTGCTGCTAGTTGTCCCTGGAGAACCAAACATCCACAACATGTGTGGACATAGCCCAGGAGAACAAAAACAGGAGCGTAAAATTCTGGCCACATACCAGCGTACCCAGTTACAGCAGTGGGGGAGGACTGACCAGATGTGTCATAGAAGTCTTGGTCTCTACATGTAACTCTGAACTGGCTCATAGTAAAACAATTCAAAAGAGTACTTGCTTTCCTAGGTACACTTTTAAATTGCATAAAAAGACTTGTATGTTTGTCCACCTAAGTGTTCATGTCTATACCATTTGATGCAGAAATTACTGAGATACTGAAAGAGAGACTAAAGTATCTTAAATGATATCTTGTAGCCATAAAAGTTAAGATGAAAGCAAAGCTTTATCAATTATTATTAACTTGTTCATTTCAATAATTAGGGAGTTAATATTTTAAGGGTATATAACAGTATCATGAATTCATTTTATTACTTGATTATTTATATATATTATCTAATACATGGTTTGACTAATATATGGCTAGATCCATATTTGCACCATCTGCCACCTACTAGAATATTTCATATAAATTACAGTCTTAATTGCATGCCACTTGGTACTATAATGATCCTAAATTAGGATCATTTTCTCAAATGGCATATATGTAAGTCAGCATTCATTTGGATTCAGTACTCTGTAGGTCATCATATTATTTCAACAATTACTTGGGGGGGGGGGAATGATCACTTGCACTTAGAGAGAGTGCATTGATTTAATTGTTCAACATTTTTTAAACTTTTTCTTTCATTCTTGCAATATTCCAAGAGTAGAAAAAACCTTTTCTCTTGTAATCCATATCTAAAGGATACGAAGAATATTTTTCTATTTAGCATAACTTTAGTTCAGTGATTCTGAACCAGGATGCCAGGGTACCCTGGGTGCCACCAGATCTTTTGAAAGGTGCTGTCAGGTGTGACAATCCTCCATGTCCACTGCCAGGCCCTTTTACAAGGAGGTAAACTCTGTAATTTATAAATAGATTTTCAAATTGCATGCCACTAAATCCACAGAAGTTATGGAGGAGTGCCTCAAGTCTAATGAGGAGTGTCTCAAATCCCAAAAGTTTGAGAACCACTGGTTTAGTTCAACAAAACTAACTGGGAGAGGCTAAAACCATTGAAACCTTTGTTTCACGAGATTTGGTTCCTTTTTTTTCATAGCTTGCAAATGGAAATACAACTCACTGGGCTTGAAATCAGAGTATTACTGAAATCAATGGGACTTTCGTCATTGATTGCAATGGGAGCAAGATTAGGTCACTGATGAGAAAATGGTAATTGCATCTTTTGCTCAGCTCATGCCAGAGACACTTTGGAGCTATTAGGCAAGTGATCCATTTTTGACCAGGACTAACCTCAGGTACCATTTACATCTGAGGCTAACACAAAACTCACAGATGAAACAAAGAATCAATTGGAACTGCAGTAGATTAGGTAATTCATTTTTATAAAAAATCCAAAGTAGTTTCATTTCAGCTACGAGCTCTAAGGAAGCAGGACAGGCTTATGTTCTGGAATCTATTTTTCCTTTTTCTTTGCAAACTTCCCCTATTCTTTGTGATAAAAATAACATGTCATATGGCACAGTTCAGATTAGAAGACAGCCCTTTTAAATTTTTTGGGAGAAGTAAAAGCTTCTTAAAATCAACCCATTTCTTTGCTATTGTTATTATAGTGTAGATGAATTCATACACTAAAAGGTTAGAAGAAAGGTCTGCTTGGGAATATTTTTACTGGACCAGCTTCATAGTTGGGAGACAGAGACAAGCTTTTAGGCATAAAATGGCTTTCTGCTGGTCTGGGAAAGAATCAGATACAGCCTAAGTTAAATAGCAGATAGGATAGTTACTTTAGTTTAACTTCATTATGTAAATTAAAGTAGTCATGTAAAGAAGGGGAAGAGGGCAGTAAGCCTGTGAAGCCAAGGGAACTTATCAAAAGAAGCAACAAACCAAGCAAAAAGCAATTGAAATAGCTAAACCTAATTATGTAAAACAATAAGACAATTTAAAGGGGACAGGATAATTATTTCCCATGGAGTATAGAGAGATTAGCAAAGAAACCAGGAAAATTGTAGTAAAAAAATCTGTTTGGTATTGCACGATAAAAATGGCATGAAAGATTACTAAGGTGGATTGATATAAGCCTTGTACATCTTGTGGATTTATGTTGAGCAGGGGAAACAATGGCAAAACAACTTAAAGGACTGAAAATGTGTGTGCCCTTCACCAAATAAACACTTATTTGATAAACACTCAAAAGTCAAGTTGGGGACTGAAAGGTTTACTACTGCTAATAAAAGCCTGAGACTCAGAGAAATTTAGAGAGAGAGAGAGAGAAAGGGAGAGATGAGAAGCAATTAAACATTATTTTTAATGTGTTTATAGCCACGGTATAAGAAATTGTCCTGCAAGAATGCCAGAGCCATAGCAAACTTAAGAGAGAAGGCAGAACTCTTTAACAAGTTCTTTGCCTCCATGTTCCTGTCTGCTGACAATGGGGTACTCTCGGGTGACAGCATAGAGAGGCCCAGGAAGAATGCGAGTCCCCCGACTGTTAGTTCAGACCTAGTCAAGAATTACCTGGAGGGCTTAGATGTATCCAAGTCGGTGGGCCCGGATGACCTTCATCCGCGGGTGCTGAGGGAATTGGCTGGTGTCATTGCAGAGCCATTAGCACAGCTGTTTGAGGACTCCGGGTGCTCGGGCCAAGTCCCTGAGGACTGGAAAAGGGCCAATGTGGTCCCTATTTTCAAGAAGGGGAGGAAGGAAGAGCCTGGCAACTACAGGCCAGTCAGCCTCACTTCTATCCTGGGGAAGGTCTTTGAAAAAATTATCAAGG
>NW_017729032.1:41877045-41881703 GCF_001723915.1 Gavialis gangeticus
AGGTTTAGGTTAGATATTAGGAAGAACTACTTCACTGTAAGGGTGGCCAGAGTCTGGAATAGGCTTCCCAGAGAGGTGGTGCTCTCACCTTCCCTGGAAATCTTCAAAAGGAGACTGGATAGGCACATGGCTGGGGTATTATGACCCCTCCTACCCCCAGTGCTCATTCCTGCCCATGGCGGGGGGTCGGACTCGATGATCTGTCTAGGTCCCTTCTGACTCATTGATTCTATGATTCTATGATAATAATAAAATTGTAGAAAAGTAGAGCTAGAAAAACCTTTGGGAGGCTATCTAGTCCATCCTCCTGCTAAAGGCAGAATGATACCTACCCAAGCTATCCTAGACATGTGGTCTAAGACACTCAAAAAAGGAAGTGAACGTTTCCTTGTGAGTTATTCACAAAATCTTTTCATGTATAACTACCACTCACAATGCCTGAAACAATGAAAATACCCAAATTTACCACAGATAAAGCAGGGGGGATGATGACATTGTCAATGTCCTGCACAGCAAGGGCAGGAAATAGTTGCTAAAACACACTCAAGAGATCATATTGATAGATTTCATTAGGGTCTTTACATGCTTTGGTGGTGGTTGGAGGGGTGCTTTAATTAGAGCAGCTCTCTGAAGCCACTCTAATTAAAACACCCACAGCATCTCGTGTATTCAGCACCCCATGCTTTAGGATCATGGCGGGGGCACTTTAACTAAAGCTTGTTCAATGCCAAATACACAGGACACCAAGCATGCTAATTATGCACTCCAGTAGACTCGATTTGAGTCTGCTCCAACACACAGTAATTACAGTGCATCAGAGCAGGCATTCTGCACATCTACAGGCACCCCATAATTCTAGCACAGGGAACCATATTTCTAAGACAGGAAAGCATGATATTAGCAAAACTAAGGAATTTTTCCCAAATTACTATATGAACATTTAAATAGGAAGCAAAGTTACCAGTGTGTTGGATGGGGCACAGAAGATGAGGAGATTAGAAATGTACTTGGTCTAGAAAGCCATATGGACAAAGCCATATGGACATACCTATGTATGTATACAGCCTGACTTACAAGTCAAGAGCCTAATGTTAAAAGTTCTAGTATTTCACTTGATGCATTTTTTGCAGGTATTACCATAGGCCCCTAAACCTGATCAAACTGAATTGCTCTCCCATTCAAAGGCACCTAGATTTTAGGTACTGTGATGCCTAAACAAGCATGTCTGAATCTGAATTGGATTTGGCCCAAAGTCCCACTGAAAGTCAATAAGATAGTTAGTAGGTGCTTTTGAAAACTTTATCCATTTTTGTCACAAACAACACCATAGTGAATGCAACTGAAGTTAGACAACATATGCCATCATTGTGTCCATCTACAAATTAACATGATCAAAGCTTATCCTTAGGCCTTGTAATGAAAGAAAAATATAGATAATTAGCTGAAACCTACAAAACATTTGTGATTAAATTTTTATTGCAAAAGTATTTCTTTAAATACAGGATTTTTAATTATCCTTTGACCAAATACCTTAATGGAATCAAAACTTCTTACCCTTAAAAAGGCTCCATAAAGCTGTCCATGTGTAAACATTGGCTTAGGAATATAAATGCATATTTTGTCAGTCTGAACTTGTGACTTGTTTATAGTCATAAAATAAGAGGGCCCTCGTACATGTGACTAAGGGTCCTTGTACACGTGAGGAAACTGCCCCTCTTAGTGGCTTAATTGCCCTTTTTAATGATCAAATTGTGTAACAGTGTACACATTTGGCAGCATGTTATGATTAAAATTCATAACAGTGTACACATTTGGCAGCGTATTTAGATTTAAATGCCTTTTGTATGTAACAAACTAAAACACGTCCCATGTATTTCAGTTTATTACATAAAAAATTAACAGCAATGTTCCTCACGTGTACAAGGGCTCTATCCATAGAAAGTGGCAGGGACAGTGCACATGGCACTGGAAGCCTGGGCATGGTTGGGAAAGCTCCGGCTTGGTGGGCTTCCAGTACCCTGTGCACTATTCCTGCTGCTTTCTCTGACTGCCAGCACACCCAGGCACCCTCCTACCACCTTTCTAGGAAAGCCAGCCCATTCCCAGGCAATCCCAGGTAGTGGGAAGGTAGTGGGAACAGTGCAGGGGTGCTGGAAGCCTGCCAAGCCCAAGCTTCCCCAAGCATGCCCAGACTTCCAGCACCCTGTTATGTCCTGTGGGTGCTGCCTGAGAGTTGGAGCTTCACCTATGCTGCTAGCACCCTACTCGGGCAGCCCCAAGAAGTACCACCACCACTGAGGGAAGCACTTCCCCTCCCCACCCCAACCACAGCTCAGGGGCTGCACAGCCTGGCAGCAGCTCACATACACAGACTCCACCGAGGGGGAAAAAAAAAAGCAGAGAAGGCCCTGATCTTTTTTTCTCTCTCCCGGAGCCTGCCTGGATCTCCCACAGCCAGGGAGAGAGCTGTTGGCAGGTCGCACAGCCCCTGAACTGTGGTGTCCCTGGTGCTTCTCTTGACAGCAGTGGCATCCCTTGGGCAGCACCCACCCACTGGCACCCCACCCAGGTGGTCCCGCAGGGCATCACTGCAATGGAGGGAACCACCGGGGCTCCCCAGGACTCAGGGCCTGTTGGCAGCTTGCCCCCCATCTGTGGGAGAGGCAGGCAAGCTTTGGGGGGGATGGGAAAGGTTTCGATCTCTCACTGTTTTTTTTCCCCCTTCTTTCGGCAGAGCCTGCCTTTTCTGCAACAGGAGGCCTTAGTGCTTCATTCTAGTTCTGACTTGCTTGCATATGTGTTTGAAATGCCTCAGGATCTATAATAATAACACACATTCTCTGTCCAGAGCACTCTGATGGGTTGTTTCAATAAGTATTGTGATTGGCTTCCAAGACAACCTATCTGAGTGCTCTGGAAAGACAATAAGCCTATTATTTTTATAGATTAATCTATTACATTAAAATAATGTATTCTAGATATAAAAAGTTATAAAAATATTCACACAGTTCAAAGCCTATTGTGGCAGTACACCATTGGGTGCCTGCACTTTAAGGTAAGCGAAAGGGGCCAGGGCAATGCTGTGATTAGGGGGCCAATACACACATCTACAGGAGGCCTAATGCCTCTACACAAATGCTCATAGTATGGGAAACAAGCAGGAGGAACTCACCCTCCTGCTAGCTGACACCGACCCGGACATAGTGGGGATCACTGAAACGTGGTGGAACTCAACGCATGACTGGGCGGTGAATGTCAAGGGCTATAGGTTGTACAGGAGGGACAGGATAAGAAGGAAAGGTGGGGGCGTGGCACTCTATATTAAGGAGTAATACCCATCCTCGTCAATTAACAAAGAATCAGAGGACGGGCACTCTGAAGTGCTTTGGGTTAGAATATAAGGCAGTTGAGGGGAAAGAGACTTAACAGTGGGGGTCTACTACAGACCTCCCAACCAAGGAGAAGAGCTCAACCAGGAATTCTTAGGTCAGCTCATGGAGGTAGTGAAGTCTAAGGATGTGGTAGTCATGGGGGACCTGAACTTCCCGGACATCTGCTGGGAAGAGCAGTCAGCCAGATCTGACCACTCACGTGGTTTCTTAGCCAGAATGCAGGACCTCCATCTAACCCAGGAGGTGCACAGCCCCACCAGGGGAGATGCCTTGTTGGACCTGGTGTTGGCCACAGGAGACTACCTGGTGAGGGGGCTGCAGGTGCTCAACCACCTGGGCGACAGTGATCATCGCCTGCTGGAATTCACCATCCAGTGAAAGGTGGCAAAGGCCTGCAGCAAAGCAGCAGCCCTAGATTTCAGGAGGGTGGACTTCAATGAGCTAAGGAGAATAGTTGGGGAAGCACTGAGGTCCCGGAGGGGAGGGGAGGGGAGCCAGGTGTCCAGGGAGAGTGGTCGCTCCTTAAAGAGATGATCCTCCAAACCCAAAGAGAGGTAATCCCAACACAGATCAAAGGGAGCATGAGGGCACACAAGCCCCCATGGCTCACCAAAAGCATCTGGGAATGTCTCCTAGCAAAAGGGGAGGCGTACACCCAATGGAAAGGAGGGGCCATCACCAGGGATGACTATACTGCAGTTGCTCGGGGATGTAGCGGGGCAGTCAGGAAGGCCAAGGCAGATATGAAACTGGGACTAGCTTCCCGGATTAAGGACAATAAGAAGTCCTTTTTTAAATACATAGGGGGTAAAAAGAAGCTTCCAGGTAATGTGGGGCCCCTGCAGGACACGTTCGGAAATTTGGTCGTCACACCAGATGGCAAAGCCAACATATTTAGCGATTTCTTTGCCTCCATTTTCCTAAGCAGGGCCCGGAACAGTCACACACCCCCTTGGGCCCCCCCTCAGGCCCCAGGGGAGGCATACCTAGGACAAGGGTTAGTGAGGAACTAGATAGGGAATCTTCTGGGGGGACTGAATGTATTCAAGTCAGCTGTTCTGAACAATCTCCACCCTAGAGTACTGAGGGAATTAGCTAAGGTCATTGCAGGACCCCTGGCACGGCTTTACGAGCATTCGTGGTGCTCTGCTGTGGTGCCAGAGGACTGGAAGAGGGTCAATGTGGTTCCCATCTTCAAAAAAGGGAGGAAGGAGGACCCGGGAAACTATAGGCCAGTTAGTCTTACCTCAATCCTGGGCAAACTTT
>NW_017729032.1:41886703-41914746 GCF_001723915.1 Gavialis gangeticus
ACCAACTTCCAAGAGAAGTGGTGCTGGCTCCTACCCTGGGGGTCTGTAAGAGGAGGCTAGGTGTACACCTTGCTGGGGTCGTTTGACCCCAGTACTCTTTCCTGCCATGGCAGGGGGTCAGACTAGATGATCTACTCAGGTCCCTTCTGACCCTAGAAACTATGAAACTATGAAACTATAAGGACTGGAGGCAGGCAGCCAACAAGTCCTTGATTAGGGCCACCATTTTAGGACCCAGCTCACACAGGTTGGGGCAGCAGTTTGCAAAGTAACATCTTCCAGCTGAGCTACTGCTTGAGGAACGTCTTGGAGGTAAGGGCAGGATCTATGGAGATGGTAAGAGGCTCCTGGTCCTAAGCATGACCTGAAACTTCACCCTGTTGTGGAAGGGGGGTCTGGTGGCACTGCCTGTGGCAAGACAGCCCCCAAGAAATACTAGACCAGTTACCCGCTCTGGTGGAAGGTGGGTAGGTGCCCTTAACCCCAGCCCCAACCATCTGGGAGGTAATTGTGAGGATTGTGAGTACAATGTGGGACAGGCATGCTAACAAAGAGGCAACTGAGCCCAGCATCTAAGACCCCAGAGGCCTCAAGAGGGGGTAGTACTAGTGTGGAGGCCTACTCAGAGTAGGGTTCAAAAAGGTACTTAAAGGACTGTGCATGTGTGGGGTGCAGAGTATGGCTGCTGAGGGTGGCTTGAAAGGTTGCACCAGGGGGTACTAAATAGAGCTGCAAGGGCAGCTTGAAGGGCAGTACATGGACCAGCCCCATAAATGAGATGAGGATCAAGTTGCCCAGTGTGGGGCTAGGGGTAGAAGCAGCCCAGTGTTTGGTATACGGACATGGCGATGTAGAGTAGGGGAGCATGAGCAAACCGAAGGTGCTGTGTGTGCTGTGCCACAGTGAGCGTAGTGAAGCCTGATGGCCCAAAGGGGTTGCTCAAGGGAGCAGGGCAGTTGAGAGTGGCCCAGTGGTGGGCAGAGTGTGAGAGGCCCCTGTGAGAGTGGGGAGGAGTGAATGTGAGTGTATAAGAGGCCCAACAGTGGACTCAGTTTGTCCCAGCCTGAAGCTGGGGAGCAATAATAATCTGGATGCCATCTGCGAGGCATGGGCCACAGTGTAGGGAAGGTACAGAGCCATGGATAGCACCCCCTGGTATCGGGGTAGTAAATGGGAAGCCTCCCGCTTAATATATCAGAGTGATATTCAAGACATGGCAGGTGAGTCAGGGCAGACTGCCCTAGGCAGCTGAGCAGTCTAACTCAAGATCTAGCCCCAGGTAGGCCCCCTGTCACACCTATGTACCATATAAGTTCGATTTAAATTATCAGAATAGGTTGGAATTTTTCAGAGGGGTTTGAATTTACCCAGAAACATTTTAACAGAGATTTAATTAGGATTAAAGCTGTAAATAGAGAAATATACACCAGGCCTAATTAAAAGGAGTGTTCATCTTGCTTCGATGGTGGTCTAACTGAAAACAAGTTTTACAGACCAATTAAAAAATGATAACTTTACTTTTACAAGATTCAGGTTGGACTTAAAAAATTCAATCAGTATTTCAAATAAAATAATGTGAGTTTCTGAAAGAATTAGATACACATTGAAGAGCACGAAATCTTCTAAAAGACTAAAAGTGCGTGCGCATTATGTAATTCCTTAAATGTCAAGATAATCCTGCCATGTTGATGTGTGCAGGAGAATGCTACTATCTCTTTTTTCTGTGCTCACTTTTTTCTTGAATGGCTCAATAATATCTAACTTCTGTGAGCAAATGTGCTCGCTTAGTCACAGGACAATTCACAGGACATAATATTATATCTGACAGTGGACAGAATGAATTTTTCAGATGGGCAATCATATTGTAAATAGAATTATCAACTCCTGTGCTACTTACTTAGCACTTGTGAGATGGTTCTATCCCTACTTTAACTCTCTAAAGAAAAAACTGGCAGCCAAAATCTGGGGCCAGATACAGAAGCTACACTTACTGTGCGGTAAGCAAGCAGAAAGCCCTTTACAGTCATAACTAAACAGATGGTCAGGGCACATAGAGCTCTGTAGAAATGGCAGATCCTGCTCTAAGATAAACCTACATGGAAGTGGTATCAGACTTCACCACTGTTAGAGCACTGAAATGAACATCTGTACTAGATCCCATCATGACTCAGATTAGGTCATATTCCACTGGCAACCCACAGGACTTTGCAGCACCCTGCTCACACCCCATCCCAGGACAGTGTTTTAGCCTCAGCCAGAGCTTATGTGGTCTGCCCAAGTGCCAGGCTGGCCCCATCCCCAGGTTCTCAGTGACTCAAGGCAGCAAAGGCCTTGTTTCCAGCCCCTCCCCGCCTTATTCCCTCTGGCCAGCTATGAGCCACTGCCTGGTATTATCACTCTACGACTGCATCTACACGAGCGGTGGACTACACAATTGTTACTATGCAGTCATTTAGTATACAACTGGAGTTAGTGTGCAGTACTGTCCCTGCATGTTTTTTTTTCCAGATGCTGTAACTACAGTTTGTTATGACTGCACAGTAGCATCATGTCACAGTTAGTGCCCACTAATGCTACTGCACAGTACCAAAAAGATGTTCAGAATAGGGAGGGCTGGCCCATAATCCCACCGGGCCAGGCCACTCCAGGTTGAGGTCCCACAGCAGGGGAGCAGTGCAGACCCTCTGTGAGAATAGGCCGTCCCTTGGGATCAGATCAGAGTTCCAGAGTGGGCAGTTTTTCTTATTATGCACACAAAAAGTTTGGCAGCTGCAACATTTAATTAAGCCAAGGGGTAGCAATTGTACGCACGGAATTCCCCCTGCTGCCCCAAGGTTTCATGTTTGTTAATACCTACCTCATAGTTGTCCACCCCCTCCCCCACAACATCATACCTGCCCAGTGCAGCCAGGGTCTTTCCCCATTCTCTCCATGTTAACTGAGACAAAGAATTCAAGTTCTGGAGCAGGAAATATTCTACAGTTTTTGTTTAATAAACATGCTGACATTTCGGCAGCTTCAACATTTGATTAAAATGAAGCAAGTCTCTTCCTTGTGCCTCATTCCCCTGCATCTCAGTGTGTGCCTCATTCCCCTGCACTCAGTGTGTTGCACAGGGGTTGGGGAGGCAGAGGAGAAGGGAGGAGAACAGTGCTAAGGCAGCCTGGGTTGTGGGCATCAGTGCCCATGATACAGGGCCAGACATCCCCCAGGTTGGAGACCCATGGCCTGGTATCAGGGCAGGGGCACTCAAAGCCCTCAAGACATATTCATCTGGGAAGGGCTCCCAGTCCATGTGGGTTATGAGCTACTCAGCCAGGGCTTTGTGGATCCAGACAGCCTACCACCAGTGGAGCCACGGCCATCAGCATTTGTTGTGGGGGAATAGAGGCATCCAGGATACATGTGTGCACACACACAGAACCCAGGTGTCTGGGACACACACATAAACACTTGGCAGGCACAGGGTGTGCTGCATGGGCATGCATTGGATGGCTGTGTGATGGATTGTGACCATACCAAGCTGCTGCTGCATCAGGTCTAGGTGGGCAGCCATGATGCCCCTGTCATCCAATCAAAGGTGGCTCAGCCATTTGGCTCCATTTTGGGGGTCTTCACCAGCTCAGGGAGCCTGCAGGGTGGAGTTCGAGAGCTCTACTCACCTGCTGAGCTCAGCCCATGCAAGCAGTCTCTGCACCCCCTCCAACTAGGGATAATATGAATTGTGCTTGCTCTCAAACTAACCGTGGGTGCTTAGAGTAAAGCGTGAGTGTTAGAGCACTTCTGCCTCAGCCTTCTTGAACACCTGTACTTATCCAGGTATCGCCAGTAGATGTTATATGACCTCGGTCCCTCCTGG
This sequence comes from Gavialis gangeticus, assembly GCF_001723915.1. Classification (NCBI taxonomy): domain Eukaryota; kingdom Metazoa; phylum Chordata; order Crocodylia; family Gavialidae; genus Gavialis; species Gavialis gangeticus. Next base: position 41,890,563 of record NW_017729032.1, read on the forward strand.
ACAGGCACCCTTCTACCAACTGAAAACAGGGTGGGGATCTAGACAGTGTCACTCAGGTGTTCTGGTAGGTTTCCCTCTCACTGGCCATGACTTGATCTTACTTCAGTTGGGAGACAGTTCCCCTTCGAGTAACATTCTAGGTCTGCAACCCCAGCCCCTTCATGGGACTCAACCTCCCCTGCACCCCACCCTAACCACTTCTTTATTATTAAATAGTATTCTAGAAGAGGTAAGAGGGAGGATGCAAAGTTTGTCCCTTTTGCTTGCTTCTCCCATGGCTCTGGGTTGATACCAATGATGGCCTCTGTTATTTACACTGGTTCCAACAGACCTAAGGCCCCTCAGCCAGGCTGGATTGAAGTTGGCCCTCCCAGCTCAGGACCATTCTGATTCAGTCCCACCAAAGGCTAAAAAAGATAATCAGTCCAAACTTCCACAAACAAAAACAAAGGCCAGTGCCCGGTGTACTCCTTCAGGGCTTAGCTTTCACTCTTGCAAAGCAGGCAGGCCTCTAAGGGCCAGTTCTATGTACAGTCAATCCCCACCCCATGAGGGCCAGTGAACCTCTTTTGGGTGCTCCCCCACAAAATTGAAACAAAGTCCCTAGAAGGAAGGCAAACCCTGTCTGGGCTGCCCCCCCTCCAGGTCAGTTCACATATATGTCTCCCCAAAAGGGACCGATCTTGAGGTGGTTTCCTTGGCACATCATCATTCAGTCTTTTACAGAGAAAAAACCCTTCTGTGCTGGTTCCCGCACTAGGGACATCTCCCCAGCCTTTATGCCTGCCCCAACCATGTCTGACCTTATTTCTCACTTTTGTAGATAGCTGTCTTAGGGCTCCTGGTGGTCGCTATGGCATTTCAGTGCTTGGCATCTGCCTCACTCAGTGTTCCTTCAATTCCAGCACATGGAATTGGTTCTGTTCCGCTGTCACCAGCTGTATGCAACTCCCAGGCGGGGAGTTTCACCAGCATCTCTTCTTCCCTGATGTGCTGGACCCTCCTACATGGCCTCTCTCCAGAGCTGGAATTAGCTTCCTGAGCTCACCAACCACCAATCCAGATGAAGCAGTGGCTCCAGAAGTGCTGGATGGAGCCTTGCTTCTTGCTGGTGTTCTCCCCTTCATCTAAGGTAAGTAGCAGGGGTGGATCACTCTTGGGTTTCTTCCCCTCCCCCTATCTCCTTCTCCACACACAGGATTCTTCACACAATCAAATTAGAAGTTCAATCAATCAGATTCACATTTCTGAAACACTCTTAGGGAAGCATCCCCAATACTAGAGTTGTTGATATATACTAGACCTGTGGGGGAAATGGAATATCTTTTCCACAAAGGATTTTGAGATTTTAAAATTTGGTTCATTTTGAACTTTAGTGAAATCTGGACATTTCAAAATTTTCTTCAAAAGAAACTTTAAATTAGTTCATTTTAGATTGATTGAACATTTGTTTTGACAAAATTAGAAATGATTTTATTTGTGCTTGTTTATATTGTCTTACAAGGCATACTATATTATAAAATAAAAATAATTTGGAAACAAAAAGTCATACAAAATAAAAAATTGAATGATTTCATTCTGCAAGTATTGAAACAAGGTTCTTTTTTATTTTCCTGTGAATTTATTCAAAACAGAATTACAGCAAAGTCAACATGTTATTACTAGTGTTTGGATTTTGATGAAACTGGATAGAATTGATACAATACAGTTCCAGTGATATTTCTCCAACTAACTCTAATACATACTAAATGTATGCTACCTAAAACACTGGAAAAACTAGATCTTTTCCTTGTTAAAGTTGTATTGCCCTTTTGGAGTGAAACAGTTACATAAAAAATAAATTTTATATTTACTATTGTTACACAAATTAAGGGGTTCACAAATGTAGAATTTATGGGCTGAGAGGCCAGTTCCATCTACTGGCCTATCAGAAGTGTGTTGGCAACTGAAGTAATCATGTTATAATGGGGACATAATAAAGTAACTGAATTGAAACTATACAGCACATAGTTTGGATGTGACCTGCCTTCTCCCTGGCCTTATTTCAGCTAAAGTGTAAATTCATACATTCATGAATGGGATTAGACAACATGTTTGCCTGCAATACCAGGATATTAGACCCAGTGATTCAAGAGTTCCCCTCCAGTCCTGTGTTCCTACCTCAGTAATATACAGTTTAAATGGGATGACATGTCTGCATCCATTAGTCATGTATCATACTGGGCAAAGTTATTCTATCATTGCTTTCATGGTAGCAAAACAAGTGATGTCACTGAAATGCTAATTTACTGCTTTGAGAAGACTGATCAGGCATTCAACATAATTACTGGAGAAATATTCATGTTTAGAGAAAAATGTAATTGCATAATTACTTTTCTTACCTAAAAACAGCATACACTTCGTCTATTTCTACATAAAGCATTATAATTAAGACCTCCAAATAAGAAATATAAACCAATTATTTGTAGCTAGTAACTAAACCTTTTGATGTACAGTTTGCTTTTGAAGGTAACCTCAAAACTTATCAAAGTTTCGTGGTGAAGTTTATTTTCAGAGCATATTTTCAGATAAAGGTTTTATTCAGTTTAGCCAGATACAGACATTAGTTTTTCCAGTGTAAATGATTGGAAACTGGTCTATACCCATAACAGAACAGAATTTCTGCGCACACAGACTGGCTTAAAAATGGCAGAACCTGGTTTAAGATTTGTGCCCCTTCCCCTCCCCCCACCCCACCAAAGGACAAATGTGTGTCTCATAGAAAACTGCATAACATAGATTGATTCCACCTCGGCTTTTTTGAATGCCTATACCTAGCCTTTGAATCCCCACAGGCTGACCTAGCAGTTCCTTCTTTTTTAATCCTCAGGTAGGATTACATTCTCAAAAAAGGCAGAACAAATCTTCACAAAGATGTGCAGAGACTGGGTATGATTCTACTTAGGCAATTCCTCTGAGGCTGTTTCCCAGGCTCCTAGATGTGGGAGACAGGAGTCGAGAGTAGAACTGTGGCACTCCCTGACCAACAAAGGATGGCAGAGCTCCATAAAGTACTCTGATTCAGTATGAATTTCTCCTGAGGCTGTTGCAATCAAACAAAACATCCTCAACCTCAATGAGACCCCATAATTGTGATTCCTTTTGTTTTTCTCATGAGCTCTAGGAACCTCTATTTTATATTCCAGGTAAAAGGCACAAAATGCTTCCTGAAGATATAAACTCTCTGTTGTCCATCACAGTCTTTTATTCTCTAGACTTTAACTCCGTAACAGCATCTTATATTTCACTGAGGCATGACATTACTTTTCTGATAAAGTTGGGTACTTTTAACAGTATGAGGCTTTTAACATGCTCCTTTGGCTTAATCTCTCACAGCATCTTTCCTTGCAACTGCAGTTAATCCAGCCAGTTTGTAATTTCTTGACTTTTTCCTACAGCCCTTCATAAATAATTCACATTGTTTGACTTTTTCCAAATTTCAAAATTCAATCTTTACAGAAACTAGCATCTCTAAAGATCATTAAAAATGTTATAATTCATTTCTTCACATTATCTCTGTCCAGTTTCATCTTTTGCTGTATCACTCTTACATTCACTATCATTGTTCTTTAATAGCTGATGTTTCTTTATTTTATATTATTTTCATGTAATTGTAAAAAATACCTTTTAAAAAGGTGTAACCATACCAGGCATTATATATGTTAATTTGTACACAAACCTGCCTGACAATTCTAAGGTTACCTACATTTAGATCGCACTGGTGATATCCCTTGATTTGAAGTAGGGTTGAAATATGTGGCCTTGATAAGCCATTCTAACTTACCCCAGCTGAAAATTTGGTCCTACATTGTAAGTAATGTACAAATGTTTTAGCATACATTCCATCCTTTTTGATTATATGAACATATATATTTTGTTAGAAAATAATTTATTTTGATAATGTATATACCACTAATAGCATCAGTTACATTAAAAAAAACCCACAATATCCAATAAGAACAGGCAACTGTAAGAGAGAGTGGTCACTTGGGAGGATTCTACCATATATGATAGACATGTCCTAGAATTAAACTGTTTTGGAAAAAGGTCGGAGACATGGTGAGGGAAATACCAGGATGCCTACTATCAGATAACCCTTTAGCATTCTTATTGAACCTTCCTGAGAACTCTGCAACACATGAACATGATAGGTAATGGATCACTCATCTTCTAGTGGCTGCAAAAATTAAGATTGCAAAAGCCCAGAAGAGAAGTGACATCCTTGAGAATCACTGACTTGAAAAAGTTTAGGACATTTTAGTAATAAAATGTGTCCTATCAAGTCAGTGTTCTACAGGGGAGAAGGCAAAAAGAGAATCATTTGGAATCTGGTGGAAATGTTTGGAATTTGCTAAAAAAAAAATCTTTCCCTGGATCCAACCAGAAAATCTGAGAAACTATTTTGAAGGGCAAGTTCTATGAGTGGACACTTATGAATAAATTTAGAATAAATTAAACAATTAAAAGCAAAGATGAGAAGAAGACAACAAGATTTGTGTTATGCAGACTTGTAGGAAAAAGGAGAGAGTGAATTATTATATAGTGTTGATGGAACACAGAAGAACTGCTGGAGCTTGGTACTGAGAAAACATTGAGGAACTGTTGAAGCCTGTGGGGAGGACAGGAAGGGAACACAAGTCTTCCATGGATGCTGATATGGATTGTGGTAGCACTGTTGATAGAAGATTAGTGTATGTCTTTGTGTATATTTGGGGAGCTTGGATAAGTTTTTCAATGTTAAAGCTGTTATTTTATAGGTTACATTCATTAATAAATAAAGTTTAAAAATAAAGACTAGACAAACTAGATAAACAGTTGATTGAAGTATTAGCTGTTTTTACTTATCATGATATATTAAGAATGTTATTTGAGCAGTGGAGTTATGCAACATGGAGTGCATCTACACGACACATGTTAATGCACATTAGCCTAATTTAATGCACATTAAGGGTATGCATCTACACATGCATACCATTAATATGCATTAAAAATGGTGTCCACAGGGGTACATGGCAGGGCTGCAGAGACTTTGGACTAACTTTAATGCCACGGGCACTTACTTTAGTCCCAAGTCTTTGCACTTGTAGACACCTGCCAAAAATTGCTCAATGAGCATTAGCTTAATGCACATTCAATTTAGTTGTGCTTATTTGCATGTATAGATGCACCCATAGAAAAATAAAATTCTTAAACCCCAATCTACATTAGATGTACAGTAATCCCAGAAAATATGGTACTTCACAAAGTTTATATCACTATGAAAAAAAGATTCTTTCTTTTTCCCTTCCCAAGGTATTTGATGTGCTACTAATTTCTGAAATACACTTACCACTTGCTCCATGACTAAACAGTTACTGACCTAGATCAAGAAGAAAGAAAGAAAGAAATAACAGTTAACAATTATATCAGTCTTCTATAAAGTAGGCACGATGTCAGTGTTCAGGTATGTCAACAAAATATCATGACATTAGACCATTTTACCAGGTGTTAGCTATTACTTGGTCAAACCGTAGCAAATCCTCTGATTTAAATTCCAGGAGATGAAAGAGTTTTGATTTCTGTGCTCACACATATAGAGCACAAATAGATGATAAAGATCAAGCCATGTTAGCATCAGAAGGATTTATATAGGAACCTAACTTTTCTATTATTAAACCATGAAGGCTGGACACTGCTATTGGAAAGAAAACATGCAAGCTGCAAGACACAAGAAAGTTTGTGTATACTTTTTTCCTGTTTCAAAAGTGTATGAGAAAAATGTACAGGTTAAGCAATACAAAAAAGATGATTATGCTACAGAATATGCACATTTAATTAACTTCAGAGAAAACAATAACAGATGAAGTAGAATGAAACATATTGATTCTTACTCAATAGAATCAGCCATGTTTTATAACCAACAAAATTATGGTGTAAAATGGAGCATATGTCTCCTAGATTATGCACCCAGAAATCAGGGAAAAAAAGATCTCTGACTTCAGGCATTTTTTTTTTAATTACTGGGGGTTTCTACCTGTTTTTCCTGTTGTGCCTGTTTTGTCAGCTTCAAACAACTGATCCAGCAATATCAATTTTTTCTCTTCTAATACCACATATCCTGTGCAGTCTTCAGTAATATTCACACAACCTAAAGGAAAAACATCAAAGAGAAATCATTTTATTCAAGCTCTATGTCCCTATTTCACCTGAATAACACTGGATTCTTTTAAAAATTATTTTCTCTTCATGTAGCATAGGATGTATTTTAAGGCTTCAAAATAGTAGGCTTTGTATTACATATCAAGTTAAAAAACTGAAGCCATGATGACTATAATACTGAATATAGTATTTGTGATGTTCATTATCTATCATATCCTTTTACCTTTCTATTCTACCACACTAGAAAAGGGGATTATCTTTCCATGTGATCAACCTGATGATTAGATCACAATGTTCAATTATTGAGGGCACAGGAGGGATCCAGTATATCCTACGAATAACTTTACTCAGATAAGCCTGGTTCTGTTATTGCTAAAATTTTCTCAACATTTTCATAATTTCTGGTCCCTTTTCATAATAATCTATAGAGGTTTCACCCTTTAAAGAAGCCCCTTACTAGATCCACTGTAAATTAATACACAGATGGGACAGGAGAGAACTATGTACATTCATAATGCCAGTATCACACTGCGCTGTTCTCTCAATAAAACAGGTAACTGTGGCCTTGTAATATTATTAAAGAGGACTGTGAACCTCTAACTTCAGATAGAGTCTTACAGTATTCTAATAATATGATTTGATTCCAATCTGATTCCTTTTAGGTTATTATGTCTTAATTAGAATATGCAGCTGAATTGAATTAAAGGGTCACTATATAACGTAGTAATACATCTTTCTATATGGCAAGAATGAAAGTTGTGATAGAGCACAGGATACAAAGAGAGATATCATAGTTTCATAGTTGGTAGGGTAGGAAGGAACCTGAGCAGATCATCAAGTCCAACCACCTGCCATGGCAGGAAAAAGTACTGGGGTCAAATGACCCCAGCAAGGTGATCTAGCCTCCTCTTCAAGACCCCCAGGGTAGAAGCCAGCACCACTTCACTTGGAAGTTGGTTCCAGATCCTAGACACCCTGACAATGAAGTAGCACCTTCTGATGTCTAGTCTGAATCTACCCTCTGCCAGCCAGTGACCATTATTTCTACTAACTCCTGGTAGTGCTCGGGGGAACAGGGACTCCCCCAGTGCCTGCTGGTCCCCTCTGACTAGTTTGTAACAGGCCATTAACTAGATCCCCCCGCAGCCTTCTCTTTTGGAGGCTGAACAGGTTCAGGTCCCGTAGCCTCTCCTTGTAGGGCCTGCCCTGCTGCCCCCTGATCATGTGAGTGGCCCTCCTCTGGACACTCTCCATGTTGTCCACATCCCTCTTGAAGTACGGCACCCAGAACTGGATGCAGTACTCCAGCTGTGGCCTGACCAGTGTCACATAGAGGGGGAGGATCACCTCCTTGGACCTGCTCGAGATGCATCTGTGGATGCATGACAAGGTACGGTTGGCCCATGTTCATCTTGGCATCAATGATGACTCCAAGATCCTTTTCTGCCTCTGCACTGATGAGAAGGGAGTTCCCCAGCCTGTAGGTATGCTGCTGGTTTTTCCTCCCCAGGTGCAGAATCTTGCACTTGTCAGTGTTGAAACCCATCCTGTTCTCATCCACCCACCCCTGTAACCTGTCTGTGGCTGCCGGGCTTTGAATATCTGTTCACGTGCGATTTTCACCCTGGTAAGGGTAGGGTGTCCTATGGGCTTTTGTCAATGACTTAGCAGGTGTCTCCTCCTTGAGTTGCCTCCCCCGTTCTCGCCTGCCACAACTTGTTGTTCTTCAGTGGACGGAATCAGTTGTCGGGTTTGCTCGGTGGCCCATGGTTCGCCTGGCGGTCGTTCACGGGCCTCCGCCACCCCTACACTCCGGCCTCACACCACCTTTGATCCCTCGAGGACCGAGCCCTGGGGGACCCCACTGCCCACCTCCCTCCAGGTCAAAAATGACCTGTCCACCACCACTCTCTGGGTGCGGCCTTCCAGCCAGTTAGTGACCCATTTGTCTGTGTATGTGTTGACGTCACAGTCCCCTAGTATTTTTTTAATGAGAAAGGGGTGAGAGACAGTGTTGAGGACCTTCCTAAAATCCAGAAAAACTACATCCACCACTATCCCTGCATCTAAGGATTTTGTGACCTGGTCATAGAAGGACATCATGTAATTTAGTAAATTCTAGTTATATAAAACAGAGAGTTTTAAACTAATTTAATGCTGCTTAGTATTGATGAAAATGTCAAGCAACTATAGGCATGTAATTATCACACCTGTTTGAAATACTGTTCCAAAACCAGCGCATTTTATTTTTCTCCAAAATCAGTTTTTGTCCAGTTTCATCCTTCTTATTTTAGAGTTCTTAATGGTAATCCCTGTGGGCACCTATACACATTGGATGCCTGCAAGTGTTAGAACAGACTTGATAGAATGCTAATTAGCACACTCTAGCAGCCTTGACGTCTCATGTATTCAGTGTCCCCACCCTTCATAATGGTGGTACAGGTGCTTGTTAAAGCACTCCTGACATCATTATGAATCATGGGATGCTTAATACTCAAGATGCTGCGGGTGCTTTAATTACAGCAGCTGCCAGAGCATGCATCTTTACACCCTATGTGTTTAAACACTGCTTCTTTTGGCTGATATAAGAAATATGTTACTTTGCTGATTTTTGCCAAACTTGCAAGTGTCTGAGGCCCAAAGTTTGCAATATTCCATTCATAACAAAACGGTACATAAGTTTGGCACTATAAACTTGAAAGAGTCCAAGTATTCCTTTCACCTATTGCATTCAGGATTAGAGTGCAAGTGGTTTGATAGAATATAGCAATAGAGCTGTATTCTGAATAATTTAGCATAGGACATAAAAGAAGAATATCTTATCTAACTAAAATGTTTCAAGCATTTGAGGAGAAAGAAAATATCTGTTCAGACATACCCTATTCTAGTTTAGTATGTTTAACAAAGTCATTCTTGAAAAAAAGCCCTAACATTTTTATTATGTACACATGGTCAAGTCCTAGGTTTTACCTGGGGGCTCTTCAACATTATGCTACTCCCTAATATCATACTGCTGCATCAGTTTAGAAGGAAGAATAGCTTTACTGACTAATTAAGGCCATATTTTGCAAGGTCCTACATTGTCCATGAGAGCTGTGTGGGATCCCCACATTATGTAACCACTGAGTTTGACCCTACCTAATTTGAAAGCTGGTAAATTATTAGTCCAAGGTCACAAGAATACAGACAGCTCACAAGCTCAGTTATTGCTTTCATTTTTAAAAAGGACAATTTTGCAGGTTCCCTATTATCTGGTATTGATTTATTTTAATCTTGATATTCTTTAACTAAATGACAGCTATGTAAAAAAAAAGTTTTTATATCATAGTAAGGCAATACAATCAAAGACAGAAACTTTCTTGATTGTTTTACTGTGATGGGGGGTGTCACAGCATGGGGCCCCCAGGGATGGCTGTGACACCCCTAGAGCTCCGTGGCCTTGCCAATGTTGCCCAATGGGCACCCTTTTCCTCACCTGCCATGTCTTGCTGGTAATTATAATATAAGGAGGCTGCCCTGCAGTTTGTATTTGGACATGGTCCTGATGGACCCTGCTGAACCCTGTGGGTTCTTGGACCCCTTTTTGGGTCCTGCTCAAAATGGATGCCTCACAGGACACCCTCAGTTTTATGGGCTAGATGTGTGGCTCCAAAACCACCCCTTTACCATGCCCCAACCCTCACAGATGATATTTAAATGTTGTCTCTCTGCACCCACACTGGCACTGGGCTCTGCTCACCCCCTTTGTCACTGCACCCCCTGGTGCTGGGGTCCCCACTTTGTAGTGCCCCCCCAATGAGGCCTCCTCCTTCTCCAATATCCTCAGCCTGATCCACCAATTTATAAACAGCAACCAAAATATGAGCCTTTGGGCTATAACATAATGCAAGCAGTTCAGGGTGCGTTCTACCTCTTTAAAAGAATTAAACTTCTCCCCAGCCCTAAGGCCTTTTAGGCCAGGGTACCTGGTGAGCTCCTGGATCCCCTTAATCTTACCAGAAGCAGAACAGGCAGTCAAGCATCTCTAGTTAGCTTCCTCTACGAAAGTTCCTTCCCCCTTGGTTGCTAACAGAGCACTAACCATTTACTCCCTCTCTCTCGGAAGTTTCTGCCCTTAAAGGAGCAGGCACCTTAGTGCCTCGCAAGAGGGGCAGTCTCCCAGGCACAGTCACAGTACTGGCCTACCTGCCTGTTTATAGCAGTCTACCAGGTCTTTCCTGCCACAACTTTGATGTAAAGTAAACTGCTGTTACAGTAAGTAGAAGGCTGCTCATTTTAAGATGCTGATGTCTAGAAGTGTATGCATGATTCCAACCCCACCTTATCGGGTCCCATGGCTCACAGATGTCATCTTTGAGTTGCTTGATGCTCCGGCTCAAGGCCGGGCCAAACTCAGCCCCTTGCTAGGCCTCATACATCCATCCTTTCTCTCTGCCCCAACAGGCCTTACTCATACCACCCACTCTCACCAGGCCTCTCACACTCCACCCACTCTCACTGGGCTTCTCTCACACTGCCCCATGCAAGGCCACACTTAGCCTGTCCTGTTCCCTTGAGCACCTCCCATAGACCATCAGGCTTGCCTACACACACTCCTTGGCTGTCTCTGGCACAGATTCTTGGGCCTCTCCAAAGACCCTCATCTGAACAGGGATCAGCCAATTTGCTGGCCCTGGATGGAGCTCTGACCCAGGTCCCTCTCTGGGCAACTTATAACTTTTGCTCCTTGATTACGTCCGATTGCTTGCCCACTCAGCTTCAGGCCCACTTGCGGACTCAGGTGTCCGAGGACTTACCTGAGCCTAACTGCTCCCTTCCTAGGGCCCCTACACATGCCCCCTCTGTGGGACCTCAACTCATTCACCCTTTGGGAACTCTGCCAATCTCTTGCTTCTAACCCCACACATTCCACCCTTTCACTGACGTACCTACTCTGCACCCCTCACTGGGGCTCATACTCCACCCCTATACCAGGGCCTCAGGGTTTTACACCCTTACAGGCTCAGGTGCTTCTGCCTAGGCATTTCTGGCCCCACTACCCTCCAGTGTTCATTATCTGAAGATGGTGGGGGCTGAGGTTATCAGGTGTCCTTACCTGCCATTCACCAGGGAGGAACTGGCCTGGCATTTCTGGGGGAGTATCCCACCATGGACAGCCCCACCAGACCACCCTTCCCCAGCAGGGTGAAGTTCTGGGTCTTACCCAAGACCAAGTAGGCATACCTGCCCTGGTTTTATCCCTATTAGGCTTTGTGGTGTTTCTGGGCTGCTCTCACCCCTAGATCTTCTATGGCAGCCTCCACCCCGCTGGCTGCCACCTTTGTAGTAGCATGCATGCTGACTAATCCCTACATTCTGTTGGATGTGATGTCCTCCCCCTTGAGAGGACCTTTGGCCTGTTTGAGGCCCTGGCCCCACCTCCAGGCCAGTCAGGGTGCCAGATGGCTCTCTGCAGCTCTGGCCTTCCCCTCGTGGTGAACTTAATTGCTCTTTGGCCTTTCAGAACCTGGCCCCCTTACATTGACCACCCAAGGGATCAAAGAGCTAGCCTAGCCTCTGCTGCCCGCTGTGGACCACAGCATTCTGAGCCCCAGCATATGGCCATCTCCCTTTGGACCTGCTTAGAGCCCTGAAGATCTCAATAGAGCAGCCCTTCTCTCAACTGGGCTCACCTGAGCCCTAGGCCTCACCCCTGCCAGCTCTTATCAGAGGCTTGCCTAGGCCTGTGCAGACCCACAACCTGTTAGCCATTTTGCTAGGCTGGGCCTTGCTGTTACAAGGCCTTAGCCTGCTTCCTGGGGCTCAGAACCTCCATGGTGTTCCATGAGCAGCAGCCCAGCTGGGTGTTGTTGCCCTTTCAGCTGCCTGCAGCAAACTGCTGCCTCAGCCTAGAAAGCCAGGCTCTAAAATGTCTGCCTCATCAAGGCTGGCCTGCACCATCACACACCTTCCTCCTTAAAATGGCTACTAAAATGGGGGTTCTCCATGCTGCTCACCATACAGGCTCCTCTGCAACCTGAAGCAACCCACTAAGTGGCTAGCACCCTAATTGTGCTCCACCACATTTACTTAATTAACTCATTTTAGACTGCATGTAGCACTAAGCTACCCTTAGTTGAAGATTTTCTTTTTATTATTTTATCTTTCTTCTTTCCTTGGGGTAAAACAAAGAAACAAAAATCCTTACTGTTAAAGACAGGGAAAGAAAAACTGGCTTCAAAAGGCTTCAACTGTTCTGTCAGACTTCAATTAGCACCCTGTTTCTCTGCCATCTTGGGACCTACCTACAACAGTTCTACTTTCAGTACCTTTCACCACAGTATCAAATAATCAGATTAGAAAGTTGCCTAGGCATTAGTCTTTGATGAACAGTTTCAGGAATCCAGAAGCCAGGATGAAGCATAGCTTGCACCCAGGAAGTGTGGGGGATTCAGGAGTGTTGACTGGTGATTTGAACAACACAGCAGCTTGTTTGTTGCTATAGAGAAAAGGGGTCAGTGGAGAGATTCAAAGATGTCAGTTGGTCAAAATGATGAAGTAGACCAATTACTTGTGAAACTGCATTGTGAATAGATATAAGCATAACAATATTGTATTTTTCAAGACTATTAAAAAGGCTGAGAGATATTAACAAGAGTTTTAGTTGTGGTAGATGGAAAGGAAAACTGTATCTTAGAGATGTTATGCAAAAAGAACTTGAAATACCTAGCCATAGCCTGCACATGAGGATCTAAAAAGAGGACCAATTCAGGGGCCATATCCAGATTATAGAACTGTGCGATAGGCATGGCAGAGGCATTGTCCACAGAGATTGTGAAAAGAGGTAGTTAGGAGAACTTGAGAACTCTGTCTTAGCCATGCTGACCTCGACCTGACAGTTAGACACTCATCCAATTGCAAACACTTCTCAGGGTTTTACATTACTCAAGCACTTGGTATATATGTCTAAGAGATATTTTACCAGCTGACTTGAAGATAATATAAATTAAATGCTCTTTAAACAGAACTTTGAAGCAAGAACCAAAGTTACTACAGTGGGGTGGGGAGGAGAGGTGGGGTAGCTGGGTGGAGGGGGTGTTCAGGAGAGGACAATGAGTAGATCAGAGATACACTTATGCTAGGGAAGCACATAGGTCAGTTCAGCCACATATGTATGTATTCAGTTTTAAGTTAAAGATTTAGTAAAATATCCAATGTCAATAAAATATGTCTTGTATTTTGATAGGGGCATGTATTTCAGATACCACAATGCCCACCTCCCTACCAGCCATCAGTCACATAATTACAAATAACCTTGTACCAGATGACCAGGGATCCTGGCTTTCTCTGATTTAAAAAAATCCCCACATTTCAGCTTTAAAAAAGTAAACCCAAATCCACAATTTTCCATGATTAAAATGAAACTCCACTATACATATATTAGTTGTGTTTTATTTAAATCATGGGGAAATGTGGACTTGGGGATACTATTTTACAACTGAAAAGTGTGGATTTTTTTAAATCAGAGAAAACCAGAATCCTTGCAGAAAACCAGAAAGTACTTCTAAGTTTGCATCAGGTTTATGTCTCTTTTTGCCAGTTCAGCAGTCATTGGGCTGTATGTAACTTTAGAACATTGTTAATAAAGCCTCAAGTATTTGGCAAACACAGACTTGTTCTCATTATTTAATGTAACCTAATGAGAATTGCTTCCATAGAATTGAATGAAGTAGGAAACTCTAGGACCTAGAACAATGAAGTCAGGTACATTTAATAATGTAGGTAACAGACAATTGAAACTCTTTGCCCTTTGTGAGAATTTAAGGGGGTGTACTATTTCATTTTCTTAAATTGTAAAGATTTAACATCTTATTCTGAAACAAGATAATGTTATAGAAAGGTGAAATACTATTCTTATCAATTACTTGTTCTCCTTTGAGATATAATCCTCATTACGAAAGAAATTCACATGTGGAAAATAAATCTTTCAAAATAATTTTCATAGCAATTCTTACTAGGATAGTTTAAGCTAATTACATCATTAAATTAATGCAAATTAGTTTTTATTGTAGAATGAGCACTATTAACTAAAAGCATGTAATATAAATACATTCAGGAGCTATTATGATACCTCAGCAATGTATGATTACTCTATCCAGAAAAAAACAAAATTAATAGGTTTCAGAAGTCACTGGACTGAGTGGTATAGGGCTACTTTTCTATATTTAACACAAACTCTATCTATCTATCTATCTATCTATGTAATATAATAAAGAGCTTAGTCCATCTGTCTCTCTGTCCATAACACTCTTGGAGAGCACTCTGATTGGTTACTAAGAGTGTTATGGACAGGAGGTGGCAGTGTCGGTGCAGTGGAGTGCCACCAGGAAGGTGGGGATGGAGGAGATGGAGTGGGGTAGTGAGGCCAGCACCACTGGCCTCCTCCCTCCCCCCCAGCCCTGCTCCCTGGGGGCAGTGGAGCACTGCCATGATGGCGGGGACAGAGGAGACGGAGTGGAGCGGCAAGGCCAGCGCTACTGGTTCCCTCCCCCACTCCGGCCCTGCTCCTTGGAGGCAGCACTGGCATGCAGTGCAGGAGAAGGGAGATGGAGGGGCAAGATTCCCCCCACCCCCAGTCCTTTGAGTGGTGGTAGTGCAGGGTGGGGAGCATTAGGGTTAGGGTTAGCAAGCTTCCCCTCCCCTCCATTCCCCCCCCATCATTCTTGACAGGCAATTCACTAGTATAAATATATAGCACTTATAAGCAAGATGAAGAGGATAAGTTTACTCTTCTGATTTTTTCAGTACTAGTTTTCCTATGTTCATGCTTTCACACTGATGTCTTACATGTCTGAGGTATTAATTACTGTGCAAATGTATTTTACCATAAAATGTGCTAGATATTGTACAACCATAGTCACTATCATTGGTGGATTCAGGATTTTGTAAAGGGAGGCATGAGAGCAGTAACTAGTACTGCAGGGCTAGCTGTATCCCCACTCTCAGCAGAAAGACAATGCCATGGGAGCAGCAGCTGGGAAATTTTTTAAAGTCCTGAAGCAGGAAGATTCTCCTCCACCCTACTCTCATCACCTCCTCTCTTCCCTTCTGTGCTCTGTGGCACGTTCCCTTTCCTCTTGTTCCCTTCACCCTCACATACAGCTGTCCCCAACTACCCCAGAGGCAGGAGGAGCTTCATAGTTGATCCCAGGGTTGTTAACCAAAGAAAAGCTTTTTACTGACAGTCTGTAAGCTTCTTAATGAGAGACAAGCTTCTCTACTGGCACGTGTTTTTACTGATACATATTTTGTATAAGATTAATTATTGTGCTAGGCCCTGCCTTGCTGCCAGGCTCCAGTTAGAAGAGCTGGGTTCAAATTTAGGGGTTTAATAGCAACCATAGTAAGCAAGTAAAATAGTTTGGCTGTCAGTAAAAAATTTGTGGTAAAAAAATATCTTGGGTTGGCAACCCCGATTGATTGCAGCAATGGTTATACACTGTACTGCCTGCCTCCCTTTTGCCCCCGCATGGGGTTTCCTATCAGCATAACACCCTGATGCCACTGACTGAACCTTGCAGTATTCTGCCCCGCTTCTCCACAGGCTTACCCTGACCAGTCCCACTCCCCACATCTTGACACAACTACCTGCAACTAAACACAGGCAGCCTGGGATGCAGCAGTACCTGAGAACACTCCCTGTGGGGTGCTGTACCTGTACTCCTACTTGAGCACCATTACCTACTTGAGGTAGCATTGTTGTGCTCTGTCAGTCAGAGCTTCAGTCAAACTGTGGCTGCTTGGTGTTTTTTTACTGATGGCTAAAGTTTTTTATGGATTTTACTGACAGCCATTATTATCCTGATTTTTTACCGACAGTAAATTTACAGACAGTTGGCACCCCGGTTGTTCCTCCCCTGCTCTAGCTAGACTGCATGGGGAGCTGAGTTCTGCTGGAGGCAGTGGCAGTGGCAGTGGCATGGCACTAGTTATAGCAGTGAGTTGGTTCTCCCACCCCATGCCTACTCCCAGGCTGGCAGGAACACCTGGAGAGGGGGGCAAGTAGAGAGGAATAAATTGTCTGCTTATTGCCACTGTCCCTGAATGAACTTGGCTCCCCACACAGTCTGCCCGGAGTGGGACAAGCATGGCTCTGGACCTTCCCCTGCTCCCAGGTCAGCTGGGAGCAACAGCAGAGTCAGTAGGGGAGAAGGGGACTGCAAGGGGAGGAGATGTGTCACTGAGCCCAGAGCAGAAGGGAACGGGGAGATTCTTATCTGCTTTGAGCACTTAAAGTCTCCAGTACTGGTCCTATGGTATGGGCCAAAAGGGGAGCAGGGCAGGGCAGGGCATGCCACTGCACTCCCTCTAGATGTGTCCATGGTCCCTGTAATAAAGAGAATACATTTGCAGTGGATGATACAGGCTTAATTCCATTCATCACTAAGCAAATAAATATTAAACAAAGATATTTGTCCCAAATGCTTCTTCTTTTCCTCTGCCTTCTATAAAGGATTGATTCCCATAGAAAAGAAAATAGGCTTTTAAGTCCCATTTAAACGCCTCCATTATTTCTGATTTGTAGTGTTGTTCTGTTCCTGTGGATCAGGGCTATTTTAAAGCTTACTGCCCTACTGTAATGTTTCCTTTTAGCACAACACTCCTATAGAAGCTCATTCCTCATCTGACTAATACCAACACCCAGCAAAACTACAAGTTTTCTCTAATGCTAAGTAGTTATTTTTAATTGTGTGAGTAGTTTTCTCATGTTTTGCTGAATATGTCACCATGTTTATTTTATCTTATGCCACTACTGCTCAGTAAATATGTAAGTTCTGCTATGGATTCCATATAACTCATACTATTTTACAGAAATTATGATTACAGAATATGTAATGAAAAGTAAGAATGGATTTGAAATAAAATCAAATCACAGTTTTAGTCTGACATTTCCTAATAATCTGATTGTTGAACATAATGCAGTTGTTTGCCATTTACTTATGAAAATCAGCACAAATTTCTTCAGAGTGCAGTGGTAAATTTATAATCCAAAGTTTGTGGAGAAAAATTAGTTTTATTCATCTCAATTGTACTTCATCATTGAAAGGTAATGAAGCTTTTAAACTCTCTTTTCAGTTTGAAAGTGTGATGCTCTTCTTGAAAGCTATTCAAGAGTAACAGCTGGTGAAGGGGTTTAAGGTTCACTGAGTTTAGTCATTTTATTTCAAAGGAATAGTCACAGTTGGGAACCCTAAAAGGCTTTGGTTCCAGAAACACCTTCTGACTAGTACTTGGAGCAGAATATCCAATACTTGACAAACTGACATGTCACTACAATTGATAGTTCCAGGCAACTGAAGATGAAAGCTCACAAAAGTATCTCTATTTATATAGAGATTTAAAACATTTTTAAATGCTGGGGCAGGCAGGGCACGGGGCTAGTATTTGGTTAATCTAAATCATAAAATGCTTATAACACAGAAGTAGTATTTGACTTACAAAAAGCACTGTTATATATGGCACATGCAGTATGGTTTATTCAAGGCACTGGTAAACATTATTTTTTCAAAAATACTATAAAATGAACTTCAAATTGTTAAAAGGGACTGAATATTCAGTCATTAAAGACAAACTACCTTGAGATTAGTGGCTGAATTTTTCATTCCTTCAAACTTACTTGGCTCCTCAGGGCTTAGTTAAACTTCAGTGGCAGTATATCCCACCAAGATGGGCCTGACAACCCTGCCTAGCCATGGTCTACTCATGCCCACTGGCCCACTCTAAACCCAGAAGTATGCCAGTAAGGCTTCTCTGGGCTCATCCCTAGCAGCTTTTCCTAATCACACCAGAGACCAAGTTCTCTAAAGTAGACTCAGAGGCATAACCCAAGGAGCTTCTCAAGCAAAATT
Organism: Gavialis gangeticus; assembly: GCF_001723915.1. Taxonomy (NCBI): domain Eukaryota; kingdom Metazoa; phylum Chordata; order Crocodylia; family Gavialidae; genus Gavialis; species Gavialis gangeticus. The sequence goes on from NW_017729032.1 coordinate 41,908,628, forward strand.
CCAGGTTTGCAGCATGCTAGTTTACATGGGTGTGTAGGACATCATCAGGTCCATCCTTGCCAAGATATAATTTATTAGAAAATGTTAAAGCTCATGAAAACAAAATTTGAGGCAGAAGGAAGTACAGAGAACCCAAGCAAGGGGCTACATAGTATAGGGTGGAGGTAAGGGTGTTAATGCAAATAAATTACATAAGAAACATGCAGCCAACTAAGCGGGGGTGGGTGATGGGAAGGGGGATGAGGAGGAGGGGACACAACACTTACACAGCAAATCATATATGGGAGACCCCAAAAAACAATACTGCATTTGGGTATGGAGATAGTTTGTCAGCGCACACACTATTACAAATAGTGACATGTGCAATACAATTGTTGGGGAGGGGAAGAGTCCAGAATTTTAAAAGTCCTTAGAGTCCTTTAGGTGTAACAGCAGGGGGATGGTCAAGCAGTCTCCTTTGCATTGCTCCCAGTTGGCAGTCAGGTGGGGTCCACATACTAGCACTGTCCCATGATGTGCTCCATGTAGATGTTCCTGGACCAGCAGATGGCATCAGACACCATGAGGTACCACATCATCTTGGCGTAGTGGTGGGATATGCAGCAAGCATGCAGGACACTGTCACTGTTGGAGTCCCAAGTGCTATGTGCCCCAGTAATCACTGCCTTGACCATCATGTCACATCCCCGGCTCCTCAAGACAGTCACCAGAGGCTGGTACTTCTTTCACTTCTTTCATGAGCCTCAATAAAGGCTTGCCACCAGTTCTTGAATTAGCTGACTGATTAGTTGCACAGTAAAGTGTCATAGTCTACACATGCAGTGCTATTAGGCCACAGTAAAACTAATTAACTTCACTGTACGATAGTACTGCCTGACACAAGTACTATCCTACAGCAGAGTATTTATGTATGCTCAAATGCACATGTAGACAGTGACCGGGACTGGCTGTGGCAGAGGGTGCTATAGTGCAGGGGATTCCTGCTGGCTAGCCCCATGTTGAAGCGCCCTCATGCCTCAGCCAGCCCCTCTGCAGCACATTGAGCCAGGGTGGAGCAGCTCCAGGCTAGCAGGCTGACCCTTGGGTCCCCTGCCAGCAGGGGTTGCGCTGCCCCAGCTCAATGTGCTGCAGTCCCAGGCACACATGTAAATGATGCACCCAAGAGCAGTTAACTCCAGTGTGAACTGCACCCAAGTTTTTCAGGTGCTTTAGCACGTGTAGATGCTCCCACAGTAAAAAAGCCCTAAGGGACTTCACAGAAGCTTAGACACAGTGAAAATTCAACCTTATATGTTAACATTTCACAAGTGTCATTTATTTTATGATGGATAACTGATTAAAAATTGCAAAACATGGACAATTAATAGTGGGCACACCTACATTTTCATTACTGTGCCTTAGATACTGTGCATTTAGTTTAGTCCTTGCTTAATAAAGTACTAACTAAATGTGCAGTAACTAGAGCTACTGTGCAGTACCACCAGCACACAGTTATTTTGTGATGCTTACTGCACATTAGGCTAATAACACTTCACAGTAGGTTATCAGCGTGGTTTTTGATCACCATGTTACTGAGCAGTGTTATTAGGCTAATGCACATTAAGCATCTCATGTAGACATGACCACTGTGTAACATTTTCAAACGTATCCAAGTGATTTAGAAGCCAAAGTCCCATTTATTATTGGCTAGCTTGAAGCAGCTCCCTGATCAGCATGCACTTTTTTGGATCACCCTTTTAATATGGTTTATTCCCTCCTGTACTGTATAGGGAGTTTTGCTATCTCATTCTGGGTTTTAATTCCACTCTGGGAACCAGCTGTAAGAGTTGGGTATTGAAGTGGTCAATTTGTGGGCACCTAATTCCTTTGTTGAGTCTGACCCTTAAGATTTTGATTCACTTAGACACTTTTGAAAATGCCACATATTTTTAATAAGTTTTCATTTACTTAGCCTGGTCACAGTGACCTGCTTAATGGTAGAGTATAAAGTCTTCAGGGTAGTGACCTTATTTTTAACATGTTTCTATATTTCTACATCTATGGCACTACAGAAATATATACTTACACACCCCCAAAAAACTGTTAAAAGATCAGTAAAAGTTGCCAATTCAAACTTTCAGAAATTAAGAAATGCCAGGTTTTCTTTTCATGCAACTTTGATTTAATCTTGTGTGTGTTCTTAACTATAGGTATACTGTTCCCATAGTGCCTGATCCATTCAGTGCAGAGGATGAACAGTGTCTTAGTAATAAATCAAAGCTGTGAAGCTAGTAATGTTGTAACACAATTGTATGTATACACATATAGCTAGGTCTGTATTTAAGCATCTACTTGTGTATGTCATTATCGGAGTTAACTATGTAACCACTGTATTTTATACAGTTTTACAATTTAATACCATAGTGATTACTACTAAAAAATATATCATTTACTTTATGTAGTAGTCATTGATACTAATACACCATGTATTTACAATGGTGTATACATTAATCAGTTGCTCCTCACAAAATTTGCATATAACTCCCTTTCTAGAAGCTGCATGCTGCTCTGCTCCATCTAATTCCAGTGGGTACGTCTATACATGAAATTAATTTGATGCAATAAAGTTGAGAGTAGTTTGTGCTGGAGTTTATTGCTCTCGGGCACAGCATTTCAGAACAGGCATCTGATTGATGTAAAAAATATGAACAGGGCCCAAAAAGGAGGAAGCCAGTTGTTTAAACCACAGTGGTAGTAACTGATGGTCATTGTAATTGTAGTACTGATTCAACTTTGCAGCTATTCCCCGGAACAGTTCTTGTCTCTGCTGGTTTCCAGGTTGACAGTTTGAAAGTTGCAGTGATGACATATCTTTGACCCAGTTTATCAAATACATCAGCCTGTTGTATGCTTAGTGGATTAAAACCTGCTGATTTTCAAACCACATTAGAAGCTCCATTTTCATCCACAAACTTAACTTTATCTTCAATGCTGCCCTGTCTTAGGAGATCATACAGTTTAAGCAAGCACTGTGTGCAGGGTGTGATTTCAAGCTGCTAGCACACAAACTGTTGGTACTACTTCATACTCTTCTCATGGTAATGAACTATGTTAAACCATGAATTCCACCTTGTAACCGCTGGCTAGGGTGGAAGTGACACAGCTCCCCACTTTCATTGGTGATGGACTACTGGTATCGAAACTTATGGCTTGGATAATGTTTAAATGCTTTTTAAAACAGGAAACTGGGCTAGCCACAGCAGAAAAATGTGCGCTACAGATGTCACTTACTAAAGAAAGGATGTGTGCATTGCAGGTGACATGAATTGCGCTGGCCATCATTCCATGGAGCACATCAGAGAAAGTTTTGCAGATTATCAGACATATATGCTCAGGTATTGTCAGATTCATAGATTCCTAGATTATAACGCTGGAAGGGGCTTTGGAAGATCATTAGGTCCAGCCCCCTGCACCAAACAGGAAAGATAACTGGGGGTCAGGTGACCCCAGCAAGGTGACTACCTAGTCTCCTCTTGAAGATTTCCAGGGTAGGTGATTCCACCACCTCTGGAGGGAGCTTATTCCACAGTCTGGACACCCTGACTGTGAACAAATTTTTCCTAACATTGAGCCTGAATTGGTCTTCCAGGAGTTTGTGGCCATTACTCCTAGTTTTCCCCTCAGGTGCCCCGGTGAACAGTTGCTCACCGAGCCCTTGACGTACTCCCCTAGTGTAGCAGTAATCTGCTACCAGGTCCCCTCTCAGCCTTATTTTCTTCAGGCTGAAGAGTCCCAGACCCCTCAGCCTTTCTTTGTATGCCTTGCCATATAAGACTCTGATCATATGTGTGGCTCTTCTTTGGACTCTCTCCAGCTTGTCCATGTCCTTGTTAAAGTGTGGTGCCCAGAACTGGACGCAGTACTCCGGCTGTGCTCTCACCAGTGCTAAGTAGAGTGGAAGAATCACTTCCTTCATTTTGCTGGAGATGCATTGGTTGATGCATGCCAGAGTATAATTTGCCCTACTGCTTACAGCATCGAACTGCCAGCTCATATTCATACCATGGTCTATTATTACCCCAAGGTCCATTTCATTTGTGGTGCTGGTCAGCTTGGTGCTGCCAAGCCTGTAGGTGCGTTGGGGGTTGCTCATTCCGAGAAGGACCACTTTACATTTCTCAACATTGAACTTCATCAGATTCTGATCTGCTCAACTTGCTAGCCTGTCTAGGTCCACCTGTATCTGTAGACTGTCTTCAAGCATGACCACACTTCCCCATAACTTGGTGTCATCCATGAAGTTGGCCAGTGAGCTCTTTACACCCACATCCAAATCTTTAATAAAGATGTTGAAAAGTACTAGACCAAGTACTGATCCCTGAGGGGCACTGCTACCCACTTCTTGCCAGGATAAGACAGATCCATTCATTATGACTCTCTGGGTTCTATCCTGCAGCCAGGTTCTCACCCACCTGACTGTCTCATGGTTAAGCCCATAATCCTCCAATTTTCTTGTGAGGACATCATGGGATACTAGATTAAAGGCCTTTTGGAAGTCAAGGTATACAATGTCAACCTGCTCTCTCATATCCAGGTGGTGAGTTACCTGGTCATAGAAGGAGATGAGGTTGGTAAGGCAAGACCTTCCTGCAATGAAGCTATGCTGGCTGTCATTTAGAATCTTACCTTCTGCAAGCTTATTGCAGATAGATTCCTTGATGAACTTTTCTAGAATTTTCCCTAGGATGGAAGTTAGGTTAACTGGCTGATAGTTACCCAGGCCCTCCCTCCTGCCCTTCTTGTTGATGGGCCCAACACTGACCCTCTTACAGTACTCAGGGACTTCTCCAGAGTGCCACAAGTTATGGAAGTTTTGCCAGGGGTTCCACAATGACTTGGGCCAGCTCCTTCAACACTCTCAGATGAAGATCATCCAGTCCCACTGAATTGTATATATCTAATTTTTTTAATTGGTCATACACCAATTCTACAGCAAGAGTAGGAAAGAAATTATTTCTACAGTGTTCATCGTGTATTCTGACTGGCATTGTTTTCCCCTTGGCCCAGTGAAAGACTGAGGTGAAGTAGTTATTCAGGAGTTCAGCTTTCTCCTGGGTGCTCATAACCAGCTCTCCTGAGTTGTTGAGCAATGGCCCCGCACTCCCATTTGTTGTCCTCCTGTTCCCTACGTACCTAAAGAAGGACTTCTTGTTGTCCTTCATTCCCATTACTAATCTAAGTTTGGTGACCGCCTTAGCCTCTCTCATCTGTTCCCTGCAAATGCGGGCCATCATGGAACAGTCTTCTTTGGGGCCCCAAGCTTCTATTATTTATAAGTGTTAAGGAGTAAGAGAGGGTAAACAGAACCCCCCAGGGTGCCTTATGTGCTGGGCAATTGAGACTGAGGGAGGAAGAGCAGCCAGCAGTGACAGATAGGGGAAAAAATGGTAAACAGAGCTTATAGCATAAGCAGATGGTGAAGCTGCAGCTACAGACCAGAGAAGAGGAAAAGCAATCACAGCAACACTTCTGGAGCAGTATCTCACTCCAGATTGGAGGAGGAAAGCTGCCAGGAGGTATTTCTGGCCCCAGAGAGGGGGTCGGTTCCCTGCAACCTGCTGAGAGGAGAGGCTGAGTGTTCCTGCAAGCAGGTATTGCTGACCCTGCCAGAGAAACGCTGTAGGAGTGACCAAAAGAAGGAGGCATGCTGAGGCATGCCTACATGAGGATTTTGATAAGTACTGAAGTGGAGTAGCTGCTAAGGATACTGGAGGGAAGCAAGAAAGACTTCTTTCTCAGGTTAGAGCCTCCTTGGTGGGGCTTTGCTGTGCTCAGAAGAGAGATCCTACTGGGGACTGTGTATGCTCACCAGTAGACCTGCGCAGATCTGTGCTGAGCAGCATTAGATTGATTGGTTTCTTTGGATATGAGAGATTGATCCCCAGGTAAAGGGGACTCAGACTGAAACTAAAGAGAGGCTGAAACACTTATGTCTTAGGGTGTTTGAGCCCAAGCTAAGGCCATCCCCTGGATGGTGGGGTGTGTCAGACTAAGACTATAGTCATCCAGGTGGCAGGCTATAGAAGGCAGAGCATTAGACAACTGGGCAGCATCAAAAACAGGCTGAAGAGAAACTTCAG
>NW_017729032.1:41919746-41923308 GCF_001723915.1 Gavialis gangeticus
GTGGTGTCTTTTTGATTTTTAAATGTGATTATCAATTGACTTTGACATTAAAAAGGGTGGGGAAAACAATTCCCAAATGTTTGTTTAATTTTACAATGTTGTAGAAGAGCACTTAGCATACTTAAAAAAAATAAAGTCATGACAGATGAGAAAAAGTAAGATCAATTTCCTGGCAGACCAGGTGATCCAAGGTGATCCTGTCACCACCTGTAGGTAAGTGAACTCTCAGCAGTGGCTGTAAGCCCTACAATACCTACAGTCATCACAGTAAGCCTTTTTCTTCTTTCTTAAGAGGACCATGATTCTCCTGTTTAGCTAAGAGGTTATCTCAGCCCTTCTGTTATCTTTTATCCAAATGGGAATGGACTTCCTTTGTGCTTCAAGGATCACGTCCTTAAGGAACAGCCACTCTTCGTGCACACTTTTCACCTTCTGTCCCTGGTCCTGCAGCACTTCCCCTACTAGTGACCTAAGCTTGTTGAAATTTGCGTTTTTGAAGTCCAAGACTTCAAACCTGCTATCAGATGTATCTGCCTTACATTGGACAATGAACATGATGGTTCCATGGTCGCTGTCACCCAGACTTCCCTCTATATTCAAGTCAGTCACCAGGTCATCTCCTTTGGCCAGGACCAAGTCCAGCAGAACATCACCTCTGGTTGGCCCATGCACTTCCTGAGTCAGGAAGAGCTCCTTGACACAGGTCAGGAAGGATTGTGACCAAACTAAGTCACAGTTTACAACAGCCATCACTACAGTTCTGTCCAGCTCCCAGGTACAAATAAAGTGTGAAGGACAGTCATCTGGGGCATGTGTTGCTTCATCTGCTACAATTGAGGTTGATTCATATTCTTTTCTGCTAATGCAATTTTGTAGACTGAACATACAAAGCACTTACTCCTGGTAGATAATCTTGGTGAAGCTTGTTCACACATGGGAAATTGCCAACATTTGGCATTTGTTTGTTCAAGTAATGCCTTAATTTATGATTATCACTTCTCTCCAGAGGAATGTTGGGGGTTGGTAATGCCTCCACTAAAGCAGACATAGCCTCTCTGCTTGTCAAACTGTTTTCAGTGGTTCTCTTAAAGTTTAAGGACACAGTGGCCGGTTTTCACTCTGACCTTCAGCCTCTGCAGCAGCCTTTCATTTTATATGTGTTTCAGACTTTAAATGCTGATCAATGCTTTTTTTCCTTGACACATCCTGTTGCATGCTGAACAAAACAATTTACCACCATCTGCATATGTAGCTTTCTTGGATTTCTTTCTACTCATCATCTTCAGACTGCAGCATTGCTCCAGCATTGTATCTGACTTCTTAAAAGATAGCACCAAAACCCTTTCACTTTTCTGACTGGCAACCTTCACTGAGTCTTTGTCACTAGCTCAGCCTCTCAGTAGCTTTTTCTCAAGCCATATGCTCTATGGCTGCAGGGTCATGCCATTTTTAGTGGTGATCATGGAATTTGCCATTTTTTGTGGTTTCCACAAAACTGTGATTTAAGTATGTCCCTAAACCAATTATTAGATGTAATTGGTTTAGGATAAAGCAGTATATCAAACTTCTGTCCCAGATCTCACAGTGAATCACCTTAGTTCACTGTCCTCCAGCATTCCAGGCACCCCTCACAGGGTGGGATGCTAGCCTCAGCCAGTGCTTGTCTGCTCCAGGCAAGCACCAGACCAGCCCTGCCCACCAGATGCCACAGACAGGTGCCAGAAAATACTCTGTGTTTCCCTACATGGCCAGGCAGGGTGGAAGATAGTGGGTGGGGGAACGGGTCCCCCCACCACAAAGCCCTGGCCCCAAGCAAGCACAACCTTGTGAGTTTTATGTCTTTGCTTTTTGCTGCTTTGGTTGGTTTTGGAGCAGGAGGCAGGTGAAAGCCTCTCTTTAGGCATAAGGCCTGAGAGTGTGCCAGAGTCTATATGGGCCAGGGCTCTGATTAAATTAAGGCAGGCCAAAGTCCAACAAGAGCTGAACCCTGTCCACAGATGGGGAAAGTCCAAGAAAGAGAGAGGGCAGATCCTGGAACTGCCCAGTCAGACCTGTGGCTGGGGAGGAGTAGAGGGAAGCAAAGCACCAACAGCCTCAGCTTCAATTATGTACAGGCAGGATCCTAAAACAATGCTTCAATTACAACATCAAGAGATGGCAGGAAGGAGAAAAGCGAGCCATCTTAGGGGGCCAGAGTAAGAAGCCAGGTGTAGCCCAGCCAGTAGGGGCACCCTGTTACATAGATCCAGTGGTGTTCAACATGTTTATTATGATTTGGATGCCGACAGAGAAAGTTTCTTGAGCAAAGTTACAGACAACATGAAGCTGGGAGGGATTTCAAACAAGTTGGAGGTTGGGACTGAAGCATAAAAGGATGTTAACAGGTTGGAAAATTGGGGTGGAGCTAACTAGATGAAGTTAAATGCTCACAAATGCAAGATGCTACACCTCAGGAAGAATAATCAAAAATACAAATACAAAATGGGTGACAACTGTTTGGAGAGCAGCACCATGACAAGGAACTGGAAATTTTGGTAGATCACAACTCAGCCACTGGTGATTAAAGGCTTGGCGATCGGCCGCTGGGGGATCCCTGCCCTGATCGGTGATCTGGAGTACCCCCAGACTTGGGAGGCAACAGTCGCCCATGCAGATGCACAAAAAGCAAATGCAGTTTTGAGATGCATCAACAGAAGCATTAAATGCAAGTCTGAGAAGGTGATAGTGCCTCTTTACTCAGCACTAGTTCGACTTCATCTAGAGTATTGTGTGAAATTTTGGGCTGCATATTTTTAAAATGATGTGGAGAAGTTAGAGAGGATCTAGAGGCAGGCACCAAAAATGATAGGGGCTTGGAAGGCAAGTCATACAAGGAGAGATTGAAGGACCTAGGCTTGTGGAAAAGGCATGTTAGAAGGAACATGATAACAGTCTTCAAAATACCTGAAGGGCTGTCATAAAGAAGAGGAGAAAATACTTTTTCTCTCTTGCTTCAGAGACTATGACATGGACAAATTGCTCGAAGTTGCAGCAAAGTAGGTCTAGATTGGTTATCAGGAAAAAACTTCTTCATTATTAGAACTGTGGAACAGACTGCCTAGGGAAGTTGTAGACTCTCCAGTAGGGCTGTGTGAAGCTTCAGGTGGTGATTCAATTTGGAGATTTGGCCCGATTCGGTGGCTGAATCTCTAAATCTGAATTGAATCAAGGGACCAATTAAAAGGTCCAAATTGATTCGAAGCTCTCTGAATCTTCGGGAAAGATTTCATAGATTTTATAGGCATTAGGGGCTGGAAGGAACCTCAAAAGATCATCAGGCCCAGCCCCCCCACCCCCCCCCCCACCATAGGCGGGAAGTCAGCTGGGATCAAGTGACCCCAGCAATAAATAAATCTAGCTGTTCTTTGAAGGAATCCAGAGTAGATGCTTGCACCTCCTGGACACACACACCATAAAGAACATTTTTCTCATATCCAGTCTTAATTGGCCTTCCTGTCATTTATGGCCATTAAACCATGTTATTCCTTGGGGAGATCTGGTGAACAGATGTTCTCCTAGGTCC
>NW_017729032.1:41928308-41938695 GCF_001723915.1 Gavialis gangeticus
AGTTGTAGGCTGCCACCAAGCCACCCCTGAGCCTTCTCTTCTCCAGACTGAATAGTCCCAAATCCCTCAGTCTCTACTAATATGGCCTTCCCTCCAGGCCTTGAATCATATGAATGGCTCACCTCTGGACTCTCTCAAGCTTCTCTACATCCTTCCTGAAGTGGGGGGCCCAATACTGGATGCAGTACTCCAGCTGCAGTCTCACCAGAGCTGAGTAAAGTGGGAGGATGACTTCCCTGGTTTTGCGTGAGATGCATCAGTGGATGCATGCCAGAGTTTGGTTAGCTTTGCCCACCACCGCATCTCATTTGTTGCTCATATTCATCTTGTGGTCAATCAAGACCTCCAAGCCCCTTTTGGTCATAGTGCTAGCAAGTGTAGCATTGCTGAGCCTGTAAGTATACTGAGGGTTCTCCCTACCGAGTTGCAACACCTTGCACTTCTCTGTATTAAAGGCCATCCAGTTTTGGTTGGCCCACCTTGAGAGTGTCTGAGTTGGCCTGTATCCCCAGCCTGTCCTGCAGTGTGATGGCCCACCCCCATAATTTGGTATTGTCTGCGAACATGGCCAGTTCACATTCAATGCCTGAATCTAGATCGTTGATGAAAATGTTAAAGAGTACTGGCCCAAGGACCGAGCCCTGAGGGACTCCGCTGGTAACACTGCGCCACATTGATTTGCTCTCTTCAGCTAGTATTCTTTCGTTCTGACCCCATAGCCAGTTGCCTAGTCATCGGACCATATGATGATCTAGGCTACAGTTCCTCAGCTTAACCATGAGAACATCATGGGGAACTAGGTCAAAGGTCTTCTTGAAGTCCAGATAAATGATGTCCACGTCATTTCCCTTGTCCAGGGCATATGTTACCTGGTCATAGAAAGAGATGAGGTTGGTCAGACAACACCTGTCAGTCACAAAGTCACGTTGGCTGGCATTCAGAAGCTTGCCTTCTGTTAGTCTGGTGTTAATGGATCCCCTGCCCCCCCCCCGCCCTCATTAATGCTGACCTCATGAAGGAACACCTTGACAGGCTGGATACCTTCAAGTGAGCTGGCCCTGACAATCTACACCCCAGCGTACTCAAAGAGCTGGCTAGCATTATAGCCCAGCCTCTGGCATGGATCTTTGAAAACTCCTGGTGCTCTGGTGTAGTGCCCGAAGACTGGAAGAAGGCCAATGTGGTGCCTATCTTCAAGAAAGGGAGGAAAGTGGATCCAGCTAACTACAGGCCCATCAGCCTGACTTCTATCCCAGGGAAGATCTTAGAAAAGTTTATTAAAGAGGCCATCCTTAATAGACTGAAAGATGCCAACATCCTGAGGGATAGCCAGCATGGGTTTGTTGTGGGTAGGTCTTGCTTGACCAACCTCATTTCCTTCTATGACCAGGTGACCTATCACCTGGACAAGGGAGAAGAGATTGATGTCATATACCTTGACTTCAAAAAAGCCTTCGATCTGGTATCCCATGATCACCTCTTGACAAAACTGGCCAAACGTGGCCTTGGGTCCACCACGATCTGCTGGCTGGAGAACTGGCTCCGTGGTTGGACCCAAAGGGTGGTAATTGATGGAAGTCAATCATCATGGTGCCCTGTGACCAGTGGGGTCCCCCAAGGCTCTGTCCTTGGACCCATATTGTTCAACATCTTCATTAATGATGTGGACATTGGAGTCAGAAGCGGACTGGCCAAGTTCACTGATGACACCAAACTTTGGGGCAAAGCATCCACACCAGAAGACAGGAGGACAATCCAGGCTGACCTGGACAGGCTCAGAAAATGGGTGGATGAGAACTTGATGGTGTTTAACACTGAAAAATGCAAGGTTCTCCACCTTGGGAGGAAAAACCTGCAGTGTCCTTATAAGCTCGGCAGTGGTACACTGGCTAGCACTATGGAACAAAGAGACTTGGGGGTCATCATTGACCACAAGATGAACATGAGTCTGCAATGTGATGCTGCAGCTGGTAAAGCGACTAAAATGCTGGCTTGCATCCATAGATGCTTCTCAAGCAAATCCCAGGTCATCATTCTCTCCTTGTACTTGGCCTTGGTGAGGCTGCAGCTGGAGTACTGCGTCCAGTTCTGAGCTCCACAATTCAAAAAGTATGTGGAGAAGCTTGAGAGAGTCCAGAGAAGAGCCACGCGCATGACCAGATGTCAGCAAAACAGACCTTATGATGACAGGCTGAGAGTCATGGGGCTCATTAGCTTGGAGAAGCGCAGGCTCAGGGGCAATCTGATGGCCACCTGTAAGTTTATCAGGGGTGACCACTAGTACCTGAGGGAACTTTTGTTCACCAGAGCGCCCCAAGGGATAACAAGGTCAAACAGTTATAAACTACTGCAAGATCATTTCAGGCTGGACATGAGGAAGAATTTCTTTACTGTCCGAGCCCTGAAGGTCTGGAATAGCCTGCCGTTAGAGGTGGTTTAAGCACCTATATTAAACACCTTCAAGAGCAAATTGGATGCTTATCTTGCTGGGACCCTATGACCCCAGCTGACTTCCTGCCCTTTGGGCGGGGGGCTGGACTCAATGATCTTCCGAGGTCCTTTTCAGCCCTAACATCTATGAAATCTATGAAATCTTGATCATTTTCTCCAGAATTTTTCCAGGGACGGACCTCAGACTGATTGATCTATAGCTCCCCAGCTAATCCCTCCTCCCTTTATTGTAGATAGGAACCACAGTGGCTCTTTTACAATCATCCAGGACCTCACCCGAGCGTCACAATTTTTCAAATATCCCTGCCAAGGGGGATGCAATGTTGTCTGTCAACTCTTTCAAGACCCTTGCGTGCATTCTGTCTTGGCCCGCAGACTTGTGAATGTCCAGTTTCTCAGGTGTTCCCTCTCCTGATCCACATCAATTTTGGGCCCATCACCCACTTACAAATTGGAGAGCTTCGATGATTCAGACAATCCCCAGTGGCTGCAGCAGGGAGCTGCAGCCAGACTTGGAGCTGGTAAGTAGGGGCAGGGAAGGAGGGGCTAGGGGAGGGGGAAGTGACCATGGGGGGACCCATGCCAGACCCCATCCCCTGCCTGCTCCTCCAGACCTCCCCGACCCCTGCCCGCTCCCCCAGCCCCTCCATAGCTGTCCTGCCTGCCCCAGCTCTTGGGGTCAGAAAGGAATTTTACCTCATGTTCAGATTGGTTTGGACTGCAAGAGTTCTGTAGCAGGGGGAGTGTTCCTTTTCCTGTGACCTCTTGAGCATACTTTAAATTTTGCAGTAGCAGGATTTTGGCTGCCATGGTTCCCCTTCTTTTACATGTGGGTCTACACTGTGGCAGGTTGGTAGAAGGTGCTTCTGTGCTGAGCCACCCACCTCGCTGCACCTGACCACCTTCCAGGTTCTGAATGCCTCCCTGGGTGCACCTCACATCTAGCTGACCCCTTCCTGGAGCACACCCGCTGGCCTGGGAGTAGTGCCACAACCACACAGGGGCTGGCCTGATTCTGACACTGTGCCCCCTGGGAAACACAGGCCTAGTATTCCTTGAGGGTACTCAACCCACTTCAAGATCTTGGGGTGCTTCCCTCAGTCTGAAGCACAAATAGTGGCCTCCCTTAGTCAGCCAAACCACGGGGAACCCCAAGGCATAATCTAGACCCACTCCTAATAAGTCTCCCATTCTAGGTACAAAGGAGAACTTTACTGATTATAAGGGGTAGGTTTGGAATAGGATACAGAGTAGAGAAATATCAGAGAAATCCCATAGAGTAAACTGGCATGGCTGGGTAATCTTTGATTATGCATCTGAGTTACTACAAGCTATATATCTAGTTAGATCTCAGGTAGCTTACTCACAAGTATCATCCAGAGGCAGGTGGAGATTCCCTCTGGAGGCAGGCAGTTCATTGATCATGAGTTTCAAGAGAGAGAGCAAGTTTCAGATGGTCCAGCTCTTCTGAGTTTTCATCATGGCTGCTGCTCCTCCTCCTGCGCAGTCCTTAACTTATATAGCTTTTATGATCTCATTTACCTGGTCCAATGGAGTCCAGCACCTGTTGGCTGCTAGCCAACCATTTGAAATGCATCACTGGTTGACAGGTAGACTGACATTGCTCAAAACAATAGGGAGCCCAAGCCCCTTACTCAGGTATGTGATGCCAGTCACGGAGGCAGAGGGAGCAGGTTTCCCCCCTCCCTCAGGAATGTATCCAACTCAGGTTACAACTCAGGGTTACCTAAAGAGCGCATGTATTGACCATGTTAACCAAACTGTCACATAGCAGAGTTTTTGGGGAGAGAGAGGGGTGGCATTCTGCCACATACACATTCATTAATGTACTTTAGGTAATGCACATTAAATTTAATTCCTCCATGTTGAGGTACCAGAAAAAGGTGCATTAGCCTATTTTAATGCACATTAGCTAAAGAGCACTTTTTTTGTGACTCTTTAATGAACATTAAAATAAGCTAATACACATTAAAGCACACGTGTAGATGTGCTCCTTGGGGTAGATTAGAGTGTTATATCTTGTGCAGTGCCAGGTTTAACTGTGTAGTTTTGCTAGGATGTTAGACAATGGATTTGTATAGGATTGTCTCGATATGGATGATCCTGCCTCTGGCAGGGAGTTGGACTACATGACCTCTATAGATCCTACTTCTCTATAATTTTATGATGGTGAAATTGAGTATATTCTTAGTTGATTTGTGGATAATTCTAAACTACTGGTAGAGACACTTCAGAGGGCAGGATTAGGATTCAATATGACCATAGTAAATTGAAAAAAGTATCTGGAAATAAATAGAATGAAATTCAGTAAGAATAAATGCAAAGTACTGCACTCAAGATAGAACAATGAAATGTGCATATACAAAGCTATGAACAATTGACTACAATGCAATAGGACAGAAAATGTTTTCAGGTTATAGATCACAAGCTGAATACATGTCAGCAGTGTAATACTGTTGCAATAACAGTTAACACTGGGATATATCTGCAACTCATAGGGAAGGATTCTTCCACTCTTCAATACTGGTGAGGCCTTGCCTAAAGTACCATGTCTAGCTTTGGGCACTGCACTTCAAGAAAGATATGGACAATTTGGAAACTGTTAAGGGGAGAGCAACAAAATCAGGGGTGACAGGTGTGGGGTGCACAGGGGTGCACGTGCACCCTCTGAGAGTGCCGGTGCACCTCCTGCCAGTGCAGTTCCTGTGTAGCCGGTGAGCGGGGGGCAGGTGGGAGCAACAGTGTGCCCCTGCAAGCACTGGCGGGGGAGTGGGGCTGCCAGCAAAAGCAGCTGCCAGACACCCACAAACAAAATCATTAGAGGTCTTGAAATATAATGTATGCTACAAGTCTGGAAGAGAAAACTCAGGGTAAATTTCATTACAGTCTTCAAATACAAAAATGGTTATTATCAGGGTTGCCAACTCAAGAATTTTTTTTTTTCTGACAATCTGCAAAGGTTCTACTGATACCCACATTTTTTACTGCCATGTTTTTACTAGGGCTGTTGAACAATTAAAAAATTAATCTTAATTGTGAGATTAAAATATAGTTACAATTAATCGTAATTTTAATCACACAGTTAAACAATAATATAATCCCAATTTATTACAACTATTTTGGATTTTTTTCCTATATTGTCAAAGAAATTGCTTTCAATTACAACTCAGGGCCATAAGAAAGAGTAAAACTGCTAATTTCTGCCTAGTGAGTAAGTGAAAAGGGTCAAATTAGGGTTACCATACTTCCAATTCCAAAAAAGAAGATACGTGTCAGGGTCACACTTTACTCCCAACCGATAGACCTGTGGCACTGCCAGTACTTCTCACTCCTGACCTGCAGCCCACTGGGACTGCCAGTGCCCCTCACTCCTGGCCTGGCCACGGACTTCCCTGCCACCCTCAAGGGGCCCCCTGCCCCATTCCCCTGCTTGAGGGGCAGGTGCCATACCCTGCCCTGTTGCAGCCCCAGCACCCAGCAGCAGCAAGAGGGAGAGGCTGCTTTTCACCCCGCATGCATGGCCAGGCAGGCAGCAGCAACGGCAGGGGGCGCTCTTCCCCCAGCATTCATGGCTTGGCAGCAGAGATTAACAGATTTTAAAAATTAATCCATTAATTTGTTTTTGCATTAATAGCATCCATTAATGGCAATTAATTGACAGCCCTAGTTTTTATTAATATTTGCTTTACATAATGTAACTGTAACCTTTCTTCATGGACAAGGGCTGGATTCGAATTTAGCATTTAACACCAACTTTTAACAGTCTTACTTGACTGCAGAGATGGTTTTACACTATTGTCCCCCCACCCCAAGAATACCCAGCCCACTCTTCAACCTGACCCCTGTTGACCATACTCCTCAAATCCTGGCACAGACCCCTACCAACTGCCTCTTCCCCCGCTCTCAGGCCCACAGTGCCATCCTGGCCATACCATCCCTCTTATGTAAAACATACATTAGTAAAAAAAAGTTTGGTTGCAGTAAAAAGTTTGGAAAGTCAGTAAAAAAATTTGTCTTGGGTTTGCAACCTTAATTGCAAAGGAAAAATAGAAAAATAATTTTTGTCTTTGCAATAGTCTAATACTTCAAGTTCATTACAGTATTTGGTGTGGGGGAGGATTAGCTTTGTAAAATAAAAGTCTTATGGAAGGTTCTTCCCCCCCACCCCCGTTAAATAATCCAAACAATTGATCAGAACTAGAAATACTTTGGAATATAGAGCAAAATGACAGCAAACACACCAAATGTTTTTGTTCCAATCGGTAAGTTATAAAAATGCAAATATATTAGGAGAATATTATTTATCTTTCTTATTGTTAAAAGAACATAAATGCAACTTGTTGACCTACTCACCATGTTATTTGAAGTATATAATTACTTATATAATTATAAGAGTTAAATATTAATGAAGTTCTTTACAGTTTTGCTTTGGATTTGTTGTTAAAGGATTTTTTAAGGCATTTTTAGCGGTCCAAGAAAATAAGGATGCAGTTGGATGGAGAAGTTCCATTTATGGCATTATATTAGTCTTCATATCTTTTCCTCCTCCTCAAGGATCAAGATACAGTCATCAGTGTGAACGATTTTTTTTTCTTTCAGGTACATTTACCTCCTTTAGAGACCTCTGGCAGCATTATGCTTAGAGCTTTGAAATTACCTCTCATTAATCACAGAACTTGGCTCTTAACTGGCACTGTATAACATTTTTTCTTCTAAGCAACATTTTCTATTTAACTATAGAATAATTTATGAATATTCACATCTTTTTTAAAGTTGTAAGATGCCACCCATGTTTCACAAAACCAGTAACAGTTGTACTCAGAAATTTGCACACCTGATATGTGGCAGATTCCTTGCCTGCTGAAATGAAGAAATGCACCTTTGAGTGTTATCCACAGGCAATCATGCTACAGTCAATCAAATGAAAAACACTTGTGAGCCTAAGGGCATTCCTGTATGAATGAGAATGATATAATTTCACTGACCGTGTCTGAGATAGATGAGAATTGAGGTAAGGGGTAAAATTTAAGGTAATCTCTCAGAAAAAGAATTTTCAGCTTCACAGTTTAATGCTTTTAGAGTAAAGCAAGTGTGGTAAAATAAATATTATATGGTTAAAAGGCAAGAATCCTTACCATTTCAGAAATAATAGAATAAACATGAGAATTTTACTTGAAGATTTTAAGGCATGGTTCATATGCTATACTTTTTAAATTTAGGTGAAGTATCATAAAGTGTTTGATGGAAGTGCCAGCATCTAAGGCACTTATTTCTGCCTTTTAATCTGATAAACTGGAACTATAAAGTCTACAGACCAGATCCTCAACTTGTTTAACTTAACATTGCCCCATGGCTGTCAGAGAAGCTGACAATTTACACCAGCTGATAACATTGCCCCAAATGATGAGATATCTAGAACCATTTATTTAATTTATTTTTCCAAATGCAGAAACTCTAGCAAAATACTGAGAAATAGTTGATTTTTCAGTTGCCTCTTACTGTTATTGAGCATTTGGCATAGACTAGAAATATTTTTGTCTGATACATCACATTATTATTATACTATAAAGTTGTTTCTCAACAGTTAAATATTGTAGGACACATGGGTTATTTTAAATTACACGTATAAAAACACAGAGTATGTCAGGAAGTACTAAACTCTCAACACTTGGGCCTATCCAAAGCTACAGAATTTACATTATCAAAATCCCAAGAAACTGGGACTCTGGTGATTTAAAAAGTGATCACTACTATTCATGCAAGATGAAACCTATGATAAAAAATAACATTCCATGTCCTATGCCCATTTCCCAATGAAAGTGCAGTTGCATTAGGAACTGAACAGAAACATTTATTTTGTACTCAACTAAAATATATTTCTCATGGTAGAGGAAACATTGGGGAGCAGGAAAAGAAATAACTAGAGATACAACTTGTATTCTCTCCCATTTGTGACACTTGAGTGCATGCAGTCTGAGCAGATCTCCAAGTATCCGTATGTACCTGCTGAACAAAACTGAACAGCTGATCCCTGTAGGACTCCACAAGAGAGCGTTCTGAATCAACAAGTCCATCATTATCCTTTTCCATCATTATCCTTTGGATGCCTCCTTCCAAGAAAGATTTAAATAATTTCAAAGCATCCCTTTAGATGCTCTCTCTCTAAGGTAAAGAGAGTAGTGTCCCATGACTGCTTAGGACAAAAGCTGAGGATAGGGTGGAGAACTGCCTACCCTCCATTGACAAAATAAGATCTGTTCCATTCTGGCCTAAATCTTGACTACAAAGATTTAGGATAATGTTTTAGGTTAGATGACCAGTCTGAAAACAGCTTTTTGGCTAACTTGTCTTATGAACTTACTCCAGAAGGAAACTTTAGTACAGTAGAACTTGGATTTTTCATATCTGGAAGGTTCACAACCTGCTTAATTTATAGCAGGTTGTGGAACAAAGGATAAACTGCACAACTATTTTCTGTATAGTATTGACTATCACAGCCAGCCAAGAGAGAAGAATTTACTTTGAGTGCACTTAATCTATGAGAGTGGGTTGCCTGGTGTCTGATGAGCAGAGCCTCTGTTAAATTGTCCAGGTGATGTGACCTCCTACAGTGCATCTCTTTTCATTCACACCAGGAGGGGCTTGCAAAGGGATCTTGATAAATCAGAGAACAGGATGATAGATAACACAAAGAAATTCAAGACAAATGTAAACTGTTCTATGCAGGGAAGAAAAGCTACAAAAATACAGAATGGGATATAACTTAGGCAAGAGCACTTTCAAGAAAGATCTGAGTTATGGTGATCACAAACTCAACATGGGTCAGCAAGGAGATGCAGTCACAAAAAAGGCACATATGATTAGGGGGCTGCATTAACAGACATGGGAGGTGATAGTACCACTCTACACAGCACTAGTCAGGCCTCAACAGGTCCTGTTGCTGGCCTCCCATATCTGCCCTGGACTACAGGAGACCCCAGGTGAACTGGGCCTGTTAACACTGCTGTCTTCTCCCCTTCCCCTTCCTTTCTACTTTGGAACCCAAACCCCAACCTGCGGAAAGGGCCAAGACACTGAGCAGGTACTATATGGTTAGCCAAGCTTGAAAGGGAAAAGGCCCAACCAGCCTGTGGGCTTTTTAAGAATTGTATATTACTCTCTGGTGGACACAGAGGGCAGGCAGTATGCTAAGACACTTTGGCATTGCCCTTTTGCATTGAAAGAAATGGAAAAAAATGGGGCCTATATTATTGTTACTGTTTAAATTTTAATAATTTGTTTCCATAGGGGCAGGGGAGGGAGAGTGGGTTTTAGGGAGATACATGCCCCCACTCCCAGGAGAGAGGGAGGTATGGGGTTGGGAGAGGCTAATGCGGAAGGGTAGCTGTGATGCAGGAGTGTGGGAGTGAATAGGGTTAGGAGGGATTATGGACAAAATAGCAATGTTGTTCTTTTATGGAGGTAGTGAATAAGGGTTTGGAAGCAGGATTGGGTTGGGCAGGGAAGAACACTCCTTGGTCAGAGGCAGTGGAGAGGAAATGGGTATGGTCGGGTGGGATATTTTGCTTTTGAATTTTGCCATCTTTTTAGTGGGAGATTCTGGTTTGTTTTATTTTCTTAGTTTATTTTTTTCTGTTTTTATAGGGGTCATTTTGTCTGTTACTGTAAGCTGCCCTGAGCCTTTTTTTGAGAATAGCAGCATATAAATCTAGTAAATAAATAATATAAATAAAGTGTGTGCCATTTTGGGCTCCACATTTTAAGGACATGGATGCAGGTGTCGCGGTGGATGTAGTCTTTCTGGACTTCAGCAAGGCCTTTGACACCGTCTCTCACCCCATCCTAGTTAAAAAACTAGGTGACTGTGGCATCGATGCCTACACAGTCAGATGGATTGCAGATTGGCTGAGGGGTC
>NW_017729032.1:41938875-41953207 GCF_001723915.1 Gavialis gangeticus
CTGGCCCCTACCCTGGGGGTCTTTAAGAAGAGGCTGGATGCCTACCTGGCTGGACTCGTTTGAGTCCCATTTCTCTTTTTGGGGTTTTTTGTTGTTCTCCCGCCCTGGCGGGGGGTCGGGCTAGAAGATCTACTAGGTCCCTTCCGACCCTTAATCTATGAATCTATGACATAAAGAAACTCCATAACTCCACATTTTAAGGACATAAAGAAACTTGAAGAACCAGAAGGGAGCAATAGAGATAAAAGAGGTTGCGGCCAGACCAAGCTTCTTCCACCACCTGGCTGGATTGGACCTAGGCTGCCCCCCTACCTACACCACATGGCTGGATGGGGCCCATTGGCCAAAACAGTTGAGCACCCCAGGCCTAGGAAAAGTGTGGAGTCTCACACTTTGGATGCATTTAAGAAAAGAAAGGATAGGTATCTGTCTGTGGTGGTTTAGAAAGAGTACACCCTGCATTTATACAGGGGTTAGATTAAATGAACTGGTGTGCTAATTAGCGCCGCTGCATTTTTCACCCCGCTGCGCCTTAACACACACAGTGTCACCCATGTTACAAGATTTGCCTATCAGCAGCTTGAGGTACAGTTCCCCCCAAACACCTGCACCTATCTTAAAACTTGGCAGGCTTTGTGGCCTCACCAGGGGCTACCACCCCTGCAGTTTTCACCCCCCTGTGGTGTAACACATACATGTGACATGAGTTTTGCTTTCAAGAATTTGGCGTGCAGATCCCCCTGAACCCCTGCACTGATCTTCTTGAAACTTGGCAGGCTTCATGCTCTCAGCTGAGGCTACACCATCCCTGCACATTTCATCCAAATCAGACAAAAAACAACAAAGGTATAGATATTTCATTGATTCTCCATTATACCTTATGGCCAGATCTCCGAGGTGGCTCCGAAGCCTTGGAGCCGCTTTGGCCGGATTGAAGTGGGAACCCAGTCCAGAGCTCTGGATCAGATCACTGGCATCCGAATTGGCTGAATCAAATAGCTACCTACTCGCACAGGCCTATTATTAAAAAATTGAGATAAAAATACAATACCTGCTGAATGTCTGCTATGGCATGCAAGCAGTGGCAAATCAATTTCTAGTGTGCTTAAGGACAGCTGAAAGTAACTGTGCAATACTTAATCTAAGCTGTTTAATTAAATGCTGGAATGTTAACAAAATAAAAGAAAATTAACTATCCTATTTTATTTCCCCAAAGTGTAAACAGTGCATGACAGGCATCTGTGAGATATATAATTAATCCCACAAGTCAAGACAATTTTCAAAGACAGTTATGAGAACTTTAGTTCACATGGGCAATAACAACTACATTCCAAAGATACTCAGATTAGTTAGTTATCATTTTCTTTTGAGCATTCATGTGGTTTAAGAGCAATCTATAGCTGTACATATGAATCTGAAAAGAAATGGTGCCTATATGATGCCTGGATAGCATGGGCGACTGGTGCCTCCTGAGTCTGGGGGGGCACCCGCAGAAGCCACTGGCAGTGTTGGTGGTGGGGACAGAGCTGGCGAGCACCCACAGAAGCCACCAGCAGCATCAGCGGCAGGGATGGGGCTGGCAAGCACCCCCGGAAGCCACTGGAGGTGTCGGCGACGGAGGATGGCCCTGTCGGGGGGGCACATGCCCCCCCATTTCCTCCTTACCAGTCGCCTATGCTGGATAGGTAAGTGGGTAGATAGATAGTAGACTGACAAACCTGATGCTCACTACTCTAAAATGGAAGAAAAAGTTTGTACAACAAATACTGCATGCTCTAGAAACAAGACGTAAACAAAGAGATACAATTTTGCCTAACGTTTTAATGAAATATTTTAGTAGGTGACTTGAAATAAGAAAATAGTGTTTAGTGTCAGTGGAGGAAGGGAAAAGCATTTCATCACTGCAAATAAAATGGAATGTCATAAAATCTGTTATTAAACTACATTTATGTTTAAATCGATTTGATTCTAAATTGCTTGTTTCATTAAAGTCAGTCTTCCATAAGTGCCAACTGAATGGTGTGACAGTGGGATCACATGCTGCAACAGAACTACACAGAAAAATCAGAAAGCCAAAGGGGCTTTCAAAATTTATTCTGAGATGAAGATTAGTAAATCTGTGATGACTGTGCTGGAAAGTACCTGGTTAGAGTTATTTGTTTGTATCTAACTGATATAGCCCAGTAGTAGCTAGACATACTTTCATCATAAGTGTGGTCTTTGACTAGATGACTGCAAAGAACATTAAACATTATTCAGGTAGTAACACAACCTTTCATGATTAGTCTGACAAGAGACCGAGAAACATTTATTGTATTAGCAACGAAGAACAAACAGTAAAAAAAAATGTTGTTAAGGGAATAATTGGAGGAAATAACTAGAGATAGTGACAAAATGAAACAAGCCTGTAGCATAAACATGTATACAGAAGGATAAAAAACTATGTTGCCACATATTAGTGTAGAAAGTGCTCCAATCCTTTTTCCACACTATTTTTCACATGTACATTGTCCACTGGTGAATGAGGAAGGTCCAAAGAAAGAAATGGCAATATTTATTGGCATGCCAGTAAAAGATATCAGCATGTATAACTTCTGAAGGCCTGATACCTTGAGCAAATAGTAGTCCAAGAACAATGTCACACCTGAATAGGTTGTTTCTGGAGACTGAACTCAAGACTTGAAAGTACGAGCTTCTATAGTTTGAGATAAAAGATCAAGTTTACCTTGAAGGCAGAGAAGACTGATGGTCTAGAAGTTAGGGAGCTATCCTAGGACATGGGAGAACTGTATTAAGTCCCTACTCTGTCTAAATTTCCTGATGGACCTTAGACAAGTCATTAAGAACCATATCCAAGACAAATAACTTGACAGCCTAAAGTAGGATTTAGGCAGACTTTCGAAGCTTATGTCTAAAACTGAGATCCAGAAAACCTCTCCTTAGTGGGGTGTCTAAGGTCAACAGACACATCCCTGTTTGACCTGAAAGTTCTGCCATTCCCTACAGTTCTGCTTCTATAATGGCATAGAATAGCCCCTGCCTTAGCTGCTAGATCTAATCTCAGTTAGGATTGAAAAACTTGAATAACACCAATCAGAATGTTTATTTAAATAAGCCACATAAAAATATTGGGTGTAAACAGGAGGAATTTTGAGGAATATCTCAGCAAATTCAAGACAACCTGCTGCCAGCCTCCCTCCTCCCATCTGTATTTCCCTCAGCTGGTATAGGTGAGAATCTGCATTGTGCTGTTGCAGGTAGCTAGCTAGGCATAGAGATAAGTGTTTATTCTATGTCTTGGAGTGTAATCAATAAAAGGTTGGATTATAGGAAGGCCAGAATAGTCCTGGATATGTTCCGGATTGGCCAGGATAGTCCCAGATTTTATAGGCTGTCTCAGTTTCCTAGCTGTTAGAGCAAATTTAAGCACAAGTCCTGGATTAGTTGGAACCTGGGAGCTGCAGAGTCAGGGCTTTATGTCTGTCCTGCCCAACCCCACTCCTGGGAGCTGCAGAGTGGAGTGTATGTGTGCGTGGCAGTGGGCAGGGCCTGAGCAGCTGTTGGGACACACTGGGGTACATGGGGCCTTTTTCATCAGAGCAAAGGCTGTGGGCTGGGGCTGGGGCCAGAGTCGGGGTGCTGGCCAGAATGGAGATGCTGCATGGGCTCTGTCTGCCCTACACTGACAAACAGCTCCAGTCCCATCCTGACATCCGCAGCTGCATCCTGGCTGTGTGACCCAAGGCCAGGCTGGGCCGGCCACATTGCAGCCCCCATGTAGAGAGGCCAGCCCAGCCTGGCTGTGTCCAGCCCTAACTGGGGATGGGGGTGAGAGGCAGGGGCTCACAGCCAGGATGCAGCTGCAGGTGCCAGGACAGGGTGGGAGCTGTGAATCCAACAGAGCCAGCGCAGTACCCCAGCCCAGGTGGCACCCAGCCCCTTTCCCCAGCTCTGATGAGAAAGGCACCACAGCTGCCACACACTGCCCTGGCACACATAGGTGTATGTGTGGGTGTGTGTGTGTGTGTGCGCGCATGTGCCTGCATCCCTCCCATCCCAGATTTCCCTAAAGTAATTATGGTCACTCTAATTATAGACAGGTCTCTTACATCTTTTTCTGACTTGGGTGGTTATAATACCTTACCTGCTAAGAGAAAATAAAGGATCACTGGGAAATATAATAGTATTTTGATCTGGTATACAGAAAGGGTAATCAGTAAGGGAATTGTAACTGTTCCTGAATTCTGGATCTAAGCTTGCAAAGAAGCCTTAATCATAGATGGGTTGTAGCCTTGTCTCTCAAAAGACTGAACTGTACTGGGTTCATGGTAACAGAAGGGCTGGGTGTGAGATACTTCAGTACTCAGTGTTCTCTCTTGGCCAGCTTAACTGGCTGTCTTGCGGCTTAGCATGTTCCTTGAGTTGCCCTTCTAAGGCACCTAATTCTTCTCAAACACTGTACAGTGGGGCAATGTCATCTGGATTCCATGTCTAGGCTAGGTGCCTAAAAATTAGGCATTGCAGCACCTTTACTAGATCCACACCTTGGTTCCTCATCTGTGACACAGGTATAATAGCATTTACAGAACTTAGAGAGCTATCTGGGGGATAAATATATTAAATACTTTTGGCCATGTAGATGCTACAGAAAAGCATTGACACATGGTACAGTCGTTAGACAGGAGTGGGCAAAATATGGCCCATGGGCTGGATCCGGCCTACCAGGCAATTTCATCTGGGCTACAGGCGGGCACCCACCAATTAATTTTATCTGGCTGAGCCCATGGCTGCCCCTGCTGCACACTGCATGAGGCCAAGCCATGGCCACTTCCACCAGGGAAGTGTGCTGTGCTCTTACCCTCACCCATCAAAGGGCTCCAACCCTGGTCCCGGCCAGTGCGCACAGCTTCTGGGTTGGGCTGGTGCTACAGCTGCTGCAGCTGCCCAGGGAACTGCTCAGCTCCCCTAGCCTCCAGCTTCTTCCTCACTCACTGCCACTTCCCTACCTGCTCCTTTCCTCATCCCTGCTGCAGCACTCCAGGCAGCAGGTAGGGAAGCAGCAGTGAGTGGGGAGGAAGCTGTAGCTGTGCAAGAGTGTGGGGCCAGGGCTGCTGGGAACACAGGCCCCATGCTAGGGCTGAGGTTAGCAGGAGTGGAAGGCCATCCCCCACACACAGCCAACAAACCCCCACGTGCCCCCCCACACACACAACCCCTCCACACACCGACACCACCACACAAAAACACTCACCTCACCCCCCTACACCTACCCAATCCACATACACACACCCCCACAGCCCCCCACACATATACGTATCCCAACCACACCTCATACCCCCTCCCACACACCATATACAAAAACAATTGCCTCTCTATACACTACACAAAAATCAGGACAAAAATTAAAATATATTACAGTGTATGCTTGATTTTTAGTATATTATTTGTTCTCTAGTTCCAAGTTGGCAAACCTCTCTTCCAAAAGGAGTACTTCCAGGGACAAGGGGAAGGGCTTCCAGTAGCAAAGGTCAGGGGTTAGAGAGGAGACTTCTGGTCCGAAGATGGTAACCAGGGGGTGGAGCTACACTTGCGGCTCTCAACGGATCACCAAACTCATTAAGCAGCCCTCCAGCCGAAGTAATTGCCCACCCCTGCATTAGAAGGCAACAAAGAGCTATACTGGGTAAGTAATAATAAGGGACAATGATGAGGCAGCAAACATCACTTAGGTACGCATGCACAAAGATAGTATAAGTGTAGAAGGACAGCAAGTGAAACAGAGTGCACCACTTCCCCTAGGGAAACAAAGATTATGAAAGGCAGGTTACACAGCTTAAGAATTTACTTATTGGTGTATTTGGGGAATGGAGGTTACTGATGTTTGTTGCAATATTTAATCTGTGTGAAAAAGCTCCAACGAGATATATCAGCTGTTACCACTGCTCAGTTAGTAAGTCACCACAGACTATTATCTGAATCCCTGATGTTGCTCTGCTGGCTTTTGTTTGTTTTTAAACAGCATGCTATCTAAGTATTTTAAGACTGGGAACAGAGGAGAGCATCTTGAGTCTATTCTTTAATAGACAAACTCTTGAATACCTGTGACATGACACAGAATGAGTCTCAAAAATTAAGTGTGGCATTTTTAATCACCTATAATTTCGCCTTTCACTAAAATCATATCTTCATTAAAAAGAGAACCATATTTTTGTTTGACTTTAAAATACTACATCTAACAAATGGTATATAGTACACATTGTTACTATCCAACTAACTTTATACAGGCAATTTCTGCCAGTCTCTGAAAGATCATTTCCCTAGAAATAGCGATAGTTCAATTAGCTAAAATGAGGTAACACGAATCGTTGACAGGTAGACAAGCATAAAACTTGTAGTTAGATAAGAGTGAGATAATGTGTTTGCTAACCTCCACGTAAACACAAGCTCCTTTGCAAAGGAAAGCCTTTAAGAATGTCTGAGTTCTTGAAATTGTTTGAAGTGTCTAGAAGAAGGAAATAAGGACTGCTTTTGTGTGTTATCTGATGTTTTGGAAAGGCTTTGCCTTATTATTTAAAAATTAAGATACATTCAGAAAATTCAAATGGTACCTTCCATCTTCCATGGACGGATCTAGGATTTTGAAATGGGGGTGCAGGTGGTGTGGCACATTATCACATATAGCACAACGAATATTTTTATCCAGTTAAAGAGAAACTAGAAGCTTTACTAACATGCTAGGGACCCAGTGCTACATTCTTTAGTTTAAAATCAAAGCAAAAACAAATGTAACTTTGCTGGAATGTGCACTAATTTCCTAGATCACATATTAAATTAAAAAAACACAAACTAGGCAAAAAATAGTCAAAATATATTGTTCAATTAGTCCTGCAGTCATCATAATTAAATATATCTATTGTATTCAGATTAATAAAACAAAATCTAGAGTTCTCGAGTGTCTTGACAGTGCCTCCAACACTCCAGTGTCAGTCATTTCTACACCTGACTTAATATTACCACATATTGGTTAAGGTTTTCAGCTAGAATTACAAACTGTCTGCAGAGTTGTGAAATAAAAGAGACCCATTACCAGGAATGGCTAACAGACAGCAAAATTGCAGAAGAAATAATAGTATGAATAGTGGAACATCAAGATCATTAAAAGGAGAGAGGGGCATTAACACCTGTGGAGTGAAGAGAGATTAGAAGGAATCAGGTAGATTATAATGAATCGTTAAGTCAGTTGACTCCCTCAGGGCTGCCTCAATAGAAATGTGGCTGCCCAGGCAGTAAGTTTTAAAGTCTGGGTGGAGCAGCAGTTAAAGCAGGCTGAAACTACAGCCCTGCACTCCCCCTGGATCCATCTCTAATACCTCCTCTAATCTTCAGTAAAGAACTATGCATCATAATTTTTTTACATATTTGAATCTATTCTTGTTTTGTTTCACTTTCATCAGAAAGATGGGTGTAGCTTGTCAAAAAAATGAAACAATAGAGAAATTAAAAAAGGTCTTCTTTTAGGACCTGTAGTCAGGAACTGACTACATGGAGACTTAAGAGTTTTGTGAAGGTGGTTTCCATCCTATGGTGCCAAAGTGCTCAAATGTCATTAGCTGGTAAAAGTTAATTTCTCTTAAATATTTTATTTTAACAAAGACTTTTACTTTGGGTATTGCTGGTTGATATTTTGTCATTAGCTCAATTAGCTTTTATAAACTGATTCCCTTGTCCAATAATGAAATTTCTAATTACTATGTTAATGTTTAATCACTAAATAAAGTTCTCGCAAACAGGAATTTCCAGGCACTTGCTGTTATCAAACATTTCTTAAAACTAAATAAATCCATTGTAGAGCATGTGGGACATATGAACATTTGTACACCTATGCTAAATTCTGTTTACTAAAGAAGAACCAAGCTAATACCTGGAGGTGAACAACTCTGAGACAGTATTATAGGTAAAATGTTCAAGTGACCTAAGTGACTAAGAAGCTAGAGTCCCAAGAAAGATTGCACTGAATGAGCCCAACTCTGGAAGCTCTGCTGAACTTCTTCATGAAAGGTTGAACTTGCCTCCTAGACTGCTTCTCCCTGCACAATGTTTGGAACTTCCCCAGTGGCTGCAGACTCCAACCATAAGAAGTCTATCAAAAACAATCCTATAATTCTCTGTTCCTGACTGTGGCAGGGCACTGGTAGTGCCTGCCACATGAAGGACTGGGCCAAGGAGAGGCAGATGACTGACGATGACAGCCATTTGCAGGCCCAGCTCCCTGAGCTGAGGGCAGTTCATGATTAGCCAGCAGAGGAGAAACATCTCTCAGCTGAACTCTGCCAGAAACACCTTGAAGGTAAGGGTGAGGCTATGAGGATGGCTTGGAGACCTCACCTAGTCCTGGGCATGTTCTAAACCAGCACCCTGCCGGAGCAGGAAGGCCTGGTGGGGCTGCTGGTAGTGTGGCAGTCCCCATGTAAATGCCAGGAGTGAGCATCTCCCCGGTGTAAGGCAGGTCAGGGTGCCTTGACCTCAGTCCCCACCTTCAGGTGGGTTAGATAATGCAGGGAAGGCCAGGTGCTTCTGGAAGTGCCTGAGCGTGCTCAGGTGAGTGATCCCATGGGGCCAGGCATGCTTTGCAAAGTACCTGAGCCAGGAATGGGGGACTCCAATCCCTGAAAGACAGGCAAGTGGCTTATGTCAAAGATCAAAGTCTTTGATTTCGGATGCCGATGGCAAAAGTTCAGAGGCTAACCCAGCAAACTCTGTAATTGTAGTCTATCCCTCTGTACTAACAGTGCTGTATGCACACACCCTTGTTTGTGCCTCATTTCAAATTACTTGAGCTTCTCATACGAGAGAGTAACTAACCTTGAATTGTATACAACCCAGCATGAAAGATATCGTACCTATAGTAATGAAATAAGACTAGCTGACTTTAATGAAACTGTAAGATCAGAACAATGTGCCGTGCTCACCCTCTTGTGACCAAATAGGCTCAGTTCCACCTAAACAAAAAGAGACCCCCCTCTTTCTTGAAGAATGGGCTGCCAGCATGAAACCTGAGCAAACAAAGAGGACACAATTGCCAGCCCGTTAATTATTCATGCTTGCCGTATAGTAATTGGCCACCCTGTCAACTATAACTTTGAAGGAATTTCCGCCCAAAGTGGAGATCTCCGAGCATCCCCAGGAAACACAGTTTGTAATTTGGCCAATTACAAACATCTCCCCGCCTCCGACCCTGTTTTAGGCGTATTTGTCTCTGCCGGCTCGTTCGTCTCTCTTGTCAAGAGCTCTCGGGGTCTATGGACCACCGTAAATTTGTGTGAACTGCTTGAAACCTGTATTCAGCAAGTCTGCAACCCACTGTAATCACTGGGTGACAGAACATCTGCATGCTGTAACTAAGTAATCAACTCTTCTACCTACGCTGCAACCATCAGTAGCGTAAGTAAAATAAACTTTCTGTGTAACCAATATGCTTTAAGTCATCTGACTCCGACTCGCCATTAACACCCACCTGTCCAATCTCTAATCCCTTTTGTGCTAAGCCGGTTGTGCCAACCCAGGCTCGTGGGTCAAAGGGTACACTGGTTTTCCGGGCACGACAGCTTAGACCTGACCCGAGGTACTCGACTGGTCAATGCTGGGGCCAGGACCCAGAGAGGGGTCAAAATGGCCAGGGGCCTACTGTGAGGGATGACCACAGAGCGAAGAAGCTCAGGGTCCCAACTGGCCTGAGATGGTGCCAGGGCCTAAGGGGCAGCCGAAGGTCCCAGAGAGGGCACCACAGGTAATGGCCAAAGGGAACAGCTGAGTTTAGCTGCCTGGGATGCCATCTGTGAGGCTTGGGCCACAGTGTAGGGGTGGAATGGAGCCGTGGATAACCCCCTAAATATCCGGGTGTTAATTAGGCGGGAGGCTGCCTATTTTACACATCAATACTAGTACATCAAGGCATGGCAAGAGAGTGAGGTGGGCAGCTGGCCCATAGACAGGAGGTAGGCTGGTGCTTGCACCAGGCATGAAAGCTTGCCCCTGTCACACTGACTTTTGGCCTTTCTGCATTCCACTCACTTTCTCTACTGCCCATAATTAGAGTTTAGCACAGAAGACAGACAAATAGTCCACATACTGAACAAACAAGCCTCTAGAAAGTAGAGTGAGCAGTTCTAAATATGACACACAATTCTGAACAGTTAGGCAAAATAAGTGGTAAATTCTGTCCTTCTGATTCTAGAAGGGCAGAAGATAAAAAGGTAAATGATGGTACAACAATGTGCCATATATGAGATGATGTGCCATCACACACTTTTCATTATACCTCATTAATAATTCTCAATGGCCTCATTTTTAGCTGCTTAGAAAAGAGTTTCACTGGGTGTGTCTACATGTGCCACTATGAAGCCGCTGTTCCTGTGCTGTCATTTAATACTTACTTATGGAAGTACTAAAAGATGGTGCAGTAAGAGCTAGTACTGTGCTGTGCATGCTGCACATGGTTATTTTTAGGCACCATATCATTGTAGCAAACACTATAAGAGGGGTGCAAGTTGCTCCAGCGATGTAGCTGTAGCATCATGGGTTTTGCCTGTGCACATTGCTAGAGCAGTGCAGCATCACATACTAATGTACCCACTGTATATTATAGTTTACAAACTAATGCCCCAATCCTGTGTCTATTTCAATGTGTGCATAACTTTACACACTTCAATTTAAGTATGCAAAACAGCTGCATACATGCTTAGCTACCTAAAAATATGATACTGTATATAGGAAATGTTAAGATTACTACTGTTGCATATTTTTTTTTCGATTGTTATTAAAATTAAAAAAATGTGTCTAATTGATTTTACTGACCGTTTCTTCTACTCTTTTCTATACATTTACACTCTCAAATGCAGAGACATAGGAAGACAGTGCAGAGCAGGTGAATGTCAAAAAATGCAGATCAAGCTTAAAACATAAAAGGTATTTTCTATATATATGGAAAGGTAAATTTAAAAAGGCAAAGTGCGCAGAGTATATGTTCATGTGCATGACACTGGAATTAGTGAATTGAAGTAACAAGATGACATATTCATGACTACAGGACATGTTTGTTAAAATTTTAAGAAGACTACAAGAGAAATTCAAAAGAAGGTATTAGTACAATAAACAATCCAGGAAGTTCACATTTCAAATATAAAGACCTAGGAAACTTAATACATGATGTTAGGCTGACATTAACAACTTGAAAAATAAAATTCTAATTCTGCACTCAAGTCAGCAGCAATTTGGCAAGAGACAAGAGCATAAATTAAATGGAAAAGTATTTTTTAAAAAACTTGTTTACAATGCTGTAGAGACAAATTTTCTGGAGGACATTTATGAAGCTTCATGTGATAGATTGTTAGAAGAGCACCCACTATAAATCGATAACTTAAGGTAGAAATTAATAAGGAATTTATGAAAAATAGCTTTTTTCATAAGTAATAACAATTTCCTTTGTAAAATTATGGAAATATGGGTTTCAACATGGTCAGTAAATAGATGTATTTTTATACTATATGTTTTTACAAAACAGTATATATTTATTTAACTATTTTTCTTTTCTGGTAACTCTTACAATACTCTAAGTGCTTTCCAAAGAAAATGTATTCCTGCCTCTGAAACATTCATATAACAACATGGCCAACATTTTCACCCAACCATATTGCAGCAGTGACTGAGACAACTCAGACTGCTGAAATTTTCAAATTTTTCTCTGAAAAAGTTAATTATTAGTCCTACTGTTACCAGATGTCAAGGAAAAGGGGCTGTGCTGAGCTGTTCCTGGTGGGGGTGGGGGTTGGACCACGCTGTGCTCGAGGAGGCGGTGGCACTGGAATGGACAATGGGGAGGCTATAGTGAATTTTGCAGTGGCTGAAGCTCTTTGCATAGCCCATGGCCCCCACAGTGAGGGAGGGAGTGGGGGTGGGGCAGAGGCAGGTGCTGCACAGCCAGGTCGGGGTGGAGGATGGAGTTGTGAGCAGCTCGTCCAGGGGGCGCAGGTGGCTCTTGCCACTGCACACACCCTGGGAGAGCATGGGGTGGGGGTAAGTGGCCATGGATCTGCAGGCAGGGCAGAATGGGCTGCTGCTGTGGGCTGGGGCCAGGGTAGAACAAGGCTCTTCCCAGCAGGGGTCTTGGGCCAGGCTGTGCTGGGAGGGATGGTAGGGGGCTACAGTGAATTATGGGGTAGCTGCAGCCCCTCCTGTAGCACCACTTTTAGTGCCGCTGATGTCAACCTTGAGCACAGACCACCCCAGCCCCCCTGATGGGAAGAGCCCAGCACCACCAAGGCCCCAGCCCACAACAGCAGCCCACCCTTGCCCCACACTCAGATCCAGAGGCATATGCTCCCCATGGCCTCCCAGGGTGTGTGCAGCAGCAGGAGCTGTCCCCCCCCTCCCTGCACCCTCCAGACGAGTCACTTGTGGCTCTATCCCATGCCCTGCCCCAGCTCTGCAGCTCCTGGCCCAGTCCCATTCCCTCATTGCAGGGACCTCGATCTGCCCCACCCACACCAAATTAGAACTAGAAAAAAATATAAAGGGGTACACGAGCTGAAACTTTGAGACAAAATGGGCACACTTGTTAAAAAAGGTTGAAAACTCCTGTCATAGCGTATAGATTTCATAGACATTAGGGTTGCAAGGGACCGTGCAAGTCTGATAGATTCATAGATATTAGTGTTGGAAAGGACCTTAGCAGTTCACCGAGTCCAACTCCCTGCCCTGGGCAGGAAAGAGCGCTGGGGTTGGACAACCCCAGCCAGGTGCCTGTCTAGCCTCCTCTTAAAGACCCCCAAGATAGGGGAAGGCACCACCTCCCTTGGAAGCCCATTCCAGATTTTGGCAACCCTTACCATAAAGAAGTTCTTTCTGATGTCTAACTGAGATCTGCTCTCCATCAGTTTGTGGCTGTTGTTCCTAGTTACTCCAAGGAGCGCCTTGGTAAACAGAGCATCTCCTGTTCCTTGCCGTTCCCCCCCCCCCAATAAATTTGTAGGTGACCACAAGATCACCTCTCAGCCTTCTCTTGTGGAGGCTGAAGAGATCCAGAGATCTCAATCTCTCCTTGTATGGTTAGGGGCCTGCAGGCAAAGCCCTACAAGTGGCCCTCCTCTGAACCCTCTTGAGGTTGTCCACATCCCTCTTGAAGGGTGGAACCCAAAACTGGACACAGTACTCCAACTGTGGCCTGACCAGTGCCTCATAAAGGGGAAGTATCACCTCCTTGAACCTGTTTGTCATGCACCTGCTAATGCATGATAAAGTGCAGTTAGTTTTACTGATCACTTTGTCACATTGATGACTCACGTTCATCTTGGAGTCAACAGTGAATCCAAGATCCCTTTCTGCTGCTGTGCTACTGAGAAGGTCCACCCCCAGCCTGTAAGCATGCTGGTGACTCCTTCTTCCTAGATGTAGCACCTTGCAATTGTCCTTATTGAACTGCATCCATTCTGTTCCGCCCACTTTTCCAACCTGTCCAGATCCACCTGGATTCATTCCCTACCCCCTGGTGTGTTAACTTTACCTCATTATTTGGTATCATCTGTGAATTTGGACACCCTTATCCAAGTCACAGATGAAAACACTGAACAGCACCAGTCCAAGGATCATTGGGTCCAGCCCAAAGAGCAGGCAGTCAGCAGGGGCCAAATGATCCCCAGCAAGATAGGCATCCAAGTGTTTCTTAACAGAATCCAGAAAAAGTGCCTGCACCACCTCTGGGGGCAGTCTATTCCAGGCCCTGGGGACTTGGACAGTAAAGAAGTTTTTCCTTACGCCCAGCCTAAAGCGATCTTCCTAGAGTTTGTGACCATTGCACCTATTCTTCCCATGGGGTGCCCTGGTGAACAGACATTCACCCAGTTCCTGATGTACATCCCTTATATACTTATAGGCTGCCATCAAGTCAACCCTGAGCCTATGATTTTCCAGGCTGAAAAGTCCCATGTCTCTCAACCTCTCCTAATAAAGCTTGCTCTCTTGTCCTCCAGTCATTCATGTGGCTCTCCTTTGGATTTCTCAAGCTTTTCCACATCTTTTCTGAATTGTGGGAAGCAGAACTGGATACAGTATTCCAGCTGTGGTCTCACCAAGGCCAAGTAAAGTAGGAGGATGACTTTCCAGGTCTTGCTTCAGATGCATCGGTAGATGCAAAATAGAGTTTTGTTTGCCTTGCCAGCTGCAGCATCGCATTTGTGGCTCATAGAATCATAGAAGTAAGGTCGGAAGGGACCTTATAGGTCTTCAAGTCCGAACCCCTGCCAGGGCAGAAGAAAAAAAACTGGGCTCAAATGATCCC